>NC_136058.1:406738615-407338615 GCF_964261635.1 Lissotriton helveticus | reverse complement strand
CAGTCTTGTAAGATTGAAGTTTTAAGCTAGAAGAGTGAGTTAAAGAGTTGTTGTTATGGAAGAAAGTGGAGATATTGAGCGCGGAGATGGGCATTCCTAAATTAGTAGTCCATTTCTGTGCGAGTATAATGCAATCATCAGGTTTATATTGGCAGAGACATTTGTACCCTAAGCTGATTATATCATTATTTGTTTCCCCGTAAATACCAGTCCATATTTCTGAGTCTGAAATTTCCTTAAATTTCATTTTATTCACGAGAAATCACGTATCTGTGTGTACTTGAATAGCGCATTTTTGGGTAGTTTATAAAGTATTCTTAAGGTATCAAATGTTAGAAAACCTGATGATCCATATAAATCAGAAAGTTGGTTTATACCATGATTAGCCCATATTCTAACTATTGGTTCGCTAAAAATCTCAGGTAAACTCGGGTTATTCCACATGCTTAGCTTAGAGTGAAAAAACGTAGTTTTATTGGTAGCCATGATGGTATTCCATATATGAACCGCATCTTTAGCGGTCTTAAACTTCACGCGTTTGAAATAGTTCGGGTCAAATTTACCCCACGCATAAATTGGTGAAAAAAATAAGGGTAACAAGAGGAAAAAAGACTACGTAACCGACCCAGAAAAGAAGCGTAAAAATAAAATGTAAAATCGGGGAATTCAAGGCCGCCCTTGATGGCTGTTAGTTTGAGGAGAGAAAGAGCTCTGCGATTTTTCTTGTAGCCCCAGATATAGCTGCCTAGAATACCATCCAGTTTTTTAAAGAATAAGTTGTTAACAAAGAGAGTGATAGACCTAAACAAATACAAAAACTTAGGCAGGATATTCATTTTTATAAGGTAATTTTGAGGGAGTTATTACCATGAGTAAATGGTATAATACATTCTTGAGTCATTATACTATACTATACTAATATAATAAAGAGAGAGCCCAAACCTTTGAGGCGGGTAATCTCAGGAACCACAGCACCAATCAAAACACCCAATACAGCGTTGGAAAGGGCAGTTGCAGCAGAAGGACATAGGCTATGTAGACGCCCACCATATACATTTAAAAGGTAAAAGAACCGTGCCAGCAAAGTAGTCCCTTGTGGGCGTGTCTGCATTGTGCTGTGGGGGGGGCGTGACAATCGCTGGGGGCATTCCGTCACGAGTGTTGTTTTTTCTTCCCAGGTTCTATACATTCCTGCTCCTTTTAAATAGTAATTCAGTGGAGGTCCCATTCTCTTAGAACCACCCCAAGCACAGTTATGGGCAAAAATACAACTAAAAGGTCCTGCAAAGCATCATGGGATAAGATTAGCATAATTTTTAGCATTCATGAAAGGGTTTCAATGTTTTTGAATTTTACTCATCAGGGACATCTAGGGACGACGAGGTGAACTGCAGCTTGATGTATAATATTTTAAATGCTATTGCATTTGCCTCATCGGGGACAACTGGGGGCGACGAGGTGAACTGCAGCTCTTTGTAGAATTATTTGGATACTATAATATTCACTTCCCACTGCTAATCTCGCCCCATAATGCTTTGCAGGGGCTTCATCTCAAAATCATCACCTTTCTCACTGCTTGCTGGAAGCTAATTTCACTTTTGTGAAATGACTATATGCATTTTAGCATGTAGAAATACTTGTTATTTTACCTTGAATATATGAGGTTTCTGTTTTAATAATTGGAAATCTGACGGAACAAAATATTGTGGATTTATTGTACCAAGTTCGCGCCAATTCCACCCACCCCTACTTTAAATACCCCTGCACCCCATAATTATAACCCCCCTTTACTCTATAAAATACCCCAACACCCTTAAACACTAACCCATCTTAACCCTATAAATATACCCTGTACCCCAAAACCCAAACCTATCCCTAAACCCTAAAAATACCCCTGTACCCCAAAACCCAAACCTAGCCCTGAACCCTATTAATACCCCTGTACCTCAAAACCCAAACCTACCCCTGAACCCTAAAAATACCCCTGTACCCCAAAACCCAAACCTACCCCATAACCCTAAAATACCCCTGTTCGCGCCAATTCCACCCACCCCTACTTTAAATACCCCTGCACCCCATAATTATAACCCCCCCTTACTCTATAAAATACCCCAACACCCTTAAACACTAACCCATCTTAACCCTATAAATATACCCTGTACCCCAAAACCCAAACCTATCCCTAAACCCTAAAAATACCCCTGTACCCCAAAACCCAAACCTAGCCCTGAACCCTATTAATACCCCTGTACCTCAAAACCCAAACCTACCCCTGAACCCTAAAAATACCCCTGTACCCCAAAACCCAAACCTACCCCATAACCCTAAAATACCCCTGTGCTCCAAAACCCAAACCTAGCCCATAACCCTTAAAATACCCCTGTACCCCAAAACCCAAACCTCCCCCTGAACCCTAAAAATACCCCTGTACCACAAAACCCAAACCTAGCCCAGAACACTAAAATACCCCTGTATCCCAAAACCCAAACCTAGTCCTGAACCCTAAAAATACCCCTGTACCCCAAAACCCAAACCTAGCCCAGAACCCTAAAATACCCCTGTGCCCCAAAACCCAAACCTAGCCCAGAACCCTTAAAATACCCCTGTACCCCAAAACCCAAACCTACCCCTGAACCCTAAAAATACCCCTGTACCACAAAACCCAAACCTAGCCCAGAACACTAAAATACCCCTGTATCCCAAAACCCAAACCTAGTCCTGAACCCTAAAAATACCCCTGTACCCCAAAACCCAAACCTAGCCCATAATCCTTAAAATATCCCTGTACCCCAAAACCCAAACCTACCCCTGAACCCTAAAAATACCCCTATACCCCAAAACCCAAACCTGGCCCTGAACCCTAAACATACCCCTGTACCCCATAACCCCAAACTATATCTGAATCATTAAAATACCCAAACACCCCAAAACCTATACCCCAGTACCCCAAAACATATACCCCTATACCCATACTTGCCTTATCCAAACATTTTTTTAAAAAACATGCTTTTACCATTCATGCATTTACAACGAATTTCGTTGTAAATGTATGCGTGGTAAAAGCATATAAAATGTAATGCCATGCGTTATAATGGCATTGCGAAGTCATGGTACTTTCGTAATGAAAGTATGCGGAGTGATGGTATGCGGAAAGAAAGTTGCGGAATAATGGGTGTTTACCCTCCCCCGTAAGTACTTTGTTGGCACGGCGGCCCACATCTCCAGCAACATACTCATATTTTTTCACCACCGATTGGAAAAATGCACAGGTCTCTCTCATTGATTCCCAGCACCGACATACACTTTTAGACACACCTCCCACCACAAGTTCTAGAATTGCGAACTTTAGAGATGGGGAGCTACGTTCGAATCTCGGCATCAGCTCAACATCCTGTGATTCCAGGCAAATCGCTTTTTCTCCCCGTGTCTACCACAAATGAATGTGTTCTTCTGTAATGTAAATTGTGCTCATGCCATGTTGTCAAGTTCGCGCTATATAATATTGCAAGGAAAATAAAGTAGGGAAACTCGAGTTCACACTCTACTGAACGCGCACTCTTAAGTGCATCAGCAGTGCACTGTGAATCGGAGCGTTTCACAGGCCTGTCACAGATAAGAAATGCTATCAAAATGAAATCCTATGAAACAATATACTACTGGCCGGCAGCAATTCATACCCGGACAACGTCGAGACGGCTGCTAGTATATATATATATATGAAAAAGGAAGTGTAAAAGAGGACTGTGTTATTGAATTGGAGCGTATTATTTGTTCTTCCCCTGCGGCTGAAATATAAGTTGGAAGGTTTAAAAACTTCTCCAGCGGCAGATTAAATGTTAAAGTTGGGAAGATAGTCGAAGTAAAAACGGAAGCGAGTGTGGATATTTATTTGGGCAAAGAGTAAACAGCGTGTTGTTTATCCTTCTCCTGCGGCTGAAATACAAGCGGGAAGTAGAACCTTCCCCAGCGGCAGATTTTAAAATAAATTAGGGAAGGAAATAATTTGAAAAGATACCTCGTAAATCATTTGTGGATTGGTGCGGATTAATAAAGAAGTGTCTCGTGGCTAGTTGACAGTTAGCGTGGAAGCGAAGCTCCTCTGAGCGGGTGAATAAGGAAGTGTCTTGCGGCTTGTGGCAGTTGGTATGGAAGCGGAGCTCATTTTTGCACGGATGTAAAAGACATTTGATGACGCATTAGAACGTGCATGAGGATTCAGTGCAGAGCATACTGCGTGAAGAGATCACGTGACATTAAAGCATGGAAGGATCATAGTGTTTATCTGTTCGTGTTTCTGATGTATGAATACGTTGGATCAGAAGTGAAGTAATAACAGGTAATATCGGATCTGAAGGGAAGTAATAACACGTGAAAAAGGAGTTTTAAAGACTTCAGGACTATGCGGTGTTAGTCTGCTCAACCGAGTGCCACAACATGTGAAGTAGAAGAAAGGAAATAACAAGGAAATTAGTTTTCAGACTTTGGTATTAAAAAATATGAAATGAGTGATAAACTAGGTTTATTTAAGTAAGTAGTAGTAGTAAGGTGTGTTAATTGAAGAAACATACAGTAGGTAGCATTTAAGGAAAACAATGAGTACAATTTAAAATGCTCTGTGATTCATAAGAAAAAAACGAAACAAAGTTGTGAAATAAGGATATATTTGTGCATCTCTGAAATATATTCATTACGGTTATTGTAGTAGTAACTGGATTTGTTTATATATTGTTCTATTTATTGGATGTTTTAGAGAAGGGGAATATAAGTAAAATCTATTGGTGTTTAAGATTTAAAAATGCAGAATGTCACTACTCCATCATTTTTTCTAAGTGATCCAGGAGAACCAAAGGTGAAATGGAGTAAATGGAAAATAAAATTGCACATTATGCAAGCGTATGTGGCACAAATTTAAGTGCGGAAAGGAAATGTTCTTTATTGTTACATTGTTTAGGGGGAGAAGGACAGGAGGTATTAAAAAATGTACCAGTCTTATCTCCTCAGGAACAACGAGGTTTGGATGAGTATGAAGTATGTTTATTACAGTTAGATAAAAATTATTTGCCTCGTGTGAGCACAATAATGGAAAGATACCATTTTGGAAGAAGGAAGCAAGGTAAAGATGAATCAGTTGAGGAACATTTATCTGCATTAAGAAAACTATCCTCTACTTGTAAATTTAGTGCAACTAATGAGGAGCGTATAAGAGATCAGTTTGTTTTAAAATGTAGAGAGGATAAAATTAGAGAAGAATTGTGGCTCAAGGATGAACCACCATTAGAAGAGGTTATAGGTAGGGCAAAAAGGGTGGAGCATATGTTAAAATGTGTAAGTGAATTAAAGAATGACAAAGGAAAATCTGAGACAGTAGTTGAGAAGGTGAAAGAAAGTGTTTCTCAAGTAAAAGAAGTCAAAAACTATGTAAAAGATGTGAGTAAAGAAGAAACATCGTCTAATACTATAACATGTTTCAGATGTGGAAAAACTGGGCACAAAGCCAACTCAATGTTATGTCCAGCTTTGAGTTTTGTGTGTCATGGGTGTGGGAAAAAGGGACATTTTGTAAAGTTTTGTAAATCTAAAGATAGGAAAGTAATTAATAAAGAGATAAAGGAGGTTATATGTCAGGTAAAAGAGAAGAGAAGTAATGAACATCCAAGTGGAAAAGTTAAAATTGATGGTATAGAGTTAGGAATAAAATTTGACTCTTGTTCTCATATCTCAATTATTTCAAAAGAAATTTATGAAAAATATTTTCAGATAAAAAAACAGGCTTTTCAAAATGGATGTAAGTCCAGGGGGGTATGGTGATACTTCCATAAGTATGTTGGGTTACTTCAATGCCTCTATTGAAATGGAAAAGAAGATAATTGTTGGAAAAATATGTTTCAAAAATTGGTGATTGTTTGATTGGGTGGTCACATCAAGGTTTCTTGGGTGTGATGTTGAATCCTAATTCAAATCCTCAGGTTCAAATTCAAGAAGTAGAATCTGATGGTAACTCTTTTATAAAGGAGTTTCCAAGACTTTTCCGTTCAGAGTTTGGTTGTCTTAAAGGTTACAAGCATAGTATTAAGTTGAAGAAAGATGCTGTACATGTCATTGCTAAAGTAAGGAGAATTCCGATAGCTGTACAAGATAAAGTTGAGCCAGAATTAAAAAAATTACAAGACCAAGATATTATATCTCCTGTAGAGGCAACAGAATGGTTGGCGCCAGTTGTTGTCGCGAATAAACCCAATGGCGAAATAAGATTATGCTGTGATTTGAGATCACTCAATAAAGAGGTTATAGTGGATACATTTCCATTGCCAAATATAGATGAGTTATTAACTTCTTTGGGTGATTCAAAATTGTTTACGACATTAGATCTTACTCAGGCTTACCATCGGATTGAGTTGACGCAGGATTCACAGGACTTAACGGCTTTTATTACTCCTATGGGTGCATTTAAGTATAAAAGGATGCTGTTTGATCTTGTGTCCGCTGTGTCGGTTTTCCAGCGAGTGATGGCCTCTATTTTGAAAGGAATAAAATCGGTGTTATCAATACGATTTACTGATTTATGGAAGCAATCAAGAAGATAATGACAAGACTTTGAGATTGGTTTTGAGGAGGTTGGAAACTGCTGGACTGATGTTGAAATATGAAAAATGAAAATTTTCAGTAAGTGAAGTTAATTATCTAGGACACAGTATATCATCTATGGGAATTTCACCTAAGAAAGAGTTGGTAGATGCCATACAAAAGTTGGTGTCTCCAAAGAATAAAGAAGAAGTTGTTTCTTTTTTAGGTATGGTAGAATATTATGGAAAATTTATAAAGGATTTAGCAAGTAAATCTATCAATTTAAGAAATTTACTAGGAAAGAATAAAGAATTTGTATGGTCAGACATATGTCATAAGGAATTTGAAGATATAAAAAAAAGATTTGGTAGATGCTCTAGAGTTACAAGCATTTGTTCCTTTTGAAGAGACTTTTGTGATAACTGATGCATGTTCAAAGGGTTTAGGTGCCATACTAAAACAGAATAGAGGTGGAAAGGAAAATAGTATTGCTTGTGCTTCTAGGAGCGTAAGGGGTGAAGAAATAAATTATTCTGTGATAGAAAAAGAAGCGTTGGCAATCTTTTGGGCTCTCGGGAAATTTAAAAATGCTCTTTGGGGTTTAAAATTTTAAGTTTGTTCGGATCATAAACCATTGAAGGAAATTTTCACGATAAAAGGTTTGGATAGTGTTTCTTCACGGATAAGAAAGTGGGTTATTGGTTTACAAGAATTTTTCTTTATTTGTTTTTTATTAATCTTTTTATTAGCAGTCCAAAACATTTACATACAATTGGCAGAAATGCTGACATTATATCAGAAGAATAGTAATGATACAAATTGGCATGTGCGCATCATTCTCAACAGTGCCGACAACGGTTGTATTACAAGAGTTTAATTTTAGTGTGGATTATATACCAGGTGTAGAAAACGTGACTGCAGACTGTCTTTCACGTTTAGTTGGTGATGTTTCTGAAGGTGATGTAGCGGAAGAAATGTATGAAAATGAGGTAAATGTTTGTGAAGTCACTTCTGGTGTTATACTTGAGGAGGAGTGGTTGGAAGAAAATGGAAAGGATAGTGAAATTTCTAAGGGGATTAATTTGATTTTAAATAATTCAAAATTTGATAAGTCTTTGTCTAAGGTTTGGCATTTGATAGTAAACGAACTATCTGTGGAAAATGGTATTCTTTTAAGGGGAACAAAATTAATTCCTCCTATCTCTTTAAGAAAGAGAATAATTGAAGAGGCTCATCAAGGTCATTTGGGCATTGTAAAAACGAAAGAAAGAATGCATTGTTCTTTTTTGTGGCCAGGTATCGGTCTGGAAATTGAAAGAGAAGTAAGAGAGTGTTTGCAATATAGAGTAAGTGATAAGATCCTTATTTCTCGGACTGCTCCTATGGTGTGTCGCAATGTACCGAGTGGTCCTTGGGAAGATGTTGCGATTGATGTTGTTGGTCCACTTGCTGGTGAACATCGCACTCCCTATCTTATTGTGTTAATTGACTTGTACTCAAGATGGGTTGAGATTTTATCGGTATCGGAAGTTACGTCTTCATGTGTTGTTTCTTTTTTGAAGGAAATTTTCAGAAGAGAAGGGTTTCCAAAAAGTCTTTTATCAGATAATGGTCCTTAATTCTGTTCTAGTATGATGTCTGAATTTTTGGTATCTTGTGGGATCAAGCATAAAAAGTCTTCTGTGTATCATCCAGAAACAAATGGAACAGTGGAAAGGTTTAACAGAGTGTAAAGGAAAATATTCAACTTTCAACGGTAAATACACTAGATTGGAAGGAAGAGTTGCAGAAATGTATTTTGGCAGACAGATTTTCACCTCAAATGTCAACAAAAAAAACCCTTTTGAATTATTTAAGGGTAGAACTCCAAATACTAGTTTATGTCCATGATGGATGTTTGGGGTAAAGTGGTTAAAGATAATAGTGTTGGAGATTGGAGAGTCAGAGAAGAGAGACTCCGTTTTAAAAACAGAGGGGCATATTATCAACGCTGTGCAAAAAATATCGCACAGCGTTGATAACGTGGAAAATCTATCGCCGATTTCACATCACCTGTTAGCAGCGTATTCTCAACACTAAAGCCAACAGGCGATGTGAAATCGTCGATAAGTCGCATTAGCGCGTCAAAACAAGCGCTGTTTTCATGAGCTAATGTGTGACTTGATAATATGGGGGGGTGGATTCAGCTTTATGATCCACCCCCTCATCTTAGCAATGCCTAACACGTACCAAAAGCAGGCGTTGGGAGACCTGTGATAGACACGTTTATCGCAAGTCTCCTTCTCCCAACGCCTGCCTTGTGAATAAGGCAATCCCACCTCCAACCACATTTTACATGTGGTTAGATGTGGGAACGCCCACCCTGCATCTCATTACCGTTATTCATCGTCCCCAGCGTGGGGGCGATGAAAAACGCATGAAATGCGTCGCTAACCGGAGTTAGCGACACATTGATAATAGGGCGATAATTAATTCATGCGTTAGCAATCGGAAAAGGTCGCTAACACATGAATTAAGGCCCTTGATAATATGCCCCAAAATTTGTTTTGATGAAAGGAAAAGAGTAAAGGAAGGGAAAGTAATGGTTGGTGATTTGGTTAGGGTCAGAGCACCTGTTGGAGCTTCATCTTGGTCAAAATGTTCTGCTCCTATGCATGTCATTAAATGTTTTAAGAATTCTGTAAAATTAGAGAATGGCAAGATTTGGAATTTAAATCGTGTAGCCATTGTTAAAGAATGCACTTTGAATAAGAATCTGTTCAATTGTAATTCATCCTGTTCTAATGAATCTGAAGAATCTCAAATCAGGAGTAGCACTCGTGTCAAGAAAACTCTTAACTATCTTAAAGACTTTATAAGTTAAGTTGTATCTACTGCATTGTTCAATCATTTTCTTGTTCTGTATTTCATTTTTGTTTGTTGTATTTGTGTTGGACCCGGCCTCGTGGCGTGGTCCTACCCCTCCCGCATGGCGGGCCCCGGACGACATCGGCCCTCCATCCAGCCCGGGTCGGCCTCGGGCACACCTCTGCACGACCTACCAACCACCAGATCCGCCACCCGGCGGCCCACAACCACTGACGCGGCACCCTCGGGCCGCCCCAGCATTACCGGTCCGGTGCCCACCCCGGACCCTCATTCCAGGCCCGACGCCATCTTGGGCCCATCACGTCACAGACACATGGTCCCGGCCCAGCCGCGGCCACGGCCCCAGCGAGCCCGCCATCAATGCACCAAGAGCCCTCCGGGTGGTAGAGTGGCCACTCAACCAGAGACAAGGAGAGGGGAGTTTCGATGGCTCTCCAACCGTCCCCGGATGCCTGGTTTCGATCGGCCTCCGGCCTCCCTGGGCGCTGGCTACACCCCCCTGCTGGGTGTCTGGACACCATCATCCCTGCCCCTCTGACCCCCAGGCGAGAGGGTCCGGACATCAAAGGACTCCAGACCTATATCTGGGCCAGCCCCGGAGTAGGACGGCAGTTGTATCCCGGAGTCGAGAAGGCCTGCTGACGCTGTCGCGGCTGACCCTGAGACAAACTCATCTTGCTGTTCTCCCTGGAATCTGCTGGCGCTGCCGCGGTCCATCTTCGCTGTAACCACCTTGGAGCCTGATGGCGCTGCCGCGGTCCATACTCGCTGAACCACCTTGGAGCCTGCTGGCGCTGCCGCGGTCCATCTTCGCTATAACCACCTTGGAGCCTGCTGGCGCTGCTGCGGCCCACACTTGCTGAACCATCTTGGAACCTGCTGGCGCTGCCGCGGTCCATCTTCGCTGTAACCACCTTGGAGCCTGCTGGCGCTGCTGCGGCCCACACTTGCTGAACCATCTTGGAACCTGCTGGCGCTGCCGCGGTCCATCTTCGCTGTAACCACCTTGGAGCCTGCTGGCGTTGCCGCGGTCCATATTCGCTGAACCTTCTTTGGAGCCTGCTGGTGCTGCCGCGGTCCATCGTCACTGTAACCACCTTGGAGCCTGCTGGCGTGGCCGCGGCCCAACTTCCCGGAACCCCCCAGCTCGAGAATTGAGAGCTCTGCGTAGGGTCTCCTTACAACTGATCATCAATAAGACTGTCCCGCTACCTGGCCCCCCTTGCCACGAGACTTTCTAGATCTCCGGATCTGCTGTATATATTGAAACGATACTTATTGCCAGATAAAGATTGAAAACGCTATCCAAGTGTGGTGTACTTTTGTAGTGGTGTGATTACTCTGCTGTACGATTCTAGGAGAGGGCCCTCCCATCGGAGGCCTCTCGATATCGCTCGGTCCCTTCTCTGAAGGAGGGGTAAACCTAGGGGTGGTCAGTCAGACACCTTCTGCCGCCCCCGGGTTCACCTTTCTAACATTGGTGGCAGGCGCTGCGATCCGAGCCCACGCAAAATCGTACAGAGAGGGATCTACCCGCTACGTCGGAAAAACACACGGAGACCATGATGACCCAAGGAACCAACCTACCTGCCGAATTCCAGAAAGAGAAGATAGAAGAATACAGCCACAAGGAACTAAAACAATTCTGTAAAGACAAGGGTATCGCTACCACTGGCCTGAGCACAAAAGAGGACTTCAAATTGGCCCTACAAGCCTGGGTGGAAACCCGAGACAGACCACCCCTAGAGGAGAATAGCCCGAACGGGCAACCGGAAATCAGCGCACCCCCGACGGGGGAAGGAAACGCAACACTAAATGCGGACCTCATCTATGAAGACGCTCGAGAACGAGAGCGCAACCGGCTACACGAATTGGAGCTTGCACGGCTCCGGCTAGACGGGGAACTCCAGCTAGCCGAGAAAAAGATAGCCCTCGAGCAACTACGGCTGGAGGGGGATCTAGAAGAGAAACGGAGACAACATGACCTCGAAGAAAAAAAACGACTATCATATGTAGGAAGGTAGATCCCTGACTATGGTTGCCCCCAACTTTTTGCCTGGTGTTTTGCTGGTTTTCTGACTTAGTTGACCTGGGACCCTGCTATTCAGGGCCCCAGGCCTACTGCTCTCTCTGTAAAATGGATTCCATGTACCCTAGGTACATATCCAATTGGATACTGAGTCACCTTATCAGTCCCTGTACAGTGTACCTTAGGTACCCAGGGCATAGGTGTACCCAGGGCCTACCAGGGGCTGCAGCATGTATTATGCCACCCCTGGCTGGCCATCCAAATCTGACACAACTGGCTGCTTGACAGCTGGGGCAAGGTGGTGTAATCACCCTTTGCTTTAGATATAGTATACCTATATCTAACCCTAAAATGGACACACAGATCTCCTATCAGTCACTCCTATGGCAGGCCTTAACAATCCTGAAGGCAGAGTGCTTGGAATCATGTGAGATAGTGCTCTGGCATGAGCTGAGCCTGTCTGCGGCTTTCGGGATCCATCCCTTAGCCGTTTCCATGATATCGCATACCATATACTCTTAAGTGCATTATAATCCTCGCGGTTATATGCCAACTCTGGTATCGCTTTATCAAAACATGTCGAGTAAGGTGTCATACGAATTGGAATACTAACCCCTCACCAATTCTGGCGACGGGGTTAGCATTCCACCCTTCTAGAGGGACACGACATGTTGGTAACCTGTAACCCCGGTTAAAATCAGACAGAGCCTTAGCTCCACAAAATGGATGCTGCCACCGAGACACAAGTCTGCCCTCCTGCTGCTGGGAGTCCTCCCAGAGCAGGAGGCAAGGACAAAGGGTTTCCTGCCAGGGGCGGTGCCAGCACCGTCCCAGACAGGGTTTTGTGTATTCTAGGTAGGCAGGGCTTTAGAGGAAGGTGACTGCAAGTGGCACCCCGGTGCTCACTGTGCATATGCCGGCTAGAACCAGTTCCAGGGGCACACCAGCCCCTGAGCTGGGGAAAGCCCGGCGTGGGAGAGGGGTGTAACCACCCCCCTTCCTAGTCCCACCCATAGGGCAGGACTTAGTCGCGTGCCAGCCCCCTTTTTCAGGATAAAGGTAGGAGCAGGCCCCCTTCCAAATTAGATCATCTTTGAATCCTGAAACTACTTTCCACGAAAGGAACTCAAGACTTCTTCCCAAGATTCTCCCTTGTGACTAAGGAGTAGTCACCCTGCAGCAGCAGGCACCAACCAAGCATCGCGGTTTGTTGCCAGTCTCTCCTCCGGATCAAGACTGCCCAGCTCGACGAGAACCGGCTTCCCTGGCACCTCTAACCTCTACCTACATCATCAGTCACGCTGAGATTCGTGGGTGTGACGAGACCTCGAGGGACCGGCCATCTTCAAGACTGCACGACGCTTGCCCAGCACGACTCCCGAGTGACCCTCGACCGAGTGCTTTGGGGTAAGAGAAGCCCCGACCCTGAGCAGCTCCAGCACCGAAGTTCAGCCCCCCTGCAGCCACGAGATCTGCGTGGGGCCCTTCTGGTTTTTGCTGCTCACCGCGTTGTCCCGGTCACTTGCCCGTTGGCTAGTGACCCTCTGACGATGAACCCCAACGACAAACACCGCTGGTCTGGTTGCCCCAGACTAGCCCTTGCTCCCCTCCAAAAGAGGAGCACCCTGGACCCTCCTGGTCTACTCAAGACGCCATTTTAGGTCCACCGCGTGGGCCTTGCATTTGCCAAGACTTGTTGCCCAATCCTGGGTCCAGCGACGTCGACAGCAAGTACCTTTGTGGGACAGCTCGCACCTCCATCCTGGTCGCCGACAACGCCTCCTGGTCCGAGAGACTGCAGAGCCCAGCAGCGCCCACTCACCTGGTCGAGGTGACTTCGCCCGGTGCCACTCTGGTGCCCATCTAATCACTGGCTAGTGATTCAGAACTTGGTCCCCTCTGCTTTCAGGTCTTCCTCTTCCCTGATCCAGGCTTGGATCACCACTAACTTTTCTTCACTGGCCGCCTGCCAGCAACTTCCACTTCAGGCTCCTGGTTCGTCAACGAGGGTTTCCGACGTGACATCAACCCTATGCAGCCGCAGCCCCTGGGCTAGGTAAACCGAGTACTCTGGTGCTCCAGCATAGTCCAACACTCCTAGTGTTCGGATCCACTCTTGTTTTCGACCCACCTAGTCGGGGTCGCCCGAGAACAGTAACTTTGCAACTGCTAGCCTCCATAGACTTTTTCCCGCCTTACGCGTGAGAGTTCCCACTCTGCACACGACGTCCACAGGCCTCCTGCATCTAATCCCAGTGTTTAGAATTGTAGGCCTAGCGATTCCTGAGTCTAGAAAAGTATTACTTACCTGCTAGCAAGTTCGCATTCCACTTACTGAGTATATGGTTTTTCGTGCCCCTAGGGCATTTGTGTAAATTGTGCGACTTAACGTATTTTTGAAAGAGTTTTGTTGTATGCTTAGCTCCCTGACTCATAAAGAGATCAGGGTAGTCTTGTTATAAATAAATATCTGTTTATTTTCATAACAACTTGTGTGGTGTCCTTTCACTGGGTGTTCAAGGGGTAATGTGATGGTAAAACAGCTGGCTTAACACGCCCTCTAGAGTCTTAGCCTTAGACTGCTCGTATCCATGCTACTAGGATAGCTGGTCTATAAGGTTGACTTACAACCAATCATCAATAAGGGTTGTCTGGACTGATACATAGTGATCACTAGAATAGTGAGCACTGCATATCAGGCCAACTTCTCACATCATATGAACACGAACGAGGCCTGAGAGAACTAGAAATCAAAGCCAAGATCAACGAAGAGAGCGCGGCCGGGGCCAAGACCTCGGCCCCTCCCGTGGACACCAAGGTTCACCTACCGAAAGATAGAAACCACCGCAATGGAGCGCACACCGCTAGCCCCTCCTCCGGATCGCCCCTCGGGATTCTGGCACTTGTAGTTCAATAGTGGATCACCCAGGTGGGTGCAAGTCGGTACTTGTTGGATTGATGAATCTCTAGACTTGATACATGTCCCGGGTTTTTGGGTATCGCCCGAGACATGGCTCGGGTTTCGGGATAACTTCCCTCATCAGTAGAGAAATGGTTAGGGGTGGAGGAAAGGCCGCCAAACAACCGTCAATGGCCTCGATGCCCGAACCGGCACGCAGGGCAGCATCCAGGAGCCTGTCGGCTCAAAGCTCAAGGGAGCCAATTAATAGAAACCACCGCAATGGAGCGCACACCGCTAGCCCCTCCTCCGGATTGCCCCTCGGGATTCTGGCACTTGTAGTTCAATAGTGGATCACCCAGGTGGGTGCAAGTCGGTACTTGTTGGACTGATGAATCTCTATACCCGATACATGTCCCGGGTTTTTGGGTATCGCCCGAGACATGGCTCGGGTTTCGGGATAACTTCCCTCATCAGTAGAGAAATGGTTAGGGGTGGAGGAGAAGGCCGCCAAACAACCGTCAATGGCCTCGATGCCCGAACCGGCACGCAGGGCAGCATCCAGGAGCCCGTCGGCTCAAAGCTCAAGGGAGCCAATTAATAGAAACCACCGCAATGGAGCGCACACCGCTAGCCCCTCCTCCGGATCGCCCCTCGGGATTCTGGCACTTGTAGTTCAATAGTGGATCACCCAGGTGGGTGCAAGTCGGTACTTGTTGGACTGATGAATCTCTAGACCCGATACATGTCCCGGGTTTTTGGGTATCGCCCGAGACATGGCTCGGGTTTCGGGATAACTTCCCTCATCAGTAGAGAAATGGTTAGGGGTGGAGGAGAAGGCCGCCAAACAACCGTCAATGGCCTCGATGCCCGAACCGGCACGCAGGGCAGCATCCAGGAGCCCGTCAGATGCGCAGCGATGTGTACAACCACTGCCGAACCTGTCCGACCTGCCAAGCCAGCGGAAAGAGTGGGGGGAAAATCAAGGCCCCACTACAACCGTTTCCCGTGGTGACCACTCCCTTCGAGCGAGTAGGGATCGACATCGTGGGGCCCCTGGATCCTCCAACCTCTCAGGGGCACCGCTTCATCCTCGTCCTGGTGGACCATGCCACCCGCTACCCAGAAGCTATCCCCCTCCGGACTATCACAGCCCCCGTAGTAGGGCGAGCGTTAATGGGGATCTTCTCTAGAGTCAGCTTCCCCTGAGAGGTCGTAAGTGATCGGGGCACAAACTTTATATCAAGATATATGCGGTCCCTGTGGCAACAGTGCGGGGTCTCGTATAAGTTCACCACCCCGTATCACCCTCAAGGGAATGGACTCGTGGAGCGATTTAATAGGACCCTGAAAGGAATGATCAAGGCCCTGGAAGAGCCCCTCCGGCGCAAATGGGACGTTCTGCTACCATGCCTCCTGTTCGCCTACCGGGAGGTACCCCAGAAATCCCTGGGGTTCAGCCCGTTTGAACTATTATATGGACTCCCTGTGCGTGGCCCCCTCAGCCTGGTCAAGGAAGGATGGGAGCTGGCCACCTCCGATGTTCCACCCGATGTTTTCCGATACCTCTTGACTCTCCGCTCAGTCAAGAGGAGATGAAGCGCTGGTATGATGAAAATGCCTCGTCCATCGAGTTCGAGCCGGGCCAGCAGGTCTGGGTTATGTCCCCGGTCGACCCCGGCACCCTCCAGGACAAATGGACGGGGCCCTTCAAGAGCACCGTCACATACCTAGTGGACATGGAGTCCCCCCGGAACTCCCTCCGGGTCCTACACGCCAACCGGCTCAAGCCCCACTTTGTCCGCACCGAACTGAGCCTGTTGTTGGCTACCGATGACGGAGCGGAGGACGACTCCGAGCCTCTACCAGACCTCCTGAGCACCTCCGAGAAAGATGGCTCCATCGAGGGGGTCTCCCTCTCTCCCACACTGACACCCAAACAGCACCAGGACTGCCAGAAGCTGCTGGGTCAATTTGCGAACTTATTTTCCCTCACCCCCGGGGTCACACAGTGGTGTGTTCACGACGTCGACACCGGGGACAGTCCGCCCATGCGGCACAGAACCTATCGCGTCCCCGACCGAGTCCGGGCCTGCATCCAAGCCGAAGTTTCCAAAATGCTAGCCCTAGGGGTAGTCGAACCCTCCGACAGTCCATGGGCCAGTCCCGTCGTCCTGGTCCCTAAGGCCGCCGCCCCCGGGGTGCCCCCGGAGCTGCGGTTCTGTGTCGGCTACCGGGGACTGAATGCCGTCACCAGGACCGACGCCCATCCCATTCCCCGAGCGGATGAACTGATCGATCGCCTGGGAGCCGCCAGGTACCTCAGCACCTTCGACCTCACGGGCGGATACTGGCAAATCGGCCTCACGCCAGGGGCACAAGAACGATCCGCTTTCTCGACCCCTGATGGCCACTACAATTTCAAAGTGATGCCCTTCGGCATGAAAAACGCCCCGGCCACCTTCCAGAGACTCGTGAATAGGGTGCTGGCGGGACTAGAAGAGTTCAGTGCCGCCTACCTATACAACATCTCAGTGTACAGCCTTCACTGGGATGTAAATGTAATGTAAATGTAGTATACTTGTAAAGCGCACAGCTGCCCCAGCAACGGGGCGTCCCGGCGCTGTATAACTCTGGGGAACCCGTCCTGGCTTTCCCTGTGGGATGGTCCCTGCTGGGAGTCCCCAAGGTGGAGCCAGGCATCCCCGGAATTGGTGGGGCCGTTGTGGAGATTAGGCAAGCTAATGCCCAGATTTGCCGAGTGTGATCCCTGATTAGAGTAAGCACCGAAGCGAGAATTATCGAGTCCGCTGACCAAGGTCCACGACCCTGCCGCGTCGGGAATCGAACCCTGGTCCCGGGCCGACTTCTGCTCTCGGGTCTGCTGCCTCTAACCAGTGAGCCACACTACTCCACAAGGGATGAGCACCTGTCCCACCTCTGGAAGGTCCTGACGGCCCTCCAACGGGCCGGACTAACAATAAAAGCCAGCAAGTGCCAGATCGGTCAAGGGTCCGTGACCTATCTGGGACACCAAGTGGGGAGCGGCCAAGTGGCTCCCCTTTAACCCAAGATCGACGCCATCCAGGCCTGGGAACCCCCCGTCACCCAGACCGCCGTCCGAGCCTTCCTGGGGCTCACTGGATACTATCGGCGGTTCATCATGGACTATGGGAGCATTGTGGGGCCCCTCACAGAACTAACCTCCAAGAGACTACCCCCGAAGGTGCACTGGACCCCCGAGTGCCAAGTAGCCTTTGAGACACTAAAGACTGCCATGTGCACCGCCCCCGGTGCTCCAGGCCCCCGACTACAGCCGAGAGTTCATCGTCCAAACTGACGCCTCGGAGCACGGCTTTGGGGCCGTACTCTCCCAAGTGAACTCTGACGGAGTCGACCTTCCTGTGGCCTTCATCAGCCGGCGGCTGCTGGCCCGAGAACAACGATGGAGCACCATCGAGAGGGAAGCATTCGCTGTCGTATGGGCCCTAAAGAAGCTCCAGCCCTACCTCTTCGGCACCCACTTCCGAGTACAGACAGACCACCGGCCCCTGCGGTGGTTGATGCAGATGCGGGGCGAGAACCCGAAGTTGCTACGTTGGTCCATCTCCCTCCAGGGAATGAAGTTCACCGTGGAGCATCGCCCTGGCAACGACCACGCCAACGCTGATGGACTCTCCAGATTCTTCCGCCTCGGCGAGGAGAATCCCCAAGAAGATGGGTGACTCTCCCCTGCCTTCAGCTGGAGGGGACGTGTGTTGGACCCGGCCTCGTGGCGTGGTCCTACCCTTCCCGCATGGCGGGCCCCGGACGACATCCGCCCTCCATCCAGCCCGGGTCGGCCTCGGACACACCTCTGCATGACCTACCAACCACCAGATCTGCCACCCGGCAGCCCACAACCACTGACGCGGCACCCTCGGGCCGCCCCAGCATTACCGGTCCGGTGCCCACCCCGGACCCTCATTCCAGGCCCGACGCCATCTTGGGCCCATCACGTCACAGACATGTGGTCCCGGCCCAGCAACGGCCACGGCCCCAGCGAGCCCTCCATCGAGGCACCAAGAGCCCTCCGGGTGGTAGAGTGGCCACTCAACCAGAGACAAGGAGAGGGGAGTTTCGATGGCTCTCCATCCGTCCCCGGATGCCTGGTTTCGATCGGCCTCCGGCCTCCCTGGGCGCTGGCTCCACCCCCCTGCTGGGTGTCTGGACACCATCATCCCGGCCCCTCTGACCCCCAGGCGAGAGGGTCCGGACATCAAAGGACTCCAGACCTATATCTGGGCCAGCCCCGGAGTAGGACGGCAGTTGTATCCCGGATTCGAGAAGCCCTGCTGACGCTGTCACGGCTGACCCTGAGACGAACTCATCTTGCTGTTCCCCCTGGAGCCTGCTGGCGCTGCCGCGGTCCATACTCGCTGAACCACCTTGGAGCCTGCTGGCGCTGCCGCGGTCCATCTTCGCTGTAACCACCTTGGAGCCTGCTGGCGCTGCCGCGGCCCACACTTGCTGAACCATCTTGGAACCTGCTGGCGCTGCCGCGGTCCATCTTCGCTGTAACCACCTTGGAGCCTGCTGGCGCTGCCGCGGCCCACACTTGCTGAACCATCTTGGAACCTGCTGGCGCTGCCGCGGTCCATCTTCGCTGTAACCACCTTGGAGCCTGCTGGCGCTGCCACGGTCCATATTCGCTGAACCTTCTTTGGAGCCTACTGGCGCTGCCGCGGTCCATCGTCACTGTAACCACCTTGGAGCCTGCTGGCGCGGCCGCGGCCCAACTTCCCGGAACCCCCCAGCTCGAGGATTGAGAGCTGTGCGTAGGGTCTCCTTACAACTGATCATCGATAAGACTGTCCCGCTACCTTGCCCCCCTTGCCACGAGACTTTCTAGATCTCCGGATCTGCTGTATATATTGAAACGATACTTATTGCCAGATAAAGATTGAAAACGCTATCCACGTGTGGTGTACTTTTGTAGTGGTGTGATTACTCTGCGGTACGATTCTAGGAGAGGGCCATCCCGTCGGAGGCCTCTCGATATCGCTCGGTCCCTTCTCTGAAGGAGGGGTAGACCTAGGGGTGGTCAGTCAGACAACTTCTGCCGCCCCCGGGTTCGCCTTTCTAACAATTTAATTTTGAGATTGAGCGTTTGTTATAAGAAAGAAGATGTGTAGTGTCCTCTCTCTATCTTCTACATTTGGGAAGGTTCTGTGGTACCTAGAATGCTGTGGTTATGGATGTTCTTCAAGAGTCAGCTACTCCTGAGGTAGCTGATGGATGGGGTGTCAATGAATAAACCTCTGAACAACTTCTCTCATCTTTGTATGTTTATTGAGAACTTTTCACTGTGCACCAGCACAAATCATATCGCCCATATTGCACATAATTCTATCGCCCTATTAGCAAGCTGTCGTTAACTGATGTTAGCAACAGCTTTTAGGCGATATCGAGTGGGTTGGGGCCCGCTTTGCATGTCAGCAATGTTTATCGCTAATAACATGCAAAGTGGGTGTACCCAACCAGTTAGCGACTGAAAGCAGCCGCTAACGTCGCTATCGCCTATTAGCAAGGCAGGCGTAGCGTTGGAAATATTCGCTCTAAGCGCGAATATCTCCCAACAGTAACACCTACCCAGACCAGTTCTTAGCCATGTTATCCAATGGGAGGTGGATAACATGGCTAAGACCATTTTGTCGCTAATGCGGCGAATTGCGTGAATATCGCTGAGAATACAGCGATATTCATGCATTTCGCCGCTATCGCTGGATATTTTAGCACAATGGAGAAAAACGTTGCTAATAGCATGTTTTCTCCGCTAACATATCCAGCAATAAAAAAAATCATCGCTAAGCCTATTTAGCGATAAATATCGCTACTTTACAATTGGGGGTGGGGTCGCACACTACTCACACACCAGCGGGATCACCCCTAAGGACTGTGGTAAGTGTAGTTTGTGTTCCGCAATGCATCTTCTTTCCATTCTCTGCTATCTTCGCTATCTTCCCCATCCCTGGACACGTGTTTCGGGGTATTTACACCTCATCAGCAGGGATTAGGCCGTGTTCTGGGGTTGCCGTGGCTGCCAAATATTGCCAGGTTTAGTACCACTCAGGCACGCAGGTGTGGGGTCCCAGGCTCGTCAGCCAACTGCTTGAAGGAGCTTTAACATTACAATTGGGGATGGGGGTCGCACACTACTCACACACCAGCAGGATCACCCCTAAGGACTGTGGTAAGTGTAGTTTGTGTTCCGCGATGCATCACCAATAGAACAACTAATCCCATGACACAGATAAAACATTCCGGACGGGATAAGTAAAGCATGTATCTGTAAAAAACTTGAAAGAATTTGTAGTGTAGTTCCTATTATCCCAATAGGCTCTGCGCATTGGAATAATACCTTCAATAGTATAGGCCTAGACCAGACGTTAACTAGGTCTACTACTGTCGATATTAGACTTAAAGTTTTGGGTTTGCCAGCTAGCTCAGAGTTCACTAGAAACTTTCTCGAATAGGCAAGGAGGAGTTGAACCTCTCTGGATAGACAAGAAGGGATTTAGTTTCTGACAACCATAGAACATGACAACTTTGCTCTCCCCTAATCAAGAGTGTATCTCTAGAGTCGTGTGAAAACAAAAGGCAATTTATTTTACTCAGTCAGTACGTGCATTCTTAGTTTCACCAGTTTGTAGAGAAAAGGAAGAGACGGGCGTGTTCAATAAAAGATGGTATTTATTGATCAGTCTCTTTTCTCATACAAGAGAAATGGATCGATATTATTGCAATACTTATGGTTAAGTAAAGTGCATACATTAAAAGCGGAAGTATAAAATAATACTGTAAAAACATTGATATGGTTTCTAAGCCATATGATGGTTTAAAATGAATAAAATAGATACATACACATATACATTTGACTAATCGTACTCAACTGATGTTTCTAGCTACGCCTACCCCGTGTACCTGACCTAAGCCTAATACGTGGGCGGGAATCGAAAGTTACAGTTTAAGTTAAGTTTGTTTTGCCAAGTGACTAACTAAAGAATTCTCTGAGAGGGGTTATTCAGTTCTGTACCTGGAATCTAGGATGAATGAGGGATGGTATCTCTCGTCTCTGGTCTCGATATTCCAGGCTGCCTGCGAGGGCTACCCGGAAGCGCCGGAGCTGGATTTCTCGGCAGGAGAAAGCAGCGTCTCGTTCTCAGCGTGTCAGGAAGGCGGGGCTGCGCCAGCGGGGTCTGCTCTGCTCTGGGCTTCGGCAAGTCTGGCTGCTCCGATCTCGTCACCACCGCGTGTGTTTGCATAGGGCAATATCGGTAATATTTATACCTTTAAGGTGCCGAGATTGACGTAAGGATGGACATAGATACGTCAATAAGGATGTCATACGACTTGGTCGTTAGCACATTCTTTTGCTGAAGTTCTCGATGAAATCAAAACAATGGCCGCAGGGTTTTTCCCAGGTTGTCATAGGTTTGATTTGTTTTGAGAACTCCGTATGCCTTATCAGGGGCTGGAGGAATATCGCTTGTCTAATTAGATGGCAAGCGTTATGACCTAATCAGATAACACGTTCCTGTGCCGTAGTGTGGCTTAATCAGATAACGGTTTCTGCATCATCATGGGGGTTTTCTGCATCATGGGATGGCTGCTAGTTAACTTGTTAACCAGAATAGGGTCAGGAATAGGGGGATCGATACAGAACCTATAGGAATACATCACACCCACTCCACGCTAACTATGGACATATTTACTAATCTAGGCATAGTAAAACATACTGTAGAGTATTGTGTATACCTTACCACCCCAAAATACATAAATGCATTTTGAAATTATCAAATATACGGAAAAAAGGCAGTCACATGTATTATATGCACTCAAGCTGTAGAATAATGCTAAAGTAATCACGCATATCTATACATTATCACTAATTTGTATATGAGAATTTACACATGAAATGGCTCTTAATACAGAAAAAAAGTTCGAGACCATTCCATCACAGAATAAAATAATTATGAACATACCAGCGGGCAGCTAATGTCTATAAAGTACCTAAAAATAGAAATTTTAGTTCTCTAAGAATAGCTCTTACTTTAAGCAGAAGATAAGTGTCCCGAAAAATATGCAAAAATATTTTGGGGCTGCTGAAAAAATTGCTGTACGTGAACTGGAGGGAAAATTGTTCATGTGACTTTATTATTAAAGTTGAAGGCCAAATTCAGGGAACGCCGTGTGCGAGCTTGCTCAAAAGTCTCTATTTCTGCTCTGGTGAGAACATCATATCATTTAGGCTTTCGAAAAAGCTGTCAACAGCTTCCTGGGAACGTTCCACTAACTCGGAAAAAGGTGTAACCATGCATTCGTGCGCATGATTGTCTCCATTGACGTTCTGATTTGGATTGCTGACAGAAGGTCGTACCTGATCGATGCTGCTTTCATCTTGAACTTCACTACCCCTTAATCGTAGTGGTGAAGCTTCCACGAATGCCGTCATCAGGATTGGTAGCCTTTGAGGGCAGCACAAAGAATGAGCCTTTATTGGACTCAACAATGTTTCTGCATCCATTGGCGCATCCGATTGTAGCGTCAGACAGGTGTCTAACACGCATTCTTCTCCGCATAGCAGGCACCTTAATACAGGTAAAACACATCGTTGCCACATTGGTCGAAATGATAGAAACCAAGTCATGTTCAGGTCTCTAAGCCGGGGTAGTCCCAGGATTTTTGATATCCGGTCCCGGTATCCAATGGCTAGGATTGTTTCTTCCCTTGTCGCAGGTGTTTTGTCTGTGACATGGTTTGCCATAACGAAATATTAGGACCAAGAATAGGATTCCTGCAATTAGTCCCAAAATGAGGGGAAGTCCGCCAAAAATCGAATGGACGAAATCTGGAAAAATACCCAGTATGGCTTTGAATGGTGTTAATGCCATCGAAAATACTGTCTTAAATACCTTTGAGACTCCACTGGTATCAGAAATATTTAAGATTTCATTCAGGATTTCTGCGAAATGTATGGGGGAATTAGTTGATAACAAAGAGTGAATCTCTGCAGTCGTCCTTGCGACTTGGAGATCATACGTTTCTTTTGATGACGTGAGCCTGGTCGGCGTCTGAAGAAGCACTGTTTTCATTCTGCTTAAAGTATCTATTCGAATAGAAGTAATTTTCAAGTTGGGCCATGCCCTTGCCTCCCTGTCTGGAAAGGAGCTGGGGAACAATGAGCGTCCACAGCACTTGACCTTCGCAGTCGTAGTTACGAGATAAGGAGTCCCGGGCATAAGACTACAACATCTGCGATCTACAATTAGAATGTAACTCCCATTATAGAGTCTTTGAAAGAATGGTTCTATTTCTGTTGCAGGTGCGCCTTGCTGGTGACATGAAAGGTTATATGAATTCCCTTCACAGGCTCCATGCAAACTAATTCCATTACACAGAAGTGTACCGCTTGGTGACATTGCACAATTATTGCCACTAAGAAACACTTTCTGTCCTTTATTACTGACACAGGCATGTGAATAGGGCAAGTTCCATGTTGTTTTAATGTACCCTTTTCCCAATTTTTCGTACATGCCAGCCTGTATATATTTTTGGCAGTATTGAAACCTGAAGGTTGATATTGGAATATTAATTATCCCATGTATTATCCATTCACTGACAGGTCGTTCTGACATTGTCACTGGTAATCTTTCGAGTTTCTCAATGCTCAGGATTGTATAATCAGCACCCTTTTGTGCCATACTGATTTGTCTATCAGTAAGGTTAAAGATATGGAATAGTGACGTTGTGTTGATTAAACGCCAAGGCACATAGCCTGAACGCAGATTTTGTAACGTCCAGCCAAGCTGTACAATAGAACGCAATTGAGACTGACCGTGTTGTAACAACAGTAAGTCTTGCGATAATATGTCGATTGCTGAAGACACAATGCTGTCCAAAGAAAAAAATCTGGAGGACAGAGTCATTAACCCATTGTCCACTACAGAAAGTGATTTTTCCAAATTAATACGGTCAATTTCCCGTATAATCTCTGCTGTTTCAATTTGAGTCACCTTCCAGGCCTCGTTGTATGCTGCATATACAGAGGCTGCTATGAAACATTTTTGACGCTGTTTGCGTGGTCCCATAATGAAATCCCGCAAGTCAGCACCATCAGTAAGTAAAGTTAGGTGTTGCTTAATTTCTGCCAGTGTGGAAGTTTGTAGCCATTGAAGGCATAATTTGCCCACACTGTAGGTGGTTATTATCCCTGGGTGTTGTCTTTGGGGATATCTAGGGTCTGGCCTGGTCATTTTCAACCCCTGTGTTTTGTTCAGGAATCTGTCTTGACAGTTATTAGTATCTGTGGGCCAGATCAACCACTGTTTCCAATCAGGATGTGTTCTGTTTTGGTTTAATACATAGTTTACGTCTATCTCTTCATCTGTAGAGCTATTGCTGTACATTGTTGGCTTTGGAATAGACGGTTTATTTAAGTCTTTGATTTTGGCTAGGCCAAGACAGGTAGTTTGTTGAACAGTGTCATTTAAAAATATAATTTGTTCTGGGATCATGCAGGCTCTAAACAAAGATTCTATACCTTGTACTTGCCATTCTTTTGTACCCCAAACACTTTTTAATTCAACATTTTTGTCCCAATAATCAAAACCAAAAGTATTCATTTGTTCAAAGAATGAGTCTGAATATATAAATTTCGTGTTTGTTATCATGGTCTTTGTCCCTGTCTTATTTGACAATTTGAAATAAAATGTTTCAGCATTACTTGTGTTGAATCCTGAAAAGTATGAATATTTGTCATAAAAGGTTCTTGAGCTTCCTTTTGGAGGGGTTGCACAATGTTCCCATTGATTATAATTTAAAACATTTCTAGGTTGTGCCGATTTATGTAGAAAATGGTTACCATAGTGGTTGTAACAGTACATACTATCATAATTTGTCGAACCCTGCAAATAATCATGTTTGGTAAATTTAGCAGACATCACTAAGTCAGACATCATATTATTTATACTTTCAAAGTCCCAATCATCAGCAAATGAGCTTGGTTTTACAAAGTCACTCAACGAGATCTTAATTTGGTGTGGATATTTCAGGATTTCAACCGGACCATAAATTTCGTAGTCAGTGTTGTCCCATGCTACCCCACCCGGTATAGGATTGGCTGTGAAGTTGACTGAAGAAAGTTCTCTTTTCTCGACGTGTGAAGATGTGTGTGGTTTGAGGATCGAGTTGATTTTCTGACTTGCTGTGTCCATTTTAGCATATTTTCCCTCAATGAAGCGTCCCAAAGTAAGTACCATGATGAGCCAAAGTATGAGGATAAATGCACCAAAACCCACCCAAAATTCGATCCATGGAGAAATCAGATATGTTTCTTTCAGTTGTTTCAAAAGTTCTTTAGCTTTATCTTTAAAGGTTTTTGTTGATGGCTGTGTTTTTGATTCACTGAAGCCTTCAGAGGAATCATCGAAGTTTATGAAGTAGCCGGATGCAGTTCTGTCAATTGTTCCAATTGCTTCAGGATTACTGTTTCTTGCATATTCGTTTGTTACTTCATTGTAGATTGGTGTGTCTCTGCTAAATGTTTTTATTTGGGTTTTCAGAGGTTTAAGTTCCATTGCATTGTTGCATAGTCCTTGTTGTTCTTCTGTAGGCGTTTCGAATGTGATTAGCCTCTTAGTTAGGACCTCTGTATTGGTAGCAAACCTTGGTGTTCTGCTACTTATGGGGAGTCCACTTGGCCTACTATTTGTTATCGGCCACATGATTGTGGTTTTACCAGGTCGATGGATACAACTCGGTTCTCCTTTTTACCAGCAAGTGGCGGTAGTACAACTGATCTTGTCCCGTTGATAGACAAGACAGGAACTGCTTTTCTGTAAGAAGGCCCAAATTCCTTCTTTACCGCGATCTTTTCTCTGACTAGATCCCCGACTTTTGGAATCCAGACAGGTCTTGCTGGGACAGGTGGTGGTTCTTCAGTGGTTGTTGGCTCTTGTTTCAACTTTATGTTGCTCAGGTCTTTTCTTGTTTTGTTTAAGTCCTGTAAAATAGCCAAACGATCTTTGATATCAAAGCTTTTTTCCTTCACCACTGAAGTCTGACTGTCAAGATCTAAGACTAACATCCTAGTTCCAAACAATAATTCGTACGGACTGAATCCCTTCAGAGAATTTCTTGGTAGGTTATTTAGACTACGTTGGACACTTATTAGATGTTTGACCCACCCAGCTCCCGAACCTAATATCCTTTCCGTTATAGATTGCTTTCTGCCTTGGTTTTTTCTTTACACCATCCCGTATCCCTCAGGAAGGAAGTGAGAAGAATCCCGCTGTGCTATGCTCATTTGGCCATGTTTCCCCACAGGCTTGAGGGCTAATGTGAAAACATTGGTCAAACGTAGCATGTTCCTAGCGTATATGCCATTTAGACTCGCAAATCTTTGTATAACAGTCCAGACGTCAGCCGAGTGCTGAGGATCTACATTATAAGTGGAAACTAGCCTGTATATGTTAATCGGACGCTTTGCTTTTTACTGTTGATCTTTTCTGGAGTGAAACGCCACGGTAGTATACCGTTTCTCTCCCCACTGCGATTTCTGTTACAGTTTGGGCAGTTCTTTACAAAAATGGTATGATGCAGGCTCATGCCTGGCCACCAGTACCTTGATTGTAATTCTTCCAGAGAATCTTTTAGTTTGAGGTGTCTGAGACCCTCGCCCATATGTGCGTCTGCAATTAACAAGGTTCTCCTGTCCGTGTTTGGAATTACTCTATCCCCCACTCCAGGGATTCGAGCAAAAGGGACGGAGTTTGCATCGATTATGTATGTATAATTGAGTGGATAGTTGATCGGTAGCGCTGAGCAGTCGCCTTTTGATGACGTTTTCACCGCCAGCACTGTTTCACCGTCAATGTATTTTAATGTACGCTTTTTTCTAGCTACGGAAGCCGATTTAGTTGCTACCGCTGTGGCTGTCTCAGCCAATGAATTCCCTGCAACGTGAACGCCATCACGCTGATGACTCAGTGAATGTGTCACGTGAGTCTTTGGTAGTTCTTTTTGTAACAGAACTATTTGTTCCCAAAGCAGTTTTTGCTTTATTGTTGCACCTGTGTCATCTTTGTAACCGTTTTGAATCCATGTCTGCAAATCGTTGTTATATGATTTGACGCAGTAATATGAATCGGACACTATAAGTGTCGGGAATTCGCGATCCGCATTATCTAGCGCCATTTTCAATGCTAATATTTCAGTCTGTTGTTCTGAATTAGTTTCTACTGAGTGTGTTTTTGTTAATAGAGGTCTTAGTTTACCTCCGCGCCACACTTCTTTTGTAATCCCACATGTGGGGTTGTATGCTTGTTCTCCCCAAACGGAGGGTTCAGCATGTTCGTCTGTATAGATTACACAAGCGTATTGTCGTAATGGCAGAATGTCGATTGGCAGAGGGAATGTTCTTTCATATTCTAGATTTTTCAGTTCTTCTAGATCTGGATCAAAGTAGTAGTATACTTTGTCCGTTGTAATTGAATTCACCCATTGTATCCATTCAGGATTCAATGTTGTTGTTGGTAAATTACACGGTGTTGTTAGTGCCTCAAAGGCTGGTTCTTCTGTTCTGACTGTGATATGTCTACCGTCAGCTTTGTCTTTTTCTCTAGCTATTGCGGTTTGAACTGCATGAACAATGTTTTCTTTAATACTGAACTTCTTTTCAGTTTCTGTGTATAAGTGTGATTTGAATGCAATTGGTACCTTTTCTCCCTCATTAGAGGTCAGGTATGTGAATCCGCATCTTCCTGGGATGACTCGAATCACAAGGTTGCGTGTGTTATCACGTGTTTCCAATTTTGTTTTAATTAACATGTCTGTTTGTAAGGATCTCAGAATTTCTGTGTGTATTTGAGTCCAATTGGTTCTTTTAAAATCTGGTTTTATTAGATCATAAAGGGGTTTGACCCTTTCTGCGTAATTTGCAATGTATGTTCTTCCGAAATTTAGGAAGCCTAGAATTGACTGTAGGTTTTTTAGTGTTCTAGGTGCTTGGAGTACGGCACATTTCTCTAGGAAATTGTCAGCCAGGCTTTTGCCTTCACTTGATAATTCATATCCTAAGAACAGGACTGTTAGATGGGCAATTCTAGATTTTTTAAAGTTGAATTTGTAACCCTCTGCTGCGAACCCAAGTATTATGGTGTTCACTCTCTTCAAGTGAGTATCCAAGTCATCATCTGTTAAGTATATGTCGTCGACATAAGATAATGCTTCGTCATCATATGTTTGTAGTAATTCTGTTACTCTCGCTGAGAATACTCCTGGGCTGTTCTTGTACCCCTGAGCTAACCGACAGAATTGTTTTTGAGTGCCATTTATTGAGAATGCAGACAAATATCTGCTCTCTGGTGCTATGTTTTGACAAAAGAATCCATTAGAGATGTCTAATGTTGTTTTGTATTTTTTGCGCACCATGTTATTCATTAGTGCAGCACTATGCGAGTTTTGCACTGCAAAAGTTTTGCAACATGAGTTAAGGTGTCGGTAATCCAAAACTAGACGATATGAATTGTCTGGTTTGGAGACCGGAAACAAAGGGTTGTTCATTTGTGAGGTGCAAGTTTCAATCACCCCCTGGTATTCTAGTTGATCTAGGATTTCTTTTACCTGTTTTTTAGCTTCTTGCTTAATTGGGTACTGTCTTTGTGCAGTAGGTTGTGATTTTAACTGGATTTTGTGAGGAGGAGAGTCCTCATCCCATCCTACGTGATTTTTATATAAAGCAGGAGCTTGAGCTACTGCCCACTTTCTAGCAAGTGTGTATTTTTTATGAATTGGGATATGATTTGAGAAGGCAGGCATAATTATTTCTTCGCCATGAGGGCAATCCCTGACAAACTCTGGTGGCCAGTCTTTTTCAGCTAGAAGGATGTCATAGCCCTTGGAGAGATTATCCCAAAATAGTCCCCTTATTTTTCTAGTCTTATCCCCTTCTATACGTAATGTTATTTCATATATTTTATGAGATTTGCTAACTCTGGTGTCTGCAGTTTCCACTTGAAGATATTCATTCGTGTCCACTGTCTCCAGATGATTCATAAGGACTCTGCGAGCTATACTCACTTCTGCTGCGCTGTCTAGCATTGTCTGAGCCCATTCTCCGTTTTTCAGTTGTGTCCTCAGTATTCTTGGCATTGTTAATATTTTAATGCTGGCTACCTTCTTTTTTGGAAATTGTAATTTCTTTTTTAGATGAGCAGGTTTCTTTGGACTTGGCGTGCTCTTCTCTTTGTTCTGATCGTCCTCTTCTTTCCGATTTCTGCGAGGAAGTCTGAAAAGATTGAGAGGGACGTGTATCAATGTCTTGATATCTATCAGGCTTCTTTATATTATCCCTATTTCTAAGGTTATATCTTTTCCCAGAGGGGTCACTTTGGGGTGACCTGTGTCTTTGGTTCGGAGATTTTTCTCTCCGCCGAGGAGACATTCCTCTGGACTGGAATTTCTTTTCTTTAGGATTGGATTGTTTGTTTCTATCCCAGCTCTTTTTTTGTGATGTTGAATTATTATTAAAAAATATTTTTTCAGGACTTTCAATCAGTTGTGGTTTTACTGGTATTCCACCTAAACTGTCTCTACCTAGTTCCTCATAGGATTTTTCTATGATTCTGGCAATTTCAGCTGGTTGGTCTGCTATATCTGTCTCTTTTAACCTCTGGCGGATCGCCACGTTTGCTGCTTCTCCCTTTATGTTGGCTAATAATATAGCCGAGACCTGCTTGAAGTCTTTTAGTAATTTCATACCAAGAGTTAAAGCGGGTTCTGGACCGTATTCATCTTGAATTTGTTTTAGCACATCTGGTATTACCGAGATGGATGGAACACCATGTGTTTTTGTGTAAATGGAAGCAAAGACTGTACCCCAAGTGTCGCAGTCCTCCACGTGTGGTGCGATTCCCATTGGAAGACAGATAGTCAGAATCCTGTGTTTTTCTAACGGGGTGGTGTCTGGAAACACCGCCTCTATTTGGGTGATTTTTTGTGCTAACCAGAATGGTATTTGTTCCCGTTTAGCTGGTACTTTACCTAGGCAGGACTGTATGTTCTGTGGTGTAATTTTATTTGTGTTCCCCTGGTGAGGGGTCAGCTGTGGAATTTTAATTGCTGGTTGAATTGTTGAAGTCCGCATCACATATTGGACTAATTGTCCATGTAATTTTATTAATTGTTTTAGCTGTGTTAAGGACCGGCCACGTTGCTCCTGGTCTACCTAAGGGACCGAGCCTGGTGATGTGATTATTATGTTTTAGGGCGCCATTAAATAAGAGCAGGTGCTCTTGAAATTTAAGTGGTACTTCCACCTCCTCGAAAGGAGTGTACTCATTAGGAGGTTCCTCTGTTTTGTAATAGTGGAAGTACTTTTTTACAGCATTTGCTGCTGGAAAATGTATCCATGAATAGTATACCTCTGTCTGCCGATATTCGTGTGCCTCAATTACGAATATGATTGTGCCACCTCTAGGTGTCAGTCCATTTTCTATAAGTTTTAAGGTTATAGATCTCCTTTTGATGACTGGGATGAGTATTATATCCGGGTCTGCTTCTTGCATAGTATTATCAGCTGCTACTATTTCAGCTGCTAATCTAGCTGTCTCTCTTTCTTCATCACTGTCTACCATTTTACCGACAGGAAGGTTATTTCTTTTGTTTACAGATCAGGTTTCTTATGGAAACAAAGATTAGATGCACAATATTTTGGAACAGTGTATCCTTCAACGTTGACTAAACCAAGAACCATACATAGGAGTTTCCTCCTGCGAGGTCTGGCGGATATGACCTTTCACCCACTCCAGACGTCTTTGGAGTATTATGGGAAAAAAGGGGTCTGAGTGAAATAGCACGACTGAGTTACTCTAAATGTCTTACGTTCGTTTTATCGCCTATCCAAACGCGTTGGGCGCCATGTAGTGTAGTTCCTATTATCCCAATAGGCTCTGCGCATTGGAATAATATCTTCAATAGTATAGGCCTAGACCAGACGTTAACTAGGTCTACTACTGTCGATATTAGACTTAAAGTTTTGGGTTTGCCAGCTAGCTCAGAGTTCACTAGAAACTTTCTCGAATAGGCAAGGAGGAGTTGAACCTCCCTGGATAGACAAGAAGGGATTTAGTTTCTGACAACCATAGAACATGACAACTTTGCTCTCCCCTAATCAAGAGTGTATCTCTAGAGTCGTGTGAAAACAAAAGGCAATTTATTTTACTCAGTCAGTACGTGCATTCTTAGTTTCACCAGTTTGTAGAGAAAAGGAAGAGACTGGCGTGTTCAATAAAAGATGGTATTTATTGATCAGTCTCTTTTCTCATACAAGAGAAATGGATCGATATTATTGCAATACTTATGGTTAAGTAAAGTGCATACATTAAAAGCAGAAGTATAAAATAATACTGTAAAAACATTGATATGGTTTCTAAGCCATATGATGGTTTAAAATGAATGAAATAGAAACATGCACATATTCATTTGACTAATCGTACTCAACTGATGTTTCTAGCTACGCCTACCCCGTGTACCTGACCTAAGCCTAATACGTGGGCGGGAATAGAAAGTTACAGTTTAAGTTAAGTTTGTTTTGCCAAGTGACTGACTAAAGAATTCTCTGAGAGGGGTTATTCAGTTCTGTACCTGGAATCTAGGATGAATGAGGGATGGTATCTCTCGTCTCGATATTCCAGGCTGCCTGCGAGGGCTACCCGGAAGCGCCGGAGCTGGATTTCTCGGCAGGAGAAAGCAGCGTCTCGTTCTCAGCGCGTCAGGAAGGCGGGGCTGTGCCAGCGGGGTCTGCTCTGCTCTGGGCTTCGGCAAGTCTGGCTGCTCCGATCTCGTCACCACCGCGTGTGTTTGCATAGGGCAATATCGGTAATATTTATACCTTTAAGGTGCCGAGATTGACGTAAGGATGGACATAGATACGTCAATAAGGATGTCATACGACTTGGTCGTTAGCACATTCTTTTGCTGAAGTTCTCGATGAAATCAAAACAATGGCCGCAGGGTTTTTCCCAGGTTGTCATAGGTTTGATTTGTTTTGAGAACTCCGTATGCCTTATCAGGGGCTGGAGGAATATCGCTTGTCTAATTAGATGGCAAGCGTTATGACCTAATCAGATAACACGTTCCTGTGCCGTAGTGTGGCTTAATCAGATAACGGTTTCTGCATCATCATGGGGGTTTTCTGCATCATGGGATGGATGCTAGTTAACTTGTTAACCAGAATAGGGTCAGGAATAGGGGGATCGATACAGAACCTATAGGAATACATCACAAATTCTTTTTTTGTAGGGGTCTCCCACTGTCTTTCTATTCAAGCTTAAGGTACACCTGCAACCACAATGTGCGCTTGCAACCAGTGCTGAGACATAACTCCCTGATTTCCAACAAAACGGCATTTCGGAAAGATTGTCAACTCTCAACGCCACTCAGCGCTCCAACATCAGAGCTAATGTAGCACTTTTAATCGGAGGAGTACATCGCCAGAGACAGATGCTAGGGGAAGCTCATAGAAACATATGTGTAAGGCACCTCGGGTTACTTCGTTCCAACCGCCTGTCCGTGTTCATCCTTTTAAGGTCACGCGTAAGCTATTCCTGCTGAAGCTGCCTTGAGAGCCTGGCTGACACGCTCCCAATCTTGTTTTACACACTCCTATGCTCGTCACGCGGTCTGATCGCGCATGCTGTAGTGCATGATTTGGACATTAATTTGTGGCAGGGTGGGATGGGTTAAGTACGTTTGATGCAGAGCGTAGCAGAGAGTCTGTAGCTCACATTTGAATCTTAATAAGGGGAGAGAAGTTGGCATAACGGTTAAGGCGCTCGACCACGGACCTGGGGAACCCGCTTTGAGTCTCGGTAATGTCGCCAAACCTCCTGTGATTCTGGGCACATTACTTAATCACCCCGTGCCTAACAAAATGAATGTGTGTCCTTGTGTAATGTAACTGGTGCTATGTAAAGCGCTCTGATACCCAGTTCGGGTCAAGTTCGCGCTATATAAAAGTCTGAAAAAAAATAAAAATAAAAAAAATAAGATAGTCCAGAGAATCTTATTGTCCTTTGCAGGGATCTTTGTGAAACCCAAAAGCCAAAAGTTACCATTCTCCTAAATGGTTAATTTTTAATAGGCTTGCTGCAATAATCTAAATATAACTAGCAAGACGAAAGCGTGCATCTTTGGAGAACGTATGTATTGTTACAGAGTTTTCCTCCCAACACTACAAATGTACTAAAACGTTAATGTTTCTGAAGTCGATAATATGAGCAGAGGTGGACGAGCCAAAAAAATAAGGACCGTAGAACCTGTGAACGAGCCAAGCCCTGAAATGATTTGCTATGCAAAAAACAAACCACGTAAAATATAATACATTCTATTTAAAATTAAACAAGCACTAGCAAAGGCAATTTGTCTTGCCGACGCAATAGCTTTTGGCTTTGCCAATATATTTTAGCCATGTTATATACCAGTGTGCTTACTGTTCAGCATGACTAAAAGTTAGGGGCATATTATCAAGGTGGGCGATATGAAATTATTGCCGCTTTTGCGACCAATTCAGCCACAAAGCGGCGATAATTTCATCACCCTATTAGCAAGCTGTCGCTAACATCAGTTAGCGACAGTTTGAGGCGATAGCTAGCGGTTTGGGGCTCGCTTTGCATGTCAGTGATATTTATCGCTAATGACATGCAAAGTGGGCGTACCCAACCTGTTAGCGACTGAAACCAGTCGCTAACATCACTATCGCCTATTATCAACGCAGGCGTAGCGATGAAAAAAATTGAGCTAAGCGCGAATATCGCTGAAAACTAATGCCTGCTCAGACCACTTCTTAACCTGTTTATTCAATGGGAGTTGGATTTTCAGGTTAAGACCCTATTGCCGTTAATGCCTGAATATCAATGGATTTCCAGCGATATTCACGCATTCAGCAGCTATTGCCAGATATTTTATCGCATTTAAGATAAACGTTGCTAATAGCACGTTATCTCTGCAATAACATCCCAGCGATGCACGGCGATAAAAAAATATCACTAAGCTCATTTTGCGATAAATATCGCTAGTTGTTGATAATATGCCCCTTTAGTGTGACAGAGAAAGCGGAGTCTGAGCGTATGTTTGTGTCCTTTAGTGAACAAGAACAGCTGTAGTCCTTTCTCTCTTTCGCATGTATCTGCTCTCTGCTAATTATCTGTACTGGCGACACCGGACCCCAGAGAGATGTTCGGTTGGGCTGGAGGCAGCCGACGTGGCAGACCTCTATAGCATCCATACACCGTGGCACTACGGCTCTCTGGGACTCCCAGCCTCCATCTCAGGGGTGAGGGGGTGTCACAGTAATGCAGCCGGCAGCCACAGACAGACCTTCTCTGAGAAGGGGGTTCTGAGGCAGAGATATTGATACGAGCTACAAGTGTGTGAGTGGGTTAATGCAACATATAAAGTATAGGTAAAGGGGCGTCGATGATCTCCAAGCTCTAATAATCCCAATTCACTTGTTTGCTCATTTACGAAGCTGACTCTCTTGGTTATAGCATTAGCGTTAATAAAAACTGTGGAGCATATTACCAACAACTAGCGATAATTACCGCTATGTTGGCTTAGCGGCAATATTTTTATGGCCGAGCTGCGGCGATTTTTATCGCTTAGGAACCTTGCTATTATCAAGGTTTATCTCCTAAGCGATAAAAATCGTCCGAAATGCATGAATATCACTGAAAAGTCAGCGATATTCATGCATTACCGAGCTAATGCTCTTAGCCATGTTATCCACCTACCATTGGATAACATGGCTAAGAACTGCTCAGGGGCAGGTGTTAGCTTTTGGAGATATTCGCGCTTAGCGCGAATATCTCCAAAAGTTGTTAATAGGAGATAGCGAGGTTAGCGACTGTTTCCAGTCGCTAACATCTTGGCACGCCCACTTTGCATGTCATTAGTGATAAATTTCACTGACATGCAAAGCGGGGCCCAAGATGGTCCCTATCTCCTACAAGCTGTCGCTAACTGGTGTTAGCGACTGCTAGGTAATAGGGAGATAATTGTATCTCTGCTTTCTTGGCTTTTAAAGCCAGAAAAGCGGAGATAAACCCCCTTGATAATATGCCCCTGTATGTGAAGCTTTAGTAAGATTCTTCATTTAAGTGTTTCTAAATTCATCAGTCCCGCAGCGGTTCAAAGGCTGAGTTCGGATAGGAGATTCAGATGGTACATTATCAGCGAGCTGCGAACTTAAATCTGAATAAAACAATTGTTATTCGAAGAAACACACTAATTGATGTGACTTCATCTTTTTGATGTGATCCCCTAAATAATCACAACGGGGTGGGTATCTTTGAGCGCAGTCAATTCCTGCAGTTATTAAATATGTTTTTTGTATCCACCTACCATGAATGCACAGCTGGGTTAATTGATGATGTGGAGATGAAAGGGGAGGCCTCTCGCTGCTTTCTCTCCCTCACCCATTCTTCAGTTCCATTGCCCTGCCGGGACTCCCTGCCCTCTCTGTTTGTTTTTAATTCTTTTCTGCACCCCCATGCAATTGCACGAGCTGGGACCGTCTAGGCTCTCACTGCTATTGTGCTTTGCACGCTATGCACTGGGTAAAAGTGAACTTTGGTGCAGTGTTAGCTGCAGAACACGGCCCCCATCTCTCCCTGCAGCCTGCATGTTCAAAGAGCCTGTGGCCGCCCGCCTCTTGATTAGTTAATTAAATATTCATTAAATACTAACATTTTGTATTTTCCCCTATTACAGCAAGTTATAACAAACATCTGGCTACAGTATGAAGCCAGCCCATTCTACAGAGAGAGCCCCGGGTGCTTAATGTTATGAGGCGAAGCTTATCCTTATTATATTATAAACTACTCCGGGTGAGGTGGGACCGGCTGACTCGCTCCGTTGCTGTATCTGAAGAGGAACATCCAGGTGCCCTGTGCATAGAAACAGCTGCCTCTGCCCGCTTTCACTCCACCCTGTGCATAGAAAAAGCTGCCTCTGCCCGCTTTCACTCCACCCTGTGCATAGAAACGGCTGCCTCTGCCCGCTTTCACTCCACCCTGTGCATAGAAATGGCTGCCTCTGCCCGCTTTCACTCCACCCTGTGCATAGAAACTGCTGCCTCTGCCTGCTTTCACTCCACCCTGTGCATAGAAACAGCTGCCTCTGCCCGCTTTCACTCCACCTTGTGCATAGAAACAGCTGCCTCTGCCCGCTTTCACTCCACCCTGTGCATAGAAACAGCTGCCTCAGCCCGCTTTCACTCCACCCTGTCACTTGCTAACTCCCTCTCTGTGCCCACCTCCCTCTCTGTGCCCACCTCCCTCTCTGTGCCCACCTCTCTCTCTGTGCCCTCCTCCCTCTCTGTGCCCACCTCTCTCTCTGTGCCCACCTCTCTCTCTGTGTCCACCTCCCTCTCTGTGCCCACCTCCCTCCCACCTCCCTCTCTGTGCCCACCTCCCTCTCTGTGCCCACCTCTCTCTCTGTGCCCACCTCCCTCTCTGTGCCCACCTCTCTCTCTGTGCCCACCTCTCTCTCTGTGCCCACCTCCCTCTCTGTGCCCACCTCTCTCTCTGTGCCCACCTCCCTCTCTGTGAACACCTCTCTCTCTGTGCCCACCTCTCTCTCTGTGCCCACCTCTCTCTCTCTGTGCCCACCTCTCTCTCTGTGCCCACCTCCCTCTCTGTGCCCACCTCCCTCTGTGTGCCCACCTCTCTCTCTCTGTGCCCACCTCTCTCTCTGTGCCCACCTCCCTCTCTGTGCCCACCTCCCTCTGTGTGCCCACCTCTCTCTCTGTGCCCACCTCTCTCTCTGTGCCCACCTCTCTCTCTGTGTCCACCTCCCTCTCTGTGCCCACCTCCCTCCCACCTCCCTCTCTGTGCCCACCTCCCTCTCTGTGCCCACCTCTCTCTCTGTGCCCACCTCCCTCTCTGTGCCCACCTCTCTCTCTGTGCCCACCTCTCTCTCTGTGCCCACCTCTCTCTCTCTGTGCCCACCTCCCTCTCTGTGCCCACCTCTCTCTCTGTGCCCACCTCCCTCTCTGTGCCCACCTCTCTCTCTGTGCCCACCTCCCTCTCTGTGCCCACCTCTCTCTCTGTGCCCACCTCTCTCTCTGTGCCCACCTCTCTCTCTCTGTGCCCACCTCCCTCTCTGTGCCCACCACTCTCTGCCCCTTTCATTGTTATCACATCTCTCAACTGTACATTCCAAAAGGATGGTGGAGTGCATACACAGACATAAACACCATATCATGTTCATAGTTTAATATCTACAAAGTTGCTATCAATAGGTATGTTTACATTACAATGCCATTACGCTGTCTGTCCTTCCTTGTCAGGGGTCGTTTCTGACTCAATTGCACCCAGGTCTCCGTATTGGGCTCTATTGGATTTGCCAGTGCTTCATTCTCTTAACATCTAGCACAATACTCTAAAACACGTACACGATGATATCACACAAGAAGCAAATTACCCATTAACTTCCCTTAGAAAAGTAGTGTGCGTAACTACGGATCGTGCCTTCCTACTAGCGGGCTTATATTCTGCCCCTTCGGTCTTAAATGTCTGCTCTTTATCGTTTTTAATGCCATAAAGAGCCCTGCAATTATGATGAAAGTAAAGCAGCATTATGAGGCGCGCACAGGATTGTGGGTATGCAGAGTGACGGTGACGCGCTGCCTCTCCCTCTGGAGCCTCCCGACCTCTAGCGACAGGAGGGAGCGTTGCACCTCCCGCAGGCGCCTCGTTCTGCGTCACGTGACCCTGTGACGCCTTCCGGTGACGCATGCGTGAGTCTCCTCTCAGCAGCCGAGGAGGCCCGACCCCCCCAGTAAACTCTCATTTCCACCGATCACGGAGTTTCTTGAACTGAAACCCTCCAAAAATTTGTAATGTTTTCCGCTTCTCACGGCCCCTCGGAGTGCGCGTGATACGCGAAACCTAAAGCTTAATATTTTGTATAAGTTGTTCATCTGTTCGCGCAATTACGATAAAAAATATCACTTACTACTAGTAGGGTGACTTTGCAACGGTGACGTGCTGGTCACTTTTATGAATGCCTGTGTGTGCAGAGCTACAAATACTCCTTCTCCTATTAAACAAACGCCTGTGTCACCTGTAGTGATGAATCGGGTGTTTGGCGCAGAGGCTTCTGGGTATGCAAATGATTGTGCCTGGCCACGCCCCCTCCAGTGCCAGCAAGGCTCCTGCAGCAGCCCCATGGTTTCTTGTGCTCTGGGTCCAGGCTGAGAAACTCAGGGCGCTATGACACTCCATCTTTTGCTTCTGCACAAACCTTCGAATTCTTATTATCCGGAGCTAGCATGATCGCACAGGGCAAAAGATCTCCCTCTCAGCAGCAGTGAACAGAAAACAAGGACTGCACACTTCCTATGCCACCTATGAAAGATTCCAGCTGAGCGGAGACTGGAGCCACCACCCCAGGCATCGAACCATGAGCAGAGTGTACAGATCAAGCCTGCTGAATGAAATGCAGAATGGCAGGGCTCTTCGGTGGAAAGAGCTGCACAAAGTGAACAGCTACATTCAGACTAGTGAAGGGATTTCAGAATGGGGGTTAGGTTTGTGTGACACACTTCCAAACTTGGTCATTAATCTGCTGTTGGCCGAGAAAAGGCACAATGTACATTGCCCTTCCTAAATTCAGAGCTCATGCAACGCCCTAAGGAAGATACTTTGCTTTACTCAGAGCTTTCTGATACTAAAGGTAAAAACAAAGGTTGTGTTCACCACGCTAGTCAGACCTGTGAATTCCCAGCAGAGAGGAATGGTGCAAAGCATCTGTCACTTAATACCCATCTCCTCTCCCAGCCTATCTCGGGTAGGAAAAAAGCTCACCCATATTACCTCAAAATGGCTGACATGTCATCAGACTGGAGAGGTACTGTAACGCTAAGCATCAGGCTACATGTTGCCATTCCCACCATCTTCTCAAGCCTGAACCAACACAGCCACTGATAAAACACCTTTCTCATGGCTTCCTGAGATGCCAACTGTTAAAACAAGAATCATTACACGGAGTAGGACTGGGTCAGTCAGTTAGGACAGATGCGGCCTCATAAGGCTAGTCACACGCTGTTACAGTTCTGACTGAAAGGTAAAACGAGCATTAACCAAAGAATCCAGCCGCAGTCCCAGCGATGCGAAGCAGGACACTATGCAGCCCTGCCTCAAGCTGGGGAGGCAGGGAACGGCAAACACATCTCTACACGCTCTCTAGCAGCTTCTGCAGATGTCTGATGTGTGAACAGTAGACACTATCACAAACCCACTGTGTTCTTTTTTTAATGTTTCAAATATTTAATTGTTTCACATAGAGATACTTGCGGTCACTGCAAATGATGAATGTTAAGCCTCTGAACAGTCCAACAGCAATGTGAAGAGATGCTTTTGGGCCCCCATAGTGAACAGTTGAATTGGCTCAGAGCACAGGTGAGCACCTCTTAATGTGTGCATTCATTGTCTTAAGTGACTCATGTAACCCATCATTTCTCCAAGTTAGAGCATGATTTTCTGACAGCACAGCTTGTAAACTGAAAGAGGCAAACCCTGCTCTCTGTTCGAAATCAGCAAGAAGAGTCTGGTATTTGAACGGCATATATACAGATTCCCCCCTGCCCCTCCCTCATTCCAGAGAGAGTGGGCAGAGGAGCGATGTAATTTGTTTTTCATTTTTTTATAGAGCAATAAATAAGAAATCATACACATACTAACAGCTCAAAATAAAGACACTGTACCAGCATCATTGTTAGGGAAAAACTATTAGGCAATAATTGTGTGAGGCACACAGGGATTTTAATGACTTCTATAATCCGGTGCAAATGTCCAGTTTCTGCATAACATTTTGGTGGCACATCGCACCAGTGCACGCTACAAACATCGACTCTCAGTATGACATCGGGTCTTGATGCTGGGGGTCTCTGGACTCCTCTGGGTTATGCATGACGCCTGGGTCACCAGTGGGCTAAGTTCAAACAAAGGCTGTGAGTGGGGCTCATATTTTTCTGGGCCTGGAAGATGGCGGCAGCAGCATGGCATACGTTTCTAACTGCTTGTTACAGTAAAGGAGAGAGCCCAACCATGCCTTATATTTAGGTGATCTTCCACCTCCCCAGCTGCAAGCAACCAGCCGCTTAGCCAGTAAAAGCACAACAGCTGTATATATCCTGTGCAAGCCTAGGATATAGCAAACACAACAACATGATGGAAAGAGTGCTGAAACTTTTTAACCATTCACCCCAAGTCTAGAGATCTAGGTTTAATCCATTGTTCTTTTGCTCACTATGCCACCCCCGTTTGGACCCAGACATATGCAATTCAGTCTTGACCCTGCTCCTCATGGTAACAGTCCAACTCGAACTGTGAGGCCAGGTCCTCCCTGCACCGTAAACAAACATCTTTATTTTATTTATTTATTAAGAAGCTTATAAAGCGCGCAGCTACCCCCGTCGGGGGTGTCCCGGCGCTACAGATTGCAAGCAAGAAGAAAAGTTTACTAAGAAATGGTAAATAGCCACGTTTTGAGTTTGCGTCGGAACATAGGCTCTGAGTCAATGAACCTCAGGTCCAGTGGAAGGCTGTTCCAGAGTCTGGCTGTGACTACTCCGAAAGCTCTGCCCCCACTCCTGGCACGGCGAAATCTGGGAATCACTAGAAGGCGTAAGCTATTAGATCGCAGAGATCCAACGGACTGAGATAGTGTAAGTCTCTTTCGTAAATATCCTGGACCTAACCCATTAATGGCGCGAAAGGCTAAAGTCAAAGCCTTGAACTGAATGCGGCGGGCAATGGGAAGCCAGTGAAGTTTTTTCCGATACGAGGCAACAGATTGACAGAAAGGGATATTACCAATTAGCCGCGCAGCGGCATTTTGCACAATTTGCAAACGTTCGATTTGGTAAAGGGGAGCGCCTGCATAGAGACTATTGGCATAGTCTAAATGAGACGTAATCAGGGCATGCACAATGGTCTTACGGGAGTCCAGCGGGAGATAGGGGAAGATCTTTCTAATCATGCGCAGTTTAGCAAAACAAGCAGAGGTAACCTTGTTAATCGGAGATTGACAGGACAAAGCGTTGTCGAATTGGAAGCCTAAGTTACGGGCTGTTAGAACAGGGACCGGAGGGGGATTTAATTCCGTAGGCCACCACTGAATAGCAGGCAGAGGATCTTTTTGGTTAAAAAATAAGACCTCGGTTTTATCTGCATTCAGTACTAGGTGGTTCGAGGCCATCCAGGAGCTGATATTACTGAGGCAGAGGCGAAAGTTGGTAAAGTTGGAGTCAGAAGGGGCGTGGCTACGCAGGCGAACGAAATGGCCGTCTGACTGTAGAGCTCCGCCGAGCGAGAGTGGAACGGGGCCATTCGCATGTGATCCGGCACTGCGCTGGGGTCGGGATATGCCTGACACCGACCCCTAACACCACCTGATGCAGCCTGCCAAGTTTGGAGGACGGGGGACGGCGAGAACGGGCGGAACAGCGGAGGGGTGCTGAGGCCGGCTGTGCGTCTTCTTGGCGGCCTCTTCGTTGCCCCCCTCGGCCCTGGGGTCGCTGTTGTGCTCTCCCGGGTCCGCTGCTTGGCCCCGGTTGTCTCCGTTGGTAGAGGGGCGGCCCCTCGGTACGGGACCGGCTCTTGCGGCCTGGTCCGGCCTTGGGAGCCGGGGCCTTGATTTTTGGAGGCTGCCTGGGACGTGCGGCGGCGGGCGGGGGGAGCGGGCGGCGGGCTCCGGGGTTGGGGGGTGAGTGGCGGGGGGTACGACTGGCGGGCTCTGAGGCGCTCTCTGGACGGCCACGCATTGCTGCACTCGGTGGGGGCACGACACCTTTGCCCTCACCGTTAACGTGCACCCCATACCCACGCCTGTCCCCCTGCAGGCCCAGGAACTGCACGCTCTCCTGCTCTCCTGCTGCTCCGACTGGCCCAGATTATCAAACGCCTGTGCACATTTACAAGTCCGGCGCTGGCTGCATGGCCTATGTGACTTCGCCCGTTTTGGCTGCTGATGCCTCGATGGCCTGAATACCTGGTCCCCCTACTACGCCACCATTTGTTACCTGTCTTGGCGGAGTCCTGGTCCTGCCGGCTGCTACTGAGTGATCGCCCCGGCCATCTACTGGCCCTACTTACTACGCAGGGCCTCCACCGCTTTGCTCCAGCCGGGTTAATACCCCGACGACCTGCGAGACGCTGCCTTGGCGTCTCTGTGGCTCCTGCGGTGCAGCACAGCCCTAGTGCGGAGAGGTATCGGGAGCCCCTGTTCCATTGGTCCCGACCTGAACACCTTGCTGTCGGGGGGCCCTGTGTCTGTGCTTGACGCTCTGGCCGGTCGCAGTTGTCTTTGGGTCCTGCGGTACTGGTGACCTGCCCGCCATTATTTCCAACATGGTCAAGAAAGATCTTACCCAGAAGAGGCTTACCTTCGGCACAGCGTCCCTCCGTGCGGCTGCGGTTTCGCCTGCAACTGAGGCGGACACCGGGGGCCAGGCAGCGGCGAAGGACACCGCTGGTATGGTCGCTGAGATGATGGGTGAGATGCGGGCTGGATTCAAGGCCTTGGACTCTCGCTTCGATACCCTCGAAAAGAAAATGGCGGACATGGGCGCGACGATTCAACTACACGATAGGCGCCTGGACTTGGCGGAATCCAGAGTTTCCGACATCGAAGATGGAGCTGCGTCGACGCTGAAACAACTGGAACGCGTGGAAAAGATCCTCAAAGACGTCGCAATTAAGAACGAGGATTTAGAAGCACGCAGTAGGCGCAATAATATCCGAATAATTGGTGTGGCGGAGACGACAGCAACTGGACGATTTGACACTTTTGTGGAACATCTCCTAATCGAACTGTTTGGTCGAGACACGTTCACGGCTGGCTTCGTAGTGGAGCGCGCACATAGATCGCTGGGGCCCCGGCCTAATCCAGGACTGCCGCCCCGACCCATTATAGCCAGGCTCATGAACTTCAGAGACAGAGACGCGGCGCTGAAGGCTGCCAGGGAAGCGGGCGAGTTTAGGTGGCAAGGTGACGTGCTTTCTTTCTACCCGGACTTCACAATCATGGTCCAAGATGCGCGCCGTAAGTACACTGGTGTCAAGGCTGCTTTGCGCAAAATGGGGTTACGTTATGGGATGCTGTACCCTGCCAGGCTCAGAGTGGACGTGGATGGCAGGTTTCGCATTTTTGATTCCCCGGCGGAGGCACAGGAGTTTTGTCGAGCCTACAAAAACAAGGGGTCGCCTCGTAACTCAAGCGATGCACAACGATCTCCGCCACACACAGACTCGCAGACTAGTGCTGATCTTTTTGCTGAAAGCGGTCAGGGTTGACTTGTTTCCACACCGTCTTTTCCATGACAGGCCATTTACTTCAGTATTGTGCATCTAAAGATGTTGTTATTTTTCTGCAGTGCTTTTCATATATGCTGAGTATTGAATGTTGCCCCGATTGCGGTTCTCGCATGGCGTAGCGTTGCCAACCCCCATGGCACGAGCCGTACTGTACTTTTCTCTTAATTTGTCTTTATTTTTCAGGTACAATTTTGGACAACTGTTTTTGTCTGTTGCTCTTGGTTTTCTTCTCAGGGGTGGGGTGAGCCTCCTAGGGTTTAAGGAGTGGCTGGGTGGTGGGTGGTTGGGAAGGGTTGTTTTATGCTCTGGTTCTACTGGTTGTGCAAATGCACTGTTTTTCTACGTGAATGATGCCTGTTTTGCGGGAGGGATGCGGCGGGTCTGCACACACATGTTTTATTGCGATTCCTACGGGTTTGAATGGCTAAGATAGGGCAGCAGTCTGGTCCTTCCAGACTTACCTTCATGTCTTGGAATGTCCGGGGTTTGATTGACACGAGGAAAAGACGGCAGGTTCTAAACTACGCAGCGCGACACGGGGTGGATGTATTGTTTCTGCAGGAAACACACCTGGTGAGTGCTGACTCTTCCTCCTTTGCAAAAGGCTGGGGCATGCACAGATTTTTCTCTAGCTATAGCAGATACGCAAGGGGGGTGGCGCTATTGATACATAGGCGCGTCCCATTTGTGCACTCAGACAGTACATTTGATGTGGATGGCAGATATGTTGTAGTTACAGGTATACTTCTTGGCTTCAAGATCACCTTTGTTGGAATTTACGGCCCCAACTCAGATTCCCCTGCCTTCTTCCAAAGCCTCCAGGATGTTCTGCTAAGATTGGATACCGATATGTTGGTAGTGGGGGGCGACTTTAACCTGTTGATGGACCCTATCAGGGACAGCACCTCCTCTTCCCCAGATTGTAAACCCCGTTCACGTGCTGTGCTGGCGGATATGTGCGCGCACTACCCACTCATTGACATTGAGGCCCGTTTACACTCCAACACGCCCGCCTATACCCACCACTCGGGATATCACAACACTAGCACCAGAATCGACTATTGGCTCCTTTCCCCAGGGGTGGCCGGGTGGGTGAGGGACCATTTGACACTCCCACGCACGCTGTCTGATCACTCTCCCATTGTGCTGACCCTACTGATTCCCAGGTTGGGAGGATATGAGAAACAATGGCGCTTTCCTGGCAGGGCGTTATCTGATCCGGTCTTGAAAGAAGACATTCGTACTGCGATAGAGGAGTATTTTGAGTTCAACGAGGGCACGGTGGACACTTGGGCTACGTTGTGGGAGGGATTCAAGGCCACTATTAGAGGGGTTTGCATCAATAAACATGTGGGGGCCTTGCGTGAGATCCGGGCCTCCCTGACCCGTATCGAGACTGAAATTGCTACGCTAGACATGAGCACGCTCACAGATGCGGACGGCGGGGTGGAGGCGAAAAGGCTAGAGCTGCTGCAAGAGTTCAGGGACACTGCCGACAGGGAACTGACATATCTCTGCACACAACACTCAGCTAGACAATACGGTGAGGGTGACAGGCCTGGCAAACTCTTGGCCCAATTGCTCCGTCCTCCCCGCCAGGCTTCATACATCTCTGACGTGGTTGATGAACTAGGTGTTCGTCATCAGACCACCCCCGCCATTTGCGATGCCTTCCTATCCTACTACAAGGACTTGTACACCTCCGCTCTGACGGCTGACTGTCGCGACCCAGGCCCCTATATCAACGAGATCTCTATGGTGTTCCTGGAAAAACATATGCAGGAATTTCTGCCTATCGATCCAGACTGCGTTGTGGAAGCCATTGATGCATTAAAGGGCTCCTCGGCACCGGGTCTCGATTGCTTTTCGGTCGACTTCTATAAGGAGTACAAGGAGGAACTGGTACCTCGCCTGATCGAGGTGTATGCGGAGGCACTCGAGACGGGGGTTCTGCCACCCACGCTGCGGGAGGCAGTCATCATTCTACTTCCTAAACCAGGCCGAGACCCCACGAGATGTGGATCCTACAGACCCCTTTCCCTACTCAATCTTGACTATAAGATTTTGGCAAAAGTCCTTGCAACTAGACTGTCGTTACTTATGGAATCTATCATCTCGCCGGCCCAGTCCGGATTCGTCCCCCATAGATCCACCTCCTTTAATCTACGGACGCTGTTTTCTGTCCTTCACAGAATTGACCCAGGTACACCGGCGGCTGCGGTGTTTTTGGATGCCGAGAAGGCATTTGACTCCCTGGAATGGTCGTTTTTTCTATCAGTCATGAACCGGATGGGCATGCCATCACTGTTTGTCTCCACGGTCGAGCTGCTTTATACCGCCCCTAGGGCGCGACTGCGCCTTAATGGCACGCTCTCGGATAGCTTCCCTCTCTCCCGGGGAACCAGGCAGGGATGCCCCCTGTCCCCCCTACTGTATATTCTGGCCATGGATCCCTTGGTACGACACTTTCAGGAGCGCCACTTACACCGCGGGCTCCAGTTTCGGACGGGTCCGTTACTCATCTCCCTCTACGCAGATGATACCATTCTATATGTCAGGTCTCCGGAGACCAACCTGTCGCCCTTGCTGCTTGAGGTGACACGCTTTGGGGAATACTCCGGCCTTCGTATTAATTGGCACAAATCTGATATCTTTCCACTTACCCCCTCCACTGCCCGCTGGGAATGTCCGTTCCCGCTTGAGTGGAATACTGATTCGGTGAAATATCTGGGTATACACATTCATCTAGATACGGTATCCATGATTCTTCTCAATAACGGCCAGGCGTTGGACTTTCTGGAGGATAATATAGCGCGTTGGATACGCCTCCCTCTCTCGATGGCTGGCCGTATCGCCATAATCAAAATGATTATACTTCCCCGTTTTCTATATTTATTTAATAACTTGCCGATCCCGCTCACTGAAATCTTCTTTACCCAACTACGCTCTCTGTTGTTGCGGTTAGTGTGGGGGGACAAGAACCCGCGAGTCTCGTGGCGAATCCTGATGCTGCCTTATGAGAGAGGTGGCTTTGGAGTGCCAGACTTTTATATTTATTACCTAGTCGCGCAATGCGCCTACGCGCATCCTTGGTTCCATCCGGACGCTCGGATCCCATATCTGAGGCCTGAAGCGGACTTGGTACTACCGCTTGCCCTCAATTCGATACTGCCCAAAGGCTTACCCCGAGACCCGCTCGACATACAAACTGTGTCCACTACATCATGGGCTTGGTTGCAATTGCATAAACTGCTCCAGCTAGACGTGTTGTACTCTCCGGCTCTTCCACTACCTAACCCACACTGGCTCCCCATCACCGCGGAGGCAGTGGTCCGCAAAACGTTGTCCAAATACCAGCTCGCCACAATAGGTGCTCTATTCCCAGACGGACATGTTTTTTCGGTGTCCGAGGATCCGCGATTCACGGACCGGACGTTTATGGATTCCTTTGTCCTGACCAGGGTGAGATCCATGCTTAGGGCACAGTTTTCCTCGTTCCCACTCCCGCCAGAAGACATGGCAGCGCTGACTTTCCTACTCCAGTCACAAACGGGAGCTCACATGGTTTCCAGGTTATACGGACTCTGTGTGGAGGCCCTTCCTGCTTCGGATGCGAGGGTTCGTGCGGCCTGGGAAGCTGATCTGGGTGGTCCTATCACGGACGACCAGTGGACTGCCTGTTGCCGCGTCACTAAAGAGGTGTCAGTCAACAGTAGGCATAAGCTAATACATTTTAAATTTTTGCGGCGCCTATATTTCACGCCAGCGCTGGCCCACAGAATTGACCCGACCAGACCTCATCACTGCCCTAAATGCAAGGCTCCACATGCCGATTTCGCACACCTCACATGGACTTGTCCAAAACTACACACCTACTGGCTGCAGGTACACCGCATCTTGGGCGACATTTTAGAATGTGAACTGCAACACAGGCTGGAAATTGCACTGCTTGGGTATGTCGCTGAGTTCCCCCGAACCACGCGTAAGCTTGCTGCCATAGGTTTCTTGCTGGCGAAACGGGAAATTGCTTTACTCTGGGGGTCCAGACGAATCCCTGACTCCAGGACCTGGATGCGCAGCCTTGCCCAATGCAATACCAATAGTGTGGAATACTCCACGCAGGTCCCAACAGCCTCACGCCCGATCGACATCTGGGGCCCATATCGACAGTATGTTAGCAAGTTAGCGCGGGATACACTCTCCCAAGCTGCTAGTTCTATTGTCCCGGAAGGGGTTGGCTAGGTGGTTTTGGTGGGACAGTCATGCGCTGCCTATAACGTTCTAAGAGACTTAGCATTTGCACACTATTGGAGAATGGTATACGTGAGTTGCTGATTCTAGTGTATGTGCTGGTTGGGGCCAGGAGGTTTCCCTCCTCCGTTTCCTTGCATGTTTTGCCCCGATTGGAGAGGTTGCTTTACCCAAGTCTTTTCATTTGTCGTTTTATCTACCCTCGTATGTCTATGCCAATGCTGATGCCATCTTGCTCGTAATTGCTGTGTTGCTTGCCGCTCTCTCTGTCACGAAGGCTCATTCGTTTTCGTTATGTTTGAAACAGGTTATGTCTCTTTGCATCAACTTTCCACATGTGCGATTCCCCTTACGATCTGGAAAACGGAAAATAAGATTCTAGACTGTGTTACAATGCTTGTAATATTATTGGTTTAGTCCTCCACTTGCTAACTTTGTATAATGACCATTTATGTTTTCATTGTGAGCGGTTTACAGTGTGATTGTATGCTTGCACGAACCAATCTGATGCTAATAAAGAGATTTAAAAAAAAAAAAAAAAAAGTTGGAGTCAGAATGATCTCTAAAAGAAAACACCAGCTGAGTATCATCAGCGTAGGAGATCACTCTGACCCCCCAAGATTCAACCACTGTAGCCAGCGGGCCTAAGTAGGCATTACAAAAATAGAGGGCTAAGCGCCGAACCCTGAGGCACTCCGCAAAAGAGCGGCTTACCTTTGGATTCAAAGGGTCGAAGAAAAACCTTTTGAGTGCGTCCTGAAAGGAACGATCGAATCCAGGTAAGCACAGAGCCTCCGATCCCAGCTGTCTTAACCGGCTCAGTAGTATTTCATGGGATACCGTATCGAAAGCGGCGGACAGGTCGAGGAGGACCAGCATGGCCTCCTCGCCCCTGTCCACACACTCACGAATAGTCTCCGAGACTTCTAGGAGCGCAGTCTCGGTGCTATAGCCGGTACGAAACCCAGACTGCGAGTCATGTAGCAACTGGTTGACTTCTAGATAATCTGCCAGTTGCGTCTGAGCCGCCTTCTCTAGAATTTTAGCAGGCTTAGGTAGAAGGGAAATCGGACGATAGTTACAGAATTGTGAAGGGTCAGCATCATTTTTTTTAAAAATCGGAACCAACTTGTTTCCAAGCCATGGGAAATTGACCCGAGCAGAGCGAATAATTCCAAATGGAGAGGAGGGGACTAAGTAGAATAGGGGCCAGATTGCCCATCACCTTAGCCGGAGCTGGATCAAGCGGAGATCCAGATTTGCCCTGGGTGAATAGCTTTGTAGCCGTTTCTAGGGAAAGCTCTTTAAAAGAGTTCAGGACACCTTTTTGAGAGTCAATATCCTTCGGCAAGTGGGAGGGAGGGACAGGCTCAAATGAGGAGGATAGTTTAATAATTTTATCCTGGAAAAAATCAGATAGGCCATTACAAAGGGCCTGGCTGGAGGGACTCTGAGATGTCAAGGCGGGAGGGTTAGCAAAGTCCTTTACAATCTTAAAGAGGGTTTTAGTGGAGCTCTCGGCTCTCTTGATTTGCTGAGAGAAAAAGTCTCTCATTGTGGAGCGTTTCAGTTTTTGAAATTTATTCAGAGCAGTCTTGTAGATAGTTTTGGACTCAAGATCATATTTCTGCCGCCATTTACGTTCAAGCTGTTTACAGCGGCTCTTTTCCTCTTTCAACGCGGGGGAGAACCAAGGGGCAGAGGGTCTAGATCTAGTAGAAGAGATGGGGTTTAGAGGGGAGATGGCGTCTATCGCATCTAAAAGAGAGGAGTTACATTTCGACACTTCCTCATTAAGGTCTTCAGCAGAGGGATCAAAATGATAGGCAAAGTGGGGGGCCACAGAGTCACAAGTGACTTTGTGCCATTTTGGTCCTGTCTCCCCGTTCTGAGTGGAAAAAAGGGGAAGTTGAGGGAGGGTAAGATTGAATGGGAGGAGGAAATGATCCGACCAAGTTAGAGGGAGTGACGGGGGGTTTTAGTAATCCCGGGATGATTGGATAATATCAGGTCCAGAGTATGCCCTGCTACATGGGTCGGGCCCTGGATTAATAGGGGAAGGGTTAGTCCTTGTAAGGTCTCGATTAGATGCACAGCTCAAGAGCAAGCAAGATTGTCCGCATGTAAGTTAAAATCTCCTAGCACAATGAAGGAAGCATGTCTGAGAGCGAAATCAGCGATCATGTGCAGCAGTGCGGCCATAGAGGAGGTTAAAGCATTAGGGGGGTTATATACCAAGATACCAGCTAGCAGAGTAGTGGCTGAATCTGAGATCGTAAAGTATAGGGCTTCAATCAGTCCCAAATTGGTAAGTTTCTTGATAGTTACATTGAGGTAAGATTTTAAAATGATGGCTAATCCACCTCCTGTTTTTGCAATGTTGCGGTTAATACCTACTAATCGATATCCAGAGGGAGGGGCCAAGTGTATATCTGGTTTTGACGTGTCTTTATTCCAGGTTTCTGTGAGGAATAAAAAATCCCAAGCATAGGTATCAAGTGCCAGCCATATCTCGCTAGTGTGACGAGGTAGGGAGCGGCAGTTGAGTAGAGCAGCTGTGGGGCAAGTCTGGGCTTTAGACAATTTTGAAAATTGAGGGAGGTGATTAGATAGAGGGGCGAGAGTGAACTCGCAGCAATTGCAGTTAAAAGGCAGTCGCTCTAATCTGAGTGGGCAACAACCAGAACTAGGGGAGCAAATGTCTTTTCTGAACAGATGGAGCTGCGAGCTCGACCAGCAGGTTTTAGAAGACAAAGTAGCAGGGGGACCGGCACTAGGCACGGGCCAGGCGCGGACGGGCGCAGACGGGCGCAGACGGGCTTGCCATAGGCGCGCCCGCTGCGCCCGCCCGCTGCGCCCGCCCTCTGCGCGGACGGGAAGTCCCCTTCTTTATATCCATAGTGGAGGAGGGCGGGAGGCATCCACGAGCTGGAGCGCTACCCTGCCTCCCCCTAAGATGGCGGATGAGCCCTGTGACCCCGGCGTCAGCGCTTGACTCGGCTGTGCCGGGAGGAATGGCTGAGTGACAGGAGCTTGGGAGCCTTGGAGCGATGTAGATCTCGTCCAAGAGGGGCGACCAAGTAGGTGAATAACTGAGATAAAAATGCACCGGTTAAAATATTTTACAATGTTAAAAAACACGCTATTCACAAATATCAGGCAATTCTAAGAAAGAAGAGAGAACGCCCCCGGCTTCCGCCTCAGGGGAAAGTTGCAAGTAATCTGCACCAGGTAATGGGAATGCCGCCTTAAGTAATCAGGGAGGGCAGGAGGCGTCCACGAGCTGGAGCGCTACCCTGCCTCCCCCTAAGATGGCGGATGAGCCCTGTGACCCCGGCGTCAGCGCTTGACTCGGCTGTGCCGGGAGGAATGGCTGAGTGACAGGAGCTTGGGAGCCTTGGAGCGATGTAGATCTCGTCCAAGAGGGGCGAACAAGTAGGTGAATAACTGAGATAAAAATGCACCGGTTAAAATATTTTACAATGTTAAAAAACACGCTATTCACAAATATCAGGCAATTCTAAGAAAGAAGAGAGAACGCCCCCGGCTTCCGCCTCAGGGGAAAGTTGCAAGTAATCTGCACCAGGTAAAGGGAATGCCGCCTTAAGTAATCAGGGAGGGCGGGAGGCGTCCACGAGCTGGAGCGCTACCCTGCCTCCCCCTAAGATGGCGGATGAGCCCTGTGACCCCAGCAAGGGAACCACATCTGGGCAAAACCTTGGCCACTTGGGGGGAACATAGCAAACACAACAAGATGATGGACGGATGCTAGGATGTCCCATTCCCAACTTAGGTAGGTGAATAACTGAGATAAAAATGCACCGGTTAAAATATTTTACAATGTTAAAAAACACGCTATTCACAAATATCAGGCAATTCTAATCCTCTGGCATGCTTCCCATAGGCCCACCAAGCGAGCTTAAAGCTCTGGAGGTGCACTCCGTGGTTGACATATGCATGGACTAGTAAATAGATGTGTCTCCTAACAGAGTACGTAACACGCAGGGAGCGGCCGTGTCCTTTTCGTCTGCAATGTGTGGAGTGGAGCATATGGACGGATCCAATAGTAGGAGAAATGAGCCTGATCGCACTGGTAGGATAACTCGGGATCTAGAGCCTCAAATCCTCCCAAGTGAAACAGGAGCATAAGGACCTCCCATTTGATATGGGGTTACTTGTTAGCCCAGATTATCTTTATGAATTGAGTATGGATTCACTTCAATCAATCAATCAATCAGGGTTCTTATAAAGCACAACTACTCTCCAGGCGCTGAGGGGGGCGAGGAGCTGTGGTTTAGTCGAAGAGTTAAGTCTTGAGGTCATTCCTGAATTGTGGCAGCAGTGGTGCGTGCCTGAGGTCTTTGCATTGAGGTAGAAGAAGGATCGTCCTCCAGCCGTGGTCTTGCAGATCTGTGGGAGGTGGCCAAAGCCAGTTGGGCGGAGATGTCTGGTCGCTGTGTAGAAGGAGAGGCAGTGGTTGAGGTATTCAGGTTTGGCGTTGTGGAGGGCTTTGCAGGTGTGCCTGAGGAGCTTAAAGGTAATTCTTTTCTTGATGTTGAGGTTTTGTGCATGGTCCGTGGGTGCGGGGGGTTCCGAGCGCTGCAGGCCACCAGGAGTCCTCCCAGGCAGAGGGGGTGGAGCGCAGGATGAGGACTTCGGTCTTATCTGAGTTAAGCTTGAGGCAGCACTCCCTCATCCAGGTGGCGACTGCCTTGATCCCATTGTGGAAGTTGCTCCTGGTGGCTGTGGGATCGTCTGTGAGGGAGAGAATTAGCTGGGTGTTATCAGCGTAGGAGACTTTGTTGAGTCCCTGGCTTCTGATGATGGCTGCAAGCAGAGCCATGTAGCTGTTTAAGAGGGTGGGGTTCAGGAAGGATCCCTGAGGACTCCGCAACTGATCTCTGTTGGTTCTGAGTTGAACAGTGGAAGTCTGACTCTGTGTTTGGCTGGCGATTAAGGAGTCAATCCATTCCAGGGCTTTGTCACGGATGCCGGCGTCATGGAGTCTTGCGAGGGTGTTGTGGAAAACAGTGTCAACAGCGGCTGAGAGGTCTAGGAGGATGAGAGCAGCAGTTTCTCCTATGTCGAGGAGGGTGCTTTTGTCGTCTGTAGCAGACAGAGGGTGGTCTCGGAGCTGTGGTTGCTTCCAAAGCCCAATTGGGAGAGGTATAGGGTGTGGTTTGTCTATGTGAACTTGGAGAGTTAAGCGTTGATGGCTTTCTCGATGACTTTGGCTGGGAAGGGGAGTAGAGAGATGGGTCTGTAGTTCTTGAGGTCCATTAGGTCGACAGATGGTTTCTTCAGCAGTGGGTTGATCTCTGCATGCTTCCAGTCTTTCAGGGAAGGTGGCAGACTCGATGGAGCAGTTGATGCTGCAGCAGAGTTCGGGTTCGATGGAGGTGCAGGCTCTGTTGAAGATATGAAGATGTGGTGGGGGCAGGAATCCGAGGGGGCTCAGAAGTGGATGCTCTTCATAATCTTGATGGTGGCATCAGGGGTGAGAGTGGTCCAGTTGGGCAAGGTCTGCTGGGTCGAGCCATTGGGTGTAGTGGTTGCGGGTGGGGTGGTTGGGTCTGGAGTTGTGAAGCTGCCTTAGATCTTGATTTTGCTGTGGAAGAAGGTGGTGAAGTTATTGCAGAGCTCTTGAGAGGGGGGAATGTCTGCTGTCTCTGTGCTGGGTTTGGTGAATTCTTTGACCATGACGGAGAGTTCTTTACTGTTGAGTGCTTTTGGTGTTGATGAGTTCATGGGTGGCTGCTTTTTTTGTTGTTCTGATGAGGTGGTGGTGTGTGGTAACAGCGGTATTGAAGGCTGCATAGTCTGCTATTATCTTGCTGCTCCTCCATCTTTTCTAGAGCCATGTGCAGGTGTGCCTGAACTGGAGGGTGAGGGAGAACCATCTGGCTTTATTGGAGGGCTGCTTGCCTGAGGGTTTCCAGAGGGTAGCCAGTGTGTTGGCGCAGTCAGAGATTCAGCGGTGGCAGTTGCGTACTGAGGTGTTAGCGTCTGTGGATGTTGGTGGGGTTTTGCTGAGTGAGGTGGTGAGCTGGTCTTTGGTGCCCTCTTCTGTGAGGATCAAGGTGGCATTATGTCATACAGTGGGTTTGGTGAAGGAGGAGTGGATGCAGTGGTGGTCAGTCCAGTGTGGCTCAGAGGTGTGGTTGCTTGCGGAGAAGATGGGGTCGAGCGTGTGTCCTGCTGAGTGAGTTGGCATTGTGACCTGTTGTTTGAGTCCGATGGTGGCGAGGTTCTCCAGAAGGGATGAGGATGTAGTCAATTGAAGTGAGAGCGTGGTTGGCGATGAAGTTGGCTTTGGCTTCTCCGAAGGAGAGGGTGCTGCGGATTGTGGCTTTCGGGTTGGTTTAGATCTGGAAGTGGAGATACTCCATGTCGGGTGAGTGGATGTTACAGTTGGTTATGGAGCAGAGGATGTTTTTGTGTACGATGGAAATGCCTCCTCCTGGTCTGTTAATGTGGTCCTTCTGGATGATTTTGAAGCTGTCTGGGATGGCGGTTGTGAGTTCTGGAGCTGAAGTGTAGTTCATCCAGGCTTCTGTGAAGAAGGCAACATCAGGGGGCATAAGAGTAAAGCAGGTCCCAGATCTCCCTGGTGTGTCTTTTGAGGGAGCGGGTGCTGAGTAGGATTCATCTGAGGTGGCAGGTCCGGTTCTTGAGGGTCGTGTGGTTGGTGGGTCTGGTGTGCGGAGCCAGGCAAAGGTGCAGCTGCAGTTTCAGCAAATGAATGGGGGCCTTGGGTATTCTTAGGGAAAGCAAGGTGGGAGCTGGTGAAACATCCGGTGTTGAGGGCGTAAAGGGTGCTGGAGTCGTTGTGGTTGATGGTTCAAGGACCATAGGGGCAGGGTATGTGGCGCTGGGCGCGGTCCAGGAGCAGATGAGTGCTAATAGGCTTGTCTTTGAGAGGCCAACTGTAAGAACTGGGACCACCACTTCTCCGGGGGGTAGCTTGGCTCGAGCAGGAAGGCAGCCAGGGGCTTACGTGTAAAGCAGCTACTTAACACACTCATCCACTGAGACAAGAAGTGGACGCAATAATGGAGACCACACCAGTATCTGTGTTTAAAAATCAAGATCTTTTATATAGGCTTTAAATCAAGGCAATTCAAGCGTTAGCATTTCATTAGCATCTCATTAAAGTACTTCAGTAAAGCATTTCATTAAGTATTTCCAGTAAAGTAGAAAACATCAAATAACACAGCCTGTCGCATTATACTCTTCCACAGGCTAAGAGGGTACTTCCATAACTCATGGAATAGCATTCAAGAAGCAGATATAAACATTTCCTCTTGTAAATATCAACAGTTCAGTAACCAAAGTCAGATCATCAAAATAGTACTGTAATAAATCACTAGGGATCAGAATTTAACTCCATCAGGAACTGTAGAAGCCTGCCCCTGCAAGAAATTCAGTACAGGGAAAAAGATCACCATTTCATCAGCAGGCTTGAAAACATTTAAGCAGGCATGAGCAGTACAGGCAGCATAAGACGGCCACCCCGCACCAACAATCAATGAAGTGACTTATCTTGTTATCAAGTGGGCCGGACACAGTTAATTCAGTATGGCCTGCTCTCCAGGCATGCACAGTTATTTGGCCCCCAGCACTCTTGATGCTGAAATCAGGCCTCACGAATACTTGAGGCTCAATGGGGCCAACAGGGCCCAGTCACAGTGTTCCACGGGGGAGGGGCGAACTCGGGGCCAAATACCGGCCTTCCGCCCTCCTCCCCTGGGGGTTACCTTGGGTTTTCGGCCCTCCGGGGCCCTTGCGATGGTACGCTGCTGGATGGGGAGGGCTTCGGCCCTCTGGCAGGCCTAGCAGGCGAAGGGGGCCGGCGGAGTAGCTCCGGTCCCTCTGAAGACTCTCGCGGCCCGGGGCGGTGCAGGTAGCCAGTGCGGGGCACCGGCGCCGGGAACTAGAGACTTCTCTTGTGGGGTAAATCGGAGGGGGCTCTCCTGCTTCACGGCCCCCTCTGCGACGAGTCCGGGCTCTCCCCAGGCCTCCTCAAACAGCTACGGCCCGGGGACCAATCAGGGCAGGGGCCAGGGCTGTCACCACCAATCAGGACGCCCGCCTCGAGGGCGCGCCAGCCAGGACCAATGGCTGCGCGGCGCTTGTAGGGGCGGGGTGGAGGAGCTCCCCTGTCACGTGGGACGGGAGCTGGCTTCAGGCCTACCGCGGCCTGACTGGATTCCGCGCTCACAGGATTTGGCTAGGCCCGGGGACAAGGGCCTCCAGTCATGACCCAGCCGGGTCGATGTTTACGGCAGCGGCCTCCACAGAGCTCCGGAGGCCGGCGCAAGGAGGGCAGAGTCTCGGGTTGGGCGCAGCCGACGCGCACACAGCGGCGGCCCTCTCCTGACACCGAGGGCCGCCTGGGGGCAATTTCGGCGCTTTGCTAGGCGCTACAGGTAAGCGCTTGAAGGGGGCACTACGGCGCTCCTCGGGGGACCCAGCGCTGAGGGGATTTCACAGCGCTACGGGGCAGGGTCAGTCAAAGCTCCCACGGGGCAATCCAGCGCTCTTTGCAGACAGGGCAAAGAAGGCACCCTCAACAGGACAGGCAGTCTCAGATACAGCGCTGGACAGGGGGAGCAGGATATAGCGCTTTTCACACAGTTCAGCAGGGACTGCAGGCAGAATGGACAGCAGAGCAGCTCAGTCAGGGGGGAGACAGGTGGGGCAAGGTGGGCCCTCTGCAGGCAGGGGGGGTGCGCAGGGCAGCACAGTCCAGTACCTGGCCGATCCCCCAGCAGTCTCTGGGTAAAGCAAGTAGTCTTCTTGGCGCTTGGATGGTTCTGTGCCCTTAGGTGATGGTTTCTTGAAGAGGAGGGGGGGGTTTGAGTTGGAGGCTGGATGAATTTTCCTCAGTCACTGCAGATGGACCCTGGGGTTCCCTACCGCTGTGCCAGATCAGGGGGCTAGTCTAGGACACCTCACTCAGCTTAAGAGGCAGCACCTAAATCCTGTCACTCCCAGTGGCATAAGTTCCTAACTAGGCCCTCCCGCCTAAAACTCCTGCGTGGGTTCCCCAGGTCAGTGATGGCCCAACTGACTAGAAAAAGTTCCCTCCCTTGCTTAAGTATGCCCAGGTCAGGTGACCACTCTCTAAGGCGGCAAAAATCAACTCCGCCTTTCTTCTGGAAGGTTCCAGGAGCTTCCCCACTCTACCTATGGACAGGGGATGGGTGGCTGGCATTGCAACATTGTATGGGGATCCAGCCAGCTCCTGGCAGCTAGGGTGCTACACTAAAAGACCACGCTGCAGTAGCAGGGGCCAGTGGCAGCCATGTTTAAAGTAGAGAGCACCTGCACCCCAACATGGATTAGCCATGAAAAGGTGCCCGAAGACCTAAGGGCCAACAAAAAGAAGGTGGGAAAAATGAGGCAAGGGCGGAAAAAAAAGGGAAAGACCACCCTAGGGCTGACAGGTCTAACAAGCATCTTTTAAGTAATTGTTAGCAAGGAAGGCTACATCAATTCCTGGTAGACCTTGATCCACATTCTCCTCAAGAGTAGGGAAAGAAGGCACACCACTGGGTAAAAACAAGGGTGACCAAGACTCCTGCTGGTGGGGGAGACCAAAAGAAAGAGGCCAGAAAGCGACCCTAGGGAAATGGGGTAACCCAAAAAAGAAAGATTCTTCTTCAGGCCCCCAAAAACCTGTTCAAGAGAGTGGACCCAGAGACTCTTGACAGCCAAAGGGTGCGTACCAGGGTAAGAACTGGGATCCTAAGAAGGCTTGGTGCCATGGCTGTAGGTCACTTGGGCACTGACCTTAAGACTCTGGCTGTAAAAACAAGACATATACCTCTGGTCCACCTGCAGTACCTGCAGCTGCCAATCTCCAGATGGGATCTCAGAGAGCAATGACCAGGCCAAGGAGCTCACTGAGGTGACTCGAGTAGGGGATGTGGCCGTAGCCACCTTAGCTGCCTAGCCCACTAACATGCACAGGGTTAGGGTGGAGGCCTTGAGAGACACTGGTGCCAGCATTATTATTATTATTATTATTATTATTATTATTATTAAAGGCTTTTGTAGCGCGCTCTATTACTAAAAGAATAGTATCCTGGCGCGGTGAAGGCTGAACAGAAAAGGGAGAGGACAGACACCAGGAAAAAATGAAAAAGGATTAAACTGTGGCGTTAAAAAGGTGAGTCTTTAGTCCTTTCTTAAAAGCACTGAGAGTAGATGCAGTTTTTATATGAAGGGGAAGAGCATTCCAGGCTTTTGCGGCTCTCACTGAAATTGATTGGCCACCCAGTCTGCAATAGTTAAATTTAGGGACGGACATTTGGCACAGGTTGGCCGATCGAAGGGGGCGGTTAGGGACATACAGACAAAACCTTTTCCTCAGGTAGGCTGGGCCTGTTTGATGGATAGCACGATAGGCAAGCACTAAAATTTTAAACAAAATCCTGTGGGCAACTGGGAGCCAGTGAAGAACACGGAGAAGGGGTCGAGCACTGGAACGCCTAGGTGTATTAAACAAGAGTCTAGCAGCGGCATTTTGTATGACCTGAAGACGGTGGATCAGGTATGCCGGCAACCCGCAGAACAATCCATTCGCGTAATCCAGCCTAGAGAGTATCAAGGCGCGAATGACAGTCTCTTTAGCCTCTTTCGGTAGGAGAGGGAAAAACCTACGTAAAGTTTTCAGGGTAGAAAAGCAGACCCCAGTAAGTTTATTTAGATGGTCTTCAAATTTAAGGTTCTTTCCGAACCAGACATCACCATGGTGACTGAGCAGATAGTTTCCTTGGAACAGTATCTGCCTGGAAGGACCTTTCCAGTCATCAATGCTGAAAATGTGACAAAAACCTATCCCGCAGGCGAGGGTATCTTTTGATTTGGGAGGAGTTGTTGGCAACGAAGAGGTAGCAGCAGTGTTTAATTTGTAAAAAAAAATAAGTGCTGATGCTCCCACTGGGAGGCCACTGCAGCTTGCACCACACATTGCATTCAAGCATTCAAATTGCTCCTCATGCAAAATCACGCTTTATCGTATCGTATTAAGCCCACAGCAGCAGTTCTTCCACCACTGCTGCTGGCTTTTAACTTAATAATAAGATTTCTCTGCAAAAGTTACAAGCCAGCAGCAGTACAAGAAGAGCTGCAGCCATGGGCCCCACACTATTATTTAACATGATCGTACATTTCAAAGCTTGAATTGTACACAAATATAACGCTGGTCAAAGGCATTAATTACTTACCTGGAATCCGGGAGAGCCGTCTTAGTTTAAATTAATCAGCAGCGGAGGAGGCCTGCTTCTTGACACGCTCATTGCTTCTGTCCTGTGATAATGATTAACTGCTGCAGCTGCGCAGTGTGCTAGGCGGCCGCGGGTAAAAACAACTACTGATTGGTCCGATTTGAGGAACAAACTTCTAATGTTATATTTTGCAATCTTTTATTGGTAGTGCATTACGCTTGCGCGCTACCAATGAGTGACTGCAAAAAGGAAATGAGGTTTTACGGTGTTGGTGACATACGTCGAGACCCAGCCCAGGCCCCAGGCAGTTTCAGTTTCTGGCGGTAATGTGAGGTATGTGGCTCACATTTAGGCGTGCAGCAGATTCGAAATAGTTTACGCAGGGATGGAGAGAGGCTGAAATGGTGGCACCTACTTCGAGAATGCGCAGTCAATTATTGCTCAATTGCATGTGGGCTCGGCTAGAGTGTAGACATGGCCCTGAGATATAAGTGCCGGTGCTAAGCACCGGAAAGCACCAGCACAAATTAAGCACTGGGTAGCAGTCTCTTCATCCATACTAGTTGATTGTTTTCTTGGCAATGATTTGGAGTCCTTAGCCTGGGCTGAGGCTGAACTGAGGATCCATGCAGAAGTACTTGGAACCTCACACTGTGTGTGTGTGTGAAAACCATTGCACAGAGCAGAGCCCGGGTGTAAAAGAGGTGCTGAAGTCTGGAATAATGGCCCAGTCCTCCAAGAGAAAAGGCAGGAAAACTGGAGAAACAGCTTCTAATCAGACACCAGACCATTCTCCTCAGGAGGAAGAAGGGTCAGCCCCAGAGATAACTGAGTCTCAGGAGCTGAAGTTTTACCAGGATGAGCTTTTGTCCCTGGGGTGATCCTCTAGGGAAGATCTGTGCCAGGGACAGAAAACCTGTCCCATTCTTGAAAACCTGTGACGGCAAGCTGCAGCACAGGAAGGAGGTGATGGCAGTGGTGCCCACGGGACGTATTGGGAAGAATCCTTTACACTGAGGCCAAAGACCCCAAACCTAGTGCCACTAGGAGAGTGGTAGAGCGTTTCGGGAGTTCTTGCGCCTCCATTTGTGCATTATAAGCAGTCACATATACGACTTATTCTGTCCAGACTCTTTGAGATTATCAACAAATGGACTGTGCTTCTCGGCTTTCCATGATAGAACTTCGGGTCAGAGTTGTATATGACGTATTGTTTGACATCTGTGCAGCCACATCTGCTTTAAGATCAGTGAAAGCAGCCACAAAGCATATCTGGATGAGAGTCTTGAAGGTAAGTAACTCTCAGAAGCTCTTCCCTTCAGTGGGGCAAACTTGTTTGTATCTTTCCTAGAGGACCTGGCTATGGCATCCCTGTAGCTGGACACCTTGACCAGACCAGAACTAAAGGCCAGGGATGCACCAGAAGGTGAAGGAGATTTGTAACTCCTGTCCCATCTGTCAAGCCAGTGGCACGACAGGTGGGTACCCAAAGGCCCCCATAATCCCGCTTCCAATGGTTGGTGTTCCCTTTGAAAAGGCAATGATTGACATTGTTGGTCCCCTTGACCCCCTACAGCATCAGGGAACAGTTCTGCTGGTAGTAGATCATGCCTCCAGGTATTCCGAGGCTATTCCCCTCTGGACTACCACTGCCCCTGCAGTGGCTAGGGCCCTCATTAGCATCTTTACCAGGGTGGGTTTCCCTAAGGAGGTGGTGTCATACAGAGGTACCAACTTCATGTCTGGCTACTTGAAACACATGTCGAAGGAGTGTGGCGTGAGTTACCGGTTCACTACCCTCTACCACCCACAATCTAATGGCTTTGTTTTGTTTTTTTAGACCTTTATTTTAATTTTAACAACATACAACCTGGCAGGCAGAGTATACATAGGCATATCATAACAATATGTTCTACGTAAGTAGGTTAATCAAGAAGCAGTCACTAATTACACATGCATTAATCTGCTTTCCGATTCTCCAGGTGATCAATAAGTGTCCCATTCCCCTAACTGGGAATGTACCTTATAATTATCATGTGGAGACACCTCCTTGCTCATCCCCAGTGTCGTAGTGTTTTGCCTCGTCAGTTTCAGAGTCTGTGCCTGTGTCTGTTGTCACTCGGGAAGCAGGAGCTAGGAGTTATCTGTATGAGACCGGCAAGTGTTTGGTGTATCCTCAAATTTGTCATCCTTTCTGCTAAGGCGCATATGTGTCTTCTCAGCTAGGGCCCAGTCGAGTGCATCTCTATGCCAGAGCGCAATCGTTAGGGCATGCTGGGACAGCCATGTGATTGCATTTTTACGTCATGCCAGTACCATAGGCAACTGATCAAATTGAAAGGTTATCTTGCGCCCTTCTGGCATCTAATGAGGCTTAATAATCAGCATTTCGGTGTCGGATCAATACTTAGTTGTGTGGCATGTACCATTTCTTCGACAGCTTGTTGCCAGAAGGAGTGTATTGCATCGCAGGGCCATCGTTAATGTAAGAAATCAGCCCCCACAGTGTTGCAGCGCAGGAGTATATCTGGGCAAGACACGACCATTCGATAAAGGTCCTGTGGCATTGAGTAGGTTCTTCACAGACATTTATAATGTATCATTTGAAAATGGGCATTACTAGAAACCATGCATGTTAGTTCACAGGACCGCTGCCAGTCTTGATCTTCCTTTGGAATGTCAAAGTCTAAATTCCAGGCCTCTCGGGTCCGTGTGTAGTGTGAAGTGTCTACTGTACTGTTTAAAATGCAGCCCTTTAGGGGTGCGAGGGGTCGTGGCTCCTCCTCTTCCTTTCGGGGATGTTACAACCAATATCAGCAGTACCATCCCTATCCGGGCCAACCGCGTTACTCCTCCTCCCTGCAACAGCAGTTGTTTCGACAGCTGCAGGCTGCCTCTTAAAAGCAGTACAGAGGGAAATCCTCCTGCTGAGGTAGAGATTCCTCAAAAAAGCAGTTCCAACTGCCAACTGTCAACCGCTCTTCCCATCAATCCGACCAAAGCTGGAGGGCGGATCTCCCATTTCTTCTCCAATTGGTCCGTAATAACTACAGATCGATGGGTTTTGGACATAGTGTCCAGAGACTACACTCTGGAATTTGTGAAATTCCATCAAAAATCTCCCCCCAGAGGTCCTCCTCCTGACCGTCTGAAGGAACTTGTATGCCAAATCCATCTCATGTTAAGGAAAGGAGCGATCAAAGTGTACCGAATCTTCAAAGGGATGCAGGCTTCTAGTCAAGATTCTTCCAAATCAAGGAAAAATCGGGGGAGTGGCGCCCCATTCTGGACCTTCGTTCCCTCAAAAAGATTCTCAAGAAGCAAACTTTCCGGATGTTGTCTCTCCTAGAAGTGCTTCAATTACGGCCTCAAGGGGATTACAAGCCAACACTGGACCTTCAAGATGCCTATTTTTATGTCCCTATCCTACCCAGTCACAGAAACTTCCTGCGCTTCAGAGTGGCTGGCAGAGATTTCCAATTCCAAGTCCTTCCATCTGGCCTTCGCTCTGCACCCGAATGTTCACTAAGGTCTTGGCACCGGTGGCAGCATATCTTGGTCTAGCTGATGTCCAAATATTTCGCTATCTCGACGACTGCCTTATAAAGGCACAGTTGTTCGCAGTCGCAAGCAGACACACTCAATCATGCCTGTCTCTGTGTCTTTCCATCACTCTGGAGAAGTCTCAGTTCACCCCCTCTCAAGTGAGGACCTTCTTGGGGGCCATCATAGACACACAGCAAACAAGGGCCCTTTGTCTCCAATAAAAGACAACAGCAGATTTTCAAACTGGCAACTCCTGTGCACATAAAAGTATGTTTCTGTTCGACAGTTCAAATCGCTTCTGGGGATGCTGTCTTCCGGTATTCCCCTAATTCCCAACTCTCGCCTCAAAATAGGACCCCGACTGGAGAACTCGACAACCAATTGCAACAAGTCTCAGGGTACTTCGACGATGTCATCACCATCACGTCTCAGATATGAAGAGCATTGGTATGGTGGACTCGCATACCAGCTGCAAAATCAGACACAATTGTGTCCCTCGCAGGGATGCACTGTTCGTAATGGCCCTAGTGCCAGGGTGCTTTGCCCACGTTTTTCAGAAAATAAACATATGTATCAATATTCACAACTTCATTAGACCATTAGTGTCTTCAAAATACTTGATACACAGACACAAACCAAATTCATGTTCAAAAACTTCTTCTTTTTACTGTTTCAAAGTGTTATGATTCTCCTGTTTAACCTTTTACATATTCACAATTCGTTTTCATTGAGAACATAATGCAAACTGATATATTTTTCAAAAACCATGTTCCACATCATTTTCATATAGTGCAATAATTGTATCACAACAGACGATGACTTCCTCCCAATGCATTTCGATGCCGCCGCATCTTCGTCAGGGGAATAACTGTGTAAAAAAACATTCCATGTAAAATAACAAAAGCGTAATTTTTGTCTACATCACTATGTTTATACTCAAGCATCACATGCTGTATATATACTCTATTTACAAACCTCATGCAATTGGTCGTTTCTGACATAATCCAAGCCTACCAGCTGCTCAAGCAATATCTTAACAATATCGTGGTGTTTCCTATACATGCTATTTGATATTCTGGTTAACGCACCCCATGATCGTGATTTAGTAAAACAAGACTCCTGAGTAACCTGCACCACACCCTGCTGTGTTTATTGCCAAAATGGTGAACAATTCACAAAAGAAGCTTGTACCTGTCGTACTTTACTGAAACCAACTCTTTCTGTAATAAAGAAAGATACAACATGCGAAAATAAGTATCAGTGTATCCGGTCATGTCCGGCACCCAGAGCCACTACCATTTTACCTCAATTCCCTGCTTACTTCTAAATGTTATCGCGCACCGCACGAGAACCGTTTCTGCAACCACTGCACCGTCTCTAAAACGAAACACAAGCTGTAACCCACACGTTATCAACCGGCGTGTTCAGTATCACACCACCTTCCACTGACCCTTACCTTGCACTAATCTCCACGATCCTCTGCTGCTCCGCTCTCTGAAAGTCTGCCGAGTGTCGGCAGTGCATGACGGGATGTGCTTTAAATCTCCGTCATAGACATAGGACTAGTGCCCGACTCAAACTGTCCTAATATTCTGCGTCGCCAACTCGATAATATTAGGTGGTGCACCTGAATGTAATGTTAACTCATGAGCATTAAAATATACATAGGAATCATGTTTGATTACTTGTGCGTTTACGAGTGCTGTGTAACCAAGTGGTGTGCATGGAAAGAGGACTACCCCACATGCAACTTTATTTACAACTGAATACGAAACAACCCTGCCATCCCTAATTATAAATCGCTACAAACTGCCTGTACCTAAAATGTGTGTTACTCAACTGCGGCCAATAATCCTACTGACTATTGTCCCTGTCCGGTAAGTTTGGAATTAAATTACAGGGGAAAAAATTACAAGGGGAAAAATTAAGGTGTCTAAGAGTCGTAATACCTATATCCACGAAACATTTGGTGCGCTTCTCAAAAAATCAAATCCTGTATTAACAACTTGTTAATCACCACTGGTGTGCATCTATATAGTTTGATTGAAAAATATACATGCCTATAAAACAATCATAGATAGCACGCAAATTCAATTTTGTCGTTCAGCCCCCCAGGTTTCACGGTCTGAAGATACCTCATCCAAAAAGTTTCTCTTTGCGCAATTCTTACATTTGGGTCCACATGGGGCTCAACCGATACCTGCTCTAGTACAGTGAATCTGAGTTGAGGAATAGTGTGCCTCCTCTCTTTCCAATGTTGGGCAAGACTGGATTTTTCATTGCCTAGCCTGATATTTGACTTATGCTCGGTGATCCTGATTTAAATTTTTCTTGTGGTGCGGCCCACATACACTAGGCCGCACGGACATTTGATTGCATATATCACCTAACTAGTGTTGCAGTCTGAAGTGTGTCTCAGTGTGATCTGTCTACCTGTATGTGGATGTGTGAATACCTCTCCAACTAGTACATTGCCACAATGTCCACAGTTAAAGCATTTCTGCATTCCTTTAGTTTTAACCTGCACTTGTTTGGGTTTTTTGTTTTTCAGCAACTCTTTGAGGTTCTTGGATCTCGACAGTGCAAAAATTGGAGTTTCAAAAAAGACTGTTTTAAAATCTTCTTCTTGCTCAATAAGTTCCCATCTTCTCAAAATGCATTTTTTGATCTTTGGTGTGATTGTTGATTGTTTTAAAACACAAACCTCTCTTTTCGATGTCGATTTCTGTGCTTTTTCGAGTAGGTTTTCTCGTGTTTTCAATGACACCTTCCTTTTTGCCTCCGCCAAAACTTGCTCTGGATAGCCCCTGCGGCTATATTGTTGCGACAAGTCCTCTATGTCTGCCGTTGCCTGTGCTTCATTGCTGCTAATCCTCTTGATTCTGATAAACTGCGAAAATGGCAAGTGGTTCTTCAAATTCTGTGAGTGAAAACTGGAATAGTGTAATGCGTTGTTCCTGTCAGTTGGTTTCTTAAATACTTTCGTGTTGATTTTGTTTCCCTGTTTTGAAATGGTGATATCCAAAAAATTGATAGTGTTCTGATCAATAGTGTGGGTGAATTTAATCTTGGGATGACATCCATTCAGAATCTCTATTGACTTTTCCAACTGTGCTTTAGATCCTTGCCACACAATCAGAATGTCGTCTATGTAACGTGCGTACAATTTCAAATGTCCTATCCAATCAGGATTCTCCAGTATGTGCGAGTGTTCAAAGTTGGCCATGAAAATATTTGCGTAAGTGGGCGCCCCCGTAAACCCCATGGATGTGCCTGTCTTCTGTAGGTAGAACTGCGATTGCCATGAGAAATACCCGTGATAGAGACAAAATTGCAAAATCTCTAATAAGAAGACACTTAATGATTCCTCATACTCACTCCTCAACAGCATCCATTCCACTGCCTCTATACCTTCCCCATGGGGGATGGACGTATAAAGGGCGGTTACATCAATCGTGGCTAGCCATGTTTCACTATCAACTGACAATTGTAAGCTTGCCAATTTATTTAGACAGTCTGTAGTGTCCTGAATGTACGAGACCCACTGTTGCACCAGTGGCTGCAAATAATAGTCTAGGAATTTTCCTATCGGCTCATGAATCGAGCCGCATCCTGCCACAATTGGACGAAAAGGTGGATCATTCGCATTCTTGTGCAGTTTAGGCAGCATGTAGATGTGAGGTCTTTTAGGATATTCAGTCACTAAGTATTTGTAGGTCTTTTCATTAATCCATCCTAGATCTCTTGCTTTCTTGAGGATGTCAGTGAGTACAGTTTGAAACATTGCTGTGGGGTCTGTATCCAGAGCTATATATGTATCGGTGTCGCCCACATGTGCTGAAACTTTTTGATTGTAGTAAGTGGTATCCATCACCACCAGGGCTCCTCCCTTATCTGCTGCTTGAAACGTAAGGTCCGGATTCTCGCTCAATGCTTTGAGTGTTATCCATTCTTTCTTGGTCAAATTAGTGTTCCTCGGTTCTTTCTTATGTATGTCTACCAGATCCTTTTTCACCAGTAATTCAAATAAATCCAAGGTTTTATGTGAAGTCGGAGGAATGAAAGTGCTTTTTGATTTGACTACTGTAGCGGTTGTTTCCTTTTCTGGCAGTTGAGGTAAATTGTGGAAGAACCATCTGAGTCGAAGTTTCCTTGTAAACTTATACAATGCTATCTCGGTTTCCAGTGGGTTGGTCTTATACGTAGGAACAAAAGACATTCCTTTATTCACAACTGTCAGTTGACTATCAGTGAGATTGGTGCTTGAGATGTTTACCACCAAATCTTCTATCGGTTTTTCCCCCTTGGTTTGGGCTTCCTTTGTTCTTGTTGAGCCTTGTCCCCTTCTGACCCTTTTGTTCTGCTTGTTGTGTCCTCTTGAGGTGGATGGTCGCTTCTCTGGCCTGCCTCTAAAAAAGGCTCTCTGCCAGTGCCACTAGTGGATGCTCCATGCTCTGTCATCGACGTGGGACTCATCGTTGGTGCAGGGGGTCTATTGGGTCGAGTATCCTGTTCAGTTGCCACACTTTCCTCTGATGAAGCTTGTGTTTTTCTAAACGGACGCCTCTGGGCGTATACCTCTGCCCAGGTATACACCTCGTCCAACTTGTAGTCAATCGTATCCCTACGAAATTTCCTCAATTTTCTCTCATGAACCTCTTTTTCGTGCGCTTCTATAGTTTCATTGATATCTTTCATTGCTTGATCCAACTCCTCCTTTGTCATTCGTGAATCCAAATCGGTTTGCAAATCTTGAATTTCAGTTGCCAATTCTTTCAAGATGTCCGCTAGTTCCTCTATTATTAAAAGTATTAAGTCAAGGGAACACTTATTGAGAATCGAATACCATTTAACCATGAATGGTTTATTGAATTTGAAAAGCATCGGTTTCAATGCAATCCTCAATCCTCGTGGGATCCGCTTCACCCGGTGGTACTGAATCAATGTAGAGGCGTGTAGCCTCTGGTTCACCTCTTTTCTAAGAGTATATTGAAGTTGCTTGAGTGCTTTGCTAGTCGAGCCTGGAGCTGCTTGAAAAGCCTTCGCTTCCTTAATTAATGAATATATACTGGTTGCTTCTTCATCTGTGTAACCTTTCACCTCAGCTTGATTAGCTGTTAAGTGAGATATTTCCTCAAAATTCATGCTAATTCTTTTTGTGGGTGCCGGTCAGCAATGGGGGTAAAAAGTTATATACAAAAAATATTTGAGTAACCTGCACACCTTCAGTGTTCAAACAGTGTATTTCTAACTTTTGATCATCGGTGCAAACCTGCTGTCTGACTAACCCCTGTCAGTTTTCAATAATAGCTGCAAAATCAGACACAATTGTGTCCCTCGCAGGGATGCACTGTTCGTAATGGCCCTAGTGCCAGGGTGCTTTGCCCACGTTTTTCAGAAAATAAACATATGTATCAATATTCACAACTTCATTAGACCATCAGTGTCTTCAAAATACTTGATACACAGACACAAACCAAATTCATGTTCAAAAACTTCTCCTTTTTACTGTTTCAAAGTGTTATGATTCTCCTGTTTAACCTTTTACATATTCACAATTCGTTTTCATTGAGAACATAATGCAAACTGATATATTTTTCAAAAACCATGTTTCACATCATTTTCATATAGTGCAATAATTGTATCACAACAGACGATGACTTCCTCCCAATGCATTTCGATGCCGCCGCATCTTCGTCAGGGGAATAACTGTGTAAAAAAACATTCCATGTAAAATAACAAAAGCGTAATTTTTGTCTACATCACTATGTTTATACTCAAGCATCACATGCTGTATATATACTCTATTTACAAACCTCATGCAATTGGTCGTTTCTAACATAATCCAAGCCTACCAGCTGCTCAAGCAATATCTTAACAATATCGTGGTGTTTCCTATACATGCTATTTGATATTCTGGTTAACGCACCCCATGATCGTGATTTAGTAAAACAAGACTCCTGAGTAACCTGCACCACACCCTGCTGTGAAAAGGAAACAACCGCTACAGTATTCAAATCAAAAAGCACTTTCATTCCTCCGACTTCACATAAAACCTTGGATTTATTTGAATTACTGGTGAAAAAGGATCTGGTAGACATACATAAGAAAGAACCGAGGAACACTAATTTGACCAAGAAAGAATGGATAACACTCAAAGCATTGAGCGAGAATCCGGACCTTACGTTTCAAGCAGCAGATAAGGGAGGAGCCCTGGTGGTGATGGATACCACTTACTACAATCAAAACGTTTCAGCACATGTGGGCGACACCGATACATATATAGCTCTGGATACAGACCCCACAGCAATGTTTCAAACTGTACTCACTGACATCCTCAAGAAAGCAAGAGATCTAGGATGGATTAATGAAAAGACCTACAAATACTTAGTGACTGAATATCCTAAAAGACCTCACATCTACATGCTGCCTAAACTGCACAAGAATGCGAATGATCCACCTTTTCGTCCAATTGTGGCAGGATGCGGCTCGATTCATGAGCCGATAGGAAAATTCCTAGACTATTATTTGCAGCCACTGGTGCAACAGTGGGTCTCGTACATTCAGGACACTACAGACTGTCTAAATAAATTGGCAAGCTTACAATTGTCAGTTGACAGTGAAACATGGCTAGCCACGATTGATGTAACCGCCCTTTATACGTCCATCCCCCATGGGGAAGGTATAGAGGCAGTGGAATGGATGCTGTTGAGGAGTGAGTATGAGGAATCATTAAGTGTCTTCTTATTAGAGATTTTGCAATTTTGTCTCTATCACGGGTATTTCTCATGGCAATCGCAGTTCTACCTACAGAAGACAGGCACATCCATGGGGTTTACGGGGGCGCCCACTTACGCAAATATTTTCATGGCCAACTTTGAACACTCGCACATACTGGAGAATCCTGATTGGATAGGACATTTGAAATTGTACGCACGTTACATAGACGACATTCTGATTGTGTGGCAAGGATCTAAAGCACAGTTGGAAAAGTCAATAGAGATTCTGAATGGATGTCATCCCAAGATTAAATTCACCCACACTATTGATCAGAACACTATCAATTTTTTGGATATCACCATTTCAAAACAGGGAAACAAAATCAACACGAAAGTATTTAAGAAACCAACTGACAGGAACAACGCATTACACTATTCCAGTTTTCACTCACAGAATTTGAAGAACCACTTGCCATTTTCGCAGTTTATCAGAATCAAGAGGATTAGCAGCAATGAAGCACAGGCAACGGCAGACATAGAGGACTTGTCGCAACAATATAGCCGCAGGGGCTATCCAGAGCAAGTTTTGGCGGAGGCAAAAAGGAAGGTGTCATTGAAAACACGAGAAAACCTACTCGAAAAAGCACAGAAATCGACATCGAAAAGAGAGGTTTGTGTTTTAAAACAATCAACAATCACACCAAAGATCAAAAAATGCATTTTGAGAAGATGGGAACTTATTGAGCAAGAAGAAGATTTTAAAACAGTCTATTTTGAAACTCCAATTTTTGCACTGTCGAGATCCAAGAACCTCAAAGAGTTGCTGAAAAACAAAAAACCCAAACAAGTGCAGGTTAAAACTAAAGGAATGCAGAAATGCTTTAACTGTGGACATTGTGGCAATGTACTAGTTGGAGAGGTATTCACACATCCACATACAGGTAGACAGATCACACTGAGACACACTTCAGACTGCAACACTAGTTCGGTGATATATGCAATCAAATGTCCGTTTACGACGGCCTAGTGTATGTGGGCCGCACCACAAGAAAAATTAAAATCAGGATCACCGAGCATAAGTCAAATATCAGGCTAGGCAATGAAAAATCCAGTCTTGCCCAACATTGGAAAGAGAGGAGGCACACTATTCCTCAACTCAGATTCACTGTACTAGAGCAGGTATCGGTTGAGCCCCATGTGGACCCAAATGTAAGAATTGCGCAAAGAGAAACTTTTTGGATGAGGTATCTTCAGACCGTGAAACCTGGGGGGCTGAACGACAAAATTGAATTTGCGTGCTATCTATGATTGTTTTATAGGCATGTATATTTTTCAATCAAACTATATAGATGCACACCAGTGGTGATTAACAAGTTGTTAATACAGGATTTGATTTTTTGAGAAGCGCACCAAATGTTTCGTGGATATAGGTATTACGACTCTTAGACACCTTAATTTTTCCCCTTGTAATTTTTTCCCCTGTAATTTAATTCCCAACTTACCGGACAAGGACAATAGTCAGTAGGATTATTGGCCGCAGTTGAGTAACACACATTTTAGGTACAGGCAGTTTGTAGCGATTTATAATTAGGGATGGCAGGGTTGTTTCGTATTAAGTTGTAAATAAAGTTGCATGTGGGGTAGTCCTCTTTCCATGCACACCACTTGGTAACACAGCACTCGTAAACGCACAAGTAATCAAACATGATTCCTATGTATATTTTAATGCTCATGAGTTAACATTACATTCAGGTGCACCACCTAATATTATCGAGTTGGCGACACAGAATATTAGGACAGTTTGAGTCGGGCACTAGTCCTATGTCTATGACGGAGATTTAAAGCACATCCCGTCATGCACTGCCGACACTCGGCAGACTTTCAGAGAGCGGAGCAGCAGAGGATCGTGGAGATTAGTGCAAGGTAAGGGTCAGTGGAAGGCGGTGTGATACTGAACACGCCGGTTGATAACGTGTGGGTTACAGCTTGTGTTTCGTTTTACAGACGGTGCAGTGGTTGCAGAAACGGTTCTCGTGCGGTGCGCGATAACATTTAGAAGTAAGCAGGGAATTGAGGTAAAATGGTAGTGGCTCTGGGTGCCGGACATGACCGGATACACTGATACTTATTTTCGCATGTTGTATCTTTCTTTATTACAGAAAGAGTTGGTTTCAGTAACGTACGACAGGTACAAGCTTCTTTTGTGAATTGTTCACCATTTTGGCAATAAACACAGCAGGGTGTGGTGCAGGTTACTCAGGAGTCTTGTTTTACTAAATCACGATCATGGGGTGCGTTAACCAGAATATCAAATAGCATGTATAGGAAACACCACGATATTGTTAAGATATTCCTTGAGCAGCTGGTAGGCTTGGATTATGTTAGAAACGACCAATTGCATGAGGTTTGTAAATAGAGTATATATACAGCATGTGATGCTTGAGTATAAACATAGTGATGTAGACAAAAATTACGCTTTTGTTATTTTACATGGAATGTTTTTTTACACAGTTATTCCCCTGACGAAGATGCGGCGGCATCGAAATGCATTGGGAGGAAGTCATCGTCTGTTGTGATACAATTATTGCACTATATGAAAATGATGTGGAACATGGTTTTTGAAAAATATATCAGTTTGCATTATGTTCTCAATGAAAACGAATTGTGAATATGTAAAAGGTTAAACAGGAGAATCATAACACTTTGAAACAGTAAAAAGGAGAAGTTTTTGAACATGAATTTGGTTTGTGTCTGTGTATCAAGTATTTTGAAGACACTGATGGTCTAATGAAGTTGTGAATATTGATACATATGTTTATTTTCTGAAAAACGTGGGCAAAGCACCCTGGCACTAGGGCCATTACGAACAGTGCATCCCTGCGAGGGACACAATTGTGTCTGATTTTGCAGCTATTATTGAAAACTGACAGGGGTTAGTCAGACAGCAGGTTTGCACCGATGATCAAAAGTTAGAAATACACTGTTTGAACACTGAAGGTGTGCAGGTTACTCAAATATTTTTTGTATAGGACTCGCATACCAAACATTTCTGCAGTTTGTTTGTAGTGGACACTCCAAATTTCATCCTCACGACAGATGCCTCCCTCGAATGTTGGGAAGGTCACCTTCAAGCCCTCACAGTCAAGGGGAAATGGGACACCCACCAATGAACTTGGCACATAAACCTTTTGGAGTTACTGGCGATATTCCCGGCTCTGAAGTCCTTTTGCACCCTCATTCAAGGAGCTTCAGTGTTGATCCGAATGGACAACACAACAACCTGACCCCAGGCCACCCCCCACGCCGCACGGCTCCTCCGCTGTGACCACGTCTCTGCCCCTGGCGCTGCAGGTTCGCCCCTGACCTTCGTGTCCCCCTGCTGCTACCTTCTCCCTCTTTCTGCTGCTGCCCTCACTTGTGACTTGTGAATTGTGCTTTTTTTTTCTGGACTTCTACATTTTTCGGCATTTTTCGTAGTTGCCGTTGTATTTCTTCCCTCTGTGTGTGCCCCCCCGCTCCCCGCCGCTGCTCCCTCGCGCCCGCCCCTTTTCTTTTGTACTCCCTGCCCATTGCCCGCCCCGCTCCTGCCTCCCAGCTGCTCCTCCTTCCCACTTGGCCTCATATGGAGGCCGCACGGCGCAGGTGAGTGTGACCTGTGAAGAACCGGGCCTTATGGGCCTGGCGGCACAGGGCACGCCTTAATCTCCGAGGTCACCTGTCTTGTTGCACAGAGACACGGAACACTCTGTTGTCGTAGGAAACCGAATTTATTAGCTGCAGCTAGGCACAGTTGTCCTAGAAGTACACCAAGTATGTTCTCGGGAGACTGCCACTTTACTCCGTGGCTCACAAGCTTTTATGGTAAAAATGCAGTTGTACAAACATATACCCGATGCACAAAGTTACAGCCAGTCAGAAGAGTTTGAAAACAAAGTGTTGTGCAACCGGAATGTTCTCTGCTTACATGTTTGTGTGTTATTCGGCCCCTCAAGTTAATCAGTCTGGAATGAAAAGGCTTGTCTTGTATGCTTCAAAGGAAAGGTTGTAAAATAGGAAAACAAGAGGAGAGAATAGCGAAAGGCCGATAGATAAGATACGGCAAGAGAAGAATGCTAAAGGCTTAACAGATAGTTGGTACAAGGATTAGTTAGGCCGGGCGTTGTCTGGGCATGGTTTTGGACAAGGATGGAGGGGGTCTTGCGACATGTTGCAGTCAAAAAGGCAGAGACAATTCGTTTGTCGAGTGGCCTGTGTAAAGGCAACACAAAATGGTGGATGAATGTAAGATGGAGTCGAATTTAGAGAACCTCACCTGACCCCAGGCCACCCCCCATGCCGCACGGCTCCTCCGCTGTGACAGCGTCTCGGCCCCCGGCGCCGCAAGTTCGACCCTGACCTCAGTGTCCCCCTGCTGCTACCTTCTCCTTTTTCATGCTGCTGCCCACACTTGTGACTTGTGAATTGTGCTTTTTTTTTCTGGACTTCTGCATTTTTCTGTATTTTTCGTAGTTGCTGTTGTATCCCTGTCCTCTGTGTGTGCCCCCCCCGCTGCTCCCTCGCGGCCCGCCCCTTTTTCTTTTGTACCCCCTGCCCATTGGCCGCCCCGCTCCTGCCTCCCAGCTGCTCCTCCCTCCCACTTCGTCTCATATGGAGGCCGCGCAGCGGGCATGCTGAAGGCGCGCCAAAGGCAAGCCCGTCTGCACCCGTCCGTGCCCTGGACCGCGCCCAGCGCAAGGACCCCTGGCCCTCGACGATGCCTGCCCACCCGACGGACTTACGACGGCACAACCATCCACGCACTCAACGCCGGACAGAACCCCGCCTGCTACCGAGCCATCCCGAAACGCACCCACGGACCCTTCACCTGCCAACCCTGCAAATTCACCTGCCTCCAAACCAGCACCGCACCCTCCAAGTCAGCTACCAGCAACAATCACCTCAAGTGCATCTTGCTCAACACCCGCTCCGTCCACAGGCACGGCGTCGAACTCTGGAACCTCCGGGACACAACATCACTAGACGTCGCCTTCCTCACAGAAACCTGGATGAACGCCTCCTCAGCCCCCGACATCGCCATAGCCATCCCGGATGGCTACAAGATCACCCAGAGGGACCGCGTCAACCAAACCGGAGGAGGCATCGCCATCGTCCACAGAAACACCATCCAAATCACGACCAACTCCGACGACACCCTCACCGCCGCCGAGCACCTTCACTTCCAGATACACACCGACCCCAAGACCACCCTCAGGGGCACTCTCATCTACAGACCCCCGGGACCACGCACACAATTCAGCGAAGCCATCACAGACCTCATCAGCCCGCACGCCCTAACCTCTTCAGACTACATCCTCCTAGGGGACCTCAACTTCCACCTGGAGAACAACAATGACAGCAACACCGCCGCCCTGCTGGACAACCTCGCCCACCTCGGACTCAAGCAACTGATGAACACCCACACCCACTACGCCGGCCAAACGCTTGACCCCATCTTCTCCTCCGGCAAGCACATCTCCTTCAGCCACTCCACCGGACTACACTGGACAGATCACAGCTGCGTCCACTTCAACTTCAGGAGAACCACGACCCACCACCACCCGCAACAGGTTCCTTGCAGAAGCTGGCGCAAGATCACCACCGACCAGCTCACCACCTCCCTCAGCCAGAACCCTCCCACCAACACGACGGACCCCAACGAAGCAGCCCACAACCTCACACAGTGGCTCACCAACGGCGCCGATGACCTCGCACCACTGAAGAACCCTCCCAGCAGACCCGGCAGCAAGAAAGCCTTGTGGTTTACCAAAGACCTCAAAAACTCTAAGAAAACCTGCCGCACACTTGAGAAAGCCTGGCGCCACGACCAGACAACAGAAAACATGACAGCCCTCAAGAACGCCACCCGCAATCATCACCAGCTGATCCGCACCACCAAAAGGACAACATTCAAAGAATGACTGGACAACAACACCCACAACAGCAAGGAACTTTTCAGCATCGTTAAAGAGCTCTCCAACCCAAGCACCTGCAACAACGACATCAAACCATCGCAAGAACCCTGCGACTCACTCGCCTCGTTCTTTCACTGTAAGATCGCCGACATACACAACAGCTTCAGCGCACAGACCACGCACCCTACCACTGAACCATTGCCCCCCACCACCACCCTATGCACCTGGACCTCGGTCAGCACCGAAGACATCACCCGAACGATGAACACCATCCACTCCGGCTCCTCAACCGACCCCTGGTCACACCACATCTTCAACAAAGCTGACTCCATCATCTTACCCCAACTCCGGGACATCATCAACAGCTCCTTCACATCCACCACCTTCCCGGAGAGCCGGAAACATGCCGAGCTCAGCGCCCTCCTGAAGAAACCCACCCCGGACCCCACGGACCTCAAGAACTTCCGCCCCATCTCGCTCCTCCCGTTTCCGGCCAAAGTCATCGAGAAGACCGTCAACAAACAACTCTCCGCCTTCCTCGAGACAAACGAATCCCTTGACCCCTCGCAGTCTGGTTTCCGAGCAAACCACAGCACCGAGACCGCCCTCATCGCAGCTACCGACGACATCAGGTCCTTGCTCGACAACGGGGAAACAGCTGCCCTCATCCTCCTGGACCTCTCAGCAGCCTTCGACACCGTGTGCCACCGCACCCTAATACAGTGCCTCAGCAACACCGGAATCCAAGGAAAGGCCTTGGAGTGGATCATCTCGTTCCTCGCCGGAAGAACCCAGAGAGTCCGTCTCCCCCGTTCCGATCCGCGGCCACCGAAGTCATCTGCGGCGTACCGCAAGGATCCTCGCTCAGCCCCACCCTCTTCAACGTCTACATGAGCCCCCTCGCACCCATCGCACGCCAACACAACTTAAACATCATCTCCTACGCTGACGACACCCAGCTGATCCTCTCCCTCCCCATCGACCCGCCACCGCCAGAGCCAGCCTCCAGGAAGGAATGAAAGATGTCGCAGAATGGATGAAGCTCAGCCATCTGAAACTGAACTCGGACAAGACGGAAGTCCTCATCCTGGGACCATCCCCCTCTGCCTGGGACGATTCCTGGTGGCCCCCTGCCCTGGGCACCGCCCCCAAGCCAACGGACCATGCACGCAACCTGGGCTTCTTCTTGGACTCCTCCCTCACGATGACCAAGCAAGTCATCGCCATCTCGTCATCCTGTTTGAACACCCTGCACATGCTTCCAAAAATCTTCTGGTGGATCCCCACCGAAACCAGGAAGTCGGTCACCTAGGCCCTCGTCACCAGCCGACTGGACTACGGGAACACCCTCTACGCTGGAACCACAGCCAAACTCCAGAAAAGACTCCAGCGCATACAGAACGCCTCTGCACGACTCATCCTGGACATCCCCCGTCACAGCCATATCTCTCCCTATCTGAAAGACCTGCACTCGCTCCCCGTCAGCAAGAGGATCACGTTCAGACTCCTCACCCACGCACACAAGGCTCTCCACGACATGGGCCCCATAAACCTCAACAGCCGCCTCACATTCTACACACCCACCCGCCAGCTCCGATCCGCCAGCCTCGCCCTCGCCACTGTCCCACGCATTCGCAAAGCCACCGCCGGAGGAAGAGCCTTCTCCTACCTGGCGGCCAGGACCTGGAACTCCCTCCCCACCCACCTATGGCTAACCCAGGACCATCTTTCCTTCCGGAAACAACTCAAGACCTTGCTCTTTGAGCAGTAGCGACCCCCTCCCTCCTCCCAGCGCCTTGAGACCCTTACGGGTGTGTAGCGTGCTTTACAAATCTGTTGATTGATTGATTGATTGAACAAGCATGCATTATGTGACCAAACAAGGGGGCACGAGATACACTTTGCTATCCCTACAAGCTCAGCACATTTGGGATTGGGCGATTCAAAATCAGATCACAGCAGTCCATGTTCCGGGGGTGTCCAACCTTCTAGCAGACTCCCCGAGCAGGTCGGTCTCGTCAAACCACTAGTGGGAACTTCATCAGCCGACGCTGGACCGCATCTTTCAGCTTTGCGGACACCCCAAACTGGATTTATTGGTGACCAACCTGAACCGCAAATGCCCATTCTATGCAAGTTGGCTTCCCCACTCAGAATCGTGCAGAAATGCGTTTTTGATGAACTGTTCAAAATATATGCTCACGCTTTTCCACTGATTCCTCTAGTCGCAAGGGTACTTTGGAAAATGCAGAAAGAACCCTGCAGCATTCTTCTCATAGCCCCCAGATGGCCTCACCAGTTCTGGTTTACGGAGCTCCTCCTTCTGTCGGAGTGCAATCCAATTTGGCTGCGCCCAATTTCGAATCTTCTTACTATGAACCATGGCCTGATCTGCCATCCGAATCCAACTGGTGCCTGAGCACTATAAGTTTGCTAATTTGATTATTCCTCCGAACTGCAGGGAGGTCCTCACTAACGCTAGAGCACCCTCCACTATCAAAACCTACAAACTCAAGTGGAAACGGTTCTATCTTTGGTGTGAAGCTTCAAATTTAAAGTCTTCATTTTAACTCTGAGAAGACAGAGATTCTACACTATGCAGTAGATAGAATCCCTCCTAAACTTCCGCTTGTGTTTTGGCCAAAAACGATACAGAAAAGGGGGTGGTGATGAACAGAGTGTCTGAATTAAGCAGACCACTCTTACCCAGTCCAAAGATCAGGGCTTGATCCATCACCGTTATTTATCTCACTGCCCCATCCCAGCTCAGAACCTGGCTATATGCAAATTAGTCTGTCCCTGGCCCAGTGCATCATGGGAACAGGGCAGACCAAACTACCAAGCCAATTCTTCACCAGAAAGGAGACAAGCTACCGGGGACCGGTTTCTGGCATTTCAGCCTCTTCGGCCCGGCTTGCTTGAATCCTGGCCAACATCCCCTGCTACTCCATTGGCTCCCAGTAGCCTGGTACATAATCTGGGAGTCATGGTTGACAACAAATTGACATTAGAAAACTGTCAACAAAACAGCTGGAAGTGGTTTTACTCTGATCAGAGCATTTCGGAAAATCCTTCCGATGTTCTCTTAACAGAGCAGAGCGCTGATAGTCCGGAGCACCATCCTCAGTAAGCTGGACTATTGTGATGCCCTGTTACTAGAATCCCCGCAATATCTGATTGAGAGATTGCAGAGAGTACAGACCATGGTGGCCAAAATGGTACTAGTGCAACCACGCCACTCCTCCGCCTCCCGGGCACTCTCAGATTTACACTGGCTGCCAGTCTCGCAGAGGATACGATTTAGGGCACTATGTATAGTATTTAAGGCTCCACGTGGGCACGGGCCCAAATCTCTGCAGGAGAAACTGACATGGTATGTCCCTTCATGAGCACTGTGCTCCTCATCGGCTAATCTGGTGAGGGTGCCTAGAGTTAGGCAAGTCAAATCAGGAGGTAGGGCCTTCAGTGCGGCAGCGTCCCGCCTTTGGAATACTCTTCCATTTGATACGAGACAAATAGACAACATCCTGCAGTTTAGAAAAAGGTTAAACACCTGGCTCTACCCTCGAGTATGCTCCTTGGCATCCTGCTAACTCCTTCCCTGCAGGGGACACAGTCTCTCGGCCCTAAGCTAGTCGCCTGTATCACAGCGCCAGGTTACCCGTAGGGTGTCAGTTGCGCTTTACAAATAATGATAAAATAAATGTTCACCCTGTTCACTCTACGCCAGAGCAGCTTCTGCCTTTTTTCTTACAATTAGCAATATCAGGCCTCTCTCACTCTACCCTGAAGGTTTTTCTGGCTGCAATTTCCAAATTCTGGCAGCATGGCTCCAATTCTCTTTATTCTTCAAGAATTATTCAACATTTTTTCAAAGGCTTATTTCAGATTTTCCCTCCAATTCGACGCCCGCCTCCTCCTTGGCATCTGAACATTGTGTTGGCACAACTCATGAAGTCCCCATTTGAACCCATTCGTAGGGCTGATCTTAAATTCATCTCCTGGAAGACATCACTGCTTTTAGCTCTTACTTCGAGTCAGCGAGATACAAGCTTTTACTATCAAACCACCTTTTCTTCAATTTACCAAAGACGCTGTGGCGCTCCGCACTAATACGGCCTTAATTCCTAAAGTTCCATCTGATTTCCACCTGAATGAGCCGGTCATCTTAAAGACTTTTTCCCTAATCCACAGTCGCCAGCGGAAAAGACTTTACATTCTCTAGATGTTAAGATATGTTTGAAATTTTATTTGCAAAGAACAACCAGTATCCGTAAAACTGATCAGCTCTTCATAGCCTACGGCAGGATGCGTAAAGAACCTCCAGTTGCTAAACAGACTATTGCACGTTGGATATCTAGAGAAATTTCCTTTTGGAATCAGCAAGCAGGCAAGACACTTCAACCAACGATTAAAGCACACTCTACTAGAGCAGTCTTCTCTTCTACTTCTCTCTTTGCTGGTGTGCCTCTTTATCAGATTCGCAGAGCTGCGACCCAGCACTACTGTCTGGAATCTGCCAACAATGTTGACACCGCTGTGGGGCAAGCGGTGCTACGTAATCTTTTTAAGTAAGGTGAGCCTCTGTTTCTTACCTCCTCCTGCACACATTGTATACATGTATATATTTCTGCTTTTTGCAGATGTGCCCATGTTTACTGCTATTCTGTAATATACGTATATGTATTCTCTCGTACTCTGTTTACAATGTACTTATGGCTTACTATGCACAGTTCTCGAATTACTCCTATCTACTCTGATTCAAGCATGTGAATCTATGAAAGATACCCCAATACTGGAGAAGAACATAAGTTACTTACCTGAAAACTGTGCTTCTCCAGTATTGATATCTTTCATAGATTCACATGTGACCCACCCACCTCCCCTCAGAGGCTCCCCTCTTCTCCTTGGCTCTTATGCCACACGTGTGCTAAAACATCGGAGAGCCTGAGCCTCTGAGGAGAAGGTTCCAGAGGGTGCTGTTGCCTGATTGGCTGGAGTTTGGACCATATCTAATGACTTGGACAAGTTATTAAAGTGACACGTTTTTTCCTATTAACTTCTATGTTACAATACTTCCTATTGCTCTTTCAGCTATGCTTTCGCTATGCTATTGCTATATTGCTATTTATTCTATGTACCGTAAGACGCCCACTTCGGCGACGGGGAATGATTCAAGCATGTGAATCTATAAAAGATGCCAATACTGGAGAACCACAGTTTACAGGTAAGTAACTTATGTTCATCTTCCTGATCTTCCGGAGCGGAAAAAAGCAGGTAGAGACTACCATCCCAATCTGGGATTTCACAGATCGAACGCAGTCAATTGTGATGCCAAGGCTTTTAGTTGATCTAGATGGTAGGGGTGGGTTTCCCAACTCAGTTGGACAAACATTAGAGTTCCAGGGCCAGTTTTGTCTGGGTTTAAATGCAGGTGGTTACTGTTCATCCAGCTACCAATATGTCACATGGTAGTTTGAAAGTTACTAACAGAGGCTGCAGACTTGTCGATTTCCAAGATCAGTTGATGATCGTCAGCTTAGTTAAAAGTGCATACCTTTCTTTAGCCTAAGGATTGAATTAGAGGATACAGATTAAAAAGGTGCGGTGACAGGGAGGAGCCCTGCGGCACCCCACAAGTCAATTTGACTTTAGAGGTAGAGAATTGGGCAAAGCGTACAGCTTGATTCCGATCCTCTTGGAAAGACGTAAGCCACTTAAGGGCCAGACACTGTATCCCTGCATTACTCACATTATCCACTAAGCGGGCGATGAAGACTCTGTAGAGGAAGGTTAGTCTCATCCTCTTTCATTTGTGGGGGGAGGTTGTCATGAATACATGTGCCTCTTTTGGACATAGTAAGCCCCCACGTGTTGCCTGGAAAATATTGTGGTTTCGACTGGAAGAGCACAGAGTCCCCTGCCAACCAGGTCCCTTATGCCAGATCTCCTTCCCTAAACTGTTCCCGTCATTTCCACATTGGCACCCCTTTAGCTCACATATAAGTTCTTTGTAAAAGGTACCCCTGGTACCAAGTGCCGTGTGGTTAAAGAGGGTCCCTAAGGGCTGCAGCACAAAGTTCGAGGCATGTGGGCTGCTAAATTCATATCTATAGCATAGATCGCCGCCTAGTGTTGGGTCCGGATGATTGCACATTGTTGTCCTGGAAGAGTCTTCGAAGTATCACGAGATAGGTGGCTCCTCCCCTGGACTACAGTGCGCATGGGCATCGAGTCCATCCCCAGATAGTTTTTTTCCGCCATTGGGTTCGGATGTGATTTCGACATCTCCTGTTCGGAATCGATAAAAACTTTTTTCAAGGCCAAAAGGCCTTCTTTTACACCGTCGGTATTGTTCGCGTTCGGTCTCGTGTATACTCAAACTCGTCGAGTTGGATATCCGGGGAGTCGGGTGACTCTTCGGTGATCGAGGCCCAGTCGACGCAGCAAGACTTCGACGGCATGGAACGGAGTCCGTTCACGCACTGCCCCGTGTGTGGTTCTAAGTACCCACACATCGACGTCCATCCTGTGTGCAACAAGTGCCTGTCGCCGGACCACGATGAGGCCAACTGTATGGCCTGTTCACGATTTCGATCGAAGAAGACGATCAAGATGCGGCGCGTGGCGCGCCTCGAAGCCCAGCGATCGGCTCCGGCACCGGTGGACATCTTCGACGACGACGAAGCAGACGAGCAAGAGCTTCAACTGCAGATTTCACCTACATCGGTGGAGGTCGTGTCCGTCTACGAAGTGGACGACGAAGGCCAAGACCTAGAGGAAGTCGTTGATGAGGTAGGGGACGACGACGAAGCATATGGGGCCATGGAAGATAGCTCAGAGGAAGAGCTATGCCCCGTACGTACTTTTACAAAGGCTCAGGTCACGGGATCGCCACATGGCCTTACCCAAGACCTTACACCTCGATCCACGGCCCCACCTTCCGGCCCGGCTACGGACACCCCAGCGGAGCCGCCATTACCAAAATCGAAACCGAAACCATCGGTGTCGCCGAAAACAAAGAAGAACACGCCATCGAAACCGAAGACGGCTAATCCACCATCGACGCCGTCGTCTTCGGAGGCCTTAAAGTCAAAGAAGGCTGTCAACCAGGCAAAGGTGCCGAAAGTGGTCAAGGAGCCAAGCTCGAAGAAGGTCGTCGAGCAGGTGTGTCGAGCAAGGTGTCGAGCAAGGTGGTCGAGTCGAAGTCCAAGAAGACTGTCGAGCCTACACCAGGCAAGGCTATCGAGCCAAAAGGCACAAGGCCCGTCGAGACAAAGTCGGCAAAGGGTGCCGAGCCGAAGTCTGGAGTCCCGACGCCAAAGGCAAAAGCTGCCGATCCGAAGCCGTCGGCGTCGACGTCTGCGACCGTGGAAGGTGATCGAAGCGCAGTGGTCGAAGATACTCCTGCACCTCAGACAGGCAAACAGAAGTCATCGACGCTCGGGTCTTCCCCTGGGGGTGGACCGAGGTCATCGGTCGGGTCGACGAAACTATCCGCTTCCTTCACGAAGCAGGTCTCGGACTCCCTCAAGCGGATACGGGACAAGGCGTCAGCGTCGGAGCCGAAAACGCCTTCAGCACCGAAGCCGATGGCCCCACCGAAGAAGACTTCGATGCCGATCCTCTACACTCTACCGCCTAAGGTGGCGCCGAAGGCCTTTGCACCACGATTGGTGCCCAAGGACTCTGAAGTGTCGAAACAAACTCGCCCGAGTGGAAGTTTAAGTCATCGACAACCTTTATTGGAAGAGCAGTCGGAGCATTTCATTGACGCCGACACAGGAAAGCTCACGCTCTACAAGAGGAAAATTACATCACAGCCTTTGGAGTCATTTGTAATTCCTCTAAAGAGAATAAACCCAGCACCAGAGACACCAGTACTGGTTGAACACATTCTTCCACAGCCTAGGAGGAGTGCAACACCTTCACCCACTTACTCAGATGGAGATGAGGGTGAGCAGGATGAGGAGTATAATTTTCCTGCAAACACAGAGCCTGATGAGCAACAGGACTCGTGGATGGACACAGGTGATCAAGGGGACCAGCAAGCTGTCCATGACCCTCAGGTATATAATGTGAAAACGTCTCCCACTGAAGATTCTGCGGCATTTAATGCCTTGATTGAAAGGGCAGCTACAAACCATAAAGTGGAAATGCATGCTGACCCTGTGGAGGTTGACTTTCTTTTTGACACTTTCTCCGCTGCCGAAAAAACTGTGAAAACTCTTCCAATGCTAAAAGGGGTCCTTAAGCATGCCACAGACATTTTCAAGGAACCCACGAGATCAAGGGTTGTCAACCCTAGAATAGAGAAGAAATACAGACCAGCACCTGGCGACCCAACCTACATACGGGGCCAGTTGCCTTTGGACTCTTTAGTGGTCTCTAATGCCCACAAGAGGGCGAACTCGCAAACCACGGGTGAAGCTCCTCCCCCAGACAAAGAATCAAATGTGCTGGAGGCATCGGGGAAGAGGGTGGCAGCTCAGGCAGCCAACATCTGGCGCATATCAAACACACAGGCTCTGTTGGACAGATACGATAGGGCACACTATGACACCTTAGAGCAGCTGTTGCAACACCTTCCAGACCAGTTTAAAGAGGGAGCTGAGATGCTTATCCAGGAGGGCAAGCTCATCTCCAACGCTGCAATAAAATGTGCGCTAGACGTTGCGGACACGGCAGCGAGAGCAATCAACACTAGTGTGATGTTGAGGCGTCAAGCATGGCTCCGCATCTCAGGGTTCAAGCCAGAGATACAGACTACTATCCTCAACCAGCCCGTTAACCCAGACAGGTTATTTGGTCCAGAGGTTGACACCACCCTCGAAAAAATCAAAAAAGATACTGAGACTACCAAATCCATGGGTGCTCTCCAGTCTCAGCAATTCAGAGGGAACACTTTTCGTCGCTCAGGCAATCGAGGTGTTAACAGAGGACACTTGGCACAGCAGACGCAATTCAATAAAGGTGGGGCGCAATCCTCGTACCCCAAGCAGGGTAGAAGAGGTTAACGGGGAAACAGCGCCAAGGGCAGAGGCAGAGGCAACAACAGTTCCCGTTCCTCTGCCACCAACAAACAGTGACTTCCTGTCACTGCCCCCCGACCATCCAACACCTGTCGGGGGGAGACTCCAACAGTTCCTGCCAGTCTGGAAGTCCATCACCACAGACAGGTGGGTAAGGAAACTTATCCAGTTCGGCTATTGTTTGGTGTTAACATCCACTCCACCCAACATACCCCCAAGACAACGTCCTATGTCAGCAGAGCACTTGCACTTATTGCAGCAGGAGGTTCTTGTGATGCTGCAAAAAGGCGCAATAGAGCTCGTGCCGGTGGAGGAAGAAGGCACAGGGGTGTATTCCCTGTACTTCTTAATCCCAAAGAAGGACGGCTCACTCAGACCGATTCTGGACCTCAGGCCTCTGAACCAGTACATTCTCTCAGAACACTTCCACATGTTGAAACTGCAGCAGGTTCTTCCATTGTTAAACCAGGGAGACTTCCTCGAAACCTTGGACCTCAAGGATGCTTACTTTCACATACCACTCCATCCATCCCACAGGAAATACCTCAGGTTCACCATCCAAAACCGGCATTACCAGTTCAAAGTCCTCCCCTTCAGAGTGACCACTGCCCCCAGAGTGTTCACGTGTAGCGGCGCACCTCAGGAGACAGAACATACATGTCTACCCTTACCTAGACGACTGGCTAGTTCAGGCCAAGTCGGCACAGCAGTGCGCCGCAGACATGTCCCACACCATTCACCTCCTTCACAGTCTGGGGTTTTCACTAAACTATCCAAAGTCGCACCTTTAGCCAGCCCATGTGCGGCAGTATTTGGCGCAACGATAAATACTCTGGCTGCCACAGCTCAGCCAAACCCAGCGAGGATCGACCATATCCAGTCGCTAATCCAGAGGTTCACACCGCAACACTCACTCCCAGCGAGAGTGTTCATGCAGTTGATAGGCATGATGGCCTCCTGCATCTTCATAGTCCCACACACACGGTTGCATATGCGTCCGCTCCAAGAATGCTTGGCGCATCAGTGGACTCAGGCTCAAGGACAGTTGAAGGACCTAGTGTTGGTGACCGGTCGGGCATACAACTCTCTGCATTGGTGGAATCCACACAACCTTTGCAAGGGCCTACCGTTCCAAGAGCCTGTGCCACAGATTATCCTGACAATGGACGCATCTCTCCAGGGATGGGGAGCTCATGTGCTCCACTACACCGGTGCAGGGACTGTGGACGACGCAGCAAAGGAAGATGCACATCAACTACCTAGAACTGATGGCAATCTTCATGGCACTCAAGTCCTTCAAGGTACATCTGTGCAACAAAGTCGTGTTGATCCGGACGGACAACATGACGGCCATGTACTACATCCAAAAGCAGGGAGGTACACACTCTCCACAGTTGTCTCATCTGGCTCAGAGCATGTGGAAGTGGGCCATTCAGAGGAACATCTTCTTCATGGCGGAACACCTCCCGGGCAAGGACAATCAGATGGCGGATCTGCTCAGCTGGTACAGCCACCAGATGCACGAGTGGGAGTTACATCCATCAGTACTCCACCCGTACTTTCAGCAGTGGGGTCATCCAGAGATAGACCTGTTTGCCACAAGGGAAAACGAAAAATGCCAAAGCTTTGCCGCCAGGTTCCCTCACCCACAGTCGCAGGGCAATGCGATATGGATGAACTGGTCAGGCAAATTTGCGTACGCTTTTCCCCCAGCACCTCTCATTCCGCTGGTGGCAAGAAAGCTAAAGCAACACTCGATGACGCTCATCCTGGTTGCTCCAACGTGGGCACGCCAACCATGGTACACCACGTTTCTAGAACTCTCCGTGGTACCGGATCAAAGGCTGCGCCTCACACCCAGACTCTTGACGCAGAACCATGGCGACATTCAGCATCCAGATCCGCAACAGCTCAATCTGGCGATCTGGCTCCTGAGGTCTTAGAGTTTGGCTACCTTAATTTGCCTCCTGAATGCATGGACATCATCCAGGAGGCAAGAAAGCCCACTACCAGAGCTTGCTATGCAGCATAATGAAAGCGGTTTGTCATGTACTGTACAGAACACAATATCAACCCGCTAGATGCATCCATTCCTAACATCATCTGCTATTTGTTACATCTTTACAAATGCAATCTAGCATATGCTTCCATTCGGATACACGTATCCGCCATAGCGGCTTATCTTCAAAACAGGCAGCATCTCTCTGTTTTCAGGGTGCCTGCCATTAAAGCCTTCCTAGAAGGGCTGAAACGGGTCATTCCTCCCAGGACCCCTGGCTCCTGTGTGGAACTTCAATGTGGTGCTCACCAGGTTGATGGGCCCACCTTTTGAGCCTCTACATTCATGTGAGATTCAGTTCTTGACATGGAAAGTGGCTTTTCTCATTGCCATCACGTCTCTAAGACGTGCTAGTGAGCTACAGGCGCTCACGATACAAGAGCCATTTATACAAATTCAATCAAACAGGGTGGTGCTCTGCACTAACCCCAAGTTTCTTCCTAAGGTGGTGTCGCAGTTTCATGTCAATCAAACCATTGAACTGCCCGCATTCTTTCCAAACCCAGAAACAGTAGCAGAAAGAATGCTCCATACGCTTGATGTCAAAAGGGCGTTAATGTACTATATTGACAGAACACAACATTTTAGAAAGACACAGCAACTCTTTGTTGCCTTCTCAGCCCAGCACAAAGGCAACCCCATTTCCAAAGCAGGAATAGCCAGGTGGATCGTTAAGTGTATTCAGATTTGCTATCAGAAAGCTAAGCGCACTTTAACGGTCCCCCCCAGGGCACACTCCACACGCAAGTTGGGGGCCTCCATGGCATTCCTAGGTAACATTCCTTTGGAAGACAATTGTAGAGCAGCCACATGGTCTACACCACATACTTTTACCAAATATTACTGTGTAGATGTGCATTCCAAACAGCAGGCAGCTGTAGGACAGGCTGTTCTTAAAACACTTTTTCAAACTTCTGCAGCTGGCACGGGCGGCCGCCGTTAATGGAGGGACTGCTATGTATTCTATGCTATAGATATGAATTTAACAGCCCACATGCCTCGAACTGAATATGCTACTTACCAGTATGCATCTGTTCTTGGCATGTAGGGCTGCTAACATTCATATCGCCCGCCCTCCTCCCCGGCGCCCGTAGAGGCTGCAGACTTTTCTTGCATTCAATCATTAGCATGGCCATCGCTTACACTATTACACTCCATCTTTGCCACAATGGCTAAAAACAATCTGGGGATGGAGTCGATGCCCATGCGCACTGTAGTCCAGGGAGAAGCCACCTATCTCGTGATACTTCGAAGACTCTTCCAGGACAACAATGTGCAATCATCCGGACCCAATACTAGGCGGCGATCTATGCTATAGATATGAATGTTAGCAGCCCTACATGCCAAGAAAAGATGCACACTGGTAAGTAGCATATTCATTATGCCACCCTAAGGGGCCCCTCACCAAGCACATGCATACTGCCACAGCGGCCTGAGTGTCTTGTTGCAGACAAAACTGAAGAGCCGACCTGTGTGTCATACCCATGAACACTGCTAGAGGGGTGTCTTCCCATATCTCAGGCAGGGAGTTAAAGTTCACAGATTTATATATTGCAGCTCATCACCTGTGAGGGTTTACAGACGCTGTCTATGGGCACCGGGAGATAGTGATTTGCCCAGAATCACAGGATGTTGCGCTGAAGCAGAGACTTGAGCCCGGAACCCCATTTCCCGAGACGGCAGCTCTTGCTGCTGCACCACATCCTCTCCCCCCTGTGAGGGCATATCTGCATGAAATGCCCCTGATGCCCCTGCAATATCCTAGTCGATTCCTGGATATTGTAAGTGACCAGGGAAGTCATGGTAAGTACATAGGCTGGACACTCGTCATTATGAGTTCGCCGGCTCCATGATGACTTCACTGAAATATGTGATGTTTATCACCAAGCATCTCAACACAATAAACCTGCACTGATTTGTGTCGATTTTATTAAAAATTGCACACAGAGGGCCCCTTAGAGGGGTCCCATGAAACCTACCAATCCTCAGAATGGTCCTTGTGAGCACCTGCTGAGGTCTTTTTGGGAATACCAGATCTTCTGGGCGCACGCCTTGGTAACCGCTAAATGGTGGCAGGCAAGAGTAAAAAATGGTGTAGGCAATAGGGCGAGTGGTAATACCTCACAACCACTCAGAACGACCAGAAAACTGGTCTACAATGAATATGAACAACTGTGCCCCTGCACTAACACAAATGCGTACAATTTCAAAATTTGTATACGATTGTTTACATACAATAGTGACATATAGCACATCAATCTAAACAGTTGGTGGAGATACGTAATTCAATGAAAGTTCATCTATTGAGACGGGTAAGTCAATCAATAGTCTGTATTTGGAGTGTCCATTTTCTGTTTATTGTTCCGTTTCAAAAAAGCCAACACGTGTTTCATCGCAAGGAACAAATGCGAATCTTCAGGGCTGGAGAATGGCTTTCTGGACAGGAAGTGCTGATACGGAGTGGACACAAGAAAGGGCGCGAAAGGACCGGTCAGGGCGTGGACAGGCTAGCCAAAAATTAATTGTGTTTATTTGGCTTCTATGCACTATGGGTGTCTGCCACGGTAGCGGCAGAAAACCAAGTATCGCGTTATTTTGACAAAAGTATCTGATGTGTGGATAAACACATCTTAGTATTAGGCAGGTTGAGTAGAAACCGGGAGGAGAGAGGTCCTTGTGGTTTCAGGGCGGGTGCGCTCGTGACCCACAAAGTGCCTTGTCCTGGCGGACGAAATTCCCCCTCTTAGAGTTTCCCGGCGCCGTGTTTCGTGAACGGGGCCGTTCACGAAACACGGCGCCGGGAAACTCTAAGAGGGGGAATTTCGTCCGCAAGGACAAGGCACTTTGTGGGTCACGAGCGCACCCGCCCTGAAACCACAAGGACCTCTCTCCTCCCGGTTTCTACTCAACCTGCCTAATACTAAGATGTGCTTATCCACACATCAGATACTTTTGTCAAAATAACGCGATACTTGGTTTTCTGCCGCTACCGTGGCAGACACCCCTAGTGCATAGAAGCCAAATAAACACAATTTTTGGCTAGCCTGTCCACGCCCTGACCGGTCCTTTCGCGCCCTTTCTTGTGTCCACTCCGTATCAGCACTTCCTGTCCAGAAAGCCATTCTCCAGCCCTGAAGATTCGCATTTGTTCCTTGCGATGAAACACGTGTTGGCTTTTTTGAAACGGAACAATAAACAGAAAATGGACACTCCAAATACAGACTATTGATTGACTTACCCGTCTCAATAGATGAACTTTCATTGAATTACGTATCTCCACCAACTGTTTAGATTGATGTGCTATATGTCACTATTGTATGTAAACAATCGTATACAAATTTTGAAATTGTACGCATTTGTGTTAGTGCAGGGGCACAGTTGTTCATACTCAGAATGGTCCTTGACTGGCCTGAGCCAGCCTGCTACCACCAGAGTGTGTTCTGACCTCAGGGGAGAGTGCCTGCGCACTCTGAGGCTGAGAACAATGCCTTTCCTGGGTGGAGGTGTTCACATCCCCCCTGGTCAGGAAGAGCCATCCGCGGTGGGGAGCTTCAGAGGTCTTGCCTCCTTTGTAATGCGACCCCAGCCTCTCCTGTTCGAAGGAGCTGGCCTCCATCCTGTCCTCACCCCTTTTTGGCAGCAGGACAGGTGGTAAACCTTTGATAGAAGAGGAGATGAGCCCCCCTCTGCCAACTCCAGCCCTCGGGTGCTGGAGGCTAGGTCAAGTACACTTTTCAGTGCCCACCATCTTGAAGATGATGGGACTTATCCAGTTAGGGCTAGGACTGTGTCCTCCTCTCACAGAAGGTGAAAAAATAATGCAGGGGTTCTGCCCAAATAACCCTCCCAAACCTGGGCTAGGTACGTCACAAGGATGAAAAAGTAGAACAAAGGGGGTATAGAGGGATCAATTGGACAACAAACTTTATACACAAGATATATTTAATTACCTTGTAATGTACAATTATTTGTAAAGCATATGATTTCACAAATTCACAAACACAGATATACGCATCACAGGACAAGGTGGCACAACAGCAAAAATAATATATAGATGATACATATTTACAATATATATATATATATACATCATACAAATACATTATATACATTACATATAAAGAAACAATGTGTACCCTACAAAAGGAAAGAAAAATAATTAGGATAAACAGTATTCACTATAACCTTAAGTGATATAAAGCTATAAAGGAAATCCTCTCCGCGCCTAAGTTGTAAATTCTTTATACACAAAAATATAGAGAAGAAGGCGCCAGAAACGAAACACAATAAATCAATATAAGGGGACTCCTTAGAATGGTGTCGACGCAGTCGCGCTTCCGCCAAATATTTCTTTAGGCTTCATCAGGACACGGGTACTGGTGTACACGTCCTCAAAAATGAGGGCGTCTACTCAAATGTCCCAAATTGGGTATGCCAGTTCACACGGGGCAAGTCTATACTTCATTCAGCTCCTTCTGGAAACAATCTCAGTGAGCAGAGCCACGGCAAATCCAAAGAACAAACACTCAAACCTGCACCCATCCGCTAAGTCGGATCTCACAGAAGGTGGGCATGTTAGAGTGCGTAGACACCCCAGGCAAAGGGCCCATTGGACACTACCTGTCACTCCCTTGTAACGCCCTTAAATCTAGGTCTTAGGTGGCATCCCCAGTCCATGAACTTCAGTTCCTGACCACCTACTTCCTCCAAGCCGCTGTTACTTACCTGTAAGCAGCCTCTGTCCGATTGCCCCAGTCTCCTTTAGCTTGTATGGGGTTTCTAACCTTGAACTTGCACTTGGGCGCCCACGTGCCGCTGGTGGTGCACTGTTGGTTCTGAACTGAACCTTGTCCAATACTGACCTTAACTTCCGAAGAATGGTCTTGTAAGTGGATGTTGCCTATACGTATGTTGAATGTTTTTTTCACCCCATAAGTTAACATTGCAAAGTCTGAAAATTGCACGAATTATCCACTTTTTATATTGGACAGTACTAATATTGCAAAACATATTTACTCTAGATGAAATTCTGTGGTTCTGCAAAATAAATCTAACCAAGTATCATTTTATAAATTGATATCAGATTTATTCATTGAGTGTGTGTCATTTATTACCACTGTGCGTACAACAGTGTGTGTCATTATTGCCACTGTGTGTACAACAAGTGCTTAACAGTACCCCCGGATACATCTAACTGCTCCCCCACACTACCACAAAAGAGCATTAGTATCATCTAATTTAACCTCTGTAAAATCTCTGGGGATCCACTGGACACTCTGCACACTATGGTATACTATATTGAGATTTGCATTTGTCACCCCGAGAGGGATGGGTATGCTCAGACGTGAGTCCCATGCTCTCCACACCACTGTAGTCAAGCTATCCTGGCTGAAGACGGCTGAAATGCCAGAAACCGGTCCTCGGAAGCTTGTTTCCAGTCCAGGGAAGGCATGGCTTGGCAGTTCGGGCTGGACTGTTCCCATGAGGCACAGGGTCAAACCGATTTGCATATGGCCATGTCTGAACTGGGGTGGTGTGGAGTGGAAAAAAACGATGGATTTAGGCCCAGATCTCTGTACTGGGGTGAATGTATGACATTGTTCTGCATTCTGTCCATCAATTGTTGTTTTTGCATACTATATTGAGACTCACACTCGGACAAGCTGGATGTGGAGGGACTGGGAAATGTCTTGGAAAACCCAATGTACCAGCTCCCGCTGGATGTGGAGGAGGCCACGACCATTTATAATAATTGGCTTTTGGATGCCTGTGATCAGCTTGTTTCTCGCAAAAAATGGACTCCCAAACGGGCCTCTCCTGCAGAGGTGAATTGGCGGAAATTTTATGACAAAGCAGAGAAGGAGAATTACAAAACTTGTATTTTCAGTTACAAGCAAGCTCTTTTGGAAGCTAAAAAAAGAGTACTTCTCGTTACAAAATACCATGGCCGAATCCAATTCCAAAGAATTGTTTAGAACTATTTTTAATGTTTTAAGTTTTATAAAGCGCATAGCTGCCCCAGTGACGGGGTGTCCCAGCGCTAACTAAGCCATGGCTGAAACACTTCAAAGGAAAAAGAAGAGCCTAAGCTGGAAAGAGCCAGGTCTTTAACGCCTTACGAAAGGCCAGATGGTTCTGGAGTCCTCTGATAGATGTAGGAAGAGAGTTCCAGAGGCGTGCCGCCTGAACTTTAAATGATCGACCGCCCGCTCTAGCTCTGAGAAAACGGGAAGTGCAAGCCAAGCCCGCATTAGCCGAAAGCAAAAGGCGGTTCTTTACATAATGGGCCAGCAGATTCGCCAAAATCTGCGGTCCTTGGTAGGTCAATATTTTATGAGCCACACACAAAGACTTAAACTGGATTCTTTTCGCTATCGGTAGCCAGTGCAATTTAGGCAGAAGGTGCGAGACTGAGCAAGATCTGGGCAAAGCTAGCAGGGCGCGAGCTGCTGGGTTCTGGATTCTCTGCAGGCGGACAATACAGGACTTGTTGACGCCTAAATATTAGGAGTTCCCATAGTCCAGCCTTGACAAAATTGTAGCCTGAAGGATGACTTGGCGAACTTTTGGTGCAAAATAGCCAAGTAGGGGCCTCAACCCTCTTAGGAGACCAAAGCAGGATCCAGACAGGGCCTTGGATTGCACATCAAATGAAAGTTCGCTATCGATCGAAAAGCCCAAATATTTTACAGCCTTCTTTGGCTGGGGTGCAGGTTTAAGTTTGACAGGCCACCACTGCTCTGACCAGAGGGAGCTGTCTCTACCCAGCACTAGAATTTCTGACTTGGCAGCATTCAGCTGTAAACAACTAGCTGCCATCCAGTCAGAGATAGCTACCAAGTCCTCTTTCAATGTGATGAGATTGTCTTGGCAGTTCCTCGAAAAAAGTGATGACTAGCTGGGTGTCATCGGCGTATGAAACCAATGACAACCCTCTGCTTTTTGCCAGCAGGACTAGGGGCCGTACAAAGATGTTAAAAAGTGCAGGGCTCAATATAGAGCCCTGAGGAACCCCGTGTTTAATAGCATGTATGTGAGAATGAAACGGTGGTGCCACCACTTGAAATGCTCGACAGATTCTGCCAGGACTGACTTCACATATGCCTCAGTAACCTTAGCCAGAAAAGGAAGCTGGGAAATTGGACGAAAGTTACTCGGGTCCGATGACTCCAAGGAAGGCTTTTTTAAAAGTGGAATGATTTTTCTAAACTAGCTAACCCTGCCACACCAAAGAAACAGGGGGATGCAGAATTTTGTAATAAAATACCTGGCTTTTTTAAAACCAAAGTAGATTTTTTTTTACCTCGCTCAATGGTCTAATCAATGATACTCAGACTGATTTCAATCTAACAGAATCATGAAGCTTAGGTACCCCGGCAGAACTACTGGAGCATTTCACCCCGATTGAGAAAGCAGATTTGGGCAAATTGTTGTCTATGCTAAAATCAGGTGCCCCTAGTAATCCGTGTCCTGTTGGAATTGCTAAGCAAATTCCGGAAACTTTTGGAACGTCTCTCACACCCCTGCTTAATGCAGATTTCCAGACTGGAATTTTTCCCAAAAATTGGAAAAAGGCTCTGTGCTTCCTCTTCTAAAGAAGTAATCTTGGCCCTAAGGACCCGAATAATTATCGTCCTATCTCTAGGCTTCCACTACCTGCCAAATTACTGGAAAAAGAAATAAATAGCCAAATCAGCAACTTTATCTCTGCCAATAACTCCTTGGACCCATCGCAATATGGGTTTAGAGCTTTTCACAGAACGGAACTGGCTTTAATAAAATCAACCGAGGAAATCAGAGAAGCAGTGGATAGGGGAGGTAATGCCATCTTAATCCTCCTGGACCTATCCGCGGACTTTGATGCGGTCCACCGTAAGGTCCTGCTGAACAGGCTCTCTGATATTGGTGTGAAGGGCTCAGCATGGAAACTGCTACATTCCTTCCTGTCTGACAGAGCTCAGACAGTAGATTTAGATGGCAACACTTAGGAACCCTTCTCACTTCCCTGCGGGGTGCCACAGGGCTCGGCGTTGAGCCCTACGCTTTTTAACATCTAAGTGGTACCCCTGGCCAGTGTCATCAAGTCGTTTGGTTTCCAGCTCACCTCCTACGCTGATGACACACAAATTGTGCTATCACTGATGGAGGGTGCGGAAAGGGAGGCGGGGGAGAGGTTCTATAATTGCATGAGCTCGATTTCCACCTGGATGTCGTCCAACTGTTTAAAACTCAACTCAGCTAAAATTGAGGTGTTAAAATTTGGCAATAATCCCTGGGTCTGGACCCCAGACTGGTGGCCGGAGGATCTAGGATCGTGCCCTACACTCTCTAGGAAAGCTAAGAATTGGGGAGTCATGGTGGATAACAAACTCACCATGGGGGACCTAGTGAATCAGGTAACTTCAGCAAAAAAATCAGTTCTTCCTATCGGCAGAAAACCTAAGGACGGTTGTCACTACACTCATTATGTCCCGTCTGGACTATTGCAACAGCCTCTATCTTAATGTTCAGAAACAACATATGAACAAGTTGCAACTGGTCCAGAACGCGGCAGCGAGAATGCTGACGGGAACCCGTAGGTTTGCTTCGGTCAAAGGAGAACTTAAGAAACTGCATTGGCTCCCAGTTCCACTTAGATCACGCTTCAAGGCACTTTGTGTCGTCTTTAAGGCGGTTAATGGGATTGGTCCGGAGTTTCTTAAAACCAGACTTACATGGTATGTTCCTACGTTACTCCGGATCCAAATTAGTCCAAACCTCCACCTTTAAGAAAACTAATTGGGGAGGCAGAAGTATTCTCCACTGTGCCTCCAAAGCATGGAATGAACTTCCGTTCCATCTCAGAAATGCGCTAAACCTTTTTTCTTTTCGCAAGGGTTTGAAAACATGATTCTTCTCCCACTAAACAGCTGATGCTCCCCAGGTCACCAGTACTCAGCAGCAGGACACCCTAGGGTAGCAGTGCGCTTTACAAGTACAAATAACATAACATAGACACACAGACACACACGCTCTCTCACTCACACACATTCTCACACATACCCACCCTACCTCACATAAGAAACATATAATTAACTTCTAAATGACACCTTCCACTAGGACCATTAGTAAACAGGTTCATGCAGAATTCAAAAGATCCTACTTGTAAGGATATCTGTGCAGTCATCCCCATGACAGGAAAGAAGAAATGCAAATTGTGAGAAGTTGGCCTGGTAGGGGATGTTTCCAATTCTGGAACCACCTACTACCTGACCAAACAATCCCTTATGGTGTCTGGTTGTAAGTCAACCTTATTAGACAAGCTATCCTAGGGGTAGCATGGACTAAGCAGCCTAAAGGCTTAACTTAAGAGGTCGTGTTAAGCGAGCTGTTTTACCACATACAATCCTGTAATACCAAATGAAAGGACACCACACAAGTATATATTATAAAAATATATGTATTTATTACTAAAAACAATCCCCAGTATTCTTTATGAATAAAGGGGCACAAGCGTTAAATCAAAAGCACTGTTTAAACATACAAAGTTGCACAATTATGGATGAGGGCAGGGGGCCACTCAAACCATATACTAAACAAGTGGTATAAGAGATGCCACTCGAGCAGTGGTTAGGCCTAGGGCCTAGGGAGTCGCTGGGAGCAGTCAGGACAAGCAATGCTGAAGTCGGGAATGGCCCTCGGGATTTGGGAGATGTGCGGAAAGCGCACGCACGCACCAATGTTAACCAATGGTGCGTAAAAGTTGTAAAGTTAAAGTTAAAGGACACTTCCGCTGAACCTAGAGGAACAAAACTTAACACACAGACCCTAGAGGTGTGCACCAGTGTGGGAACACCGGCGGAGCAAAGTTACCTCACCCACAGGAAGTGGGTGCACAGGGTCGAAGTGGCGTCGGGTTCTGACTCGCAGGCTCTTGGTGCTTGAAGCTGAAAGGGCTGCAGGCGGGTTAAAGATGAAGTGTCCGGTAGAGTCCAAGGGTGGACTCAAGTTGTAGAGTACCTGAAAGCAGAGGGGACAGAGTCTGGGTCACTCAGCAGTGACCAGGGTGGAACCAGGACGGAACCAGGCAATGTCGGGCGCAATCAGGTGGTCGTCGAGGAGCTTCTCTCCGCTGTCACGTGGGCTCTGGGGCATCTGCGACGTCCAGGAGCAGGTCACGATCTGTCCCACGCAGGCTCTCACCGTCGGTGCAGTCGGCTTCAAGTTTGGAGCAAACAAGCCTTGGCAAGAGCAATCCACGCGGGATCGGGAGATTGCTTCTCACTCGGACCAGGAAGGTCAGAGTCGGGGCTCCTTTTCAGGGGAGCTGGTGTGGATCTGGAGCAACCAGATTCACGAGTCTTCTTAGTTAGTTCGTCGGCACCGGGACCACTAGCCAGCTGGCAAGTGACCGGGCCAACGCGTTGAGCCAAATAGAGCCAAAGGGCCCCACGCAGCACTCGTCGAGTGTGGAGGGCTGAACTTCGGCTCAGGAGTAGCTCAGGGTGGGGGCTTCTCAAACCCCGGTGTACAACTTCGAGGGTCACTCGTGGGCTGCACGGTCAGCGTCTCGTGGTCAATTCAAGATGGCGTGCCCCACGCTTCCGGTCGCCTCCACGGGTCTCAGCTTTGCAGGGACTGTGGATCGGGCTGTTAGAAGGCAGGCAGGCTTGATCTCGTCGATCTCAGTCGCTCGAGTTCCGGCGGGAACTGCAACTAAGTAGACGTCGAGGGCTGGATGGTGCCTGCTGCTGCAGGGTGGTCACTCCTTGACCACAAGGGAGATTCTTCGGGCTTCCACGTTGAGATGGAGGGCGAAGGGTCCAGAATTTCGTTTCAAATGTTTCTTCCAGGAAATCTGATGTGCATTGGCACTGCTCCCACTCTTATTCAAATCTGGGGGGCGTGATTACCTGCTAGGTCCACCCCTATGGGTGGGACCCAGGAAGTGGGTGGATACACCCCCTTCCTTTGATCCAGGCCGCCCTGGCACGAGGGCTGGAGTGCCCCAGAACCGGTTTGGCCGGATTATGCAAGGGGCAGCCTTGTGCGCCCCAAGCAGTGTCTGGTTTCTTTCAAACCTCCCTGCTACAATCCACTATCTCCTGTCTGGAGGGCGGTGACACCCTCCTGTGACAGGAAACCCTTTGTCCAGGACCCCTTTGGCTGAGTTTCGGTCAGCTACAGGGGTCCAGACATTTGTCTGTGGCAGAGGCATCCATTTTGTGGATCTAAGGTCTTTGGAGAAATTAACCGCGTTTCAGTAAAGCAACATGTCTTACCCCTCTAGAGGGGTGGAATGCCATCCCCGTCGCCTGAACTGGCGAGGGGATGGTATTCCAAATCGTATGACACCTTACACGACATGTTTTGATAAAGCCAAACCAAAGTTGCTATTTAACCGCGAGGATTATAAGGCACTTAAGAGTATATGGTATGGCATTATCCTGAAACAGCTTAGGGAGTTGTTCCCGACAGCTGCAGACAGGCTCAGCTCATGCTAGAGCTCCATCTCACATAAAACCACGCACTCTGCCTCCAGGATTGATGAGGCCTTCCATAGGAGTGACTCACAGGTTTACATGTGTCCAGATATAGGTTTAGATATAGGTATACTATATCTAAGCAAGGGGTGTTTTACACCACCTTACCCCAGCTGAGTGATCAGCCAGTTGTGTCAATTTAAGAACCAGCCAGGGGTGGCAAAAGATATGCTGCAGCCCCTGGTAGGCCTTGGTGGCCCCTATGCCCTGGGCACCTATAGTGCATTATACAGGGGCTGACAAGGAGTCCATTTCCAATTGGTATGTGCCTATAGCACATGTGTCAGTAATTTAGTGAGAGAACAGCAGGCTGGGGGTCTGATCAGCAGGCCCACAGCCTCAGTAGTCGAAAACCAGTGAAGCAAAAAGCAAAAATTTGGGGTGACCATAGGATAGCAGACCCTACTCTCCTACACAACCCCCCCCCCAACGCAGGGACATTAAACTAACCTTGACCAGATAAGTCTTCATGTTCTAAGTGGAAGTACCGGGAGAGACCATCTGCATTACCATGGTCAGTCCCTGGGCGGTGCTCCACTGTAAAGTCCATCCCCTGTAGGGAAATGGACCACCTGAGCAGTTTGGGATTTTCACCCTTCATCTGATTAAGCCATAAGAGGGGCTTATGGTCTGTTTGCACCAGGAAGTGAGTTCCAAACAAGTAGGACCTCAACTTCTTTAATGCCCAAACCACAGCAAAGGCCTCCCTCTCAATGGCTGACCAACGTTTTTCTCTTGGGGTCAGCCTCCTGCTAATGAAAGCAATAGGCTGGTCTTGACCATCTTGATTAAGTTGTGAGAGCACAGCTCCCACCCCCAACTCAGAAGCATCTGTCTGTACAATGAACTGTTTGGAGTAGTCAGGACTCTTTAGGATAGGTGCAGAGCACATGGCCTTCTTCAGGTCTTCAAATGTCTTCTGACAGCTAACTGTCCACTGAACCTTTTTTGGCATCTTCTTGGATGTCAAGTCATTTAATGGTGTCACTATAGACCCATAGTTCTTCACAAACTTCCTGTAATACCCAGTCAGGCCCAAGAAGGCTCTGACTTGTGTCTGGGTAACTGGAGGAGCCCAGTCCTGTATGGCCTGGATTTTGCTCTCCAGTGGCTGAACCTGGTCTCCACCAACTAGGTGGCCCAGGTATACAACCTTACTCTGCCCTATCTGGCACTTAGTGGCCTTGATAGTTAGGCCTGCCTTCTGCAGGGCCTCCAAAACTCTCTTCAGGTGGATCAGGTGATCCTCCCAGGTGGAGCTAAAGACAGCAATATCATCCAGATAAGCTGCACAAAAGTCATCCAACCCAGTAAGGACTTGGTTCACCAACCTTTGGAAAGTGGCAGGTGCATTCTTCAAACCAAAGGGCATTACCACAAACTGATAATGTCCACTAGGGGTAGAGAATGCTGTTTTGGCTTTTGACTCCTCAGCTAGTCTGATTTGCCAGTAGCCAGCTGTCAGATCGAATGTGCTCAGAAACTTGGCAGAAGCCAATCTGTCAATGAGCTCATCTGCTCTTGGAATGGGGTGAGCATCTGTCCTAGTGACAGCATTGAGACCCCTGTAATCCACGCAAAACCTCATTTCTCTCTTTCCATCTTGGGTATGAGGTTTTGGCACCAGGACTACTGGGCTGGCCCATGGGCTCTCTGATGGCTCAATCACTCCAAGCTCCAACATCTTTTGCACCTCAGCCTTGATGCAATCCCTGACATGGTCAGGTTGCCTGTAGATCTTATTCTTGACAGGCAGACTGTCACCAGTGTCCACTACATGGGTACACCAGTCAGTCTGGCTGGGTGTGAGTGAAAACAAATGCCTGTGGGCCTGCAAAACTTGTCTGCAGTCCATCTGTTGCTGGTCAGTGAGGCTGCCTGCCAAGGCTACTCCATCAACTGAACCATCATCAGGGTTCTGAGAAAGCAGGTCTGGGAGAGGGTCACTCTCTTCCTCCTGTTCCCCATCTGTGGCCATGAGCAAGCTCATGTCCTCCCTGTCCACAAATGCTTTCAAGCGATTCACATGGATTACCCTGTGAGGGCTCCTGGGTGTTCCAAAGTCCACCAAGTAGGTGACTTCTCCCTTCTTTGCAATAATAGGATAGGGTCCACTCCATTTGTCTTGGAGTGCTGCTGGAGCCACTGGCTCCAGTACCCATACCTTCTGTCCTGGTTGGAACTCTACCAGCACAGCCTTTTGGTCATGCCAAGCTTTCTGTAATTCTTGGCTGGCCTCCAGGTTTTTAGATGCTCTTTCCATGTACTCAGCCATCCTGGAGCGGAGACCAAGTACATAGTCCACTATGTCTAGTTTGGGTTGTTTGAGAGGTAACTCCCATCCTTCTTTCACCAAACACAATGGACCTCTCACAGGGTGGCCAAACAAAAGTTCAAAAGGGCTGTAGCCAACCCCCTTCTGTGGGACCTCTCTGTAAGCAAAGAGCAGGCAGGGTAAAAGAATGTCCCATTTCCGCCTGAGCTTCTCTGGTAATCCTTTTATCATGCCTTTAAGGGTCTTGTTAAATCTCTCCACAAGCCCATTGCACTGTGGATGATATGGGGTGGTAAACTTATAGTTTACTCCACATTCCTTCCACATTGCTTTCAGATAGCTAGACATAAAATTCGTGCCTCTATCTGATAGTACCTCCTTAGGAAAGCCCACTCTTGAGAAAACTGCAATGAGGGCCTTTGCCACCACAGGTGCTGTGGTGGTCCTTAGGGGAATAGCCTCTGGATACCTGGTGGCATGATCCACTACCACCAGTATGAATCTGTTCCCAGATGCTGTTTGGGGGTCCATTGGACCCACAATATCAATTCCAACTCTCTCAAAGGGGACCCCCACCACACGTAGTGGTATTAGGGGGGCCTTTGTTGTGCCACCTGACTTACCACTGGCTTGGCAAGTGACACAGGAGCGACAAAACTCCTTGACATTCTCTGACATGTGAGGCCAGTGAAAGTGTGAGACAAGCCTGTCCCACGTCTTGTTCTGGCCTAAGTGTCCTGCAAGGGGAATATCATGGGCCAAGGTAAGAAGGAACCCCCTAAACTGCAGAGGTATAACCAACCTCCTGGTCATGCCAGGCTTGGGGTCTCTAGCCTCTGAGTAAAGGAGTCCATCATCCCAATACACAGTATGGGTACCTTGGGCATCCCCAGCAGCCTCAGCAGCAGCCTGCTGTCTGAGGGGTTCAAGGGAAGGGGAATCTAATTGAGCCTGCCTCGGGTCTGCCCTGGAGGGTCCCCCTGTCCCCAGAAACTCAACCTGGTCAGGTTCAAGCTCCTCAGAGACAGTCTCCTCTTGGACTGCAGAATCAGTTTCCTCTGAAACTTGATCCTCAACCTGGGGCAAGGTGGAAGGCTGAGCCTTTCCTCTCTTGCTCCTTCTCTTGGGTTGTGGCTGGTCTATTGTTTCAAGATCCACCACTGGTTCAGGAAGGCACTTCTTAGCCTGAGCCCTTGTCATGGCAAGGACATGCTCTGAAATCCCTAGCATTTCTGCATGAGTCCTGTACTCCACTTCTGACCATGCTGAGCTTTCAAGGTCATTGCCTAACAGACAGTCTACTGGTAGGTCTGCACTCACCACAGCTTTCTTTAGGCCATCAACTCCTCCCCAGGAGAAGTTCACAACTGCCACACTATGGGAAGTAGTGGAGTTGCTTGCATTGGTTACTAGGTAGCTCTCTCCTAGTACAATCTGTCCAGGGTCCACAAAGTCAGGTGTCACCATTGTGACACTGGCACATGTGTCCCTGTAGGCCTGAGCCAGTTTCTCATTAATTAAGGGAGTCTGCCTGTATTTGCCCAGGTTACTGGGGCTTACTGCAGTGGGCAACTCTATGTCCACATCATACAGGAGAACTGCCTGTGTAGGGATTCTGACTAGGCCAGATCCTACTTCAATACCCAGGGTCAACCCAGCTACACCCTTGGACTGTGTTCCACCACTGCTTACTGTACTTGGGGTTGCAGTTGCTTTAGGAGCTGGAGTGGTGGAGACTGGATTTGCCTTGGTGCATTCACTGCCCCAGTGTGAAACTGATTTGCAGGTATTACACCAAGGTGTCTTTGGACCTTTGTTCTTCTTCTTCTTGTTTCCATTTTGGGAACCACCCTCCTTACTATTAGTTTGGGGGCCTGAAGACTTCTGGTCTTTTTCTTTATCTTTCTGATTACCACCCTTCTGGTCTGTTTTCTTCTGGTCACCACCTTGGTTCTGGGGTTTCTGCTTAATCCTTGTTCTGACCCATTTGTCCGCCTTCTTTCCCAATTCTTGGGGAGAGGTCAGATCAGAGTCAATAAGGTATTGATGCAACAGCTGGTTTGTACAGTTATTAAGGATCTGTTCTCTCATCATAAGATTGTACAATCCTGTATAGTCTGAAACTTTACTTCCCTGCAACCAACCCTCCAAAGCCTTAGTGGCACACTCAACGAAATCAGTCCAGTCTTGAGTCTGTGCTTTTTGGGTGTCTCTGAACAACAACCTGTATTGCTCAGTGGTTAGGCCAAACCCTTCAATAAGAGCACTCTTCAAAACAGTGTAGTTTTTGGCATCCTCAGGTCTAACTGTGAGGAGCCTGTCCCTCCCTTTCTCAGAAAAGGAGTACCATAAAATTGCAGCCCACTGATCCTCAGGAACCTGCTGTACCATGCAGGCTCTCTCAAGAGCAGTCATCCATTTGTGGATGTCATCCCCTTCTTTGAAGGGGGCCACAATTTTTGTCAGGTTTCTATTGTCATAGCCCCTGTCTTTTTCTCTTGGAAAATTGCTGCCACCAGTGGCATCTAAGCCACTTAATTTCTGCTCTCTTGCCAAGGCAAGTCTAGCTTGAGCTAAGGTAAGTTTAGCTTGAGTCAGGGCTACCTCCTCCCTCTCTATTTGGAGTTTGACAGTCCTCATTCTAGCCCTATGCTCAGTTTTCTGAGAAGCAGTCATGCCTCTCTGTGATTCTCTGGAGGCACTAGAAATATGAGAGTCCCCTGAGGGAGATCTCACTCTTCTGTTGCCTGGGAGAATAACATGGTGGGATCTGGGGAGGTGCTGGCCCTCTCCATTCCCCAGTAGGTCTAAGTTGGCCTGGTTAAGCCGGGCAACTTGGACCTGGCTACCCCTCTGATCCTGATCTTCTGGGTCCTCAACTTCTGAGTCCTCCTCCTCCTCTTCTTCTTCCTCGTCCTCCTGAGGGGGATCAGTTACAGGGGGGTTCCCTCCATTTCCTGTCTCTAGGGAAGCTTCCTTCGCCCTTTCTAAGTCATCCTGCTCTAGGATGTCTATCAGGATTTGGCAGGTGGGACTTCTGCCCCTTTTTAACCCTCTTGAGATGCACAAGGGCCCAAGTCCTTTCGGGTTAACTTGTCATAGCTGGAAGTTGCCTTGGTAAGGTCAACTGTCGCAGGATCAGACCCTGAGGCTTTTCCTGTGTCAGACATGACTACTAGTGAGGTGTAAGTGGTGCACTTACCTACACTAAGTGTTTTCCTACTGTACCTTGCTAGTGAGTTGTAGTCAGGGTGTGCTAATCCCTTTTCTCTACAACTACTAAGTTCAGTAGAACTTAATATGCTAAGCTTTTGATTTATATGTACCTAGAGGTACTTGATGTGATCTTTCAATTTGATACAAAGATTGCAATGGTAAAACAACAGCAAGCTCAAATCCGCACCGCTGCTCACCAATGTGAGAAGTTGGCCTGATAGGTGATGTTTCCAATTCTGGAACCACCTATTATCAGACCAAACAATCCCTTATGGTGTCTGGTTGTAAGTCAACCTTATTAGACAAGCTATCCTAGGGGTAGCATGGACTAAGCAGCCTAAAGGCTTAACTTAAGAGGTCGTGTTAAGCGAGCTGTTTTACCACATAGAATCCTGTAATATCAAATGAAAGGACACCACACAAGTATATATTATAAAAATATATGTATTTATTACTAAAAACAATCCCCAGTATTCTTTATGAATAAAGGGGCACAAGCGTTAAATCAAAAGCACTGTTTAAACATACAAAGTTGCACAATTATGGATGAGGGCAGGGGGCCACTCAAACCATATACTAAACAAGTGGTATAAGAGATGCCACTCGAGCAGTGGTTAGGCCTAGGGCCTAGGGAATCGCTGGGAGCAGTCAGGACAAGCAATGCTGAAGTCGGGAATGGCCCTCGGGATTCGGGAGATGTGCGGAAAGCGCACGCACGCACCAATGTTAACCAATGGTGCGTAAAAGTTGTAAAGTTAAAGTTAAAGGACACTTCCGCTGAACCTAGAGGAACAAAACTTAACACACAGACCCTAGAGGTGTGCACCAGTGTGGGAACACCGGCGGAGCAAAGTTACCTCACCCACAGGAAGTGGGTGCACAGGGTCGAAGTGGCGTCGGGTTCTGACTCGCAGGCTCTTGGTGCTTGAAGCTGAAAGGGCTGCAGGCGGGTTAAAGATGAAGTGTCCGGTGGAGTCCAAGGGTGGACTCAAGTTGTAGAGTACCTGAAAGCAGAGGGGACAGAGTCTGGGTCACTCAGCAGTGACCAGGGTGGAACCAGGACGGAACCAGGCAATGTCGGGCACAATCAGGTGGTCGTCGAGGAGCTTCTCTCCGCTGTCACGTGGGCTCTGGGGCATCTGCGACGTCCAGGAGCAGGTCACGATCTGTCCCACGCAGGCTCTCACCGTCGGTGCAGTCGGCTTCAAGTTTGGAGCAAACAAGCCTTGGCAAGAGCAATCCACGCGGGATCGGGAGATTGCTTCTCACTCGGACCAGGAAGGTCAGAGTCGGGGCTCCTTTTCAGGGGAGCTGGTGTGGATCTGGAGCAACCAGATTCACGAGTCTTCTTAGTTAGTTCGTCGGCACCGGGACCACTAGCCAGCTGGCAAGTGACCGGGCCAACGCGTTGAGCCAAATAGAGCCAAAGGGCCCCACGCAGCACTCGTCGAGTGTGGAGGGCTGAACTTCGGCTCAGGAGTAGCTCAGGGTGGGGGCTTCTCAAACCCCGGTGTACAACTTCGAGGGTCACTCGTGGGCTGCACGGTCAGCGTCTCGTGGTCAATTCAAGATGGCGTGCCCCACGCTTCCGGTCGCCTCCACGGGTCTCAGCTTTGCAGGGACTGTGGATCGGGCTGTTAGAAGGCAGGCAGGCTTGATCTCGTCGATCTCAGTCGCTCGAGTTCCGGCGGGAACTGCAACTAAGTAGACGTCGAGGGCTGGATGGTGCCTGCTGCTGCAGGGTGGTCACTCCTTGACCACAAGGGAGATTCTTCGGGCTTCCACGTTGAGATGGAGGGCGAAGGGTCCAGAATTTCGTTTCAAATGTTTCTTCCAGGAAATCTGATGTGCATTGGCACTGCTCCCACTCTTATTCGAATCTGGGGGGCGTGATTACCTGCTAGGTCCACCCCTATGGGTGGGACCCAGGAAGTGTTGAAACCTGGGTCGGGTCGGGGACAATCGATATTTGCCCGGCGGTATTGCCTCTGTGACCCTCTAGTTATTTAATCAATGAAGAGGCAGGCGCTGGAGACTGGAAAGCAGGAAACAAGGTTTTTATTCTCTCCGGAGGAGAACACAGCAAAACGGACAGCAGGTATCGTTATGAGGTGCTCTAACTTACGTCTGAGGCCTGGCCCCTTATATACAGTGTTTGTGGTTTTTATTACAGTTTACATACATATGATAAAGCTTTGATGTACGGAAAGACATTCCCGGAATCCCCCTTCGGGCCCGTTCCCACACATATCTACAGTAAAAGTCCCCACCCTGGTCACAGCAGGTGATGACTATCGCGCAGCTGGATATTCCGCCAATTCATGGAATGCGGGGTTCGATCGGATCTCATGGGGTGGGGGCTTTGATCAACTCGGGGGTCCTTTGATGAGGGAAGCTTTCTATTGCACGGGGAGGGGCAAGGGATAGTATCGGCAGAGCTGGGTGTCGGCCTGGGAACGGGGAAGACAAACGGGCACACGGGGAAAAGGGGGTTTGCATCTAAGGGCCGGGGATCATGAAAGGGAAGAAGGGAGGTGTCGCGCTGGGAACAGGATGAGGGCCTGGGGCAGAGCAGCGCCGAAGAGGGGTTTATGATTCAAGGCAGGTGCAAGCAGGGGGTTGGTCAGCGTGCAGGCTTAGTGAGGGCGAAGGGCTATGTCAGGGGCCAGCGGCATGCGAAAGGGTTCGCTCTGATCAGGGCATCTTAAAATGGCGGGTGCGCACGACAAAAGTGTGGCATCAGGGGAAGAGGCAAGATGGCGCAGATAATGTTCACCAAACCGTACTAATTTTCAACAGAAGTGGGTGGGTACACCCCCTTCCTTTGATCCAGGCCGCCCTGGCACGAGGGCTGGAGTGCCCCAGAACCGGTTTGGCCGGATTATGCAAGGGGCAGCCTTGTGCGCCCCAAGCAGTGTCTGGTTTCTTTCAAACCTCCCTGCTACAATCCACTATCTCCTGTCTGGAGGGCGGTGACACCCTCCTGTGACAGGAAACCCTTTGTCCAGGACCCCTTTGGCTGAGTTTCGGTCAGCTACAGGGGTCCAGACATTTGTCTGTGGCAGAGGCATCCATTTTGTGGATCTAAGGTCTTTGGAGAAATTAACCGCGTTTCAGTAAAGCAACATGTCTTACCCCTCTAGAGGGGTGGAATGCCATCCCCGTCGCCAGAACTGGCGAGGGGATGGTATTCCAAATCGTATGACACCTTACACGACATGTTTTGATAAAGCCAAACCAAAGTTGCTATTTAACCGCGAGGATTATAAGGCACTTAAGAGTATATGGTATGGCATTATCCTGAAACAGCTTAGGGAGTTGTTCCCGACAGCTGCAGACAGGCTCAGCTCATGCTAGAGCTCCATCTCACATAAAACCACGCACTCTGCCTCCAGGATTGATGAGGCCTTCCATAGGAGTGACTCACAGGTTTACATGTGTCCAGATATAGGTTTAGATATAGGTATACTATATCTAAGCAAGGGGTGTTTTACACCACCTTACCCCAGCTGAGTGATCAGCCAGTTGTGTCAATTTAAGAACCAGCCAGGGGTGGCAAAAGATATGCTGCAGCCCCTGGTAGGCCTTGGTGGCCCCTATGCCCTGGGCACCTATAGTGCATTATACAGGGGCTGACAAGGAGTCCATTTCCAATTGGTATGTGCCTATAGCACATGTGTCAGTAATTTAGTGAGAGAACAGCAGGCTGGGGGTCTGATCAGCAGGCCCACAGCCTCAGTAGTCGAAAACCAGTGAAGCAAAAAGCAAAAATTTGGGGTGACCATAGGATAGCAGACCCTACTCTCCTACACAAATGAATTAATAAAATGCTTTAGGGGCTAAGCATTCTTAAATTAAGAAATGAATGAGAGATAAGCCAGGAATAGAGAGAAACAGAAAAAGAAATAAGAAAGAGGACAAAAAAAAGTGAAATCTATCTATATAAATAAAAATGTAACTGTTCGTTGTTCAAAATCTAAAATCTCCGAAAGTACTCCACCGATTGCTTTGAAATTTTGACACAACATTGGATTTGAAAACGTGCGTGTTTTTATATACACAACGTTGGATTCAAATACACGCGTGTCGAATACGTGCGTGTTTTTAATCGAAGGCCCGAACAGACCCTATTGATTTGGTTGATGCGCAACAACTACAAGGGACGCATAGAGGCAATAGTCTACATATATTAGGATGGACAGTTGGTGTCAGGATGGCAGACCGTGAAGTGGGTGGAGGAAGGGGGGAGGAGTTGGTTCAGTTTGCAACATAATTTAAAAGAACAGGATGCAACCGCGACCTGCGGTTCTGTTACATGTTATATATTAAGGATGCGTCCAAAAGCTACCATCTGTACTGTTTGTTTCTGTTATATTAACTGATGTGATGTGATTTAAACATGTATCAAATTGATATCGGTAAATACTGGATAACAAGCAGCAAAAACAAAAAAACATGGGTACTTGCTATGATACTGTACAGTTTGTTTAAATTTTTTTTTTTTTAAAAAGCTCAGGGCCAATCTTTAGAATTGTGCGGTTTAGATCTTGCTTCTCACAGGGACAATTATATGTTGGGTGTTCTAGAGTCGGAAAACCAGACAATCTCTACATCTGCACAGACAATGGAACAACAAAAAATATTGTATACCCACAAGCATTGTGAAATTAAACATATTAGAAACGTGCGCTTGTCCTTTTCTTTCTTTTCCATTTAACCAGACTGAGCCACAGCAACGCGTGGCCGGGTACAGCTAGTAAAGTTAATAAAAACAAGGGAAATAGAAAGTACGAAAGAAAGAAATGAGGCTCTCATATATTATATTCAGTGGTGCTTGTAATACGGCGGCCAGGATATCCGTCACGGTTCTGTCTGACTAACCCTGCCAGCGAACTCTAAATCAGGCTCTTGACACTTTGCAATGTTGCTGCTGTTAACTGTGCACCATTACTTCTGCAGAAGTCACGGGCAAGAGACACCTGGCCGCCTGTAACATACTTTTTATAATTACAAGGGTGTGATAACACGGCATAAACAACAAGTGCAGATTAAACCGCAGGGTTCCAATAAACCCACACACACACACCGTAAGATTACGCTGTACCAAACACACAAGCCTCAATAACAGGTAACTAATACAAACACTGATGGACATAATGAAGCAGAACTATAGATACATGCATAGCACAGACAAGATAAAGGTCTTGATTTAGAGTTTGGTGAGCAGGGTACTCCTGCACAAGCGTGGTGGAGTATCATGTCCAACAAACGGATGGTCTGCCTGACCTAATGCAAGTCAGCTGGATTGTCATTTGTCCAGCCTTACTTGAGTGGCATTGATGTAAATACATCGGACGGCCCTTCCTCTCTAGATCAGGCAGTCTGAGGTATTTTTCTCTTATTCAGGACCACCAGGGAATACCTGGCAGTCGTGATGAGAATTTGTTTTTAAATGAAACCCACTTCCTGGGTTAAAATTAATCAGGGAGAAAGTTCCAAGGGTGTGAGGGTGATTAGTTATTGGTTTTTAAAAATCAACTCCAGCTTTGAAAGCTTGTTTTTGAAAAACACAAAAGTTGGTGAATGGTCGCCTGAAACATCCCCAAGGGATCCAGAGAATTGTAGATAAACTTCCTATAGATGGTTGAGATTGCTTTTTCGGAGGAGTGTGGCTCAATGGTTAGAGCGGCAGACCCTGATGCAGAGGTCTAGCCCGGGACCAGGCTTCAATTCCCGCCTCGGCGGGTCTTGGGCTCAATTTCCTCAGACCTGACAATTCTCGCCTCGGTGCCTTGTCTAATCATGGGTCCCTCGCTGCAACTCTGGGCAATAGCTTGCTTAACCTCTACACCGGCCCCAACAGCGCTAGGATGCCTGGCTTCACCCTGGGGGTGCCCAGGAGTGGACACTTCACAGGGAAAGCCAGGAGGGGTTCCATAGCGGTATGAGTAATAGCCGCTTGGTGGCAGCGCGCTCTACAAATACCTTGACATTTACATTTACATTTGCAGAGCTTGACCCACCTGCAAATGTCAGAACCGTCTTTAGTCACCTAATATACCGTTGTTGTAGGATTGTGAAGGACACAAGCGCCTGACTCCTCCACACATCGCCCGGCGTTCTAAGCTAATCAATCCCTATTTTGTAAAGCCCTGCAATCCTCCCACTGCACTTAAAAGATCACCATCATACAGTGGAGTAATTTCAGTCAGCTTACCTTCTCAGCCTAAACACTTGGTAGCCTCTCTCCACACCCTTACCACTGTTTGGATATGAGTTGGTAGGGCGCACTCATACTTTCTTCGATACAGCATCGGGGTGGGGTAACCTCTCTTGCCCATGGCCAATCTATCTACCCGGTAAGCAGGATCCTCACGGTCCGCAAAAACCCAGTTGGTGACTGCCACCAGCTGCGTGGCCCAGTAATACTTGCGAATGCTCCGGACCGCCAGTCCACCTTGAACTCCCCTCTGCACCTTACTCAGCTTGAAGAGCCACCATCCCACAACAGGAGCTGAAGTTCTCAGTCTACCTTTTAAAAGAAAATGTCAGGTGGGATCTTAAAGGACGTTTTTTGCACGATGTACAGGAAACCCTGGAGGGTCATCACTTTAAATAGGGCCACTCGGCCCAATAAGGAGAGCGGGAGCGCCCACAAGTGTGGGGCATCCCAGCGAAGCCGGTCTAATTTCAGAAGTATGTTCCTGCCCGTGGCTCTCTTGTAATGAACACGCCCAAATATTTAAAGCCATGTAGTGCCACTCAAACTGTGCACGTAGAGTCCAGCCGCAGGGTCCCTGCCACCAGCAGGAATATTAAGGACTTCTTCCAGTTGATCTTATATCCTTAATAATCTCCAAATATGTGAAAGATTTGTAGGATTCGTTCACTCGAGAAGGCTGATTACGTATCCTACACCAAAACATCAGTGTAGAGGGAGATTCTCTCATCCCACTCTTGATCAACTGGAATACCCCATATGAGAGGTCCTGGCGAACCTACGCATGTGTGAAGAGCATAGGAGACAAGGAACATCCCTGTCGGACGGCAAAGACTCGGGAGACTGTGTTATTGACGCGCATGCACACTAGAGGGGCCACATACAAGAGCATGACAGCAGCGCCACTGGTTCAGCAAAGGAATCCCCTGTTGCATGTGGTACTCCATTAAGGTGTCGGAGATTTAAGCGCGTTCCCTAGTGTGGCATAAAGCTACTGTCAGCAGGCAGATCGCTAGGGCCTATGCAAGGACCTTAGTCTCAAAATTAAGCAGGGAGAGAGGTCTATGAGACCCAAACTCAGTTACTGGTTTGTCCTTTTTTGGGATGACCACCACCTCAGACGTTCTTTGGTCCTCTGGGAGACACCTTTATTTTCAGGCAGTCTTAAACCTCTTCTGGAGGTACTCCCTGATTTTATCCATCATGCTTTTATATAATTTTGAGGGAAGCTCATTAGGCCCTGTTGCTTGTCTTGTTTGCAAGGTTCTTATTGTCTTATTTATTTAGTCTACTGTCAGGTCTTGGTCTAGTGCGTCTCGGTCCTCATTCATTAGCATTGGCAGGGTCTGGTCTTTCAGGAAGTCTCTCCCAGTATTTCCGTCCCCTTTGTTGTAAGTGTCCTCAAGGATCACTGGCTTGAATTCATCCTATAGCACGTAAGCTGATTCAACAGGCCGCCCGTTCTCCTTAAAATAGAATTCTGCTCTATCTCTCATACGAGCTTTCAACGTCTTGTCTTTTAAATATCACGGATCACCCCTTGGGGGTAGGATGAAGTCCACAACCGGACTATCGAGTTGCACCTCCACCAGCCAATGGTCTGTGATTCCCACTGCTATGTGCGTAGCGGCTCTGAAATCATCTTTATGGACAGTCTGGGTGAAAAGATAGTGCAGGGATGCCAGACTACCATCTGCTGCAGACAGGTGCGTCCGGTTCTGATACCCTCTTGCCCCCTGGGGCATTTAGGAGTATCATGAATATAGTATAGGTGCAGTTCTGTCACTCTAGTCACCCCAATGTGTATATGCTCTGTCGTAAGCGTTTTATCCTTCCACAGGATGAGTCAGTCTTGTCTGGGTCTCTTTCCTGTTTCCCGGCACTTGAATGGCACGCGCAAACACTCGAGAGAGCAGTCACCCACCAGCAGGCTTTTGTGGAGCGCTTTTGTCCTGGATGTAGGGCTGCATTCCGTAGGGCACCCACTCTGTCTTTTCTTTGCAGTTGCCTGAAGATCAGCAGTCCCAAGGTAGCAGTCACACCTGGCCTGTCGGTAAGTGCAGCCCCTCTGGAGGCCCGACCGTCAGCAATCGAGGCCACACTGTGGCTGGCTGGACCACAGGCGTAAGCTCAGACACTGGAGCAGTTGTAGTCCCTCATGGACCTCTGACACAGAGTAGTCAGAAATTCAGCAGCTAAAAGCCCAACACATTCTCTCCAGGAAGTCAGTAGATTCAGACCCTGTTGTGTTAGGAATTTGGCAAATGGAACCTTGAACACGCCGTTGGCAGCACACAATCTTCCAACTGGGCCTCAACAATCACTTTGTTGTAGAGTTTTATTTTTTGCCTTGAACTGTTGGGAGAGTATTGGCGGGGTGGGGGGGGAAGTCCCTCAGACTAGCTGGTCCTGCTGGATGGCTTTCCGGCCCGCCCTACAGATAACGAGGATGTGTCGGACCTTGCTTCTTCCAGGACAGCCTTGTCCTCCCTTCCCTTTCTTACCAGACAGGCAGGCTTCTAGGCAGACTTCTAGGCTCTTCATGACAGGTACACAGCTTCTCCATTAAGTAATTCAGCCTGCAGGTGATGTCCCCTCAACTTAGATAGGCTGACACCATCCCTGGTGTCACAGCAGGCACCTGAGTACTTTGTAGAGCACTCAATTCCTTGGTAACAGAGGACTTTGAACTTGGGTATAAAAGAGGGACAGATGGTCCCACTTGTATACACAACTGGCAGGCAGGAGATGCTGTTTACTCTGTCGCACTCTCACATTGCATTTATTCTACGCGCACCAACACCCTTAACACCCAGGCATAGAAATTGAGCATTACATGGGTGTATCAGTAGGAAGCCACTACACTGACCATGATGCAAAGATCTCATCAGGGTATTGATCCTTACAACAGGGTGCATTGCCACCACCGCTCTAGCTGTTAAACCCATGACAGTCCTCCGCCTTAAATAAGGGCACACTTGGTGTGACCCTCCAGGTCACAGGACCGGTCCAAGACCTCTCATAGTCCCTTTTTAGAAGTTGCACAATACTGGGGTGGCAGAAAAATCTCATGTAATTGTTTTGTGGTAGATTTATCCCAGTAACATGCAGTTCGAGGCATGTGGGACGCTAAATTCATATCTTGTGCATAGATCGCCGCCTAGTGTTGGGTCCGGATGATTGCACCTTGTTGTCCTGGAAGAGTCTTTTGAGTATCACGAGATAGGTGGCTCCTCCCCTGGACTACAGTGCGCATGGGCATCCTCTCCATCCTCAGATTGTTTTTTTCCGCCATTGGGTTCGGATGTGTTCCGTGACTCGTGTTCGGAACCTAAGGAAAAACTTTAGTTTCTACAGGCCAAAAGGCCTTTGAAGCGTCGGTATTGTTCTTCGTTCGGTGCTGAGTTATATTGTCCGGTTCTCGGATACCTAAGCACATGTGCTTTTGATGAACTTTTTAGGCCCGACCGAAGTTCTGACATCGGCGATGGAAACTGGGACCCCGTTGAAACGTTGTCCACTTTGTGACTCGAAGTACCCTTCATTAGACGTGCACCCGGTGTGCAGCAATTGTCTATCTCCAGACCACGACGAGGAGAGTTGCCGGGCCTGTGCGAAATTCAGGTCGGAAGGGGCGCTCGCTCTTCGACGTGAGGCGAGACCACCGGCGCGAGAGGCGCTAGAAGCAGAGAATATCTTCGAGGCTGGGGACGACGAGGGCGTCCAAGAGGAGGAACCAGAACAACTCTCCAATCTGGCCTCCTATCAAGACTCTTACTACGGAGAGGTAGAAAATGTAGAAGACAATGAAGACGTCGAGGTAAGAGACGTCGTTATGGATATCGGAGTCGCGGAGGGCGACTCGAGTGATGAACAAGAACCTACCGACGTGTCGGGGGTCGAAAGTGACACTGTCTGGTCAAAGGCTCAGGTCGAAGCATCGCCGCAAGGCCTTAGCCAAGATCTTTCTACTCATTCTACAGCCCCTCTATCTTGCCCGGCTAAGAATATATCAGAGCCATCGGTGGTTGCGCCTTAGAAAACGAAACTGAAACTGACTAAGGACAAATCGAAACTGAAACTGGTTCCTCCAGGATTCGTTTCTCAAAGCCTCGATCCTCCGGATTGTACTAAGGCTCAGAGTGTCATTGACCTTTCGAGGTCACATAAGGGTGCCAACCCGAAGATCGGCATGCCCAAGAGGGTGTCGAAAGCCGAAACAGACGGATCGTCGTCATCTAAGGCAGCCCTGAGGGGCGTGAACACTGAAGACGGACTTGAGTCGCAGCAGCTCCTCAGTCCGGAGGCATACAGGGATATGCTGGTGAAGCTTCTCGACGAGAAGGAGAAAATGGCCGCGTTGGAACGTGACGCATCAAGCCACCGCCATTTTGGGACACAAGGCGCCCCAACTAGATCGAAGTTGGAGACGGCCGCAAAGAAGGTCAAACAGACATCGGGGCACCCACCGATAGTATTTGGGTTGCCTCCGACCGCAAGACCCAAGATGTCTAAGCCAGTGCAGGGCGCCGACCCTGCGAAAACGATGTCCAGCTTTAAGGAACGGTACTCCACTCCTGAAGCGCTAGTCTTACCCAACCCCCCTCCGAGGGGTCAAAGGGTTTGTACATTGACTCTGCAACCGGAAGACTCACCCTCGTGAAACGGAAGATCTTACCGGAAAAGGGGATGGAATAATATCGAATTCCGCTCAAAAAGAAACGAGGCTCTGCTGCCTCGCCAGTACTTTTCGAGCCTTTAAGGCCTTACGAGCAGGCCTTTACGCATTCCCCCGCACTCACAGACGATGGTGGGGGTGATGGACAAAATGATGAACAATTTAATTACCCTGATGCATCTCAAGATGTGGGTGACGACCAAGGCACGTCGGACACACAGCAGTTCCAAGTGAAGACAGCACCCACGGAGGGTACTGCGGCCTTCAATGCCCTTATTGAAAGGGCGACGTTGAATCACGATGTGGTCATGCATGCAGACCCGATTGAAGAGGACTTCTTGTTTGACACTTTCGCTACATCGGATAGATCAGTGAAGACACTACCGATGCTCAAGGGTGTCCTCAAGCATGCCACTGACATTTTCAAGGACACAACCAGAGCAAGGGTGGTGAACCCCCGTATTGAGAGGAAATACAGGCCTGCCCCTGTGGACCCTACGTACATAAAGGGTCAACTGCCGTTGGACTCGCTGGTGGTGTCCAATGCCCGGAAGAGGGCGAACTCGCAGACGAGTGGTGATGCTCCTCCCCCCGACAAAGAGTCTAAAGTGCTAGAGGCTTCTGGGAAGCGGGTTGCTGCGCAGGCGGCTACCATTTGGAGGATAGCTAATACACAGGCCCTACTGGCCAGATATGACAGGGCACACTATGACACTCTAGAGCAACTATTACAACACTTGCCTGACGAGTATAAGGATGGGGCGGACATGTTGATTCAGGAAGGGAAACTGATTTCAAATGCGTCCATCAAGTGTGCGCTAGATGCAGCAGACACTGCAGCCAGGGCTATCAACACTTGCGTAATGTTGAGGAGACAGGCGTGGTTGAGGATTTCAGGTTTTAAGCCAGAAATACAAACAAGTCTTCTGAATCACCCCATAAACCCAGATTCCCTATTTGGGCCTGACGTTGATACCATCCTTGAAAAAATAAAGAAAGATAATGAGACTGCTAAGTCTATGGGAGCTTTACAGTCTCAGCAGTTCAGGGGTGGTTCCTTTCGTCGCTCAAATAACAGAGGAACCTCGAGGGGGCAAATGTCTCAGCAGACACAGTTCAATAAAGGCGCTTCACCGAACACCTTCAATAAGAACAACAGGGGTGGATACCGTGGTAACAGCACCAAGGGCAGAGGACGCGGTAACAATAACGCCAGGTCCTCAGCAAATAACAAACAGTGACGTCTTGTCACTGCCCCCGGACCACATAACACCGGTCAGGGGGTGACTTCAACAGTTCCTGCCAGTCTGGGAAGGCATTACCACAGACAGGTGGGTGAGAAAACGTATCCAGTTCGGGTATTGTTTAGAACTGACATCCACTCCACCCGACATACCACCAAGACACCATCCTATGTCCGCAGAGCACATACTCTTATTACAGCAGGAGGTGCAAAAGGGGGCCATAGAGCTGGTACCTTTAGAGGAGCACGGAACAGGGGTGTACTCTCTCTATTTCTTAGTCCCGAAGAAGAACGGGTCTCTCAGACCCATTTTAGACCTTAGACCCCTGAACCTGTACATCCTCTCAGAGCATTTTCATATGCTGACTCTGCAGCAGGTTCTGCCCCTGCTCAGTCAAGGGGATTTTCTGGCAACCTTGGATCTGAAGGATGCATATTTCCATATACCTATACATCAAGCACACGGGAAATACCTCAGGTTCACTATACAGAACAAACACTATCAGTTCAAGGTACTGCCTTTCGGAGTGACCACTGCTCCCCGAGTGTTCACCAAGTGCTTGGCGACGGTGGCGGCACACCTTCGGAGACAACATAATCATGTTTATCCCTATCTGGACGACTGGCTTGTTCAAGCAAAGTCGCCCGAACAGTGTGTCGACCACGTGTCACGTACAATTCATCTTCTGCACAGCTTGGGATTTTCTCTAAACTATCCCAAGTCGCATCTGCAGCCCGCTCAAGTGCAACAGTACTTGGGAGCGACACTGGACACTGACAGCGTCAGCCCTGCCAACTCAGGTGCGGATCAACAGCATGCAAATGCTGATTCGCAGATTCAGACCTCAGCACTCACTTCAAGCGCGAGTGTTTTTGCAGTTGATAGGCACATGCGGCTGCTCCAAGAGTGTCTAGCACGGCAGTGGAACCAGGCTCAAGGACATTTGAAAGACCTAGTGTTGGTGACCGGTCGTGCATACAACTCTCTGCATTGGTGGAACCCACACAACCTTTGCAAGGGACGACCATTCCAGGAGCCTGTACCACAAATAGTGCTCACGACGGACGCATCCCTCCTGGGATGGGGGGCGCATCTCCTTCATTACACAGTGCAGGGACTATGGTCGGACCAACAGAAGAAGATGCATATCAACCTGTTGGAACTGATGGCGATCTTCATGGCGATGAAGGCTTTCAAGATGCATCTGTGCTACAAGGTCGTGTTGATCCGGACGGACAGCATGACGCAATGTATTACATTTAGAAGCAGGGAGGCACTCACTCTCCACAGTTGTCTCACCTGGCTCAGAGCATGTGGAAGTGGGCCATTCAGAGGAACATCTTCCTCATGGCGGAGAACCTCCCGGGACAGGACAGCCAGATGACGGATCTGCTCAGCAGGCACAGCCATCAGGTGCACGAGTGGGAGATTCATCCCTCGGTACTGCAGCCGTTCTTCCAGCAGTGGGGGCAACCAGAGATAGACCTGTTCGCCACAAACGAGAACGCAAAATGCCCAAGCTTCGCCGCCAGGTTCCCACACCCACGGTCTCAGGGCAATGCGATATGGATGAACTGGTCAGGCAGATTTGCGTACGCTTTTCCGCCAGCCCCTCTCATACCTCTGGTGGCGCAGAAACTGAGACAACACTCGATGACCCTCATTCTGGTTGCTCCAACGTGGGTGAGGCAAGCATGGTACACCACGTTCCTAGAACTTTCCGTGGTGCCTCATTAAAGACTGCGTCTTACACCCAGTCTTCTCACCCAGAGCCATGGCGAGGTTCAGCACCTAGATCCGCAACAGTTAAACCTTGCAATATGGCTCCTGAAGTTATAGAATTTGGGTATCTAAATCTGCCCCCTGATTGTATGGACATCATTAAGGAGGCGAGGAGGTCTACGACTCGAGCATGCTATGCCGCCAAATGGAAACGTTTTGTCATTTATTGTTCCAACCATGACATTAACCCGCTAGATGCATCCACGCAGAACATCATTTGTTACCTGTTACACTTGTACAGATGCAATCTGGCGTACAGTTCCATCCGTATACATTTGGTGGCAATAGCGGCTTACTTGCAGAACAGACAACACCTGTCACTGTTCAGAGTTCCTGCCATAAAGGCTTTCATGGAAGGACTCAAAAGAGTCATTCCTCCCAGAAGACCACCTTCTCCAGTCTGGAACCTTAACTTAGTTCTGACCAGACTAATGGGACCTCCTTTCGAGCCCCTCCACTCTTGTGAGATTCAGTTCTTAACGTGGAAGGTGGCTTTCTTAATAGCGATTACGTCACTAAGACGGGTTAGCGAGCTGCAAGCCCTAACCGTTCAGGAACCCTTTATTCAAATTCATGCGAATAGGGTAGTTCTATGCACCAACCCTAAATTCATGCCCAAGGTAGTCTCTCAGTTCCATATCAATCAGACCATAGAGCTACCGGTTTTCTTCCCTAATCCAGACTCAGTTGCAGAAAGATCACTGCACACGCTAGACGTGAAAAGAGCTCTCCTGTATTACATAGACAGGACAAAAGATTTTAGGAATGTGGTAAATAAATAAATTACCGGTACTATTTTTCTATGCATTAAACGAAAAGGATAGCTCAATAAATAAGAGGCAGAGTCCGTGGTATCTGAGTCATACGGGCTTTAATTAAGTGGCTCGAGCCAATGGATATCGGGTTCCATCACCTACTAAGGTTCAGGAAGGGACATTCAACATTTCATTAACATCATACAATATATATAGAAAAACCATACAGTTGCATTGAATACAGTAGGCGTAACAAGTGACAAACGAAAGATAAGAACATATGGGCGTGAAAAGAAGGCGTGCACAGGGCGTGCACGGAGGTGTGTGATGTAGACGTCACAGAAGTGTCATAAGTGGGTGGACACATGGAGGGGGCTACATGGGCAGCTGGAACCTTTAACCTACTGGTGCGCGCAAAACGAGTCATGACGTGTAACTGGGGAGAGCTGGGGGCGCTGACTCCTAGCACTAGTAGAGGAGACTAAAGTCTGGGATGTCAGAACGACCTGTACCTATAGCGTATCTGATATCTTGTGTTTAGAGTACATGTTGCTTGATTCTAAGTGTCATCAGGGCAAAGGCTGCTTGTCACTAAAGGCTAGTGCATGCATATATTTCTTCATGTATTGCGTGAGCTATGGATCTTCTATGGATACTAATTCAGTAAATTACTTGCATGGAGACAGAAAGACTAGACTGTAGATGGATATGTTTATGCTGTTCGTTAGCTAGGAATGTGAAGCCGGGAAGCTGAACAGATAACTGTAGGCATAACATATTCTTGGCAAGCAGGCCAGGCCGAGCCGGGCACCGCGTTGCTGGGGAAGGAAGTAAGTGAAGGGTCAGGGATGCGGGCGGGGCTGTATCTCTCGGAGCATTTCAGGAGACTTGAGGCCTGAATCTGGTGTCCGGGCCCTGTGGGGCCTAGAAACGGGTGCATCTCGATGATTTAACGTGCACCATGTAAATACGTTGGCAACATAGGCCTGAAAGCCTAATTCAGGTTGCCTTCACGAAGGACTGGATAACTGACATACTAACGTTGGACGCAACTGGAAATGCGTCTTTATTTTCGGTCATAAAGGGAAAATGCATAGCGATCATGCACATATATATTACATGTTGGGGAACACGTAGGGACACATAACAGGGCAAAATTCAATTTTCCTCATTCCCTCCTTGTTCCCTACGTTCCCTTCAGGAAACATCAATATTCATAAGACCATCTATCTGTTCATACAGCATCATTTGCTCGTCTCTTTTCATTTGGGAATGGGACTGTGGACGTGGAATACAAGATGTAGCGCACAAGCCGCAAATCGCTGGGCCACATTGTAAACAGAGACAACAACTGAATATGATCATTACTATTACTCCTAGGAATGACAGTACTTTCCATCCCCATGCAGATATTACACTCCAGAGCCAGCCGGACCAAGTCCAGGTGCCTGGATTCTGGTGTAGCTGATGAGCTATTTTATGAAGTCTAGTTATTGCTGAATACACAGATGGTGCGTTATTAGGAATCAAAATGCAACAACTAGATCCGATGACTCTACAAGCTCCGCCCCTATCGGCCAGAATGACGTCAAGGACAAGGCGGTTCTGAAGAACAACAAAACTCATAGCAGACTGTTCTTCTGTTAAGTTACCTAGGGCGGAAGTAGTCTCATTCACTACTGCTTCAAGGGTTCTGGTTAACCTGCGTATTAATTTACCATTCTGGACGGGACCTATGAAGAAAAAGAAACCTTTATTGAAATCGGTATACTGTTCCAATGCAGTTTCAGTCTGATCGACAATTGGGGACTCGATCTCCCTTTTATGTCTGACGTGTACTAGATGGGTATTTCGGTGATAATCGGATGGGGCTAGGAAAACTGGTGGCAGTAGGAATGCAATGTAACAGGTTCCATCCCAATCTGGGGGCAAACGTACATAAGCGGTCTGACCACATATAAAATAGGAATGACGTGAAGTTTTGAAAGTAGACTTCCCACTGTCACTGTACTCGACCACAGTAGTACAATCACTGTGTCCTAGATGTACTGAACCATTCTTTCTAACACATAATTCGCCTTTCACTGGTAGAACTGTTATAGAAGGCAAGTCTGGATTGGTCTCGGACTGAACATTCAAAACCATGAGGTTAGAGGAAAAATTGCCTAGATCATATACTTCATTTTGTAGATCTATCCCTGTCCTATGGGGAAGACCATCCTTGTCTGGGAAACCGGTTTCATTCATAACTGTATTCAGAAGGGACTTATCGTCTAAAGATGTCGTTAATGCAAACCATGCTCCACACGAACCATTGTGTGAAAACGGATAGGGAAAGAGTGGCAGAACTCCCTTCACTGTCTGAAAAGGGGGGAGTCGACCACATACCCAGCAATTAGTGGCATTGCTGGTCTGGTGCGAATAGTGTAACATACGAATAAAAGTATTGTTGCGCATTGCAAGTCGATAGGATAACTCGTGAGGGGGTAGTTCACTAAATGCGTGCTCTACAGTATCATTAGAGGAAAGGTGTGAATGCGAACCAAGAGGAGGAAAAAATACATGTAGCATATAACTTCTACATGTGATCGTAAGAATCAGAATAAACATAAAAAATAAGGTAACAATGCATCTGCTTCGTAGACTTTTACAATATTTCATCTTTTTGAAGTTTCGTCTATCTCTCTCACTATGTGGGTCTATCTCATACATGTCAGAAACCTGTCTAACCGCTTCACCCTTGGGGGACTTAAACAATTAAACGCTGTCTGACTTACTAGACCTCAATTTCATTTTATACTCCTGCTGCGGAGTTTTCTCTAACAGGGGAAGTTTAGAGTCAGTATCGGGGCAGTCCTTGAAAAAAGTCTTTGGACACAGTCCATGGAAACGCTTGATGTGACTGGAATGGAGCCAGCCTTTCCTTCCTTCTAGCTTTACGGCGGTCCTTGTGGTCATCAGAACGAGTTTTGGCTCCTTCCAGCGGGGCTCCAGAGGGCTTGAGCGATCAAAATTTCTAACCAATACAAGATCTCCGGGAACGACCTCGTGCGGTTTCACCTGGGTGTTGTCTGGAAAGGCAGCCGCGACCTGTGAACGACAAGAGAGTAGTGCAGACATCAAGGAAGCTAGGTAATCTGACAGCATGTTACTGTCAACATCGGTGATTTTACGAGGCATAGGTGTACCCCACATGTTCGGGGGACGACCGAAAACTACTTTATAGGGTGACAAACCAGATCTGGAGTGAGCGACCATTCGCATATAGAAGAGGGCAACCGGCAGGGCTACCATCCAATCTACACCTTTTTCTGCACAGACCTTCGCTATTCGTATTTTCAGAGTTTGATTGTGTCGCTCGACGAGGCAAGCTGCCTCGGGGTGTCGTACGCAGTGGAATTTCCACTGGTACCCTAACAGAAGTGATACCTGTTTCATGAGTTCGGACGAGAATGGCTGTCCATTATCTGAATACACGACACGGGGTAAACCGTATCGAGGGAAAAACTCACGTACCAGCTGCTTGGCAGTGGTCACGGCAGTATAATCTGGGTCTGGATATGCTTCTGTCCATCTGGACAAAGCGCATACAACTACGAGGACATACTTGAATCCTCGACATCGATCCATCTGGATATAATCCATCTGGAGGACTTCAAAAGGATGGTCAGGAGGATGAAATCCACCTTGTTCCACGGGAACACCTTTACCTGGATTGAACTGACAACAGATCATGCAGGTACGTACTTTCTGCTTCGCTGCTGCTCGTAAATGCTTGTTAAACCAGAGGTTCTGGATGCTGTCTAACATGGCTTTTTCTCCTAAGTGTGCTGGACTATGTGCTGTATTAATGATGACTTGAACCATAGAGTCGGGGAGAAACCATGTGGCTTTTCCCTTCGTCAACCATCCCTGATCTGTTTGGACCCCTCCTTGTTCAGACCATTTCTTGATTTCGTCTGGAGTAGCATGTGTCTGTATGTCTAGTACATCTTGTGTAGGGTCCTTGACTGTCATACAAGTCGTCAGGACTGAAACGTCTGTCTTTGTCGTGTCAGCTGGAATGTCTGGAGTCTGAGCTGTAAACTTGGCTGTTCGATCTGCCAGGTCGTTACCCTGGGAAATGGTGTCAGTGACTCTCGTATGTGCTTTGCACTTCATAATGGCTATAGCTGTAGGTAAATGTATTGCTTCTAACAGAGCTTAAATGAGGGGGCCATGCTGAATCTTGGCTCCATGAGAGGTCATAAAACCTCTTTCTTGCCAGAGGACTCCAAAGTCGTGAACGACTCCGAATGCATAACGTGAATCTGTATATATGTTTACTTTCAGGTTCTTGGCTCGTATGCAGGCTTGGGTCAGAGCGATGAGCTCTGCTGCTTGAGCAGACAAAGTGTCAATATGATGTGTTTCTATAACTTCAGTTTCAGTAGTCACTGCATATGCGGCCACTAACTCTCCTGTATTTGTTCTCATACATGAACCGTCCACATAAAGTGTCAGGTCTGGGTCTGGTAATGCAATGTCTGTCAAGTCTTGTCTTGGCTTCGTCATGGTGTTAATAACTTCCACACAGTCATGTGCTGCAGGATTTGGGGTAATCGAGGGTAACAGTGTAGCAGGATTTAATATGTTACAGCGTCTGATCTCTATGTGTGGCTGGAACAGTGTCAGTTCATATCCTGTCAATCGTGCTATGGTCAAGTGCTGAGTCTGTGTTCGGTTTAAAAGAACTTCCACGGAGTGTGGAACCTGTACTGTCAGGGAGTGTCCTAACACTATGGAATCACTTTGTCTGATAGCTAAAGCTGTGGCGGCAACTGATTTGAGGCACGCAGGCAAAGCCTGGTCTACTGGATCTAATGTGCTAGAAAAATAAGCACAAGGCTTGTGTTGTCCTGCTTGATCTTGTGTGAGAACAGATAATGCTGTACCATCACGTTCAGTGACAAAAAGTGTAAAAGGCTTACTGTAGTTTGGTGTCGCTAAGACAGGTGCTTGACATAAAGCTTTCTTTAATTCTTCGAAAACAAGTGTGTGTTCCTGGGTCCAAGGGAGGACAGTCGATGTTGCTGCCTCCTGTGTTGTCAACTGTATCAGTGGCTTGGCTAGATATGTGTACTGAGGGATCCATTGTCTGCAGTAAGAAGTGAGGCCGATAAAAGCTCGTACCTCCTTCTGTGTCTTGGGCTGTGGAAGATGTGCAATTAACTGGATGCGGTCAGGTGTCAACTGTCTACCCCTCTTGGACAGCAAGTGTCCAATGTATACCACTTGCTGGACACAGAATTGCAGTTTCGAAGGGGACACCTTGTGCCCCATTTCAGCCAGAAAATACAAGACTGTCAGTGACGCACGTTCGCAGTCACGTTCTGTACGGGCTGTAATTAATAGGTCATCGACGTACTGGAGCAGGGCAGTGTCAGTTGGCATGTGAATACTATCTAGTTGTCGTTTAAGTGCTTGACTATAAATACTAGGACTTTCTGTGAACCCTTGAGGTGCACGTGTGAATTTATAGCTTCTTCCATTTAAACAGAATCCGAAAAGGAACTGGCTGTCCGGATGGATGGGGACACTAAAGAAGGCGTTCTTGAGATCGATGACAGTAAAGAACGCTGCTTCGGAATCAATGGCAGTCAATAGGGAAGAGATGTCTGGAACCACTGGGTACTGGGGTATGATACATTTATTAAGTTCTCGAAGGTCAATCACTAGTCGATAAACTGGAGGTGCATTTGGGTCAGTGCGTTTAAGGATCGGAATGATAGGAGAATTACATACATTGGAGTCAGTTTCTACAACCACTCCTTGAGCGATGAGCTCGTCAATGATTTTTGATAAGGCTGTTACAGCCTCAGGTGGCAACTTGTATTGTCGGATTCGTGGTAGTACAACTCCTTGTTTCAGAGTGACACGGTATGGTGTAATGTGCATACAACCTACATCAGTTGGACCTTGCGCCCATAAATGCTGTGGTACATTCAGTAATCTTGGATCAAAATCTCTTAACACATAATGTCCTTTAAAATCACGTAAAAACAATATCACTCCTTCCGGAGAACAACAAATCACTGCACCTAGTTCTTTCAATGTTTTAATACCAAGTAAGTTTTCTGGACATGACTTCGTAAGTAACAAGTCTGTAATTCGGGACAATGGACCAACTTCTAGGGAAACTGGTTTCGATATTTCATTAACAATAGGCTTTCCTGAAAATCCCAGGGAAACATTTCTTGAGCCTGAGAGAGGAGCCCCTGGAACCTCGTCATGACTGATGGTAGTCCTACTTGCCCCTGTATCAATCAGAAATTTTCTGTCTTTCCCTAATACCTGGCTGTGTACATAGGGACCCTCTTGATCTACAGGAACCTCGATGAGAGGCAAGCCAACCTCTCTCTCTAGGCTGTTTCATGAATACTGCTGATATTCTGGATAATCTGACTGTGCGTACTGGTACATCTGCTGTGTAACGTGTTGTGTGGCAGCTATAGGCTGCGGTACTGTTACTGTCTGTTGTGCGTTCTGCGGTGGTTGCGTATTCTGTGGAACATGTTCCTGTCTAGGAGGACGCGGTCTCTCTTTCGTCTTACCAGTAGCTATGTTGTGTTTCAGAACGGCACATTCGTTTATATAGTGACCTGGCTGTTTACAGTAATTGCATGTCCCTTTAACGGGAGCTGCAGAATGACTAGTCTGAGTCGTACCCTTCTTTTGACTATCCACCGGAACAGACTGTGCCACTAGTACTTTCATTTTCGTGTCTTTCATACGTCTCCTTTCGTGTTCTTGCTCTTCTCTGATTCGGTTCTGATGGTACTGTAACATTTGTAACATTTGGGACGGGGTATTAGCTTGCCAGGTACTCTCGACTTTCAGTACTCGATTTTTAACTTGTGGTAAAGAATTCTCTACTAATTTAGTAACAAAAAGATGTGGATACGACTCACTACTTGTTTTCAAGCCGCTGTTATTAATGAAACATTTCTCAAATCTGGAATAAAAATCACTAGTGTCTTCGTCTTGTTTCTGTTTACAGGCTGAGATGGCATCCCAGTCTTCCTTTTTCGTGGTTAGTAATCTTGGCAAGATTTGTATTAACAACTCGGGCAATGCTTTGGCTTTTTCCCCGAGACCAGTACCAGGAACTCGTGTGTTATCTTCGTTCTCTAATTCTGCCCAGTCAATCTTTTTCTCTCCCACCTCCCATTCTTTTTCTTTAAGTTTTTCATATATGCCCGCAGGCAACAGGACCTTTAACATTTTAATGATATCGGGATACGTGTATTCTCCCATACGGAGCATGTCTTTTAATTCACGATGGAATCCTGCTGGATCTTTATCGTGACAGGGCACTAACTTTTTCATTTCCAGTAGTTCTATTTTCGTTAAAGGGGTGTAAACAAATACTCGTTCGAGCGTACCTCCCGTTCCCTTAACAGGATGGACTTCTCGCAAGGGATTCTGTCTGTCTATGTAAAATGTCTTCCTTACTGGGGGTGGAACAGGAACGAAATGTGGAGTCAGGAACGTTCTGTATTTGTGGCGTTGTTCTAAAATGACATTAATCAAATCGGTACCTAGGCCTTTCCATCTGTTTAGGAGTAACTCGTCCAATACATTATATAGGGGACCTGGATCAGAATGCTGACTTTCGTACAGTGTAATGAGGTGCTGGATCATGTACATACCCACCAGTCGCTGTTCGTCTGGGGATAGTTTCAGAAATGTTTGGGCCACTACTTCGTCTGAAAATGTGCTAGAATTACTAGTCCATTGAACTGCTGATCGGGCTAGTTCCTGTTCATGCATGGTACTAAGCTCACTGTAACCTATTCGTAATTTCAGGACTTTATCGGTAGCTTGGAATAAATGCTCAAGAGAACACTGTTCTGGTACGGGAGGAAGAAAAGTTTTCTTACATTCTAGGCGTGTGTGTCTGTCAAAAGGTCTCGTCCTACCTACGTACGCTATTCTTTCTGGGTTCTCTGTGTCTACATCTTCGTCTGAAGTGTCATTCTCTTTCTCGGTTCCTCTTGCTGCTTTCTCCCTTTCGTGTATGCCTAGAATTTCTTTACGAATCTTTCTATACATGGTTTCTATACTACCTTGTTTACTGTGTTTTCCGTCTGCTATATTGTCACTCCATTTTATCAGGGCCTTCATCTCGTCTTTATCTTTACCAGGCTGGTCTTGTTCTCTTATTAAACAGTTTATCAAAAACTGCAAGATCATATTTTGAGTCTCGACTTTCCTGTGTGCCATAGCCTCGTGAATGCTTTCTGGTCCTTCTCCTGTTCTGATGAAATGATATATTCTGTCTAAATGTTCCCTCATTTCTGGCATGATAGTCAAATAACTTGCAACTCGTCGTAGACGTACGGAATATAATATCATGTGATCTTCGCCTGGCACTGGATCATATCTACAGTCGGTAAGGTATTGTTTGAGGGCTGCGTATGTAGCCATTTTTGGCGTACGTTGTAATGCTGCGTCTCTCAGCGTCATTCGTTTTACTTGAGGCGGGGTGATAGGGATACCTCCCCCTGCTCCTCCTGAACTAGAATCGGCAACTAATACTGGATGTGCCGTTGCTGGTAATGTGACTGGTAAAGTAGGCATATGTAATGTGGGTTGGTCCTGGGTAACTGGCGGATTAAAAGGATTCCCGGGACCAGTGGCTGGAGGAACAGTAATTGCGTTATTAACAGGGTTGTGAGGTTGAACAGACGGGGTAGGATTCGGATTAGCATATTCTGGGACAGTGTCGTCTAAATAGGAAGAAAGGAAAATTTCAGCTGCGGTCGGTTTATAACGTAGCTTAGTCGCGACCAATGGTGGCGGTAAATTACATGGTGCTTCCGGGGTCGCCTTAGGCAGGCCCTCGGCGAGAAGGGGATACATGCCTTTAATAAGGGCATTTCTTTGTCTGTCTGACTGTTCTGCTCTAACTCGTTCACCTTCTTCTAGTAATTCCCTTTCTTGGGCTTTTTCTGATGATTCCCTACTTAGTTCTGCTTTCCTGAATTCTTTTTCTGTTCTTTTATGGGATTCTTTACGCCACAACTCTATGGCATCTTTCTGGGATTGTCTGGCTTTCTTTTTCCATAATGCTTCCTCTACTCTCATGATGCACTCAGCATCCCAAGTTCCTGAAACAGGCCATCTATATTTCTCTTCCAGATGTTTGGTATAGTCTACCCATAAGTCTAAGTACAGTATGGCATCTAAGCCATGTTTATGATACATGAAATGTCCGGGACTGTCCCTAGGTGGGACAGGAACTGATTCTTCGAGTATCCCTTTTCTGGTTCCTATCTGACGTAACTTTGAAAACAGAGGCATATTTGAACGTACTTGAACTCGAACACAATGAACACAGTAAACACAGTAATGAAATAGCAAACAAATCACTCATACCACGACATCAAAACACATTAAAAACAGTTCGAACAGGTACTACCTCATACATTGAAAACATAATACATCGAAAACATAATACTGGAAATCTCGAGAGACTATACTAGAAAACAGAATTACTGGATGCACTGCTCAAACAGTACAGAACATACCGGTCTCATAAAGAGACACGTCATACCGTATCCACCTAGGTGAACACGTCGGACCGGATCTGTGTACCCAAACCCGTCTGGACCGGGCACAAATTAATGAACCCGTCTAGATGCGTCCCCAGCAATGGTACTCACCGGGAAGCAAAACTGAAGGCCTCGGAAACTCGACTGGACTGGACTGGACTGCTACGACGTCTGGTTACTGCTACGCACTACGCATGCGCTTCGGGCTTCGGAAACAGGTGGGCCTCAGGATACCTCGGACCTCGCTCTCTCGGCTTGGGCTCTGGTCGGGACTCGCCGCATTCCTCACCGCCTCGTCTGGATGCCGGACCGCAGTCTCCGTCTCCCCCGTGGGCCTGAGGGAGTTTAAGCAGGAAAACCTGCAGGCGCACAGTAGGGGTCCGTCACGGCTGTAGAAGGGGTCAGGGGGCCTGCGTTACATCGCCGGCGCGTGGGGAAGGGGCTCGTCCCTATTCAGGCGCCATTATGTGATAAATAAATAAATTACCGGTACTATTTTTCTATGCATTAAACGAAAAGGATAGCTCAATAAATAAGAGGCAGAGTCCGTGGTATCTGAGTCATACGGGCTTTAATTAAGTGGCTCGAGCCAATGGATATCGGGTTCCATCACCTACTAAGGTTCAGGAAGGGACATTCAACATTTCATTAACATCATACAATATATATAGTAAAACCATACAGTTGCATTGAATACAGTAGGCGTAACAAGTGACAAATGAAAGATAAGAACATATGGGCGTGAAAAGAAGGCGTGCACAGGGCGTGCACGGAGGTGTGTGATGTAGACGTCACAGAAGTGTCATAAGTGGGTGGACACATGGAGGGGGCTACATGGGCAGCTGGAACCTTTAACCTACTGGTGCGCGCAAAACGAGTCATGACGTGTAACTGGGGAGAGCTGGGGGCGCTGACTCCTAGCACTAGTAGAGGAGACTAAAGTCTGGGATGTCAGAACGACCTGTACCTATAGCGTATCTGATATCTTGTGTTTAGAGTACATGTTGCTTGATTCTAAGTGTCATCAGGGCAAAGGCTGCTTGTCACTAAAGGCTAGTGCATGCATATATTTCTTCATGTATTGCGTGAGCTATGGATCTCCTATGGATACTAATTCAGTAAATTACTTGCAAGGAGACAGAAAGACTAGACTGTAGATGGATATGTTTATGCTGTTCGTTAGCTAGGAATGTGAAGCCGGGGAGCTGAACAGATAACTGTAGGCATAACATATTCTTGGCAAGCAGGCCAGGCCGAGCCGGGCACCGCGTTGCTGGGCAGGAAGTAAGTGAAGGGTCAGGGATGCGGGCGGGGCTGTATCTCTCGGAGCATTTCAGGAGACTTGAGGCCTGAATCTGATGTCCGGGCCCTGTGGGGCCTAGAAACGGGTGCATCTCGATGATTTAACGTGCACCATGTAAATACGTTGGCAACATAGGCCTGAAAGCCTAATTCAGGTTGCTTTCACGAAGGACTGGATAACTGACATACTAACGTTGGACGCAACTGGAAATGCGTCTTTATTTTCGGTCATAAAGGGAAAATGCATAGCGATCATGCACATATATATTACATGTTGGGGAACACGTAGGGACACATAACAGGGCAAAATTCAATTTTCCTCAGGAAGACTAAACAACTCTTTGTAGCTTTCTCACCACAGCACAAAGGCAAACCCATTTCCAAGGCAGGAATAGCCAGATGGATTGTGAAGTGTATTCAGATTTGTTATCAGAAAGCTAAACGCACACTGACAGTCCCCCCAAGAGCGCATTCAACACGCAAGCTAGGGGCATCCATGGCTTTCCTGGGGAACATTCCATTAGAGGACATATGCAGAGCAGCCACATGGAATAACATACATACATTTACAAAACACTACTGTGTAGATGTGCATTCCAAGCAGCAAGCTTCTGTAGGACAGGCTGTTCTGAAGTCTCTTTTTCAGGCTGCTGCAGCTGGCTCGGGCAACCCCCGCTAGGGGAGAAACTGCTATCCATTCTATGCACAAGATATGAATTTAGCGGCCCACATGCCTCGAACGGAATATGCTACTTACCAGTATGCATCTGTTCTTGGCATGTATAGGGCCGCTAACATTCATATTGCCCTCCCATCCTCCCCGGTGCCTGTCGCAGCTGTAGCAGTCAGAATTATTTGCAAGCATGGTCATCAATTATGATATTTAAAACTCCATCCCTGCCACAATGGCGAAAAACAATCTGAGGATGGAGAGGATGCCCATGCGCACTGTAGTCCAGATGAGGAGCCACCTATCTCGTGATACTCAAAAGACTCTTCCAGGACAACAAGGTGCAATCATCCGGACCCAACACTAGGCGGCGATCTATGCACAAGATATGAATGTTAGCGGCCCTACATGCCAAGAACAGATGCATACTGGTAAGTAGCATATTCCATTACCAGTTTGAAGCAATTGACTGGGGAGTTGCCACAAGGAACAGATTCTTCTGCCTGTTAAACCGCATGCCATTCATTATTTCACAATGTTTTGGGGCTTTTATTTACCACTTGATTTAAGCAGGTGGTAGATATATGCATGTGGTTGGTTGGGGGGCGATGGGTGAAGCAGGGGAGGGAAGGGTAAAGAAATGTCTAACAAAGGGAAGAATTGTGTGTTTCCCCCAGTTAGTAAAAAAACAGCATAAGTCTTGGCTGCTTCTGCTGCACCCACAGTCTTGTGGGTCTTTTCAGTCTAATTTTCCTGTCTGGACAAAAATGGTGTCCTGTTTTTCTGCACCCGTTACATCCAGGTGCAGCAAAACCTAACAAAGGATAATCAGGTGGAATAAAATGACCACATGAAAGTACGCCTTAATTTCATTGCCCTCAATTCATATTTTGGACCATAGTTGAGGGATATGTCTAGGCATAATCCTCGCAATACACAATAGATTTGTGTGCGGCAGAGGCCAAACTCAAAAGTCAGGATACTAGATACAAGTAGGTGGTAACTCAGGGCAGGGGAAAAATGCCTGTTGTCCATGGAGGGGAAATTCCCGTCCCAGAAATCCAGATTAAAAATTATTAATAGTATCCTTTTTAGGTCTCGCTATTCGATGCGCACACATCGAGCTTGTGAGGATATAGGGCCTTAACCAGAGTTTAACCAAAAAGCTGATTTGATACAGTGCACGTGGCTTTCAGGCGTGGCCTAAAGCACGTGCACAGCATCAAATCGGCTTTTTGTGTAAATATCTGTTACTTAGCTCCGCCAGCAGCTCTTCCCGCTCCGCCCCTTGCTCTCCGCCCCCTGCCTCCCCAGCCGCCAGCACCTCCCCTCATCCATTCCCCAGCAGCATCTGTTCCCCAGCCTGCCGAGAGCAGCTCTTCCCGCTCCGCCCTCTCCCCACTCTCTCTCCCCTCACGACGCTCCTCCCGCTCCGCTCCGCTCCGCCCCCTCCCCACTCTCTCTCCTAGCACACCTCCCCCTCTAGCATACAGCACGGAATTCAGGCATCAGCTGGACATGTGGAAAATTTCCTAGATTCTTATAGCGCAACTTGTAGAGATTGCATAAACTGCTCGACACTATTTTGTTCTGTGATGTTGAGATCACTCACACTGACACATAGACCTTGGTCTACTCTTAGTCGATCAGCCTATAATCCACTTTACAGCAACACATCGCCCATAACAAGGATGCTCCGCCAGCAGCTCTTCCCCTCCCCACTCTCTCTCCCAGCACACCTCCCCCCGCTCCGCCCCTTGCTCTCCGCCCCCTGCCTCCCCAGCCGCCAGCACTCCACACTGACACAGCCTGCCGAGAGCAGCTCTTCACGCTCCGCCCTCTCCCCACTCTCTCTCCCCTCACGACGCTCTTCCCGCTCCGCCCCCTCCCCACTCTCTCTCCCAGCACACCTCCCCCTCCAGCATACAGCACAGAATTCAGGCATCAGCAGGACATGCGGAAAATTTCCCAGATTCTTATAGCGCAACTTGTAGAGATTGCATAAACTGCTCGGTAAATAAAGAAAGTTACACACTATTTTGTTCTGTGATGTTGAGATCACTCACACTGACACATAGACCTTGGTCTACTCTTAGTTGATCAGCCTATAATCCACTTTACAGCAACACATCGCCAATAACAAGGTTGCTCCGCCAGCAGCTCTTCCCGCTCCGCCCCTTGCTCTCCGCCACCTGCCTCCCCAGCCGCCAGCACCTCCCCTCATCCGTTCCCCAGCAGCATCTGTTCTCAGCCTGCCGAGAGCAGCTCTTCCCGCTCTGCCCTCTCCCCACTCTTTCTCCCCGCCCACTCCCTTTCCCTCACTTCCCTCTCACTCTCTCCTCACTCCTCTTTCCTCTCTCACCCTCTCCCTCCCTCTCTCCTCTCTCCTCTCCCCCTCTCTCTCCTCTCTCCCTCTCTTTACCTTCCCTCTGCTCTAATTTTTCTCCCTCTCCCCATCTCCCCCTCTGCCTGCTCTCCTCTCTCTCTCCCTCCCTCCCCCTCTGTCCTTCGCACTCGTCCTCCCCCTCTCTTCTAAACCCTCCCTCTCTCCCTCTACCCTCTCTCCCTTTCCTTCTCTCCCTTTACCTCACTTCCCTCTCCCTCTCTCCCTTTCCCTCTCTTACCTCTCCTCTCTCCCCATCTCTCTCTCTCTCTCCCCTCTCTCTCCCCTCCGTCCTTCGCTCTCGCCCCCCCCCTCTATTTGCTAAAATAATCACAAATCTAAAAACAAAATTAATACTTTTATTTAGAAGGGAAAAAACTTAACAAAAAAAAACCCTTTTCCACACCAAAAACTCAAAACTATCCTATGGCGAGACCTATTGCATTTCCAATGCTTGTTTAAATATCTGTTTTGTGCCAGTGCATATGACTTTAATTTCTGCCTTTGGGATTCAATGTTACAAGTCCATAGGGTGCATATATCCTTTGTGAGCTTAATAAAATGTTGAAAATTCTATAAATCCTCACTCCTACATCCAAGTACTCTCAGGCTACCATTCTACACTCTGCTCTGTCTGAAAAACAGCTCAACATTGTCAAAATTCTGCAACTCTGCATTGATTTGGCTTGTAAATTATATTTTTGGAAATTTTCTTGTATTAACTATTTAATTTTAATACTATAGGTGATTGAAATTACTGACGAAGAAAGCAAGATTTAGCACCAGGCAACTGAAGTCAGTGCCATAGGAAGGATTATTTTGAAAAACTGAAGGACATCCAGCCTTCTACGTTTAAACAATTTCCAAAATCTCGGTGTGGCGAGGAAGTGGGAGCTGAGGAAAGTACTATACTGTAAGTGAAGTCTCTAATTTAGTATTTCATTAACCCAGAGCAAAGCCCTATCTGTGCACAGAATAACGTTCATCTAAAACATCATGTAATTCCAGAGAGGAAGCACACACTGCATAAAAGAAAGTTATAACAAAAGGTTTCTTCTGCAGACCATCAAGGAAAAAAGACGCTGAGAGAAGACTCCGAAGCTGACACGTTAACAACCGAAAGATTGGAAAATCACCTTTGTTCAACACCGTTTATAACCAGTTACACAAGTTTGAGACTATCTGCCTCTGGGTAGAAAACCACGACCCACTCTGCTCACTATTGCGAAAACCTTAAAAATTCACCACCTTATTGTGTTCATGACCATCTCAGATTGTTTCCTTTTTATTGTGTACTGTTCTGTAATTCTATGTAAATTGCCTCAACATTATCTGCTGTGCGTGAGGGGTATGTAAAACTGTTCAAGATAAGAATGGATTAAATGAGCACAGTTGCGCTATAGGTAATGTAAATACATCCTCGTCTTCAGAACTACAAATTTTAACCTTACACCAAACAAAGAAAGGGTAAAAGGAACTGATGTTCTGCAACTGGTGATCCACAATAGTACTGTGCACGTTCAAACACCCTCAGTTACTGCCATTACGTCAGTGCGAAAAGGTACTTATCAGTTTAATGATTAAATATCAGACTAACACCTTATCACTGCATTGTTAAGAACCTATACAAATGAATTAGAGAAAATCTTCAGTCACAAAAGAAGTTGCTGCCGGATAGGCTATAACCTAAAGACTATTATCTGCTAGAAACATTTCGACAGGTGTTACAGGGCTGCTTCCAGACATATTTTGCTCAATTCAAGTGTTAAGAAGATTACACACAATTTCTTTTAGAGATAAATGCTGAACATTATCTAAACAAGCCCAACTCTAAAATCGGGTTCACTCTTACCGTGGCATATAAGCAAATGAAAACTAAATGTAGAGATATTAACTCTAGGAATACACCTTATAAAAACACAGACTGTGAGAACAAATTCATTGTTAAAAACCGCCTCAATCAAGGCAAAATAACCTAAGTTGGGGAAAAAAGTTACATGTGCCAAAAAAGATACAGCCATAAATCTCATCTCACAGAATTTGACAGAATGCACACTGAGGGAAACCACTCTCAGTGCAAAGTATGCCAAAAAAGTTTCAAGCGTAAATCTTATCTCACTGAGCATATGAGAATCCACACTGGGGAAAACCACTCTCCGTGCAAAGTATGCCAAAAAAGCTTCAGGCGTAAATCTTATCTCACTGAGCATATGAAAATCCACACTGGAGAAAAACCTTATCAGTGCTCTGAATGCCAGAAAAGTTTTAGTTTCAAAGCGACTCTCGTTCAACATGCATTAACCCACTCTGTGGAAAAACCTTACCAGTGCGCTGAATGCCAAAAAAGTTTCTGCCGTAAATCTAAACTTACTAAACATATGAGATTCCACTCTGGCGAAAAACCTTACCAGTACTCTGAATGCCAGAAAAGGTTTTGTAACAAACCAAGCCTTTCTCAACATGCATTAACCCACTCTGTGGAAAAACCTTATCAGTGCGCTGAATGCCAGAAATGTTTCAGGCGTAAATCTCATCTCATTGAACATGTGAGAATCCACACTGGGGAAAAGCCTTATCAGTGCTCTGAATGCCAGAAATGTTTCAGTGAAAAAATCCGTCTCACTCGGCATATAAGAATCCATACTGGGGAAAACCCTTATCAGTGCTCTGAATGCCCAAAACATTTCAACCGTAAATCACTTCTAACTGCACATTTGAGATTCCACACTGGGGAAAAACATTACCAGTGCTCTGAATGCCCAAAACATTTCAACCGTAAATCACATCTAACTGAACATTTGAGAGTCCACACTGGGGAAAAACCTTATCAGTGCTCTGAATGCCCAAAAAGTTTCAGCAGTAAATCTTACCTCACTGAGCATATGAGAATCCACACTGGGGAAAAACCTTATCAGTGCTCTCATTGCCAGAAAAGGTTTTGTTACAAACAAAGCCTTTCTCGACATGCAATAACCCATTCTGTGGAACAACCATTTCAGTGCTCTGAATGCCAGAAATGTTTCCGTGACAAAGGAGGACTCACTCTACATACAAGGACCCACACTGGGGAAAAACCTTATCAGTGCCCTGAATGCCAGAAATGTTTCAGTGACAAACGCTTTCTCACTGTGCATATAAAAACCCACACAGGGGAACATCCTTATCAGTGCTCTGAATGTCAGAAATGTTTCCTAAACAAAATCAGTCTCACTCGGCACATAAGAACCCACACTGGGGAAAAACCTTATCAGTGCTCTGAATGCCACAAATGTTTCAGTGAAAAAAGCAGTCTCACTCAGCATATAAGAATCCATACTCGGGAAAAACCTTATCAGTGCTCTGAATGCCAGAAATGTTTCAGTGAAAAACACTTTCTCACTGTGCATATAAAAAACCACACAGGGGAACCACCTTATCAGTGCTCTGAATGTCAGAAATGTTTCATAAACAGATTCGATCTCACTAAGCATATAAGAACCCACACTGGGGAAAAACCTTATCAGTGCTCTGAATGCCACAAATGTTTCAGTCAAAAAGGCCATCTCACTCAGCATATAAGAAGCCACACTGGGGAAAAACCTTATCAGTGCTCTGAATGCCACAAATGTTTCAGTGAAAAAATCAGTCTCACTCAGCATATAAGAACCCACACTGGGGAAAAACCTTATCAGTGCTCCGAATGCCAAAAATGTTTCAGTGAAAAAGGCAATCTCACTCATCATATAAGAATCCACACTGGAGAAAAGCCTTATCAGTGCTCCGAATGCCTAAAATGTTTCAGCCAAAAATCTCATCACACTGAACATGTGAGAATCCACACTGGGGAAAAAAAATTATCAGTGCTCTAAATGTCAGAAAAGATTCAGAGGTAGAGATGGTTACAAGCGCCATACGAAAACACACTGTCGAAATAATTCAGTGCTCCGAATGCCAGAAAAGCATCAGTTTTAAACGCAATCTCACTCTACATGAGCAGACGCAGCCACATGGGAAAAACATTACCTATGCTGTGAATGCCAGAAATAGCTATTTGATAGGCAGAGCCTCAATAACCATAAGCGACTCCATACTAATGAAAAACATTATGAGTGCCCTGAATGCCAGAAAAGCTGCAGAGAAAAACGCTATCTCACCATGAGAAGCTCCACACTGGAGAAAATCCTTATGCCTTAAAAGCTTGTATCTGAAAGACAGAGTTATGCTTCATGAGAGATCCCACTCTGGGGAAAAACCTTATGAGTGCTCGAAATGCAATCAAGGTGCTCACTAGAAGAGTGAACATCATTTATGTGTGTTCTGAATGTCAGATAAGGTTTAGTCTCAAATACAATGTCACTTCACAAGAGAGAATTCCCACTGGACTAAAGCCTAATACAGGAGGGGAAAGCCAGAAACGTTATACTCAGAAAGGAGATCTCACTAAACATGAGAAATGCATCCACATGAGGTGAAAAGTAAGGCGTATCTTGAGTTGCAGAAAAGCTTCTAACAACCTGACTTTATATGAGAGAGCACATATTGTAGTTGCAATAGGATTCATCACAAAACTCTTGCAGGATAACTTAGGCTGCCCGCATGCAACGTCCAAAGAAATTTGAGGCCTTGAAAATATTTTAATTGCAACAAAATCCACAATTTGAGTATCTGAAAGTTACAAAACTCTCAAGGTCTTTAGTTGACACAGTGAAGTGTTCGTACTTGCAAACATCAACTAATTAACAAAAAATTCACAATATTAATGTCTTAAATTTTCTCCACCCAAAAGGTTTCTACTCACACTTGTTTCTTAACATATGACTGAAATCTATATTTTCATGATAAGATTAGGCCTAGGCGGTGTTCCTCAATGAAGAACTCCGCAAAGTGTAAAAAAAACTCAACCGCTCTACGTGGAGTTCTGCGAGCAGCGGAGTGTGTTAGGGTCATGCCTTTCGTGGTGATTTTGATCTCTGATTGTTAGTCCCGCCCTGTAAAATTAATCGTGAATGGCACCATGTGCAGTGCAAGAGGGTGCAGCTGCTTCTACTCGAGCGGCAGCTTTGTCAATGCGAAGGAAGGTTTCTCAACGCGAGTGGTTGTGTCCTGCCGCGACTACTCGCATTGAGAAATCCGACGACGAATTTCGCCAGGAAGTTGATTTTGATCACCAACTAGACCTTGGCAAGCGCGATCAAGGAAAAATCTAATCAGGAGGTGGATTTTCCTCGCTCCAGTTAATGACGTTGAAGAGCGCGAGTGTGGAAAAAAACCTCGCTACGCTCCACAGTGCAGAGTTTTTAAGAACTATGCAAGCTCCGCTGAGTATAGAAAACTCTGCTAGCGTAGTTCACCACCCGGAATTAGATAATATACAACAGCAGGAAAACATAACAAACCAGTTACTTGCCTTCGGTAACGCTCTTTCTGGTGGATACTCCTTTACCTGCAGATTCCTCACCTTGTGAATATTTCCCACAGGCCAGATAAGATCCTCAAACTTTAAAGCAGTCCTGCTGCACGCGGTGCTCTCCCTCAGCAATGGGAGCCCCGCACGGGCAGGCCCCAGCATTCTCCTTCGGGCGGCTTTTCCACCGGCGGCAAGCGCGGGACTTCCTTTCGAAACCGAAAGTCCTGCCCGCCGTCAGGCACTATGGGGCCTGGCTTCCTGTTTTGCTGTGGGCTGCTGCGGTGATCTCTTTTCCAGCAATAAGAGGGGTAGGCTCCCTCGTAAGTACAAATATACAGAGGGGTTGGCACACGCTTAATTAGGCAAAGTCGCGGGGTGGGCACCAGCGCATAAATTAAAAATAGCACACCAAGACGCAGGGTGGGCACCTGCACACCATAAATAACGAGATAAGCGGGGTGGGCACCCGAAAGGCTCAAGAGAAGAGGGGAATCGCCTACGAGGGGGATTCCCTCAGCCCGGGCTGCTCAGCCCCCAGGCTCTCCCTCGCTGGGGGCACTAAATCAAAAGCGCACCCAGTCTTCATATAAAGCACAGGTTGGCTGTAGCAAGCCTTGGTAAAAGCAGAACACTGAGCAATAGGTCCAAGAAGTCCTGGGCATCAGGGAGGGCAGTTAGGGCCCCTGGCCAGCACACAGGGCACTCCAGCAAGGAGACAGCCCCCCTGGCGGTCCCTCCTGGGCCACACCCGCAGCAAGCCCCCCTCTGTCAGGATCCAAAAGTAGAAGGGTCCCCAACAAGTCCTCCAGGAATCCAGGGGCAGGGCAGGGCCCAGGGAGGTAAGTCTTCCCCTGGTGCCCAGCAGCAGCACGCCCCTGGTAGATGCAAGTATCAAACAAGAACATTTTCATGGGGTCACAGCCCCTTATTTATACAGCTAAATCACTTTGTGACACTGCACAGGGCTAGGAGAGAACCAGTTACAACTGGTTAAGGAGCACTTGAGCACTTTGTTTTGCTCAGCTCCTCTCCTCTATTCACAGTACAGGCCAAGGACATCAGACGCACCACAGGGGGTGGAGCCAGCATTGTAGGCGGAAGGCCCAGCCCTATTTAGGTCCTAGATGCAACTCCTCCCTCCCATCTACATTAGTTTTAGGGCGAGCAGAAGGGGCCAGTGTTTTGTGGGAAAGGATGTTGGCAGTGTTTTGGGGAAAGGGGCTATGGTTTTCAAGGTTAGTGTGGTGGGGCTGGTGGCAGTGCTGTGGGGTAGGGTGACATGGAAAAGGGCTAGGCTATTCTAAATCCCATTTGTTCTTGTGTAGAGTCGTGGATGCTAGATTCTGCTGGTTATAGAGCTCTTGGGCTGTAACTACAATATACTCTTATTGCTTCAAGACTCCGGTCAGTCTGGGGTTCAGTACACTTCTGGGAAACTCAGAACCTTGTGAGATGGATCCATATTTTTGAACTCCCACTTGGAAAGGGTGGAAGTAACATGTGCCCTCTCCCTTTCACAATTTGCATCATGCCTATCCTATCTTTCCTAGACAATTGTTGCAAGTGTAAAAACAAGACCCCTTTCACAGGATTGGCCCAATGGAAGCTCTTTGTTTTGTAGCACATTTCTGTTTTTTTTGCATTTTTCAAATTATTTGATTTTGGGGATATTAAGTGTTTACAACCGGGGTCTTCAACCTTTTCTGAAGTGAAAGCCACTTCTGATCAGTGAAAGTCTTGAGGCTAATCATCTCGCACATTGTTACCAGACAGTTTGTCAAGTAGGGCCTTTTAGATTGAAGATTAACCATCTGTCTGCGCCTTCCGCATCATGGTACTCCTATGATCTCGAGAAATGGAAAAGAAAATGAAGGCACCAATAACAATTTTGGAGGAAGAGTTACAGCCTATTGTTCAACACAGTTAAATCACTTTCATCCTTTGGTTATAAAAATATAGTAACTCCCAGCCAAAAAGCTGTGATGAACTAACCAAATTCTTTGTTCCAAAGTAAATAAAATATTCCTGGATTTTACAATAACACCAGATAATCTTTAGGGACAGATACAGTGGAGGAACGTACGGTGAATAAACTAACTTACCATTTCCTGGTAATGAGTACATTCACCCCACTTACTGAAGAGAAAGTATCTAATCTTTTCAACACTATGAAATGTGGAACCCCTGCAGATTCTTGCCCTCCATCCGGTTTCATCTACCATCTCTGCTTATCTCATTTTGTTACTAAGAATGGTGCTGAAGTCCGCCTTTTTTCCAGTTGCTTGGAAAAAGGCATCTATTTTGCCACTTCTAAAGACTCCTTCCCTCGATCCCTCAGATGTAAAGAGCTACGGATCCAAATTGGTATTTCCTCTTCCCGATACAATTTTAGAAAAGGCCATGAATCAGGAGATCACGCCTTCTTTGAAAATACGGACTGTATGGGTCCTGCTCAACATGGGTTTAGACCGTACTAATGAACAGAGTCGGCCTTATCAGCAGTAACTGAAGAGATCAGATCCATTGTGGATAGAGGAGATTAATGCGGCCTTGATCTTATTTGACATTTCGGCCACATTTGATCCGGTTAACCATTTCTCTTTGGTAAGCCATTTAGAACGTATAAGCATCAACGGTACTGCTCTAAAACTGACCAGGTTGTTTTTGTCAAACATAGAGCAATTGGTACCTTTGAAAGATTTTATCTCTGCCCCATTTTCACTTCCTTGTGGGGTCTCAGGATCTTCAATAAGTCTGACTTTGCCTAATGCCTACAGCACTCCATTAATTGAACTAGTTTGATCCTGTTGGTTCTCTGCATTCTTTTATTCTAATGATAAGCAAATAGTGGTATTGGTTACTGCAGAACCTGAAAAAGTGGCAAAAGATTTTAGAACTAGTATGACTAGCATCGCTAATTGATGCAGAAAAATTTCTTAAAATTGGATGCAGAAAAAACAGAGTTAGTGCTATTTTGTAAGGATTCCTCCTTCTGGAACACCTTTTGGTGGCCACACAGTCTCAAGCCTTTTCCACTTCGAGTCCGGAAGGCTAGAAATTTGGGTATTCGTCTTTGACTCAAAACTCACTTTTATTAACCACTCCAATCAAGTAACCTCTTCCTGTTTCCTTATGTTAAAACATTCAAAGAAAATCTTGCCCTTCCTTCCCATGGAGCTTAGGAAAAGTGTTATCCTGGCTCTTGTCGTATCTAAAATGGAATCTTTTATTGAACTTTATATGGGCTCCCAGTTGTCTTCTCAATAACTTGCAAACAGTCCAAAATGTGGCAGCAAAAGTGCTGAAGAACCTCCCCTAATTTTGCTCAGCCTTTGAAGCCATTTAAGACCTCTATCGGCTGCCCATTAAGACAAGAATTAAATTCAAAGCCTCATGCTGTGCCCATAAGGCACTGCATTAGATTGGCCCTCACTTCCTTGAAGACGTTCAAATGATATTCCCATTCTCGTACTCTATGGTCCAGCAATACTAGGCAGGTAGGTTTATTTTATTTATTTTATTTTAAGAGTTTTATATAGCGCTGGCTAGACCCGGAGGTATCAGAGCGCTTTATATGAGGTTCCACAATGTTACAAGGTTACATCAGTTACAAGTTACATTTGTGGCAAGAAAACATTTAAAGAGAATAGAAGACGAGATAAAAGGAGTGTAGAAGCGTAGGGGAGTAAGGTAGATGGGTAGGAGGGAGATACGGCGGAGAGACGAAGGAAAGTCTGTCCAAAGTCCGGCTGGGTAGGTGATGGCCGAGGGGGAAGCCCAAATCCCATCTCCTCTATAGCTATCTAGGTAGCTCCACTGAGCATCGGCCAAACTGCTACGTCTCAACGGTCGGCAGCAAGTTCGCAGAGTCAGTGTCTTAATGGGTGAGCCGGATAGGGGATATGCTTGAGGACTGGTCGATGTCCAATAGTAGTAGCACAACGTGGTAAAGGACCACTATGGGTACGAGGGGGTCACTGGTGTCTTGATGAGGCGCGGGTATTTGGTAGGTTTTCCAGTGTAGTTTCTGGTCCCGTCGCGTTCTGTGAGAACTTTGGTTTCCCCATTGTGCTGCGTAGAGCTGGTGCCACCTGATGGTCCAGTGTAGTGCACTGTCTGTTGTCTGTGTGGCTCCCCAGCTCAGAAAATTGTGTGTGGCCTCCCCCTCAGTAGTCACTTCCGGGCAAGCGTAGTCCACACCCCACTTCCCAGTGGGTACTCAATGCGCGGGTGATGGATTGTGCCTCAGGAACTCAGTCCATCTGGCAGGCGCTGGGAAGCCTCACTCCAAAGAATTCAGTGGGGAGGGAGGTTGATCAAACTGGGTGCAGACTGGGCGGTCCGGTGGCCATCTTAAGGTCAGGCGATGACCTCCTGCCGTGCCGCTTACCGGTCTAGGTCAGTAAAGGGGGGTTTGTACGGGAGACAGCAGGCGGCTCAGTGGGGTCTCACAGCCTAACTCCCGAGCTCCGCTGCGGTGTCCTCACGGAGTGGGCTGTATCACCTTTCCCGGGCCATCTCAGCCACGCAGTCTCTCGGGCGCCATTTTGAGTCGAGGCAGCCCCGGTGTTGGATCGCGTCTAAACTGATGCAGGGGCCGGGGGTGAGAGTGTGCTCTGTGCCCTCAGATGAAGGATGCTGAAATTACCAAGTGTCCGTGGTTTATACTGCAGGTATGCAGGGGCCTTATCTGCCCCTGGACGATGCCGCTATGGGAGGGGGGAGGGGACGGTTCGGCGGCAGCTCCGGATCGCTGTCCCGATTTCCGGATATTCCCCTGAGCTCGCGGTGGCCTCCTGCGGAGTTTATGCTCATATTGTCGCCTCCTCAGTCCACTGCTCCTTGTCTCCCGCTGCGAGGGCCGTATCACAGAAGCCCGATGTTTGGTGCTAGACTGGCCGATCAGGAGAGAGTGTCAGAGACGGGCATGCGCCTTTTACCTTTCCAAATGAAAAGTGTCGATTGGGGAGGAAGAAGTTTCCCCTACTCTACCTCCAGATGGTGGAACTCTATCCAATCATTTGAGGTCAGCCTAAACTATTGAAGTTCAGGAACTTAAGCCTTTTCTTTTCAGCCCATAGGTTAATGTAGTCATCTAACTGCTTAGCAAATGTTTAGGTATTTTATATCCGGTACTGTCAGGTTTGAAATGACACGAGTGCCAAGATGCCTTTTTGGTAATTGTGCGCTTGATTTAAAATGTATTTAAAATTGTTGATCTCCAAAAAGGCCTAAATCAATAAATTGAATTGAAATTCAAGTTTATCATTTTAATCCTATTGTTGGAAAATATGTGATTTTGAACCCCATGAGGCGGTTCCTTTCCAGGAAGCATTCAGGTTGTAATCATGAGTCAAATAATGCTGAGGAGGTTAAAATATTAAAATTGAATTCTAATTACATATGAAATGTTCAATGTTCAATATATTTCTCTTAGTATTTTAATGTGAGGACTTTATTGCTTAAGGAAAATAATTAGTATTTGTTTTTCTATATGTAGCAAGCATTACATTAATGAAACCACTGTATCCCACCTTTGTTCTTTCCTTTCCTGTTCTTTATTAAAGTTTCTATTGTTGAGCTTTAAAGATTGCCCGAAATTAAGAATTGTGCTCTACATAACTTTGCTGTGTTACAGTATGTTGATTTTTATGTACAACTTTCGTCTCTTATGTGTATGGCAACTGATGTTTTGTTTTGCTTTAATAATCAGCTTATGTTTATTAGGTTTTATTATTCAATAAAATGTTTCAAACACAACAAATGGTAGTTGATATGTATTTACAACTGCAGCATTTTTATTGTATGGGCACTTTCAAAGGCCAAAAATATGGTCTGTGGGTTGACGGAGGACCACATTGGCATCAGCAGGGAGAGGTTTGGGCAGGTGATTGGGGGTATATGTAAGGTTGGAAGTAGGGGGAACAACGCATGTACATTGTGTGGACTGTGACTCCTGGAGTTATTGTGAGGGATACCATGCTACCCTGAAAATGAATCCCCTAGTGATTATTATCAACAAACTTTATTCAGTTTTATAAAAGAAAACCATAAAAGTCATACATAAAATGATAAAACATTTTCCAAGTTACAGATTGACAAATATAATATGTCCAAGTTAATCAGAACACAAGGTAAAAATTCATGAATTACAGTACAGAAGTTAATCGCAGCTTGACCTGAATCTAACAGCGAACCGTAAAAAGTAAAGCGTATGCAAAACAGTGTCATTAGAGAGCAGTTGTAAAAAGATAAAAGCTGGTCTCACCCGCCTAAAACACGCTTTTTTGAGAATGGGAATAATAAATAACTTTCTAGGGACAGCATAAAAAATACAAAACATTAAAAAAGGGCATCATGTCCTGAGGAGACTCACCGTTGCAGCCGCAGGGCATGAGGCACTGGCCTCTGTGGGAACCGCAAGGGTGTGCTAAGAGGTAATGGAAGAAGTTGAGCCGAAACTGGGTGAATAGAAGAAGATCATGGATGCTTTTAAGCCCTAGAAGATAAGGTTCGATGGTTGGTACAGTTTTTAACACAATGTACTTACGCACACTAGGCTTACACAGCTCATTTCCCTTTCTATCACAGCAGCTCATTCTTTAAAAAACACTCTTGGACCAGAGAAAGGTCTCTCTTACATATGCGCTCAGGGTTAGCAAATAGTTCCTACCTACCCTGGAGAGGCCAACTCTTATATACTGGAACCAACGGATGCGTGAGACATGGTCAAGTGAAAGGCATTCCCTTAGGGCGTCTTTGCTAAGTGTATTTTCTTAATTAGCCCAAATATTAAGCCACAAAGCTAGGGGATGGAAAACCAGTAAATCTGAGAAGAAAGGCATCCCCAACTCTACGTGCACAACATAAAACGGGGTGCTTTGTGGGACAGAAAGGGCCCATCGCAGGAAAGAGTTTTCAGCACTTTGCACTGCCCCTACCCCAATGTGGCCCCATATCTCACTCCCATTACTAACCTTTGAGATATATTTGTCTTCGTATGTCTTCAAAAGAGCCCCTATTGGCTTCCCTCCCACTCTGCTGGCAAAGTTAAAAACAGCTGCAAAAGCTTTCACTATATCCCCTGTCTTCCAAGTAAACAAAGGGCACCAACTCAAGGAATCGTCAAACACAACTCCCAAATAAGAGAAAACATTGGTCTTCGGTATTGACGAAAGTCCAAATTTAAAAGTGAACTGCTTAGCTTTACGAGGTCCCACCTGCATAATGCACGACTTGGAATGATGAAACTAAAGGTCCAAGTCCTTCATAAAAAGGGCAAAAGAATTCAGAAGAAGTTGCAGGCGCCTAGCTGTCCTCGCCCAAGGACTACGTCGTCTGCATATAGGAGGACTGGCAGGCTATGCTTGGCTACCTGGGGATAATCAGCATTTGTGGCCAAAAGGGTCTTCTTTAAGGAATTAATATATAGGTTAAAAAGAAAAGGTGCTAAAATGCACCCCTGACACACCCCTCTTTTGATGTCAAGCTGACTGGACACTCTCAGATCCTTTGAATAGCGGAAAAACGGTGAAGATCCCGCAGAAATAAAATGATGTTACTGTCAATGCCAATGGAGGACATCACCTGCCACAGCTTGGACCTATTGACCCAGTGGAATGCTGAGGACTGGTCCATGAAGGCTAGGTATATGGGGCTGGAACGAGCCACAGTGTATTTGTTCAGAGTCATGTACAGGTTTAAAACACTGTTTCACAGTGGAACGACCTGGGCGAAAGCCTTATTGGATAGTGGATAAAAAGTTGTTTTCATCAACCCAAGATACAAGTGTGTCAAGTATCATGCGGCCCACCACCTTCACCACAGAGTCCAGAAGAGAAAAAAACGGTCTTTGCAGCATTCACAGACGTTTCCACAGCGTTATTGCCTTACATTCCTCGACCTGGCAGCAAGAACTTTTAGGAGAGGACGGTGGCCTCTAAGCCGTAATTCATACTAATAATGGATTGAAACAGGGATGTCTGTAGGAGTCCACCATCTGTCATGTTTACTTTATGTAGATGATATTGTTATCTTGGATTTACCGCCTCAGGGTCCCAATACCCTCCTGTTTTCTCTCTGTCAGTTTGCTGTTTCCCACTTTTTGAAAGTTTATATTTCCAAGAGTAAAGGTTTGATTTTTAAGGGAAATAAGTTTCGTAAACATTGCAGCTGTGATTGGCACCCTGGTAAAGAGTAGCTGGAAGCCTTCACCCTTACTTGGACGAAATATCGTCTGATACCCAGAATGAAAGTGAGCACATATTAAACAACTCCTCGTTGCGTAGGTGGGTTAGAGGCTTATTACAATGTCCATAGGTACTTTCTACATTTATCACCTGTATATCAAGCAATAGTCTCTTAGACTCTGCTGGACGCTATAGAATGCATAGATATTTCAAAATGCTACTTTAACAATTTTAAGGAAAATATGTAATTTGAATACACTTCTGGCAGTACCAGCACTTAGACTAGAATTCAGGATAATGAATGGTTTTGTGTAAGGCCTGGCAGCGGTAGTACGGTGGAGGCACCGGCTGCAGATGAACAAAGAAAACACAATTAGATATCTTTCACTGTCACTTACAGAAAGTTTTGATATGAAATAAGAAAAGTGTGCATTCTATAGAAATTTTAAATATGCAATAAATATGTTTGAGGTAAATCAGGAAACTCTTATCTCATGTTCAGTTTATCAGCTAAAACGTTTTTTAAAGACATCCTGGGGTGCCCTTAGTTTAAATTTGGATTCTTAATTTTCTACAAATAAGGGAACATTTGATGTAATAATTTCATCCTTTTCTGTGACAAAGCCTCAAAAAGCTCTCTCTTGGAACCTTGATGACAGAATTCAACACTTTTTGATATTGTTCTGTATGAATCACTCCCTTTAAAATCTGTTAATATAAAATGGTCTCGGATGAAAGTTATGGATGGAATATGTGACTGCTGTAAGCTGGTATACAGGATAGCAACCATGTACTCTTTGTTACCACTGCCTCGCACTAACAGCGTCGTTTATTATTGAGACCTTTGTTTTTAAAATACAATATAAGCACAGTAGAAAAAGCTCCAAATCTGATATATATATATTTTTTTGTCCTCATACGCCGATAAAGATATTTTCAGAATTGATTATACCGAGAATCTTTATGGAAGCTCTTTCTGCGAACACCCAGTATAAATCTCACGGTACCACCATGTAGAGAGTCAGCTCAGTCTCGCACTTTACCAGACCCATAGACTGATCTTAGGGTGGATCCTTCCGCAAAAAGGCATAATCATTGGACAAAGTTGTTATAATCCATCGAGCCAAATTATACAGGGGGTCCAAAAATGCTTCCTTCTCTTCCATGCTATGCTATCCAGACTGCATATATCGGGACAGTGGTGCTCACCCAGAGTTTACATATTACCCTACGAGCCAAGACAATTAAATACAAAAATAACTTGTTACTGTCTCGAGGTACATTTTCATAATTGGAAGGAATTCCCAAAAAAACTTGTTGCGTACTAACCTGTATTTCATAGCCAAAGATGGCTTTCATACCTTCTTGTATTTCAAACCAAAATTCATTAAGTGCGGGACAAGTCAAGAACATGTGCAGGTCATCTGCTTTTTCCAGATTGCATTTTGGGCAACAGGGACTAGGCCCCTTCGAAAATTTAGCAAGCCTGGCTGGAGACCAATATACTCTATGGAGAGAAAACAAGTGATTCTGCTTTAAATTGGCAGGTGAGACCGTAAGATGTAGTAAATCAAAGGATACTTGCCATAAAATCTGCAGGTCGACGTCCGGTACTTGATCCCTCCATAGCTGTTCTGGAAGGGCGAAATCTCTATCTTCCTCCTCGAGTATTGTCCAATAGAGGACTGATCTTTTGAGTGATCTAGGTGTCTTTATTAAAAGCTCATCCAAACCAGTGTTAGCACCTTTATCCCCTGTAACAGCCTGGGTCCAGCTTTTGATTTGTAAGTACTTAAATTTGGATACGTTTTTATCCGTAAGAGCAGAAATGTCTTCCCAACTCAAAAGATTCCCTTCAGGCAATAACTGACCCCATGTTCTGATGTTTGCACTCTGCACAGCTATAGATAGTAAGTCTTTAGTCCATTCAGGAGAGACCGGTGAGTCCCAAATTTGGGCAATAGCAGAGTAATATGGGCTATTCAGCGCTCTCCTGACTCTAGCCCTCACATATGTCATGTCTCTAAGAATCTTTAAACGCACTTTTTTAAAGTAACGCATATCTCCAAACTTGAACAAAAATGCATTAGATCCTCCCTGGATCTCAGATAACATATTTTGGAACATAAAGTCTGTTTCTGTCTCCCCTAGGGTATCAAATAATCTTAGTCCTGCCTTCAATAATAAGGTCCAGGCATATACTCTCAGATCTGGTGCGCATAGACCACCCTTGGTTTTCTTTCTATGGAGCTTTTTCCAGGAAATCCTTATGCCTTTTGAAGCCCAAATAAAGGAATTCCATTTAGCTTGGATTTTAGTTAGTCTGGCTTCTTTGAAAGTCAGTTGAATATTCTGGAATATATATATTAGTTTGGGTAGCAGCATCATTTTTACTATATTGATTCTTTCGAATAAGGTCAGAGGAAGAAATGACCAGCTTTTTAGGGATTCCGCGATTTCTTTCTCTATTTTTTGGAGATTTGTTTCCGGAAGTTGATTTATGTCCTGCGTAATTTGAATTCCCAGATATCTGATTTGGTGTTTCAAAATTGGGATGGAGTTTGCGTGGGTTATATTCCAGCACATACATTCTGATTTAGATTGGTTAATCAGATATCCAGAAACTTGACCAAACATCTCTGCTGCTTTGTATATAAGAGGGATTGATTTGATAGGGTCAGTAGTGTACAGCATCAGATCGTCCGCATATAAAGCGTCTTTTTTAACCCAGTTGTTATGTTTAAGGGTAGGATGTCTTGGTCTTGTCTAATCTTCTCTGCAAATGATTCCATATATAAATCAAAAAGCAAGGGTGAAAGCGGACATCCTTGTCTTGTCCCTCTTTGAATTTTTATAGGATGGGATAAACTCCCGTTTATTAATACTCTGGCTGTCGGAGCTTGGTAAAATGCTGCTATTGTCCTACAGAAATTTCTGCCTAAATTGACCTTTTCTAGTACTTTAACCAAAAATTCCCAGTTAACGCGATCAAACGCCTTTGCGGCATCTAATGTGATAACCGCTAGTGGAACTTTATATTGAGAAGTAACGTCTATTGCACCCACCAAGGCTTGTGTAAGATCTTGCATAGAGCGACCTCTGACAAAACCCTTTTGATCTAAGTGTAATAATTGCCCTGCTGCCCCGTTTAACCTCTCCGCTAATATTTTTGCCATGGGCTTGTAATCAGTATTAAGGAGGGAGATAGGCCTATAAGAATCACATTGGGATGGTCTCTTCATTGGTTTTAAGATAAGGACCACTATGGCATCATTCCAAGAAAGAGGGATTTTGCCTCCTTCCTCATATATAGAGGTGAAAAGCATATTCAAAACTGGTATTAATACAGGTGCTAGCACTTTATAAATCTCAGAAGGTAGTCCAAATCTGATATTTTTACCTGATAATGAACTGTTGTGTCAAAAAGTTTTGATATTAAATATTTTTTAATTAGTATTAAAATATATTTTAAAACTATCTTGTGGACCTCCTCATTGATCCAAATCTTCAACTAAGATTAAAAGTGATGCAAAAGTGAGAATTTCTGTCAGTTTATCATGGTTTTTCCGCTATGTTTTTGGATATCATCTATGTTGAAATGTTCCGATTACTTCAACAATTCAATTTCTTGCTCAAAGTTTTCTGCATGAGCCATGGTTCTCTTCATTTTCAGAGTTGAGAGTATGGGTGAATAACTATCCCATGGGTCAATTGACTATTAACGCAGCCTGTTGTTCCTATCAGTGCGTGTTTAGTAAATAGCTCTGAGGCCACCTCTCAGCACGTTCAGTAGCTGCACTCACTCCTCAGGTCAGACACTCCTCCTGCAGGGACATGTCATCTCTAAGCAGGCAGACTGGCTACTATGAGCTCATGACAGCTGTGCAGCTCCTCACATCTGGGAGACTGGACACCGCAGTCAGGTGGACACCAGCCCTCATCAGGAGGCCCCCGATCCTGTGACACAGAAAAAAGTGTCTGTTCACAACTATTAATTCACAAAACATGGTACGCTGCTATCACCGCTCTACATGCTAAAGGCGTGACAGAGATTGTAGGCCACTGTCCAAGAACTGAGGACACGCGTGAGTTCTCACCTCAGATCCAGGACCTCACGTATGTCAAGGGACATGCACGGGCCCTCCCTCCCTACCACCTTTCTCCCCCCACCTCTCTCTCTCCTCTCTACTGTTCTCTCTCTCCTCTCTCTCTCTCTCCTCTCTCTCCCTCTCTCTCACCTCTCCCTCTCTCTCCTCTCTCTTTTCTTCTCTCTCTCACTCTTTCTCTCCTCTCTCGTTGTATCTCTCTCTGTATCTCTCTCTCTCTCTCTGAATATTTCTCTCTCTCTCCCCCTCTCTCTCTTCTCTCTCTCTCTCTCTCCTCTCTCTCTTCTTCTCTCTCTCACTCTTCCCCTCTCTCTATCTCTTTCTCTCTTCCTGTATCTCTCTGTATCTCTCTCTCTCCCTCTCTCTCCTCTCTCCCCCTCTCTCTCTCTTCTCTCTCTCTCTCTCTCCTCTCTCTCTTCTTCTCTCTCTCACTCTTCCCCTCTCTCTACCTCTCTCTCTCCTCTCTCTTTCTCTCCTTCTCTTTCCCTTCTCTCTCTCCTCCCACTTCTCTGTATCTCTCTCTCTCTCTCTGTATCTCTCTCTCTGTATCTCTCTGTATCTCTCTCTCTCCCTCTCTCTCTCTCTCTCTCTCTCCCTCTCTCTCCTCCCTCTCTTTCTCCTCTCTCTCTGCTTCGCTCTCTCACTCTTCCCCTCTCTCTATCGCTCTCTCTCCTCTCTCTTTCTTTCTCTCTTTCTCTCTCCTCTCTCTCTCTCTCTCTCTCTCTCTCTCTCTCTATGTATCTCTCTCTCTGCATCTCTCTCTCCAATAAAAGAGAGAGGGACCCCACACCAAAGGGATGGAGTACCACAGTAGACTTTCATCAAGTAAAAATTTCCCTTTGGGACACCTTACTAGTAGGACAAACAATCTCAGACATACACAGATGAAAACACCCCAATTGTGATACTATACTACCGAGGCACAATGTAAACAAACAAATTATGAGAAAATACAGAACAGTTTATTCATATTACAGTACATCATAAAATAATTAAAACAGGGACAGACAATTTAAAAAAGGAAACAGATATTTTCCTATTGGTAAAAAGGAGGTCACAGCCAGAGATTGAACTCCGCAAAATGTCAGAATTATCTTCAATTGGTATAGAACATAATCCTCCTTTCTTTTGCATTGACGCGTTTCGGCGGACCTTCTAGTAAAGCCACCTTCATCAGGAATACATATAATGTCTTCCCATAAATTTCTACAGAACTTTTTCAAAGTCAACTGACAGCATGGGGAAGAAACCTCCGATGTCCTTGCGAGGGTTGACTGCTGTAACCAGTTAGTCCGTCTCATGCAGTACTGGATATTGCAATAAGGATAAAATCCAGGATCAATATCACTGGCTTGGTAGTAGCTGATTAGAATTCAATTATTCAATCTGTTTGACACGAAATCTCTCCCGGACACACGGTAGATTAAAAAAGGGAAACACCTAATGGGCTTCTAAATAATCAATTACATTAACGGGCTAAGTCACACGGCAGCGTAAAGGCAGTTTCCTCCTATATCGAATTCCGCCAAACCGGGGACCACAATAATTCGTAGCAATATCGCCGCGTGTCAAAAACGCCAACGTCAAATGCCTCGTCTCTTTTTAAAAAGTAAAGTGCAAACACCACCTTGGTGCATAAAATCACCGGCATCCCGCGTGTCGCGTGTCAGCACACTCCAGTCATTATATTATATATAATATTAACAAGAGACGTGGCATTTGACGTTTATCAGAGGTTTCTTCCCCATGCTGTCAGTTGACTTTGAAAAAGTTCTGTAGAAATTTATAGGAAGACATTATATGTTTTCCTGATGAAGGTGGCTTTACTAGAAGGTCCACCGAAACGCGTCGATGCAAAAGAATGGAGGATTATGTTCTATACCAATTGAAGATAATTCTGACGTTTTGCGGAATTCAATCACTGTCTGTGACCTCCTTTTTACCAATAGGAAAATATCTGTTTCCTTTTTTAAATTATCTGTCCCTGTTTTAATTATCTTATGATGTACTGTAATATGAATAAACTGTTCTGTATTTTCTCATAATTTGTTTGTTTACATTGTGCCTCGGTAGTATAGTATTACAATTAGGGTGTTTTCATCTGTGTATGTCTGAGATTGTTTTTCCTACTAGTAAGGTGTCCCAAAGGGAAAGTTTTACTTGACGAAAGTCTCTCTCTCTCTCTCTCTCTCTCTCTCTCTCTCTCTCTCTCTCTGTCTCTCTCTCTCTCGTATAACGTTGCACTGGGATAAAATCAAAAACAATGCTAGATACTCGACACTCGGGCAGGGGAACACGACTAGACACCATGAGGGGACATTCTCATCTCAACCCTGATGCTAACCCTATGAAGCACCCTAAAACTTTAGGACTACTCACACACCTGGGACCCGCAATTCACCCCACCATCTACAAAATGGTGGTGCTCAGGAACACTAACCAGCAGCCCTCACAGCAAAAAGACCTCATCGAATCACTAAAGGAAGCCCTGCCACCTCTGTCTCGATTTCAGTGTCCCTACACCATTAGGAATGTCAGCAGTACACTTCCATTGTCTATGTCTATGTGGTGTTATTTATAAAGCGCAGCTATTACTCCAAGGAGTGTCCTAGTGCTACTTTTTTGATCATGGCGAATTCTATCCCTTCCGTAACTCCATCGGAAAAAGTACGCAGCCCACCACCTAGCTGGTTTGGTTTTATGCGGGTTCCATAGAGTTTCCGGACCTATACAAAGAGCAGGAATACCGCCTTAAAGTTACATCTTTCAATACTAGGTAACTTTAACTTTATTTTCAGAACAGAGCCATGATTTCTGTGAAATTCTTTCCCATTTTAACCGTTTGTCGGTAATAGCAGCGCCGTATACGCGTTTGGTGTCGTTGGCACACCCGCAGTCTATCTATTGAAGCTCACTTACCACCACATATAGAAAGAGTTGTGGCCCTCCTGATGAAGGCACTCACAGTGCCGAAACGTGTGGTGAGAACATTCATCTCCTAGCCGCCTCACATTATATGTCCTATTGGTCCTGAGAATCCTATACTAATATAGTGAATTCATGAATCTTTGTTTAAAATCGGATAAATGTGTGTCTCCACCTCCTAAATTCATAATTCTCTGTATTTCTGACTTAGCACTCAGTCTGAGTTTCTATTTGATTAACTTCAATTTGTGCCTACGAACTTTGAATATTTTCAAAGTAAATCTTTAAAACGTAAAACTATTGTGTCTGTCGTTCTTAAAGATTCCAATGTGATCAAGAGACAATGTTCTACTGTATTTTCATTAAAGGAGAGATGGGTGCATCAGGGAGCACCAAATTCCGTATAGGAACGTCACCGCACCTGGTCCGAGAAAATCAACATATGCAGGGGAGAAGAGAAATATGTGGGGTTGCGAGCTGTCTATTGGTGTCAGGAAGACACCATTGCTGGTTGCACAGCTATCCTTTAAGTACTCTGTGGATCCCTACCTTCCTTGGCCAAAGAGAATTTTTGAACCTGGAACAGCAGGTATTTTCTTTTTAAATTTTCTTGGACATAGAGAATTTGAATATGGAGCAGCAAGTGCATCAGCAGCTCATACTTTTGTACAGTTAACGCTTGCAAGGGATATGGATTTTCTGTCTGCACTCTCAGAACTAATTTGGGTTAGTTCTTCAGTCATATGTCTTCTCCAGGACATCTTCCAGATGGATCCTTTAATCCACAAATAAATAAAAATAAAGAACATGATCCTTTTTAGGTCTCGCTGAACCAACGCGCATGCGTTTTTCTGCGAGAGTATAGCAAGGGGCTTTCAAAAATGCTCCCAAAATCTGCAGGCGGATCGGGCACAGTGCATGTGCGCCAGGCGCATGCACCATTTGTCCCCCTACAGCCTTTGGGAGCATTTTCGCAGCCGCTTTGATGTTCTCAGTTAGCCGCGTGGCCACTGAGAACATCAAAGCGGCCGCAAAATGCTCACCATTTGCCACTCCTTCCCTTACCCCACTTCCTGCTTGTCATTGTTTGTCGGACAGTGTTTGTAATTCTTTCATGCCGTTCTTTAAATTGCTTTCCTCACTCCAATTCACTTCTGTTCACTCTCCCTACTTTTGCAAATGGTTTCTTTATTCCGTTTTCTTAAACTAGTGCGATCGTTTTGGGCTAAGCATTTCTTGTGCTCAGAATTGACCTTGTGTTTCTGTCAATTTAAATTTGTACTTGCTTGAAACAGTTGAAATTCAATTTATTTCCAAAGCAGTGGACAACTTCCATTTGTTTACATTTCCTCCTCACACACTTGCGTTTTAAGCTGTGAGCCCTGAAATAGAATAGTTCACTTCCACAGCTCTGCGCCGCTGTTGTCTGTAAGTTGCTGTCAATTACTTTAATTACCCTTTGCTCTGACTTGCTGACGCCTAATCAAAGCGCGTTTTTGCCCAGATTCACGCTCCAAATCTTTCTAACATGTTCCTCTGATGTACAGGTATTCTTTGTATGTTAACTCCTTTTCCCATTGAATTTAGGGATCCATCGGACACTGTTTCTTCTCTTCACTGTTTTTTAAATAGTGTATATAGTGCTTACATGCCATTCTCAAATTATTTAATCACGTCTATTCACTTTTATTCACTTTCACCACTTATGCAAACAATTTGTTTTACTTTTTTTCAACCTAAATACGAACGTTTTGAGCTAAGCATTTATTATGCTCAGAGTTGATCATTTGTTCATGTTAATTTGTATCTATACTTGCGTGTAACAGGCGGAAATCGAACTATTCCCATGGCACAGGTTGAGTTTATTTATTTATATTTCCTCTTTAAGTACTGGCGGTTTAGACTGTGAGCCCCAAAATAGAATAGTTCACTTTCAGAGCTACGCGCCGCTGATGTCAGTACGTAACTGTCAATTACTATAATTACCCTTTGCTCTGACTTGCCGATGTCTTTTCAAAGCGAGTTTTTTCCCATATTGGCTAATTTCAACGGTGTACTCAGACGCCGCTTCCTTGTTTTCTTCATCCGGTGACTGTAGGCTCATGCTGTCACATTCCTTTATTGTTGAGCAGTGTTTATCCTTTTGCGATCTCTTTCACAAGTCATTAGTCCTTGACTTGATTCTGTGATCATACATGCTTGGCATATAACTTCTGATTCAGTTTGTTTCTGAATGTGATTACTTGTGTTGTTGTGAGTGTGTGTCAGGTCAAGTTCAGTGCCAAGGTCATTGAATTCCTCACATTTAACCGGGCGCCGCTGTTTTTTTTCCTTGTAATTTTGTCAATCATTGTGATTCCTATTCCACAGTGCGCTAAGCCATCTGGTGCTTTCATCAACCATACACACACACTACCACACACACTACCACACCCACACACAACGACACACACAATCACACACACAACCACACACAACCACACACACAAACACAACACACACAACCACAACCACACACACAACCACAACCACACGCACAACCACCATCATACACACAACAACAAGCACACACACAACCACACACACACACAACCACACACACAACCACACACACAACCACACACACAACCATACACACACAACCACAAACACACAACCACAAGCACACACACAACCACACACAACCACACACATACACACACATAACTACACATACAACCACACACACACCCACACACACACAACCATAAACACACAACCACAAACACAACACACACAACCACACACAACCACACACACAACCACACACAACCACACACACACACACTCACACACACAACCACAACCACACCCAACCACACATACAACCACACACACAACCACACACACACAACTACACACACACAACCACACACACAGCCACACAGTCAGTGCACACTTTCAACAGGTACAGACACCATCAGTCGTCAGTGCACGCTTTTACGGGGCACAAACACCACCAGCCGTCAGTGCACGCTTTCACTGGGCACAAACACCACCAGCCGTCAGTGCATGCTTCCACCTGACACACACCACCAGACGTCAGTGCACACTTTCACCAGGCACACACATACCACCAGCCATCACTGCACGCTTTCACCAGGCACACACACACCACCAGCCGTCAGTGCATGCTTTCATCAGCCACACAGAAAGCTAAGGCCGATACTAACTCCCCTCAAGCTCTGGTTCTCCTCAATTTGTCCGCTGCGTTCGACACGGTTGAGCATACCATCTTACTTGACCGTGTCGGCGCAGCGGGCATTCGGGGCTCTGCTCTCTCCTGGATCACGTCCTTTCTAACAGGACGCTCACAAGCCGTTCACCTCTCTGGGTTCTCCGCTTCTCCCCTTCCGGTGTCCTGTGGGGTTCCTCAAGGTTCTTCCCTCTCTTCTTTTCTTTTTAATCTCTATATTCGTCCCCTCATTGTTTCTCTTCTTGATCTGGGGGTCTCTGTGTATAATTACGCAGACGACCTCCAGCTCGTTTTCGACCTCTCCTCCTCTTCCCACTCCCTTTCATTTTTTCGTTCCACTCTGGTTTTTATTTCCGGTTGGATGAGCGCCAATCATCTCAAGCTCAATCCGGATAAGACTGAGCTTGTCTTGACTGGTGGCTCATCCAGTCCATGGTCTTCTGCTTTCTGGCCCCCCATCCTTGGTCCCCCTCCTACCCCGGTTTCCTCTGTTAAAACGCTGGTGGACATCAAGGTCAGCCAGGACCTGTCAATGCATGCACAGGTCAGCTCTGTAGTGTCCTCCTGCTTCCTCTCCCTCCGCTTGATCCAAAAAATCTCCCGTTTTTTTCCCCTGGATTCCCTTAAAATTATCATTTTGGCCCTCATCACCTCCCGCCTTGATTATGGAAATAGCTTGTTCGTGGGCATCCCCGCCTACGAAACTTGCCATCTGCAAGCAATCCAGAATCAGGCTGCCCGTCTTATTTTTCATTTTCCCAAAACCCATCATATCACTCCTGTCCTTAAATCTCTTCATTGGTTACCTGTTTTGCAGAGATCCCTATTCAAACTAGGGTGCCTAGTTTTCCGGGCTGTTGATCGCTCTGCTCCGGCGTTCATCAATACCCTGATCTCCACTCATACCCCTGCCCGTACCCTCCGCTCATCTACCTCCGCCCTCCTCACTGTTCCTCGTTTTCGCAAATCCCGCACTGGTGGTACAAGATTTTCTGTGATGGCCCCCCGGTTCTGGAACTCCCTCCCTCTATCTATGCGCTCAATTCCCATCTTTTCACACTTCCGCAAAGCGCTTAAAACCTTCTTGTTTGCCCAGGCCTACACCTGTTAAACTCCCTCGGCCCTGTCTGTCTCTGTTGTTTAGAGCTCTCAGCGCCAGGAAGCCGCTTGGCCACAGTGCGCTCAATAAATATCTTATTCATTCATTATTCATTCATTCACACACCACCAGCCATCAGTGCACGCTTTCACCAGGCACAAACACCACCAGCTGTCAGTGCACACTTGTTATGTTATGTTATGTTATGTTAAAATGGTTTTTATAGAGCGCGCGGCTACTCAAAAAGAGTGTCCCGGCGCTTTTAATTAAAGAAGGCTGCAGTAAACTAACATAACACATTAAAGAGAAAAAGACACAGAAAAGGAAGAAACAGAAAACAAAAAAAAGGCCTACTGGGTAAACAGCCAGGTTTTAAGGTCCTTTCTAAAAGCCAATAAGCCAGTGGCTCCCCGGAGGGAAAGGGGCAAAGAATTCCATAATTGGGGCGCCAGTAATCCAAAGGAGCGACCTCCCAAGCGCGCTCTCTTCACTCGTGGAACAGTAGCCAGAAATAAAGATTCTGACCTCAGAGAGCGAGCTGGTTGGTAAAAAGTAAGTCTCCTCTGGAGATACTTAGCTCCCGTCGCATGGAGGGCCTTGTATGTCAGAGTCAGAGCCTTAAAGGCGATCCGCTTACGGATTGGGAGCCAGTGCAAAGTCTGGAGCAAGCCCGCAGCACTGGTACGTCTGTTCACTCCGTAGATCGCTCTTGCCGTGGCATTCTGCACAACTTGAAGCCGCTGTAACAGGTACTCTGGCAGGCCCAGGTATAGAACGTTAGAATAATCCAACCTGGAGCCTATCAGGGCCTGTACAGTCAGCTTCCTGTGCTCCTCCGATAACAGGGGAAGAAACCTCCGTAGCATCCTGAGGAGGCCGAAACACATGCCCGACACCCCCAGATTCTGGGCCTTCATTGTCAGCCCCGTGTCCATCTTAACACCCAAGTTCTTAGCCATTTGGGATGAACACGTTGGGGGGAACATGTCGATAGGCCACCAAGCCTGCCAGTCTGGCTCAGTGTCGCACCCAAAGAAGAGTATCTCGGACTTGTCGGAATTGCACTTGAGGCTGTGCAGTTGGAACCATTGAAACACAGCCCCAAGGCAATCCCGGATACTCTCCCCCTCAAAATCTCCTCCTCTCTTACACGAGAAGAGGAGCTGGGTATCGTCGGCATAGGATACGATCCGGGCCCCAAACGACTCCGCCAACGCCGCCAAAGGGGTCATGAAGATATTAAAGAGGGTCGGGCTCAGAATAGAGCCCTGCGGGACCCCGACTCCCAGAGGAGGCATCACGGCGGAATCTGGTGAGGCCCAGACCGTTTGCCGGCGGCCAGCTAGAAAGGAGGAAAACCAGCTGAACACCGTTCCCCGAAGTCCTATCTCGTAGAGTCTTGTGAGAAGACCATCATGGGGAACGGTGTCGAAGGCCGCCGACAAATCCAACATCACCAGCATGGCTTTGCCCCCTGAATCCAGGATCTCCTTGATTGTTTCGGAGACCTCGAGGAGCGCAGTCTCGGTGCTAAGATTAGGGCGAAAACCTGACTGGGTGGCATGCAGAATCTCGTTCGCCTCTAGAAAATTGGAGAGCACCGTCTGCACGTGCTTTTCAACAATTTTCGTAAGAGCCGGCAGCAGAGAGATAGGCCGATAGTTAGCAAGGGCCTTAGGGTCCAAACCAGGCTTCTTAAGCAGCGGGATGACCATTGCCTGCTTCCAAGCCTGCGGGACCACTCCCTGGCTCAGTGAAAGATTCAGCAGCGGATTAACCTGTGGTAAATAAATAATTAATTACCGGTACTATTTTTCATATAATCAATAAAACAGGTAGCTCAATAAATAAGAGTCAGGATTCGAGGTATCTTGAGTCGACAGGCTTTAATCAGGCATAAGGACAGGAACAGGACAGCCTGCAATAGTACGGGATGGCAGCTGCCAGGGAAGGCACAAGGAAAGTCAGGATGGCTAATTGGCAACTTTTAATATGGGTGCACAGTATATATACTTAAACAATTGCATTACATTCAATACAGTAGGCGTAGCAGTAGGCGTGACTCGTAGCAGTCGTGAAAGATAAGGGCAAAATGATGTAACAAGAAGGCGTGTACAGGGCGTGTACATAGACATGTGATGTAAACGTAACAGAAGTGTCATAAACGGGGCGGAAACATGGAGGGGGCTACCTGAGCAGCTGGGACCTCTAACCTAGTGGTGCGTGAAAACGGGCAATGACGTGTTACCAGAGAGAACTGGGGGCTATGACTTCTGTGCTAGAAGAGGAGACTAAAGTCTGGAGTGTCAGAGCGACATGTACCCAAGGCATATCTGGTATCTGGTGTTTAGAGTACATGTTGATAGAATCCAAAAGTTATCAGGGCAAAGGCTACTAGACATTAGGACTGGTGCATGCATAATTCTACATGTATTGCGTGTGCGAGGAATATTCTATGAATATTAATACAGTATTTCTCTTACATGGAGACAGTAAGGCTAGACCATGACGGAAACTATTGATGCGATTCAGTAGCTTAGGAATGCAGAGAAGGAGGGCCGGACTGATAACTAGAATCATAACATACTCTTGGCAGACTGGGAGGCAGAGCCAGGCCGGGCCGGGCACTGCGAGGCATGAAAGTAAGCTAGGGGTCAGGGATGCAGGTGGGGGCTGTATCGCTCCTCGGAGAGGGTTCAGGAGACAGGAGCTGAATCTGAGTCTGGGCCCTTTTGAGGCCTAGAAACGGGGACAATTCAATGAATTAACGTGCACACTGTAAAATGTGGCAACGTAGGTTTACATAGGCTTAATATTCGTTGCTTTCACAAGGACTGGAAACTGGCATACTAGAGATGGACACAACTTGTAATTGCGTCTTTAATCGATCAGAGGGGAATACATGCATATCGATCATGCACATATAGCATAAGATGGGGAACACGTAGGCACATACAACATGGCAAAATTTACTTTTCCACATTCCCTCCTTGTGCCCTACGTTTACATCAGGAAACATCAATATTCATGATACCATCTATCATTTCATATAGCATCATTTGCTCGTCTCGAATTGTCTTGGAACGGGACTTAGGACTAGGAATACAAGAGGTAGCGCACATGCCGCAAATCGCAGGGCCACATTGTATACAGAGGCAGTAACTGAATATGATCATTACTGCAATACCCAGGAATGACAGTACTTTCCATCCCCAGGCAGATACAATACTCCAGAGCCAACCGGACCATGTCCAGGTGCCTGGATTCTGGTGCAACTGATGGGCAATTTTATGAAGTCTGGTTATAGCTGAATAAACAGACGGCGCGTTATTAGGAATGAAAATGCAGCAACTAGATCCGATGACTCTACATGCTCCTCCTCTATCGGCCAGTATGACGTCAAGAACGAGACGATTTTGGAGCACGACAAAACGCATAGCAGATTGCTCTTCGGTTAAGTTACCTAGAGCAGAAGTAGTCTCATTCACTACTGCTTCAAGGGTTCTGGTTAACCTACGTATTGTCGTGTGGTGGTGTGGTGGGAGGCGCAATCCCTACAACACAAACTCCAAGACAGGGGCTACCCGACCAGACTATTAAAACGATCCATGAAGAGAGCCCAGAACAACAACAGGGAATCCCTTCTGGAAACTCACAGCAAAGAGAGCGAGGACATCATCACTTGCGTGACATCCTTCACGAAAAACTCACCTTACATTAAGAAGACAGTAAATGCACACTGGGGTATTTTGAATTCTGTGTCTTTGGACATCCCACGTCCTCGGTTTGCCTTCAAAAGAACTAGCAGCCTGAAGGACCAGCTTGTCCATACCCGACCAAAGAAAACTCCCACTCGTCCGCAGAACACTCTGTGGGACCTGCCCCCAGTCACGGGACATTACCGATGTGGCAACTGTGTGGTGTGTCCGCAAACAATACAAACCAAAACAGTCCAACTCTCTGATACCTTCACATGGTGCCTGAACCGACACACCAATTGCAACAGCAGTAACTGTATTTATATGTTGACCTGTCCCTGCGGACTTAAGTACATTGGGATGACGACCCGCCCAGTAAAAATAAGAGTGATGGAACATAACAGCAACATTCGCTGCAAAAGGACACAAACTCGCCTATATGCACATTGCCATGAAAAGGAGCATGCAGCTGAGGGCATCCAATGGGTCGTGCTAGAATGGCATCCTTCATTAAACCAACAGGCTCTGTTTAGGATGGAACAAAGATGGGTGCACCGCCTACACTTAGATACTGAGGGCTTGAATGATTTCGTCCCGTGGAACACTCTATCGAGATAGACACACTCTCTCTCTCCCCAGTGGTATATACAATTGCTGTCAACATTCCAAGCTGCTGTCATCACTAACGCAATACCACACTTGATATGCACATCATATCCCCTTATCCCATTGTTGCCCACCCTCACCCCCAGCAGGATCCACCCAGGGACCAATTTCCCATGCACCCATCCTCTAGATGACGTGGTGATCATCTACATGCTTGGACTACTGCCCCTCTGATCAATGACCTCCTAATACCGGTAGGACTCCCCGGCCCATCACTGACGGGGCGTCACTCAGTCCCGCCAGGTTTACTCAGTACATACGACTTCCCTCTGATCTCCTCCATCCACTTACCATCCTGGCTGGTCAACCTCCCCAGAGCCACGGTCTGGTTTTAGCACCTATAACATCGCACCATGTGGGCCCCTGATCAGGTGGAGACAGCCACATTGCTGATTGCTTGGGCTTCCGCTCTCCCTATTCCCCTCTCCAAGATGGCGGCGGACACCGACACCTAGACGCTCTGACGTCATGCCGGCGCGCCGCGGACACTGAGCCCCTGACCAGACACGCCTCCGGCGTTCACCGGAACCCTTATCAGCAAGCGCCAAGATCAAACAGCTACGGCTGCTTTTGGCGACACTTCGCGCTGGTACGTGGGTTTAGGTGCATAGGTCACCCGCCCGCTCTGCTGAGGTAAGGTGTTGGGTACGGGTTTATTATTATTACTATCATTTGTTTATTAATCACCCATTGCTAGTTGTTAGGCGGACACCTTGACCACCAGGAGCCCTGACGCCCTGGTTGGGCCCCCGGCGGGTTCCTCCCACCCCTTAGGGACCTCAGGCGTCGGCCCCCTCCGAGGCCGCTTGCATAGTTGGGGTACCGGGCTTTGAGCGTACGGATCTACCTACCGCCAGGGTGAGGGCTGATCTATACGACCAGGATTGTTTCCTCGTGAGGTTTGGCGCGGCTGGTGGCCAGGGGCGACTATTCCACCACCAACCGGCCATGAAGAGCAGCGGAGTTCCGCCGCTCGTTGCCATTCGGTGCCCCTCCAGGCTGCGACCTCCCGGGGTGGTGTGATTGTCCTGGATCCACCGGGACCGGGTGGGACCACCGCGGACCTAACCCAGGCTGCTGACTCCGCCCCTGCTGTCCCACCAGACGGCATACACACACTTACCCACCTACTACCATTATCCCCCTGTGGGCAATTTACCCGTGTCTACCCCTGAAACTACTTACTTATACCCTCCAGATAACTGCCCCATTCCCGCAGACCCCACGGGAGCAGCCCAGGGGCACTTACGACCGCCATCGAGGGTAAGTGTTTTCCATACTCTGTACTTTTGTATTTTCACCTCTTAGTGTAGCAATAACGCTGGCTAGCGTTAGATCCTTCCATGCATTTTTAATCACCAATTGCGCGTTGAGACACCTAATGTCTGCTGGCAGTCCTTTACCCAGCATTGTTTTTAAGTGAATTTCACCAACCCCCTGATGCGTAGTGACCTAAACTGTGTCCTCTCCCCCTCCCCTCACCTTATTACTATGTATTACTGCATCGTAACCTAGTAGCATCCCCCTGATTGGGTAACATGGGGCCCTGTATCACCGGTTGAAGTCTACTTCTCTCCCCACAGGGCATCCGCCTGATGCAGGAACCCCTCTCTGGCTGGATCCGGCAACCACACAGGTTGTATCCTTCAGATGCCTCAGCCTGCCGCGGGGCATCTCACTAAAGTTTATGAGCACCATTTTGGTCCTGAAGAATTGCCAATAGGGCATGAAACATGTCGACCGATCCACAATTGAGGGTTGAACGGGACTGACTTCTCGTAACTACTGTAGTCCCATTACCCCTCACACTTTTTATTAAGTTAAGGTGGTGAACTACACGATTAAAGACAAAGCAGTAGATCACACCAACCTTTTTTAACCCACTGCACTCACGCTCACTACTTCACTCACTAGGGCCCTCACACCCTTTCATCCACCGGCAAGGAACAAAAGATCTCCACAAGAGTGTAGCACCTTGTGCTACCCGTCAGGCATTGCAGCGCCGGCTTGACGTTGGAGCAGGGCGCCGATGATGACACGATACGACTAGCTGGTGACATGACAATAGCCATTAAACCAGCCTGTTGTGTGAGGCATCCCTAGTTCCGACAAGGGATACCCTTCCCTGTTGCACTCTAGGCAGAGAGGAAGACAGCACCCTACACTACGCAATCACTAATCCCAGGGGAACTGTGTGCTATTATTTGTTATATAACCTACGTATTAACTTACTATTCTGGATAGGTCCTATAAAAAAGAAGAAACCTTTATTAAAGTCTTGATACTGTTCTAGAGTAGTTTCAGTTTGATCGACAATCGGGGACTCGATCTCCCTTCTATGTCTAATGTGTACTAGATGTGTGTTTCTGTGATAATCAGATGGGGCTAGAAAAACTGGTGGCAGTAGGAAGGCAATGTAACATGTTCCATCCCAATCAAGAGGCAGACGAACATATGCGGTCTGACCACAAACAAAATAAGAATGACGTGAGGCTTTGAAAATAGATTTCCCACTGTCACTATACTCGACAGTAGTAGTACAATCACTATGTCCTACATGTGCGGAACCATTCTTTCTGACACATAATTCGCCTTTGACTGGTAGTACTGAAATAGCAGGTAAATCTGGAGTAGTATCTGACTGAACATTCAGGACCATGAAATTCGAAGAATAATTACCTAAATCATATACTTCATTTTCTAGATCTAACCCTGTTCTATGGGAGAGACCTTGCTTGTCTGGAAAACATGTTCTATTCAGAAGGGACATATCAGTTGAGGATGACGTTAAAGTGGACCATGCTCCACACGAACCATTATGTGAAAACGGATAGGGAAAGAGTGGCAGAACTCCCTTCGGTGTCTGGAAAGGGGGGAGTCGACCACATACCCAACAATTAGTGGCATTGCTGGTCTGGTGTGAATAGTGCAACATTCGGATGAATGTATTATTTCGCATAGCAAGACGATAGGATAACTCGTGAGGAGGCAGATCACTAAATGTGTGCTCTACTGTATCATTAGAAAACATATGTACATGTGAAACTGGAAAACATAAATGTAAAGCATAACTTGTGCAGGTAACCATAAGACTTAACAATAATAGAAAACTTAGAACAATAATACATATTTTAGAGTTTCGACTAACTTTCTTACTGTGGTGGTCTATCTCATACATGTCAGGAATCTGTCTAACCGTTTCACCCGAGAGGGACTTAGACAATTAAACTGGCTGACTTATTTTACTAGACCGGAGCTTCTGTTTATACTCCTGTTGCTGAGTTTTCTCTAACAGGGGAACTTTGAGTTCAAAGTCAAGTTCAGAGTCTGTTTTTAGGCAGTCTTTCGGAATAAGGCAGTCCTTAGCAAAAGTCTGTTTACGTATTCCATGGAACTTCTTTATGTGGCTCAGGTGGACCCACCCCTTCCTGCCCTCGAGCTTTACGGCGGTCCTTGTTGTTAGTAAGATCATCCGAGGCTCCTTCCAGCGGGGCTCCAGCGGACTTGAACGATCAAAATTTCGGACGAATACGAAGTCACCGGGGACGACTTCATGCGGTGTCACCTCGGTGTTGTCTGGAAATGCGGCGGCAACCTGTGAACGACAAGAGTGTAGGGCAGACATCAAGGAAGCTAGGTAATCTGTCAGCATATTACTGGAAACATCTGTAATACTGCGGGGTCTAGGTGTACCCCACATGTTTGGGGGCGGCCGAATACGACCTCATACGGGGACAGACCTGATCTGGAATGTGCAACCATCCTCATATAGAATAAAGCAACTGGCAGAGCTACTAGCCAGTCTACACCTTTCTCTTTACATACTTTTGCAATGCGTATTTTCAGAGTCTGATTATGTCTCTCTACGAGACCGGCTGCTTCAGGATGGCGCACACAATGGAACTTCCACTGGTACCCTAACAGAAGGGAAACATGTTTCATAAGCTCAGATGAGAATGGCTGGCCGTTATCTGAATACACGACCCTAGGGAGTCCATAGCGGGGAAAGAATTCACGAACCAACTGCCTGGCAGTGGTCGCGGCTGTGTAATCTGGAACTGGATATGCTTCTGTCCACCTGGACAAGGCGCATACAACTACGAGGACATACTTGAAACCTCGACATCGCTCCATCTGAATATAATCCATCTGGAGGACTTCAAAAGGGTGGTCAGGAGGTTGGAATCCACCTTGTTCCACCGGGACACCTTTACCTGGATTGAACTGACAACATATCATACAGGTACGGACTTTCTGCTTGGCTGCAGCTCGTAAATGTTTGTTGAACCAAAGGTTCTGAATACTGTCTAACATAGCTTTTTCTCCTAGATGTGCTGGACTATGTACGGTATTAATAATAACTTGAACCATAGAGTCGGGGAGAAACCATGTGGCCTTTCCCTTCGTCAACCATCCTTGATCTGTCTGGACCCCTCCTTGTTCGGACCATTTCTTGATTTCTTCGGGAGTAGCATGTAACTGTATGTCTATGACATCTTGTGTAGGGTCCTTAATTGTCATACAAGTAGTCTGATCTTGAGTGAGTGTCTGTGTCGTGTTAACTGGAACGTCTGGAGTCTGAGCTGTAAGCTTGGCTGTTCGATCTGCTAGATCGTTACCTTGGGAAATGATGTCAGTAACTTTCGTATGTGCCTTGCACTTCATGATAGCGATAGCTGTCGGTAAATGTATTGCATCTAACAGAGCTTGAATGAGGAGACCATGCTGAATCTTGGTTCCATGAGAAGTCATGAAACCTCTCTCCTGCCAGAGCACTCCAAAGTCGTGTACGACTCCGAATGCGTAACGTGAATCTGTATATATGTTTACTTTCAGGTCCTTGGCACGTATGCAGGCTTGGGTCAGAGCTACTAGCTCTGCTGCTTGAGCAGACAAGGTGTCAATACGATGTATTTCTATAACTTCGGTTTCAGTAGTCACTGCATACGCGGCTACTAGTTTTCCTGTACTTGTTCTCATACATGAACCATCCACATAAAGTGTCAGGTCAGGATTAGGTAATGCAATGTCTGTCAGGTCTTGTCTTGGTTTTGTCATAGTGTTAACAACTTCCACACAGTCATGTGTGGCAGGATTTGAAGTAACTGACGGTAACAGTGTAGCAGGATTTAGAATATTGCAGCGTCTGATTTCTATGTGTGGCTGGAACAGTGTCAGTTCATAACCTGTTAAACGTGCAATTGTCAAGTGCTGAGTCTGTGTTCGGTTTAAAAGAACTTCCACGGAGTGTGGAACTTGCACTGTCAGGGAGTGTCCTAACACTATGGAATCACTTTGTCTGATAGCTAGAGCTGTGGCTGCAACTGACTTGAGGCACGCAGGCAGAGCCTGGGCTACTGGATCTAATGTGCTCGAAAAATAAGCACAGGGCTTGTACTGTCCTGCTTGATCTTGTGTGAGAACAGATAATGCAGTACCATCACGTTCTGTGACAAAAAGTGTAAAAGGCTTACTGTAGTTCGGTGTCGCTAGAACAGGTGCTTGGCATAAGGCTTTCTTTAATTCATTGAATACAAGTGTATGTTCCTGGGTCCAAGGGAGGACAGTCGATACGGCTGCCTCCTGTGTCGTTAACTGTATCAGTGGCTTGGCTAGAAATGCATACTGTGGAATCCATTGTCTGCAGTAAGAAGTGAGGCCAATAAAAGCTCGTACCTCCTTCTGTGTCTTGGGCTGTGGAAGACTCGCTATTAACTGGATACGGTCTGGTGTCAACTGCCTACCCCACTTGGACAGTAAGTGTCCTAAGTATACCACTTGCTGGACACAGAATTGTAATTTGGAAGGGGACACCTTGTGCCCCTGCTCGGCCAGAAAATACAGAACTGTAAGTGACGCACGCTCGCAGTCACGTTCAGAACGGGCTGTGATCAGTAGATCATCGACATAATGGAGCAGGGCAGTGTCAGTTGGCATGTGAATATTGTCTAGTTGTCTCTTAAGTGCTTGACTGTAAATACTAGGACTTTCTGTGAAACCTTGAGGAGCTCGTGTGAATTTATAGCTCCTTCCATTTAAACAAAAACCGAAAAGGTACTGGCTGTCGGGATGAATGGGGACACTGAAAAATGCGTTCTTGAGATCGATAACTGTGAAAAATGTAGCTTCAGAATCAATGGCTGTCAATAGGGAAGAAATATCTGGGACTACTGGATACTGAGGAATGATACATTTATTAAGCTCTCGAAGGTCAATCACTAATCGATATACTGGGGGTGCATTTGGATCAGTACGTTTCAAGACTGGAATGATAGGAGAATTACATACATTGGAGTCAGTTTCTACAACCACTCCTTGAGCAATAAGCTTGTCAATAATTTTGGATAAGGCTGCTACAGCCTCAGGTGGCAATCTGTACTGTCTGATTCGTGGCAAAACTACACCTTGTTTGAGAGTCACACGATGGGGTGTGATATGCATACAACCTACATCAGTTGGACCTTGCGCCCATAAATGCTGTGGTACATTCAATAATCTTGGATCAAAATCACGTAATACATAGTGACCTTTAAAGTCTCTCAGGAACAATCGGACCCCTTCTGGGGAGCAGCAAATTACCGCTCCTAATTCTTTTAGTGTCTTAATGCCTAACAAATTTTCTGGACATGATTTCGTGAGTAACAAATCAGTAGTTCGGGACAATGGACCAACTTCTAGAGTAACTGGTTTCGAAATTTCATTAACAATCGGCTTTCCTGAAAATCCAAGGGAAACATTTTTAGAGCCTGAGAGCGGAGCCCCTGGAACCTCGTCATGACTGATAGTAGTCCTACTTGCCCCTGTATCAATCAAAAACTTTCTGTCTTTCCCTAATACTTGACTGTGTACATAGGGACCCTCTTGATCTCCAGGTATCTCGATGAGAGGCAAGCCTACCTCCCTCTCTAGGCTGTTTCATGGATAAGGCTGATATTCTGGATACTCTGTCTGAGCATACTGGTACATTTGCTGTGTAACATGCTGTGTTGCAGCAATAGGCTGCGGTGCTGGAACTGTCTGTTGTGCATTCTGTGGTGGCTGAGAAGTCTGTGAAACTTGTTCATGTCTAGGCGGACGTGGTCTTTCTTTAGTCTTACCAGTAGCTATGTTGTGTTTCAGAACTGCACACTCGTTTATAAAATGACCTGGCTGTTTACAATAATTGCATGTCCTTTCAACGGGAGCTGCAGGATGACTGGCTTGATTCGGACCCCTCTTCTGACTGTCATGTGGAACAGATTGTGCAACTAATACTTTCATTTTTGTGTCTTTCATACGTCTCCTTTCGTGTTCTTGCTCTTCCCTGATTCTATTCTGGTGATACTGGAGCATCTGTAACATTTGTGACGGAGTATTAGCTTGCCAACTACTTTCGACTTTCAATACTCGATTTTTAACTTGTGGACTTGAATTCTCGACTAGTTTGGTAACAAAAAGATGAGGGTACGATTCACTACTTGTTTTCAGACCACTGTTAATAATAAAACATTTTTCAAATCTAGAATAAAAATCACTAGTGTCTTCATCCTGTTTCTGTTTACAAGCTGAGATTGCATCCCAATCTTCCTTTTTCGTGGCTAGTAACCTTGGCAAAACCTGTATCAATAACTCGGGCAATTCTTTAACTTTACCCCCAAGACCGGTACCTGGTACTCGTGATTTATCTTCAGCTTCTAAAGCTGTCCAATCTATCTTTTTCTCTCCCACCTCCCATTCTTTTTCCTTGAGTTTTTCATATACCCCTGCGGGCAACAGGACCTTTAACATTTTAATGATATCAGGATAAGTGTATTCTCCCATACGGAGCATGTCTTTTAATTCTCGATGGAACCCTGCTGGATCTTTGTCGTGACAGGGAATTAACTTTTTCATCTCTAAGAGTTCCATCTTTGTGATAGGGGTGTAGACAAATACTCGTTCTAGTTCTCCACCCGCTGTCCTAACTGGGTGTACTTCTCGTAACGGATGCTGTCTATCTATGTAAAATGATTTACTTTCTGGAGGTGAGACATGAACAAAATGCGGATTCAAAAACTTTCGATATTTGTGGCGCTGTTCTAGAATGATACTAATTAAATCGGTACCTAGACCTCTCCATCTATACTGGAGTAACTCGTTCAGAACATCATGTAACGGACCTGGATCAGAATGCTGTCCCTCATACAGTGTAATGAGGTGCTGGATCATATACATACCCACCAGTCGCTGCTCGGCTGGGGGCAGTTTCAGAAACATTTGTGCCACTATTTCGTCTGGAAAAGTGGTAGAATCAGTAGTCCATCGGACTGCTGATCGGGCTAGTTCTTGTTCATGCATGGTACTAAGTTCACTATAACCGATTCGCGATTTCAGAATATGATCGGTAGCTTGAAATACTTGCTCAAGAGAACCTTGTTCTGGTGCTGGAGGAGGGAAAACTTTCTTGTGATCTAGGCGTGAATGTCGGTCGGGAAGTCTAGTTCTACCTACATACGCTATTCTGGAGGGATTCTCGTCGTTTACCTCTTCAGTAGAAGAGTTGTCTTCTTTCTCGGTTACTTGTGCTGCTTCTCGTTTCTCGTGTATCTTTATTATTTCCCTACGGATTTTCTTGTACATACTCTCTATACAGTTCTGTGTCTTGTGTCTTCCCTCGGCTATATGGTCACTCCACCTGGTCAGGACTTTCATTTCTTCCGGATCTTTATCCGGATAATCTTGTTCCCTTATTAAACAATTAATTAGAAACTTTAAAAGCATGAGTTGAATCTCGACTTTCCTTTGAACCATGGCATCGCCAATACTTCCTGGATCTACTCCTGTACGGATGAAACAATATATTCTGTCTAGATAACCTTTCATATTCGGTAGGGTGTCCAAATATTCGGTCACCCGTCTTACACGTAATGAATACAGGACCATATCATCATCGCCTGGGACCGGATCATAACGGCATTCGGTAAGTGCTCACTTGATATCTGCGACTGACTGAAGTTTGGGCGAACGCTGTAACGCTCGTGCATATAGCTCGAGTAATGTTACACGTCTGTGTTGAGGCGGGGTTCCAGGAGGACTTCCCCCCGTGGCCCCTAGACTAGAATCGTCGACGGGTATTGTACGTGCTGGGAGAGTGACTGATGTAGCGGGTACATGTACTGTAGGCTGGACCGGGGGTACTGTAACAGGTGCTGTAACGGGTGCCCCGTTGGCTGGAGGAACAGGAACTACATTATTTACGGGAGCTGGCGGAACAGGATTTGCATATGCTGGGACTGTGTCGTCCAAATAGGACGAGAGAAAAATATCAGCTGCGGTCGGTTTGTGACGTAACTTAATCGGAACTAATGGCGGCGGAAAATTACATGGTGCTTCCGGGTTTGCTCTCGGCAAGCCCTCGGCCAGAAGAGGATACATACCCTTAATAAGGGCATTTCTCTGTCTGTCTGACTGTTCGGCTTTAACTCGTTCACCTACTTCGATTAATTCCCTTTCTTGGGCTCTTTCCGAGGATTCTCTACTTAATTCTGTTTTTCTGATTTCTTTTTCGGTTCTTCTATGAGATTCTTTGCGCCATAACTCGATGGCATCTTTCTGGGACTGTCTGGATTTCTTTTTCCATAATGCTTCTTCTACTCGCATGATGCACTCGGCAGCCCATGTACCTGATACGGGCCATCTATATTTCTCCTCTAATTCCTTGGTGTACTCCACCCATAAGTCTAGATATAATATGGCACTTAAGCCATGCTTATGATACATAAAATGACCTGGACTGTCCCTAGGCGGGACAGGAACTGCTTCCTCTAATAACCCTTTTCTGGTTTTTAACTGACGTAACTTCGAGAATAGAGGCATAGTTTAGGCTGGAGTCTGGACACAATACAATACACGATAAACACAATAATAACTGGGAAAACAAATCACTCATACCACGACATTGAAAACACATGGAATAACATTTAAAATAACAGTTCGGACAGAATATTACCTGATATACTGAGAACAGAACACATGAATTTCTCGAGAACGGAACTTACTAGAATTACTAGATGCACTGCTAAAACAGCACGAAACTTACCGGTCCCATAAAGAGACACGTCAGGACCCGCGTCCACCTAGGTGAACACTTCGTGTTGGATCTGTGTACCCAAACCCACGGACCAGAGACAAATTAATTGACCCTGTCTAGATACTACCCCAGCAACGGTACTCACCGGGCAGCAAGAACGGAAGGCCTCGGACTGGACTGGACTGCTACGACGACGGACTACGAACTTCGGACTTCAGTTACAGGTGGGCCTCCGGATACCTCGGACCTTGGACTCTCGGCTTGGGCTCTGGTCGGGACTCGCCGCGTTCCTCACCGCCTCGTCTGGATGCTGGACCGTAACCTCCGTCTCCTCCGTGGGCCTGAGGGATACTTGAAGCAGAAATATCTGCACGTGCACGGTGTGGTTCCGTCACGGCTGCAGAGGATCAGGGGGCCTGCGTGGCTTCGCCGGCGCGTGGGGAAAGGGCAAGTCCCTATTCGGGCGCCATTATGTGGTAAATAAATAATTAATTACCGGTACTATTTTTCATATAATCAATAAAACAGGTAGCTCAATAAATAAGAGTCAGGATTCGAGGTATCTTGAGTCGACAGGCTTTAATCAGGCATAAGGACAGGAACAGGACAGCCTGCAATAGTACGGGATGGCAGCTGCCAGGGAAGGGACAAGGGAAGTCAGGATGGCTAATTGGCAACTTTTAATATGGGTGCACAGTATATATACTTAAACAATTGCATTACATTCAATACAGTAGGCGTAGCAGTAGGCGTGACTCGTAGCAGTCGCGAAAGATAAGGGCAAAATGATGTAACAAGAAGGCGTGTACAGGGCGTGTACATAGACATGTGATGTAAACGTAACAGAAGTGTCATAAACGGGGCGGAAACATGGAGGGGGCTACCTGAGCAGCTGGGACCTCTAACCTAGTGGTGCGCGAAAACGGGCAATGACGTGTTACCAGAGAGAACTGGGGGCTATGACTTCTGTGCTAGAAGAGGAGACTAAAGTCTGGAGTGTCAGAGCGACATGTACCCAAGGCATATCTGGTATCTGGTGTTTAGAGTACATGTTGATAGAATCCAAAAGTTATCAGGGCAAAGGCTACTAGACATTAGGACTGGTGCATGCATAATTCTACATGTATTGCGTGTGCGAGGAATATTCTATGAATATTAATACAGTATTTCTCTTACATGGAGACAGTAAGGCTAGACCATGACGGAAACTATTGATGCGATTCACTAGCTTAGGAATGCAGAGAAGGAGGGCCGGACTGATAACTAGAATCATAACATACTCTTGGCAGACTGGGAGGCAGAGCCAGGCCGGGCCGGGCACTGCGAGGCATGAAAGTAAGCTAGGGGTCAGGGATGCAGGTGGGGGCTGTATCGCTCCTCGGAGAGGGTTCAGGAGACAGGAGCTGAATCTGAGCCCTTTTGAGGCCTAGAAACGGGGACAATTCAATGAATTAACGTGCACACTGTAAAATGTGGCAACGTAGGTTTACATAGGCTTAATATTCGTTGCTTTCACAAGGACTGGAAACTGGCATACTAGAGATGGACACAACTTGTAATTGCGTCTTTAATCGATCAGAGGGGAATACATGCATATCGATCATGCACATATAGCATAAGATGGGGAACACGTAGGCACATACAACATGGCAAAATTTACTTTTCCACAAACCAATGGATTAATCACCTCAGCCAGTTTCGCCAGGATTTTAGCAGGACAAGGGTCCAGGGGCGAGCCAGATTTCAGGTTACCCATGAGTGCTAAAGAGGCGGGCGCCGATATAGGTGAAAAGCGCCCAGTGTCAGGCCTGGCGAAGCCGGGGGCGATCGGTTGACCTCAGTGGCAATCCGCTCCGCAGGTGTAGCCGACGGGAAGGAGGCCTGAATAAGTTGGATCTTGCTCGTGAAAAAAACGGCAAGATCCGCCGCCCAGGAATCAGAGGGCCTCTCCTCAGCGATGTTTATCCGTGGAGATGTAAATTCCCTGACTATAGAAAAAATCTCCTTACAGGAGTTGGAGGCAGCTTCTATCCTCCCTGCCAGGTAGGCTTTCTTACCTAGGCGGATGTCCCGGTGATACTGCTTAACCATACTCTTAAAAGCCACCTTAGCCTCCGCATCATATTTAACCCGCCAAGCTCTTTCAGCTACCTTGCACTGCTGCCGCTTAGCCGACAGTGCTACGGTAAACCAGGGGGCGGAAACTCGTTTAGGAGTAAGACGGGGGCTAGTTCCGGGGCAAGATCGTTAAGCCTGTCAGTCAGCCACACCTGCAGGGACTCCAAATCCTTCGACAGGTCTCCAGAGAGAGGGCAGGGATGATCCAGAGCAGCCTGAGCCAGCATCTCAGGGGTCACTCGATGGAACGCCCTATGGGTTTGACCATACTGCAATGGGGCGGCAGCAGCCAGTTTAACTGTGCCACAGATCGAAAATTTAGCCAGCAGATGGTCTGACCATAGAACCGGGATAATCTCTAACACCTCTAAAGGGGAGGTCGAGAAAACCTGGTCTGAGGTGTGCCCCTTGTCATGCGTCGGCCCATGTAAATAGGGACGCAGTCCCAATGGAGCCGTAGCCTCTAAGATTTTAATTGCGGCCGCATCCAAAGGATCATCCATCCGGAAGTTAAAATCCCCGGCCACAATGCAATGATCTGCTTTCAGAGCCAAACTCAGTAGGACGGAGTCGAGATCTTCAAAAAACATTCCGGGTGGGCCTGGTGGTCTGTAGACCAATAGCCCCTTGACTGATTGATGTGGGGCCAGCGAGATGGAAAAGGCAAGGGCCTCTGAGCCACGAATATCCTCCACTGGCAAGATAGTACAAGCCAGGTCTTTCCTCACCACCAGTGCCACTCCGCCGCCCCTTCCCACAGCTCTGTCCTTCCTGAAGACATTGTAATCAGGCGGGATAGCCATGGCAACGTCCGGATTCGACGACTCTCCCCACCATGTCTCAGTAAGCATGAGGCACAGTGGCTTAGCCGTGTCCAGTAGCTCAAAGATATCTTGAGTATGTCTGCATGCCGATCTGGTGTTAAGTAGCATGCAGAGATATCGCACACTGGCGCTGGAATTGCCAGGGGGCCATGGCAGAGCACGTGAGGGACGCCAACCGCAACCGGGGCAGATGGACTTACCGCGGTGACGCCCAGGGAAAACAGCACAGCAGCCACTAGAACCAGTGTGAAGAGCGCGGAGCTCCCCCGCAGTGTAGCGCAGCGCAAGGGGTCCTGATCGGCACATAATGAAAGACCGAGCCTGACCCGCCGCCCCGCGCGCCTCCGAGTCGCTGACGGGCGCAGACGGGCAGGACTCTGGCTTGACTCAGGCGCCGACCAGGCGCTACCGCTGCGCCTCACCGCTGCGCGGGTAGAGCGAGCGTTAAATAGGGCACACCTGTTGGTTGAAATAAGCGCTAGAGCGCTCAACAAATGGCACACTCGCCACAACCACCCCCAAGATGGCGGCCACGCGCCAAAACGCGAGCAGAAAGATGACAGATCCGCTCAAAACGCGGTGAGGGGCACAATTAACGTGCAAGTGTGTGGGCGCTGCAAACACAGATAAAAACAGGGCTAAATGTAAATTACAACAAAGAAAATGGAAAAAACGGTAATTTTAAAAATGACCAGCCTGCAGCCTACAATTACAGCAGCATATCGCGCGTGCGTGCTGTTACCTTGTCCGAGGTCGAGCTGAAGTAAAGCTCACCTTAAATAGGGCACACCTGTTGGTTGAAATAAGCGCTAGAGCGCTCAACAAATGGCACACTCGCCACAACCACCCCCAAGATGGCGGCCACGCGCCAAAACGCGAGCAGAAAGATGACAGATCCGCTCAAAACGCGGTGAGGGGCACAATTAACGTGCAAGTGTGTGGGCGCTGCAAACACAGATAAAAACAGGGCTAAATGTAAATTACAACAAAGAAAATGGAAAAAACGGTAATTTTAAAAATGACCAGCCTGCAGCCTACAATTACAGCAGCATATCGCGCGTGCGTGCTGTTACCTTGTCCACCAGGCACACACACCACCAGCCGGCAGGGCACACTTCCACCAGGCACACACACCACCAGCCATCAGTGCACAATTTCTACAGGCACACACACCACAAGAAAATCAGTGCACAATTTCTACAGGCACACACACCACCAGCCATCAGTGCACACATCAATTGTTAACGCATCCACAATTAACTATTGTAGCAATCGCAGTATAGCGCACTTTACTTTTAGATAAAAATGTTGTGCAGTGCCCACCTAATCTAAATCTCACCTAAAAACCTTTTTCATGAGTAATCCAGTGTAATTCTAGGCATGCCTGGCAGGATGGAGGATGCTACCCTCCAAGTTAAACTATGAACAAAAATGTTCAAGTGACAGCAGTCACTTGACTCTACCCGCACTGCAAGTAGCAAGCTTCCGTTTGCATTAATTAGTCAACAGTTTAATCTTTACTCTGTAATCATTCTTAAAGTATTAGAACATGAGGCATATGCAAAATGCATTCACAGTCCTCTTTTTATTAACCTTTTGAATTTGTCCACTACAAAAAAAATTAACATTTAAATTAACATGAGAACACCTTTTCATGTACATAAACATATATCCATAATGAATTTTGAATTAATTATTAATTTTAAATCAATATTGCTGCTGTTGCAAATCCCACTGCATTTGGGGAATGACTCCCTTCTGCAGGGGAACAACAATATCGTAGTCAAGATCAATGCCTTCATGGGTTTAGCTAATAACCACCAATGTCTGATAGTGGCACGTAATCAAAGACGAATGAGCACTCTAACTACAGCCAGGCTGGTCAAATTCTAGTATAGGGGAGCTCAAATCCATATAAACCAACCTCGATGAACTATTTCTTCTTTAGTGCACTAATAATTGCCTTGAACAATCTTGAACTCTAATGGTACTCCACCATATACCCGCTCGTTGTGATCACCACCACTTCACTTCTCTCGGTTCTCAACCTCCTCGGATAGTCAGCTTCATTTCTCGTACGAACCTGGTAAGCCTAGTACATCAAACATGTATCATACAATAATGCCAAATGATTATAGAATCAAACCTGTGAGAGTATATTTTCATATTGACAATGATGGTGAACAGTGGCTGCTCATTAAATCTAAGACTCAGAGATAAATACTGTACTACGGTAGCTGTCAGCATCTGTTGTTAAATGCTCTTCTAGCGATCTCATCCTCAACCTTTTACTGAGACCACCTCAACCTGTGGATGAACACGTACTATAAACTTTCAAAGTTGATTTGAACGATGTTCTACTTTACTGCTATCAAAGAAAACAAATCATATCCAGTTTATCATTGAGGCCTTTCGGCACCATGGTCTCCAAGAATTTAATCCACTAGATCTCCCTTTTTGCTAGCCATTTAGCGTTATCGCGATCTTGCTCCAATTTGATTTGCTCTAAGACCTGAAACCCCAATTGTGGAATGGTAGGATTCATTTAATCCCAATGAGTAGCCAGACTCGACGTTGTGGTCTTGTTACGGATTCTACTTTTGTGTTTAGTTATGCGTACCTTTATTTTACGCTCTGTCTTGCCTATGTATAGTTTTCCGCAGGGACATTTTTAGTTTTTTTAAAACTTTTATTGACAAATAAAATACAACAACAACAATCAAGGCATTAGGTACAGTACAGGCGATCACGTGTCCACACAGTGTTACTCCAAATATTCAGGAAAAAATCATACACTTATAATCCGTCGAGAGGGGGGGGGCAGTGGGGAAACAGTGCAGCACTTATAATATTAAACAGTACATGGAACGTCATTTAGGGGGATAAGGGAACATCAGATAATAAGTCTTGCGGGGGAGTACAGATATTCCCACGATAGGCATTCCACTGGGACCAGACTCTGTTCCATTTCCTAGGCCTACCCCTATCCAGATACACCGTTTTCTCCCTAAACATGCACCAATCCATGCCATCCTTCCACGCCAAGACCGTGGGCGACCTCTGGGAACCCCACAACTGTGTGATGTCTCTCTTAGCGATCATATTTCCAAGGGTCGCCCAACGGATCTGAGCAACAGTGTAATCATTCGGCTCCCACACATTCAGCAGGCAGCGCCTAGCTTCGGGCAACAACGACACTCTGGTAACTCTGTCCATCACCGCATGCACTCGGGCCCAAAACCCCGCCACTGCCGAACACTCCCACAGAATGTGAAGGAAGGTTCCAGGCAAGCCGCAACCACGTTTACACAACTCATCCAGAGAATAGCCCATTCGCACCAGACTCGGACCAGTGACATATATACGGTGAAGGATCTTAAGTAGGACAAAGCGAAGACGAGCAGGAATGGCGACCTCCTTGGGCGAGGACAAAACAGATTGCCAGTCTTCGTCATCCGCAGGGACATTTAATACTGTAAATTACATGTGATTATTTACAATCTGTCTGACATTTCAATTTGACCTTTCTGCCAGTTTGTGGATGTAAAATAAATGATCCTAGAAATGACGTTATTGCATGCGTGCAGTTTTGAAATTTTTTCATCCCTGGATTCAAGCTTTGTGTCATCTGTGATGTAGTGACATCAGTCACCAACTTTTAGATTCTTGCTCCTTGTATATGCAAACAAAGGTTTGCTCGCAAATACTCCTTGAAAATCTCCTTCTTGTTGTCGTAATTCCCAGCGGGAAATCAAATTTTTTTTAATTTGCTGTGATTGTGTAGAATATTTAGACAAAAAACAACCTTTCCTGTTTAGTCTTCGATTTAACTTGTATTAGTGTTTCTCTTGGTACTGTTTCCATTCTTCTTTCTGCTGACTGTACAAGGTCACACGGGTACCCATGAGCTAAGAATCTATGGGGCAGATGTATCAAACTATTTTCTTGTCGAAAACGCTGCGAATTGCGACAAAAAAATAGGAAAATGGAATGTATCAAGTAAAAAGCCTCGCAATATTAAGGAATCGCAAATTTTGTGATTCCTTAATATTGCATAAGCATTTAAGGAATCGCAAATTGTGATTCCTTAAATGCTACGTATGAAGCATTTAAGTTTTGTAAATTTAGGCTAAGAAATCGCAAATTACCACCAACTTGTAGTTGGTGATAATTTGCGAATTCTTTTACAAATGCACTTTTTGCCATTTGTAAAGGTGCCATGTGACGCTCATACATGCCATTAGGGCATGCATGTGCGCCACATGCACACACATGTCAATTTCAGGGGTGCAGCAGGGTGTCCTTAAGACACCCTTGAAATTATTCTCAATTTGCGATTTGAAAATTGGGAATGAATAAATTCCCATTCATTCCTATGGGCCTCCTGGCCCATAGAAATGAATGGGAAATTATTCCTTAATTGCGATTAGCAAGTTGCTAATCGCAATTAAGGAATTTTAACATGTTAGCGGAGGCAAGATGGCCGCTAGAGGATTGTAGAGGGCAGTCGCACCTTTTACCCTCTCCTGAACGGGATGCTGATGGACTAGTAATACGGGCATGCTGTGGAGCTCTGAACCCCAGGCAAAGGAGAAGGCAGTCCTACGCTTAGACCAGCGACTAAACCGGGGGATCTGCTCTATACTACTGATAGTGAGAGCCTGGAGGAAAAACTTCTATTGCGGCGCTAGTCATCTCAGTGCATTGGGAGAAATGTCACAGCGTTCGAGGCAGGAGAAAGAGAAGCTGCTACCTGCTCAAGTTAACACGACGAAGCCGGTGGGGCAACGCGGCACCCCGGGATCGGGGAGCAAACTAAGGAAGCCTAACAGCACCACGCGATCGGCAACAGTTACTAGCATGGCAACAAAGGCTCAGCTCAAAAAGCTGGTCAAAGGAAGGGGTACTGAACGGAAGGCAATGCAGAATGCCGGAGACAACAGCGAAATGGTATTAAGGCAGCCTACCTTAACAGAATCATCCTCCGCAAAATCATCGGCAGCCGGACCCGTTCTGAGGCAGTCATCGCTGGTGGACGCTGATCCGGGGAAAGACGTCCTCGAGGACGTAAGAGTCATGGTTACCAGGCAACTGCAAGAGCCGGAGTCAGGCATGAAAAACGCGCCTCCCGCGGTAAGCACGCTGGCAGAAGCTCACACGGACAGTAAACAGGAGGTGAGCGGAGGGTGTGCAGACGGGGGGAGAGACTGTGATACTGTGATACAGGGGATAGCGAACCCCGTAGTTAACCCCACTAACTCTGACATGCTGGATGCACTGCTGCAGGTTGAGGCAGGACTTAACAGCAGGAGGGTGGAAGGAGAAAATAAGTGGGGCAGTTTGGCAAGTCTTGACTCGTAAAGAGAAAAGGAGAAGAATAAACGGGGCAGAGGCGGTGGCTCACCAGAAATGGACACATTTTTTTCAGTTAATGAAGAATCAAATTCTTTCTCCTCAAGTGAGACAGGAAGCGGCATGGGGGACACCTCGGATTCGAACTTAAGTTCTAATGGCACTGGGGGGAAAAGCACGCAAAAGAAAAAAAGGAAGTCGAGGGCAGAGCAAGCAGGAGGTGCCTCCCCAGTTAGTATGAATAAAAAACTACTATGGGACTATTCGGCCACTGCTAATGTGTATCAAGAAACTAACTATGGGGATGGGGCAGCAGCTGCAGGGAGTAGCACCAGGTCCCCACCGCATCATGCCACACTTAATTTAATGTTCAGCACGTTAAAGCAGATGCAGGGGGAAGCCAGAGCTGAGAGCCGGAGGGCTAGGAATGCAACTAAAAAAATCCAAGGCTCCTTAAGGAAGATGAACAGGAAGTTTGATGAAATGGATGAAAAAGTGACCCAGGTGGAGGAAAGAATGGGCAGACTAGAAGACGACGCAGCGGATTGGCAAACCTTTAAAGCGGATCATGTGAAGGTGGTGGAAGATGGAGGATTTCGAAAACCGCCAGAGGCGGAATAACATTAGACTTCTTGGTTTGGCGGAAGGGGTAGAAGGGCAAGATCCGAGGGGTTATGTTATTTAATTGCTGAAGGGTGCCTTTCCTGAGTGAGACGGAGGTCCAAAGGGCTCACCGGTTTCCGCTTACACTCAAGAAAAGAAGGGATGGCAGCCAGGATAATTTACCTGGGGCCATGCTGGTGTTTCTAGGGAATTTTCTGGCAAGGCAAGAGATAATGGATAAAGCTAGACCTAACTCCAAGATAACAGCCGAGGGGGTCACCTTCTTCTCAAGACCAGACTTCTGCCATATAACGGTAGAGAGGAGGTGGAAGCTTAGGCAATTAATTGCACCCTTCCAAGGTCTAGGCTCAGAAGCCTATCTGTTGTTCCCAGCAAGACTTAAAGTCATAACGAGGGGGCAGGTCAAGATGTTTTTCTCGGAAATAAAGGCTAACCAGTTTTTAGAGGAACTTACAGACAATGGAAGGGGACAAGGTAGCAGAGGGAAAATACCACCTCAGGCACCTTAGGGGTAACACAGCAAACCTTAATTTGGTCAAGACAGGAGAGGGTAGCGACACTACAATCCACTACAGCCACACATAGGTCATGTCTGACCTATTTGCCTGTAAAAGGGGGGGGGGATTCTACAGGGGGAGGAGGGTTTGGGGGAGGGGGGGATGGGGGATGGCGGAAGGTATATTACAGCACAAAGACAATAGGACACAGAGGCACATTTTTGGGGTGAGTAAGACACAGAGAAAGGCAGGAGTAAAGCTGGAAACTACAAGGAAATATACATGGCATTAAGGATAGCCTCGATAAATATCTGTGGCTTGAATGAGGGAGGCAAAAGGATGAAAGTGGCTGCCATGTTGAGAACGCTTAAATTAGACATAATTTGCCTTCAGGAGACCCATGTTGAAGGGAATAATAGACACTTACTGGACCATCTAGGATTTGAGGTACTTGCATACACGAAACAAGGCACCAAAACAAGAGGGGTGGCCATATTAGCAAAAAAAGGAGGGGTTAGGGTCATGAGGAAAAAAGAGGATCATTGGGGAGATGGGTGATAGTGGAGGGGGAAACGGAGGCGGGGAGATGCACACTTGTCTCGGTGTACGGCTCCACGGATGATGAACCAGATATCTTCCAATTTCTAGACACAGAGCTGGCGATTTGGCCTGAACCCATAATTTGCTGTGGGGACTTTAATATAAATGGCAAAGATGGACTAGGTCTAACGGGTGGGAGCCCATACAGGGGAAGGAAGAAGAAGACCTCCCAGGCCATTGGTAACTTAGTACGAAATAATGCACTAGTAGACCTATGGGCCCAGAAGAATTTACCGGGTACAGGGAGCACATACTACTCTGCAGCCCATAGGATGGTGGCCAGGTTAGACTATTTCTTTGTCTCAAGTTCATTAGTAAGCTGCAGCCAGCTGGAAAGGACACCAAGAATAGTATCAGATCACAACCCACTCATTCTATCATTAGCTCACAAGAATAAAAGCAGGAAGGAGAGCATATGGACCTTTGAGAGGGGGCTTCTTAGGGAGGAAAGCTATCTCGAGCATATGCAACGGTGGATCGCATTATTTTGGGAGATAAATAGGGGAACAGCCTCACCGGGTATAACCTGGGATGCGTTCAAAGCTTCAGTGAGAGGGGAAACCCTGAGCTACACGTTGCATAGAGATAGGCAGGAAAGGAGTAAGGTAGAGGAAAAGGTTAAAGAACTGGCAGATCTGGAAGAACTTCTTATTGGGGCAATAGTTAAGCAAGATCCGTTAGAGGAAATTTTATTAAAGATGGAAGTAGCTAAGGCAGAAGCCACCGAAAACATAGCGAGGAGGGCCGCGGGTAGGTATCTTGCCAATAAAGAAAAAAGCTATGAATACAGTGAGAGGAGTGGGCATTTGCTTGCAATCAGAGCAAGGCAAAGCTCGGCTATGGGCGAGATAAAAGAAATCAAGGATGGGACAGGTGGGGTCACAAATAAGGTGGAATAGATCAGAGAGACCTTTAGGAATTTTTATGAGGCATTATACAATCAGGGCCCCCAATACGGATGCCGAGATTATGTAATACCTGTCTGGGACACCACATGTAGAATTAACGGAGGAGGGGAAGGAGGAGTTAGATCAACCGTTAACATTACAAGAAATTCAGGAATCTATACAGAAACTCCCCTCGGGAAAAGCTACTGGTCCGGACCAAATTCCAGCAGAATTCTATAAGACTTTCTGGAATGTACTGGGGGAAGATATGCATAAGACTCTTGGTCAGGCACAGCAGGGGTTATCAGTTCCCCCCTCCTGGGCGGGGGCAGATATTATAGTCATACTCAAAAAAGACAAGCCTCCACTAGAACCAGGGTCCTATAGGCCAATCACGCTCATAAACGCGGATGCTAAAAAAAAATCTAAATCACTGGCACAAAGGTTGAGCAGGGTTATCGAGAGCTTGGTTAGTGATACACAGCATGGGTTTATCCCAGGGAAGGGAACTACTCAACATACACGGCAAATGATCACCATATTTGATGCCGCGGGAGTTGTGGGAGACCCTGCCGCGGCCATTTTTCTCGACGCAGAGAAGGCCTTTGACAGGGTCTCCTGGAACTACTTGTGGAGGGTGATGGCCTGGTTTGGGATTGACAAAACAGTTGGCTAACTTAATGAAATGCATACTTCTAAAGTTACAAAAAGTCCGTGATCATGTTACTAACTTCCAGTATCGTTAATCATAAACACAAAGTTACCCTTCGTTTACGCATTTACTGTGTGTTTGGTATGTGTCTGAGTGATAACATGGACGACTTTTAAACTAAGCGCATTAGCCGATAGTGACACCTGGATATATCGAGGGTTGCTTCTATGTAGGGGCTAATCGCGGCAAGAATGAAATGCGAGTAAATATACTTGAACGCCATAGCGTCTTACCCAAGGTGATATGGACCGTTTTTAAACAGGCATGACTGCACGCGTTAGCAATTAAGCTCGCATAGGGGTTCAGTAAGCGGCACGCGCATAACAGTGAAGCGCGTTAGAATTTAGTATTCGCTTAGTTGCATTTGATACGGCTAAAGTTCTTACCGGAATGCGCTGTTACAAAGTCTCAAGCCTGCATTAGGAGCCGCCGCTCTCTCTGCTACAAAGTCGGCGTGTGACGTATGTGGGATGGGTTAAACCTTAAAATAGCGCGCGCTGCCATTAAAGGGCCAGGGTAAAAAGGTAGTCACCACTATAAACCATGTGGATGAATGAATCTCAAAAGGCGATCATCGCGTGAAATGCATGCACAGCACTGTAATGATACACTTATATCAAAAAACCAACAAATTATAGATAACAGCTAAATTCTGTCCGTTCATCGCTGAATACCAATATTTGCGTTCACCAGAGCAAAAAACATAGGAGAAATCATCAAGAAACCAGCAGCGGAAAAACTGCATACAATATACAAAGGAACAACCCCTTGTAGAAATTGCAGCAATTGCCATAACATCATGGAAGGCAACACGATCACCCACCCTATGAGAGGCAATAAAATCAGGTTACAAGTTAATGGTACATGTGACACTAAAAACATCATATATATGATAAAATGCCCATGTGGCCATGCTTATGTTGGACAGACAGAGCGCAAACTCAAAATCCGGCTAACAGAGCATAAAAGCAACATAAGAACCAAAGTGCTAAAATCGGCGCTTGCCACCCATTTCATTGAACATAACCATCAGATCAACCAAATGAAGGCTTGCATACTAGAAGTAGTGGAAAAAAATGAGGAGACGGACAACAGAAAAGCCTTGCTAAAACGTGAAAACCACTGGATATACCACTTACAGACCCTACGCCCGCATGGAATTAATGAACGGACAGAATTTAGCTGTTATCTATAATTTGTTGGTTTTTTGATATAAGTGTATCATTACAGTGCTGTGCATGCATTTGTGAGTTTCACGCGATGATCGCCTTTTGAGATTCATTCATCCACATGGTTTATAGTGGTGACTACCTTTTTACCCTGGCCCTTTAATGGCAGCGCGCGCTATTTTAAGGTTTAACCCATCCCACATACGTCACACGCCGACTTTGTAGCAGAGAGAGCGGCGGCTCCTAATGCAGGCTTGAGACTTTGTAACAGCGCATTCCGGTAAGAACTTTAGCCGTATCAAATGCAACTAAGCGAATACTAAATTCTAACGCGCTTCACTGTTATGCGCGTGCCGCTTACTGAACCCCTATGCGAGCTTAATTGCTAACGCGTGCAGTCATGCCTGTTTAAAAACGGTCCATATCACCTTGGGTAAGACGCTATGGCGTTCAAGTATATTTACTCGCATTTCATTCTTGCCGCGATTAGCCCCTTCATAGAAGCAACCCTCGATATATCCAGGTGTCACTATCGGCTAATGCGCTTAGTTTAAAAGTCGTCCATGTTATCACTCAGACACATACCAAACACACAGTAAATGTGTAAACGAAGGGTAACTTTGTGTTTATGATTAACGATACTGGAAGTTAGTAACATGATCACTGACTTTTTGTAACTTTAGAAGTATGCATTTCATTAAGTTAGCCAACTGTTTTGTTAATACCATGTTGTATATTGAAACATATCGTGATGGATACAATCTTTGTTCCACAGATTTCCCTGATGAAGGCCTCTGGCCGAAATGCATTGGAATGTATTTCTTTGTTTATTCGAAAAACAAATTGGATGTAAAATACATATACTGAATATATGCAATTTCAGATGAAAGAAACTACATTTACAAATGAAGAACTTTACAAGTATGAATAAAATACTTAAAAGACTTGAAAAAGAAAATTGATTTGGTGGAAAACTTTATTGTTTATATCTTCGCTGACAAATTCAGCACACAGTAGTCAGTGCCCTAGGAGACACTTGCACTAGATAGTGCCAGCGCTAATTTGTGATATTTCAATACTCCCGAGCGGGGAGTATCCATAGGAGCACGACTCACGCCCTAATACTAAGTAGAACTCTATGCAGTGCACGGCCACTATCTCTAACTGGTTTGGGATTGGCCAGGGTTTCATTAAAGCAATTCCGGCCTTGTATGCTGAACCTACGGCAAGGATTAGGATTAATAAAGGATATACGGAAATAGTAAGGACAGGGCGAGGGACCCGGCAGGGCTGCCCCGCTTCACCCCTATTGTTTGCTCTATACTTAGACCCTATTTTACGGAGGTTTGCAGGCAATAACAATATCGCTCCGGTTAAGCAGCACACTAGGGAATACAAAGTGTTTGACTATGCAGACGACGTGGCAATCATTACACCAGACCCAGGGAGGGCTATCATGGAAATTGAGCAGAAGGCAATGCTATTCGGTAGGATTTCGGGGTACTCAATAAATAAAGGGAAGACACAGATAGTACAATATAATAGCACAGTACATCAGGACAATAGGACAGTCTCAGAGGCAACTTATTTAGGGATTAAAATTACCACGGATCTGGATAAGTTGGTTGAAATAAACATGGATCCACTAATAACAAAATTGAAGAAAAATAACGAAAGAATACATAATTTGCATCTGACTTTAATGGGCAGAATAAATGCTATAAAGATGATTACCTTCCCCAAATTTCTTTACATTTTTAGGGCCATCCCGCTTTTCTTTGAACACACTTGGTTTACCAAATTGGAATTAATCCTCAACAGACTTATCTGGGCCCATGGGAAAACGGGGAGAGCGTATCGGTACATCACACTACCGAGAGGGAAAGGGGGCTGGGGCGCTCCAGATTTTAGACTGTATTATTGGGCAGCAGCCCTGCAGTACTTCCAGGGGATGATAGGGGGAGGGGGGTCAAGATCAAGGGGGTACTGGAATTGCCTTCACGAATGTATATATTGCACTGATGGGGGGGATGCGAAGAATGCCTTTTTAAACACAGTTGACTTCAGTTATTTTAAGCATACGAGGTTCAAGACTCTGAAAGCAGCTTACAAGGTATGGACAACAGTGTCCAAAAAACTAGGATTGGCGAGATACAACAGGTACACTCGGTTATATATAAATCTCTCACTCCCGGGGGACATATTCAGGGATCCAGTTATGAGAGAATGGGAGGAAAAAGGCATTAGGAAAATAGGGGATCTCTGCAATCAGGGAGGCATTCTGCTGTTTCAGGAGCTACAAACAAAGTACAAATTAGGTGGAAGGAGTTTCTTTAAGTATTTGCAGCTGAGAAGTTACTTTATGAACAAGCAGGGAGGTACACTTGGGTTTGGGCAGTGCAAAATAATGCAGTATGTACAGCGTAGCCAGCACTGCACGATCCGGCAGCTGTACGCAGAACTGTATGCACTGAAAGAAGATGACAGGGGAAAGTATGTCGCAAAATGGGGGGAGAAAATAGGCTCCTCGCAAGAGAACTTTCAGGATTCACTAGACTTAGGCTGCTCGGTGCTATGCTCAGCCACGCTACAGGCACAGCACTACAAAACGCTGTATTCACTTTATTATACCCCTGCTAGAATAGCGCAATGGGGTGGCACCTCGGGAACAACCTGCCCGCGCTGCGACTCAACTAATGCGGATATAGTCCCCATGTTTGCGGAGTGTCCACAACTGTATTCATTAATAGCGGCAATAAAGTCTTTTGTAGGAGGTACACTAGGGATTCCAGTAGAAATTTCTTCGGATTTAATACTGCTTGGGCTGATGAGGGAGGGAGAGGGACATCACATAGAGTTTATGTTTGTCGCCATGGCAGCATTACGGATTTGCATAGCTAAAGCCTGGTTGGATAGAGCTCCGCCAACCTTCCAAATCTGGCTAGCTAGGTTACTCTCCACCTACAATCTGGAAAGTGCAATATATGGTAGAGCACTAGGCGTGAAGATCTGGCATCCTATAGAATTATGGAAGAGCAGAATGGGGAGGGCAGTAAGCTCGGGATAGGGATGCTTCAGGGATAGATCTTATTTCTGCTTATATTCTGTGTTGTCGGATTTTTCAAGGTATAATATGATATGTATGTCAAGCTGTAAACAAATGTGCTGTAACATTTGCGGATTTAAGTTGGAAATTTAAAAACTTTTAATTAAAAAAAAAACTAAAAAAAACATAAGGAATTTTAAGAAATAGCGAATTTCTACATACATACCATTTTGCAATTCTCAAATAGCGATTCTCAAAAAATCGCTATTTGAGAATCGCAAAAGGGTATCTTGATACATCTGGCCCTATGTCTTTGTCACTTATCTGCAAAAAGTAATCTTCCTTCCATCTGAAGTATGAGTGGCGTAGACAAAATTGTAGCAACTCCAATATAAACACTAGTCCAATACATTGGTGAGTTTCTGCAAACGTTCGTGCAAGGTTGGGTGACGTATGTGAGAGATACTGCACACTTTCTTCAACTTTTACAGTCAGTAGATCTAGAACATCGGAATATAATTTTGATTAATTTGCTGCAATGATGGCAAGAATTAAGGGCAGACCTCCAAACACTGAATGCACAAAGTCTGGAATGATTCCGACGGCTGTCTGAAAGATGTATAACAGTCCTGAACCAATGGTCTTAAATACATGTATAGTTCCGCTCGTGTCAGACATGTTAAAGATACGACCCATAATTTCTAGGAAATGTATGGGGCAGTTTGTGTGTATCAGAGCCTGTATCTCAGCCTAGGTCGTTGCAACTTGAAGTTTATACATTTTTCGGGTGGAGGTTAAGGGTTGGCTCTGTTGTATAAACATGGCTTTCATTCTGCTTAGAGTATCACAACATATAAAAACATTCAGTGAAGGCCAAATTGGTGACTCACTGACTGTATTTGCTGGGGGAAACAGTACTTGCAATCAACAAATAACCCTGGAATTCACTGTCACCAGATATGGGATGCCTGATAGCATGCCACAACAGCCTTGATCATTCAACATGAGGTAACTCCCATTTGAGAGTAGGCCGAATGTCCTTGCAGGTGGCCGGACAAGTTTGCCACAGAACCATTACAAGCCCCGTTTAAAGAAATGTCCTGACATATGAGCGAACCGCTCAGTGTATTTTCACAGTTGGTACCACTTAGAAACACTTCACCTCCCTCCACTCCTACATCTATAGTCGTAAGGTAGTTCCCAGGATTGCTGAATGTATTAGCTACCCAACCTTTCATATTTGCCTACCTGCTTTTGTTTAACCCCTTCCCTGGGGGGTGTTTTCCCCCCACTGTGCGGGGGGGATGGGGCGCGTGTGGCGCCGCTGTGCTGATGATGAGCTCGGCTCTTCATGAGGCACAGCGAAGCTGCACTCGTGACGGGTCTGATCTGTTGTATTGTAGTATGTTATCATGGTAATTGCCTCTTGTGATGCACCATTACCCTCTATATTTGCAGGTGTTGGTACACGAGGTGTGTTCATGTCCTTGATCTTGGCTAGTTCAAGGCAAGATGTTTGTTGCACTGTGCCATTCAAAAATATTATTTGCTGTGGGATCTTATCTTATCTTATCTTAACAAGGTTTTATATAGCGCTCGTACACCCAGAGGTTTCATGGCGCTGACCGACAGAGGCTATGAGGACACAGCTTAAGAGGCTAGAAGGAGGCCATGGTCTGGACAAACAGCCAGGTTTTAAGATGCCTCCTGAACGGAAGAAGAGTGGAACAGGAGCGTATATCCAGAGGAAGGGAGTTTCATAGTTTGGGGGCGAGGGTAGCAAACCTTCGGCCTCCCTTGCGTTGGAACTTGTAGCGAGGGACGGTTAGAAGAATTTGAGAAGCAGAGCGTAAGCTACGGGGGGATGTATCTGGGCAAGAGGTCTTGAATGAATTTCGGGCTGCGGGCATGTAGAGATTTAAAGGTGATGCAAGCAGTTTTAAAAGTGACACGGTGTGCAATAGGGAGCCAATGAAGTTGCCTTAGTAAGGGTCTAGCTGACTGCCAGCGCGGCAGTCGGTATATAAGTCTGGCTGCCTGATTTTGAGCCATCTGCAGGTGTCTACTGAGGGCAACAGGAAGGCCCAGGTAGATGGCGTTGGCGTAGTTTAAATGTGACAACACCAAGGCCTTCACCACCTGGGTCAAGGCTGGCTGGGTGAGCATCCGACTAATCTTTTTATTTTGCGGAGCTGAAAAAAACAAGTGGACACAACTGAATTCACTTGGGGCTTTAACGATAAATCTCTATCAATAAGCACCCCCAGGCTTTTGACCGAACTGGACGGGATAGGAGGGGGGCCGAGTTCGGGTGGCCAATAATGTGGGCCCCAAAATAACTGGCTTTTGCCAAAAAGGACCAGTTCTGTCTTGTCAGGATTTAACTTTAATTGGTTACCATCCATCCAATGACGTATGTGGAGCATGGTGTTATGGAATTCGTGGACCGAATCTGGTGAATTGTCAATTGTGAAAGTGAGTTGCAGATCATCTGCATAATTGAAAGTAGTGACTTTGAAGGCTTTAAGAGACTGAAGTAGAGGGATCAAATACATATTAAATAAGATAGGGGACAGTGAGGAGCCCTGGAGGACCCCACAGGTGGTGTGGAGTTTAGGGGACGAAAAGGGGGGCAGACCGACTACCTGCGTACGGCCACCAAGAAATGATCTGACCCAATCATAAGCAGGGCCACAGAATCCGGCAAGTTTGACACGGTCGAGAAGGATGACATGGTCGACCGTGTCAAACGCTGCCGACAGATCAAGTAAGACCAGGGCCTGAGGGATTCCCATATCAGCGTTATGACGCAGGGAGTCCAAGACCGCCGTCATGACTGACGCAGTCGAGTGAACCGGTCGAAATCCAGCTTGAGAAGGATCCAAAAAATCGGATTGTTCAATGAAGCTGGAAAGATGTAATGTTACATGGACGTCCAATACCTTAGCTTGATAAGGGAGGAGGGAAATTGGCCTGTAATTTGATAGAATAGTGGGTTCCGTTCCTGATTTCTTTAGGAGGGGAACCACAACTGCCTCCTTAAAAGAGTTGGGTACTATGCCTTGAGTTAAGGATGTGTTAAGGAGTCCTAAGATGGGAGAAGGAAAAGCAGCAAAAATGTTTTTAGGATGTAAGGGGGATAACAGTCACGAGGGGATCCAGACTTGACCCTATTCAAAAGAATAAGTAGGGAAGGGGCATCCAGAAGAGGAAAGTGATCCAGGGAATGGGTATTGGTAACATGTGTCAAGTCTAGAGAGACCGGGGTAGTAACAGGAATACCAGATTTAATGGTCTCGATTTTGTCCAGAAAGTATTGGTTGAGAGTATTACAGAAATCCTGAGTGATCGCGGGTTTAGGCTGAGTTCTTCCAGGATTCGAGAGCTTATTAACGATGGCAAAAATGTCCTTAGAATTATTGTTGGATTGCTCGATTAGACTGGAGAAAAAAGCAGCTTTGGCTAGGATAATATCCTTCATATAGTCCGCACGGGCGGCCACATAGAGGGCCTTTTCAAGAGGGTCATAGTTACTCATCCATACCCGTTCCTTTTGGCGGACGGTGAGTTTTTTTGCCCTAACGTCGGAGCAGAACCATTTATGAACCTTAGCTTGACGAATAGTTTAGATTTTCTTTAACTGAACGTGTATATCGCTTGCAGTTACAAGCCAGTTAGATATATCGACCTCGGCCTGGTTGAGGTCAGTATTATGGGCTGGAATAGAGTTCTCTAAACATCCCAAAAAGGCTGGAGTGTCCAGGGAGCCCTCCTTGGTGTCTACATTTATTTTAGCCTTAGGGATAGAGATGTTGAATTGAATCAGAAAATGGTCGGACCATATGCAGGGCGAGACAACGGGGGGGGTTGGGGGGGGAATGCTAAGGTTCGTACTCCAGATCTGATCTAGTGTATGGCCTTTAGTATGGGTGACAGTATTAATGTGATGGCTAAAATTGAGGCCTGTGAGAAGCTCTGTAAGTTCACTGGCCAAAGGGCCACCAAGATCGCTGTTAAACCAATAGTTAAAGTCTCCGATTAATAAGATTTTGGTGTAATTGGTGACCCTGGTGGCCAATTGGTCGCACAGAGAAAAAGGAAATAGGGGCATACTCTGGGGAGCCTATATACCAATACACATAGAAGTGGTCCTGACCTGGAGTCGAGCTTAATGACCAGGTTGTCGGCTGCAGAGAGATCAAGAGACGTCAGTTTGGAGAATGTATAGCTTTTGTTAATAATGGCTGCTACTCCACCCCCTACTTTCCCTGAGTCATGGTCTACCTGTAAGATTTAGTAATTTTCTGGGAGGGCAGCTAAGATGTCCGGGGATGAGTCGATGTTAAGCCAAGTTTCCGTGACAAAGAGGAAATCAGGTTTTTGACATGTAAGGAGCAGGAAAATGTCCAGTTGATGTTTTACTAGGGACCTGGTATTGAGATAAAAGATATTTAGTCGTTGGATTTCGGCCGGTACAGACTTTGGTTGCTGATGCAGGCAGAGCGCCCGAGGCAGGGGTCCCGGAGGGCTGGAGGGGGATTGGAAGATGCCTAGATATTGTAGGCGGTCGATGGAGGCTGGGTACAATGGATAGGCTGCGCTGCGAACGTTCAACAGGGTCTCCATGGAATACATTAATGGGGGGCAGGAGAACTGGCCCCTGGGCCCGGTCTAGCGCGGACGGGCGCAGACGGGCTTGCCTTTGGCACGCCTTCCGCGCCCCATCGGCGCACCCGCTGCGCGCGTCCGCTGCGCGGCCGGGAGGGGATGATCATTATATGCTGGCTAGAATGTTAATGGCAGGAAGACTGCAGCGGCAACCCGGGGCTACCCCCAAGATGGTGGCTACCCTCACAGTTCCCCGTAACAGCGCCTAATCGGCTGTACGGGTGGAGCGAAGCACAGTGAGGAGGAGAGGGAAATGGTAAGTGCACAAGAAATCAAGTTTTAAAATGACAAACACATTTAAAAAATGCGAGCGAATGGTGCTCCTAGCTTTCCGCCTCAGGAGTTCTTAATGCGTCCTATCAGTGTAGTGCACGATGCTGAGAGCGCGTCTTATATGCTGGCTAGAATGTTAATGGCAGGAAGACTGCAGCGGCAACCCGGGGCTACCCCCAAGATGGCGGCTACCCTCACAGTTCCCCGTAGCAGCGGCTAATCGGCTGCACGGGTGGAGCGAAGCACAGTGAGGAGGAGAGGGAAATGGTAAGTGCACAAGAAATCAAGTTTTAAAATGACAAACAAATTTTAAAAATGCGAGCGAATGGTGCTCCCGGCTTTCCGCCTCAGGAGTTCTCAATGCGTCCTATCGGGATGAGGCTTGCTCTAAACAAGGCTTCAGTCCCCTGCACTTGCCAGTCTCTAGAACCCCAGACTGATTTTGTGTCTATAGTGTCCTTCCAAAACTCAAACCCTTGTCTAGACAGCTGGGCAATAAAGGCTGCAGAGTAGATCTGTTTGGTGTTAGTTAACATATTTTTCTGTGCTGTTTGGTTTGCAGTCCTATAAAAATAAGAAGATGGGTCTGTGGTATTGAACCCTGAAAATGATGGAAACATCTGTGAAAATGTTTTTTAACTGCCCTTCGGTGGTGTAGGACAATGGGGCACATGCATCAACCTATTTAGGAAGTGCAAACGGTGCGAATCGGTAAATTCGGCCGTTTGCGCTTCCTAAATACGTTTTTGGGATGCATGAAACAATGTTTCAAAATCGCTTTTTTTTTGCATTTCCTAAAAATGCGAATGCATTTAAGGAATCGCATTTGTGCGATTCCCTAAATGCAATGCATCAATTTTTAAAAAAATGAAAATTTTGAAATAGGAAGTGCAAATTAACACGAGGTTGACCCTTTGTTTTTTATTTGCGAAAATCTTTAAAAAAGCAACAAAATGCATTTTTTAAACTTTCATGTTACAGACACACATGTCCTTAGGACATGTGTGTGTGAAACATGCACTTTAAAAGACATTTCAGGGGTGCAGAGGGGGGGTCCTTTGGACCCCCCTCTGCACCCTTGCAATGCATCAACAAATTGCGAGTTCAAAAAAAATGCAAAACGGCATTGATTCCTATGGGCCACTAGGCCCATAGGAATCAATGTAATGCCATTCCTTAATTGCGATTCGCAATTAAGGAATCGCAAATTCCGAAAATTAAGAAATCCTAAAAAAATTTAGGATTTCTTGATGCATAGGATTTTGCAATTCCTAAATTGCGATTCCTTAATTTTCGCAATTTAGGAAATGCAAAATCCTACAATGATGCATGTGGGGGAATGTTCCCATTGATTGTACTTAAACACATTTCTAGGCATTTCTAGGCATTGCAGATCTATGCAAAAAATGATGACCAAAATGCTGATAACAGTACATTTGTTCATAATCTGATGAACCTTCATTATTAGAAAATTCAGCAGACTTCGCTAGATCAGACATCATATTACTGACAGTCTCGAAGTCCCAATCATCTGAATGGTATACAGACAAAATATCGAATCAAAAAAATAGAATAGCACTAATATCGAAGTTAAAATATAGAATGGACAAAATATCGAATGGACAGAATATAGTCAACAAAAATATCGAATTTAAGGTAAGTAATTTAATATCGATTTTCATTAATATAGAAAGTCAAAATATCAAAGTATATAATATAGGCATTAAATATATCGAAATTTTTAATAATATAAATTTTTTAAAGTGTTTTGTATGTTAGTATAAGTGTGAAAAGTGTATATTTATTTTATAACTTATTTTAAGTAATCTTTTTAACATGTGTGTTTTTAATAGTGTAATGTTCAGAGTAACAATGACTATATGTTGATTTGTAATGCATTGTGTAGTTTTTATGATGGTTTTTAACCACCGAAATAAATAAAGAACTGAACTGAACTGAAGTAATGAATTTAATGTTATTGAATTTTTGCGTAATTTAATTCTGTAGCCGGTTGTGGGTTTATAGGGGAATAGGGTGGGAAGTAATTTAATTATAATTAATTAAATATTTTAATGTATTTATTGGTATTTATCTTGAATTAATTATTCAATAATGTTTAATTGGTAATTAATTAAATTGTAATTGGTAATTAATTTTTAATTGATTAATTGATAATTATGTTAATTTTTTTTTATTTATTTCCCATAGCGGGTTGTGAGTTTATAGGGGAATAGGGTGGAAAGTTTTTTAATTGTAATTAATTAAATATTTTAATTTATTTATTGGTATTTATTTAGAATTATTGTTAATTCATTTTTTATTGCTAATTAATTAATTGTTAATTAATTTGCATTAATAGGTAATTAATTTTAACTGATTAATTATTATATTATATTAAATTAGTAATTACATTTAATTAATTGTTTATTGGTATTAATATTTAATTAATTTTGATTAATATAAGAAGTATTTACTTTCCCTACTGTTACACTCACTGGAGTGGGAATAGTCATTTTTACCCCTACGCTATCCAACGCTTTCCCTACTGTTGCACTCTCTGGAGTGGAAATAGTAATTTTTACCCCTACGCTATCCAACGCTTTCCCTACTGTTGCACTCACTGGAGTGGGAATAGTAATTTTTACCCCTACCCTATCCAACGCTTTCCCTACTGTTGCACCCTCTGGAGGAGGAATAGTAATTTTTACCCCTACGCTATCCAACGCTTTTCCTACTGTTGCACTCTCTGGAGTGGAAATAGTAATTATTACCCTCCCGTTATCCAACGCTTTTCCTACTGTTGCACTCACTGGAGTGGGAATAGTAATTTTTACACTCCTGTTATCCAACGCTTTCCTCACTGTTGCACTCTCTGGAGTGGGAATAGTCATTTTTACCCTTACGCTATCCAATGCTTTCCCTACTGTTGCACTCTCTGGAGTGGGAATAGTAATTTTTACCCCTGCGCTATCCAACGCTTTCCCTACTGTTGCACTCTCTCGAGTGGGAATAGTAATTTTTACCCCTACCCTATCCAACGCTTTCCCTACTGTTGCACTCACTGGAGTGGGAATAGTAATTTTTACCCGTATGCTATCCAACGGTTTCCCTACTGTTACACTAACTGGAGTGGCAATAGTAATTTTTACCCCTATGCTATCCAACATTTACCCTATTGTTGCAGTACAAATATTGTATATTATTAATTAATATTATGTTAATATATATATGTGTTAAAAAATTAAATTGTATGTTTATTTTTGTAACTTACATTAATTATTTTATATGTTTTTAGTTATTTAAGTATTTTAAGTATGTTTTAGTTAATTATAGTTATTATTTCATTAATTTCAACAAGTGTCGAACTTTTAACATTTCCGACGGGCCAAAAATTTCGAAATCAACTTTGTCCTAACCTACACCATCAGGTACAGGTACAGCTACAATGTTCACTGCAGACAAGTCTCTTTCTTCATGGTGGGATCATTTGTGAGGTTTTAAAATTAGGTTCACATTTTTACTTGTAGAATCTAGATGATTTTATCTGCCATTTACAACTAAACCTAGCCAGAAAAAAGAACAGCATTCCAGTCATAGTTCAGTCCATGGTGAAGTCAGATAAGTCTCTTTAAGAAAATGAAGAAAATCTTTGGCTTGCTGTTTGTAGGATTTTTTGACTGGTGTTGTTTCAGGTTCTCTTGGATCGTCAGAGAACGTATCAAATGTAATGAAATAGCCAGAAGTAGTTCAATCAATTGTTTGGATTGCATCAGGATTTGTAGAATTGCTGTGTTTGCTTGTTTTCGTCAAACTAATTGATCACTTGTTACATTGGTGTAGACAGGTGTATCTGGTCGGACTGTTATTTGGGTTTCAAGAGGAATGAGTTCCATAGCATTGTTGCATAGTCCTTCATTTTGCACTGGTGACTCCTCGATGGGTATGAGTCTTTCAGTTTGAACCTCTTGGATAGTAGCGAGAGGAGGGCGTCTGCTACTAGGGCGGAGACCACGAGGCCTACTGTTGAGTATTGGTCACATATTGTGATTTGATGAGGTTGATTGACACACATCTTTTCTCCTTTTTTTCCGGCAAAGGGTGGCAGAAGTACTGTTCTTGTTCCGTTGACAGCTAGGATGGGTACAGGTTTTCTATAGGAAGGTCCAAATTCCTTCTTACCTGCAATTTTCTCTCTGACTAGATCCCTAACTTTTGGGACCCACACAGGCCTTGCATGGACTGCCGATTCTTCCCCAGTGGCGGTTGGCTTCAGGTTAACGTTGCTTTGTTTTGTTCTTAATTCAAGTAAAACAAATGATCCCTTGGATTATGCCACAATGAAGTGGCATAACCCTGTGCTCACTTCAGAGTTCACCCTTAGATGAGAAAGATCCTCCAGCCTGAGCAATAGACTCCTACTACTCTTATAATCATATAAATTCCAACACTCAAAATGTATCATTAAAACCTTTTTTAATTAAAAACGTTATCATCAGTTTACAATAATCATCACACACTATGTGTCACACATTTCATCTGAAGCAATACAAGTTTAAAAACCACACATTACATGTGATACAATCAAAAGCCAATTGTAAGAGTAGCACCCTGCACCACTCCAGCCAACCCTTATGGCGATGTTAGTGGTTTAGCCAACTTTATAAAGGCTCTCAAAGTGGTAGCTATGGAGAGCAACCTTTAGGCTTAGTCTAGGAGGAGTGCAAAGCAGCGCGGTTTACCAGTATCTAATCCTTTAGTGTAGGCTAAGAGAAAAAGAACTACACACGCTATGTATAAAAATAGATATTTATTACAATAACCAACTAACACTAAACAATGCACACAATATTGCAACAATATATTAGTAAAGCAGCACCAATACACAATAGTCCCCCGAGGGAGACCAAACCATGTATACTGTCAAGAAATAAGGACCCTTCTCAGTGGACACGCGGAATACAGAAGGTTAAGGAGCCACCCCACCAGTGGATGTCATCGGAAGCAGGATACCTATAACCACTGTCGGAAACGAAGGAGGACTTCCGTTCGATGCCGCTGCTGGAAGGATGAAAGAGTCTGTTGCAAGGTCTACAGAGTCCATTGGACGAAGTCAGTCTGTTGGAACAAAGACAGAGTCTGTTGGAACCCTAATGCGGATCATGTAAAGTAGTACCTGTAAGCAGATGGAGTCAATGCGGGAGGCCTGGAAGATGCAGGTCTCTCGAAGACAAGAAGAACAGGATGCTTGTTGCAGAGCCCAGGCTCTGTTGCGCCGAACCAGTAGTTACGCCGGAACTACTGCGTCTTTGGAGATGGCTGAGTTGTTCCGATCAAACAACTGCATCCTATGGGTCAGTTTTAAAGGGGACAGACTCAATGACAGAACCTTCCGTAGTGATCGACTCCGTTACCGCGAGTTGGTGGAGGTAACCGATGCGGTCACCAGGAAATCAAGGGATCCAGTGTTGCAGTGCACAGGGGTTCGGTTCCATGAGGGATGCTGACCTCAACTGGATGAGAGGACAGATCAGACATCGAAGGGATGCAGGACCACCACCTGTGTTGCTGAACCTTTGGGGAGTCTGGAGGAGCTCAGGCTTGGCAGACCGATAGGTTGCCTTGCAGTGCCTGCGACTGCAGGGGAGTGACTCCTTCACTCCAAGGGAGACTCCTTAAGTTGTCTCGGAGTTCCACAGGCCTTGGTTGGACCTGTATGGAGCACAGGCACATATGTTGCAGAGGGCTTGCAGGACGAGGCAGTAAAGAGCAGCAAGAATCTACCCCGGTGCAATCTCGAGGTCCAAAGCGAAGTCCAGAGTACCCAGGCGGTCGAAGTAGAAGTGATGTTGATCTGAATCGAATCCCACAATGACTCTAGGGATGCATCCACAGGTAAGTCCTTATGTACCATAAGGTGAGGATTGGGTTGATTCAGGGGTCCCTCTCAGAGGAGGGGTCAGACAGTGGGGAGGATACGCCCATGTCCTTTGTCCAGTTTTGCGTCTGTGCAGGGAGCCAACAGTGTTGAGGTATGATTCCAACAGGTTTGATACCAAACATGCCCAGGTTCGTTCTAGTCAGTTTCGAGATGCTCATCGCGTAATGACGCTTGGCCTCTCTATTTCAGGATGGCTGTTCCACTTACAAAGCCTGCAGAATGGACTCTGGGGTTTGTAGGGGTGTCCTGCTCATGCAGGGGCACCCTCACAATTAAAACCAAGAACCCTGCCTTTGGGACTGAAAAGGCCTGCCAGAGGGGTGACTTATAGTGTCTAAGTGCACATGGGGAGAGATATAAGGAAACGTATATCTTCCGTACCACATACTAGGTTCAAGTTCAAGTTAAAATTTGTATAGCGCACTACTCACCCAGAGGGTCTCAAGGCGCTTGAGGGAGGGGGGGTTCGTTACTTATCAAATATCCAAGTTTTGAGTTGTTTTCTGAAGGAGAGGTGGTTCTGTGTAAGGCGGAGGTGGGTGGGGAGAGAATTCCAGGTTTTGGCCGCTAAGTAGGAGAAAGATCTTCCTCCCATGGTGGATCTTCGGATGCGTGGAATCACAGCGAGGGCTTGATTGGACGATCGTAGTTTGCGGGTGGGGGTGTAAAAGGTCAGGCGCGTGTTGAGGTATTTGGGTCCTAGGTCGTAGAGGGCTTTGTGTGCGTGGGTGAGGAGACGGAACGTTATTCTCTTGTTGACGGGGAGCTAGTGAAGGTCTCTCAGGTGACCGGATATGTGATTGTGGCGGGGGATGTCTAGGATGAGTCGGGCGGGGGCGTTCTGAATGCGTTGGAGTTTTTTCTGTAATTTGGCTGTGGTTCCGGCGTAGAGGGTGTTTCCGTAGTCCAGTCGGCTTGTGACAGGTGCTTGGGTGACCGTCTTTCTTGTTTCGGTGGGGATCCATCGGAAGATCTTTTTGAGCATACGTAAGATGTTAAAGCATGATGATGAGATGGCGTTGACTTGTCTGGTCATCGAGAGGGAGGAGTCCAGGATGAATCCCAGGTTGCGAGCATGGTCCGTTGGTATGGGTGCCCTGCCCATGGCCGGTGGCCACCATGAGTCGTCCCAAGCAGAGGGGGATGATCCTAGGATGAGGACTTCCGTCTTGTCTGAATTCAGCTTTAAACGGCTGTTCTTCATCCACTCGGCCATGTCTTTCATCCCTTCGTGTAGGTTGGTTTTGGCGGTGTTTGGGTCTTTGGTGAGGGAGAGGATCAGCTGGGTGTCGTCTGCGTAGGAAATGATGTTGAGGTTGTGTTGGCGCGCGATGGATGCGAGGGGGCTCATGTAGACGTTGAAGAGGGTGGGGCTGAGCGATGATCCTTGTGGTACGCCGCAGATGACTTCGGTGGCCTCTGATCTGAAAGGGGGGAGGCGGAGCCTCTGGGTTCTTCCGGCGAGGAATGAGATGATCAAGTCCAATGCTTTTCCTTGTATCCCGACGTTGCTGAGGCGTTGTACATTGGTGCTATGACAGACCGTGTCGAACGCTGCGGAGAGGTCCAGTAGGATGAGGGCAGCTGTTTCCCCGTTGTCAAGTAGTGTTCGAATGTCGTCTGTGGCTGCGATGAGGGCGGTCTTGGTGCTGTGTTTGCCTTGGAAGCTGGACTGTGAAGGGTCGAGGGATCCGTTAGACTCGAGGAAGGCGGCGATCTAATTCGTCAGCGCTGTGGGTGATCCATTGTGTGAGGTTGATGGCTGCTTGATGTGGGTCCGATGATTTGGCGGGAGGGTTTTGGTATAGCGATGTGGTGAGCTGGTCGGTGGTAATTTTGTTCCAGTTTCTGCGGGGGACTTGTTGTGGGTGGTGGTGGGTCGTGATCTTTCTGTAGTTGAAGTGGACGCAGTTGTGGTCCGTCCAATGGAGTCCTGTGGTGTGATTGAAGGAGATGTGCTTGCTGGAGGAGAAGATTGGGTCGAGCGTGTGTCCGGCGTAGTGGGTGGGGGTGTTTACCAGTTGTTTGAGTCACAGATTGCCGAGATTGTCCAGAAAGGTGATGGTGTTGCTGTCGTTGTTCTTTTCCAGGTGGAAGTTGAGATCTCCTTGGAGAATGTAGTCCTCGGAGGGGAGGGCGTGTGGGCTGATGAAGTCAGTCATGTCTTCGCTGAATTGTGTTTGGGGTCCTGGTGGTCTATAGATGAGGGTGCCTCTGAGTGTGGTCTTAGGGTCGGTGTGAATCTGGAAGTGAAGGTGTTCGGCGGCTGTGAGGTTGTCGTCGGAACTGGTCGTGATGTGGATGGTGTTCTTATTAACGATGGCGATGCCTCCTCCTGTTTGGTTGATGCGGTCCCTTTGGATGATCTTGTAACCGTCCGGGATGGCTATGGCGATGTCGGGCGCTGATGAGGCGTTCATCCAGGTTTCTGTAAGAAAGGCGACGTCCGGCGTTGTGGTGTCTAGTAGGTTCCATAGTTCAATGGCGTGTTTGTGGACCGAGCGGGTGTTAAGCAGGATGCATTTCAGGTGGTTAGTGTCGGAGCTCTGTTTGGCGTTTGTGGATTTAGTGTGGGTCTTGATGCAGTCAAATGTGCAGGAGTGGCAGGTGAAGGGACCATGGGTGCGTCCTGGGGCGGCTTGGTGGCAGTCAGGGAGACGGCCGGTGCTGAGTGCAGAGAGGGTTGCGGCGTCGTACGATATGCGGGTGGAGTGGATTTTGCAGGGACCAGGGCGCGGTCCGGTCGCGGACGGGCGTGGACGGGCTTACCTGTGGCACGCCTTCGGCACGCATAGGGCGTGCCCACTGCGCGTGAACGCTGCGCGCATGTACATCTGTCATAAGTGGACGGTGGAGGGGGGGCGGAGCGAGGGAGGAGCAGCTGGGAGGCGGGAGCTGGGTGGAGAGACGGGCTAGGAGGCACAACAACAAAATGGCAGCAAAAACAAAAGCGAAACAGGACGAGATTGGGGCACAATCTGGCACTAATACGATTATGGGCAGTGGCACAGGCACAATCAGGCAAAAGTGGTATTAAAAGGAAGGAGAGCAATATCGCTACGATATGGGCAGTGGCACCGGCACAATCAGGCACAAATAATTCTTACAAGCAATGCGAGCAATAGCTCTATGATATAAGTAATGGCACAGGCACAATCAGGCACAATTAATTATTAACAGCAATGAGCAATATCGCGCTACAATACCAACTTGACCAGGGAGCGGGTGGAGCGACCACTTCTGAACAAGTCAGGACGGTCATCTAGGGACTTACAAGGGTGCAACAGTAACCAAACAGGAATGAACCAAGGTACTTGCTATAGCCAATTTAGGGGAGAAAGAACAGAGCCAGGGTCCTGGGTAGCAGGATCCCAGCCAGAGCAGTCAGAAACAGTATAACACCAGGCAAAATGTGTCGGGTAACCATAGAAGCATATCCTACTTTCCTACACTGCTGCAGACAGCCTTTTTACGAGCATCACCGCCCATAATTTATGCTGTTTGTTGGAGCAGAGGCTGTGCCTCTCACTCTCTGAGGAGGACTCCCATGACCTCTGGAAAGACCATGGCAGTTTCCTCCAGGAGGCCAGGTTGAAATTCAGTTATTTCAAGTTCCTACACCACTGGCACTGCACGACAGGGTGGGTCTATAAAGCACATTTGGCAGAGTATTCCAAGTCCTGGAGGTGCTGAAGGTGTGCTGCACTGGCCTGTGACATTTTGCATTTCCTCTGGGACTGTATAGTATTTCTGAGCTACTGGGGCTCCGTTCAGGGTACCTTGATGACCAACCTAGGGGTGACACCGCAATTAATGACCCGTCTGACATTGCTTCACAAAATGTCAATATTCCCGGATATAATGCACCATGGTAAGAGTTGGCTGGCTACGGCCTTCGTAGAGGCAAAGGTGGAATTTTACACCACGCTACCGTCTCATAGTACATGGCTCTTTGACATGCACAACATGGCCACTTACAAAAGACCTATTTGTAAGCTGAAAGATCAGCTGCAGAAGTTTGGAGTCCCTTCCTACATGGGTAGTGGTATACGCTGACACCAATCGACCTGGTTCCGTCCTCTGTGCCTGCCCCTTGACTACTTCGGGGTGGGAGTTGGCTTCTTGAGGGGCTGCCAGGTGGCCTGGCACCCTGACTTTTCCCCCCTGTCCCCATGTTCCTTCCCCTCGTGTTCCCCACCATCCTCCTTCCTTGATCATCTGTCCGATCTTCTGGGCCGTATCACCTTTATCTGAAGGGGTTATTCTATTTATTGTTTTTCCTGTTATCAATGTATTCTCACAAGTTCTAGTTTACACAGTATCTTGGACTCTGCTTAATCGATAATCTTTCATACCTGTTATATGCTGATTGTATAAGGAAAATCAATAAAGAATTGAGATATTATAAAAAGGCTATTAGTGACATTAATGAATTTATAGACATGATGAGAACACATGTAAAGTGATACAATTAACAACCAAGTCTGACTAAAATAGACATTCACATTAGCATTCTTCTGAACTGTAACATGTACAGTGTTCAAGGTGAAATATGAGAAAGGTTTTGCCACCGAAATGCGGGACAGAGAGTCTGCTCTGTGTAGAAAAGTTTTAGCGATGCTACTCAGCACACAGCAGAAGTCATGTGTGAAGTTCTAGTTAATCCCCATAGTTTTGAAGAATGGGCCAGGTTTGAGTGAGACCTCAACACGACCTCCAAATGTGTTAGTTTCACTCGTGATGAGTGACGCTTGAGGGCTCTGATGTATGCACGTCCGAACTAATGTCACTGTCGAGGCATTCAAGGCTGCTTGCATGACAATGCTAAAAAGAGTTGACGCACTCACTAATCAACGGTGTACTGATGACGAGCGTACTATGATATAGGGGCTTATATTAAGGAGTTCAATATTTTCAAGTAATGAAATGCCCCTCCCCTGCTCTTCAAACCAGTAACACCCACTCATTTTTTTTATGATACAATGCAAACTGTGTGAGAAAATTCTGGTTCATACTTGATATCTCTATCTTAGGAATTAAATGCTTCAAAGATAAATTGCTTTTTTTGTCAGTGAATCTTTGTTGAGAGAGGGAGGTGGTTACTGTAAACAAAACAACAAAGCCTCGAAGAGGCCGGTGTCTTAATAATTTAGAAGACAGTTGTGCTCTTAAATCAGAAATTCAAAACCTACTTAGGGCATAAATTTCAGTCTTGTTCGAGGATATAAAACTGTATCAGATATAAGTAATAAGCCACAGACACAGGAAAATTGGAAATAAACTGTTCCTTTAATTGTTGCTTTGACTCATGACTCATGCCTCATTCTATTTTACCTGGTGTTTAAAACTCCCTGGTATTTTCCTCTGTTTACTTTCCTATGTACCACGTTATGGATTTTAAAAACCTGCAAATAAGTTATTTAGGAAATAAATAAGCTGTCCAGTTTAATTGCAAAACTGACCAAAATACTAATATATACTTTAAAATACCGATATATTCATTGAAATACAGATATATTCATTGAAATACAGATATATTCATTGACATTCAGATTGTCACTTCCAGTTGTCACCTTTCTGTAAATACTCTTAAGTCCTTTATGCCAGTGTTTGGAAGATGCTCATCTGAAGTAAAGCTATAAATACTTTTTTACAGCAGCAAGCGTGAGGCCCTGTACTTGAACTGTCTGACCTTTAAAAACATTCCCGTCTGTGACATCTGAAATCCCAGGTCTTTACAGGTATACATTCTTGTTTGTGTGAAATGTATTCACTCCTGGACCCTGGAGGTGGCGGTTCCGTCAGCGGCCACCAGAGGGCGCTCCTCGCCTGCTGATGAAACCCAATGAGCTGCACATTGTATGAAAGGAGAAGGGTTTCCTCTTCCGGGTCAGCGGCGGCAGAGACAGCATCAGCAGCGGTGGTGACATCACTTCCGGCCTCTCCTGGTGTGTCCAGCCTGCTGCAGAGGAGGAAGGAGCCCTGTCTGGTGGGCAGTTACCGCCATCTTCAGACACCCACAGATCTGCCCCCCCTCAGGGCCCCCCAGGAGGAGGGAGAGCCTGGACAGGTTTCTGCTCAGGTAGGAGAGCTGCCAACTCACTTTATTTTTTACTTTTCACAATTTATGAATCCATGGATCAGATCCCCTCCCTCCCCCCCTGGCATTCATGGTGAGGTCAGGAGAGCCTAAGTGGGGAACAGAGGAGGAGAGGCCTGTCCAGGGGTGCAGAGGAAGTGAGGCCTGTCCAGGGGTGTAGAGGAGGTGAGGCCTGTCCAGGGGAGGGGCAGAGGAGGAGAGACCTGTCCAGGGGTGGAGAGGAGGTGAGGCCTGTCCAGGGGTGCAGAGAGGTGAGGACTGTCCAGGGGTACAGAGGAGGAGAGGCCTGTCCAGAGGTGCAGAGGAGGTGAGGCCTGTCCAGGGGTGCAGAGGAGGTGAGGCCTGTCCAGGGGTGCAGAGGAGGAGAGGCCTGTCCGGGGGTGCAGAGGAGGAGAGGCCTGTCCAGGGGGGCAGAGGAGGAGAGGCCTGCCCAGTGGTGCAGAGGAGGTGAAGCCTGGCCAGAGGAGAAGAGGCCTGTCCAGGGGTGCAGAGGAGGTGAGGACTGTCCAGGGGTACAGAGGAGGAGAGGCCTGTCCAGAGGTGCAGAGGAGGTGAGGCCTGTCCAGGGGTGCAGAGGAGGTGAGGCCTGTCCAGGGGTGCAGAGGAGGAGAGGCCTGTCCAGGGGTGCAGAGGAGGAGAGGCCTGTCCAGGGACAGAGGAGGAGAGGCCTGTCCAGGGGTGCAGAGGAGGAGAGGCCTGTCCAGGGGGGCAGAGGAGGAGAGGCCTGTCCAGTGGTGCAGAGGAGGTGAAGCCTGGCCAGAGGAGAAGAGGCCTGTCCAGGGGTGCAGAGGAGGAGGGGCCTGTCCAGGGGAGCAGAGGAGGTGAGGCCTGTCCAGGGATGCAGAGGAGGTGAGGCCAGTCCATGGGTGAAGAGGAGGAGAGGCCTGTCCAGAGGTGCAGAGGAGGAGAGGCCTGTCCAGAGGAGGGGCAGAGGAGGAGAGGTCTGTCCAGTGGTGGAGAGGAGGAGAGGCCTGTCCAGGGGTGCAGAGGAGGTGAGGCCTGTCCAGGGGTGCAGAGGAGGAGAGGCCTGTCCAGGGGCAGAGGAGGTGAGGCCTGTCCAGGGGTGAAGAGGAGGAGAGGCCTGTCCACAGGAGGGGCAGAGAAGGAGAGGCCAGTCCAGTGGTGCAGAGGGGGAGAGAGGTCTGTCCAGGGGTGCAGAGGAGGTGAGGCCTGTCCAGTGGTGCAGAAGAGGGGGGGCCTGTCCAGGGGTGCAGAGGAGCAGAGGCCTGTCCAGGGGTCAGAGGAGGAGAGGCCTGTCCGGCGGTGCAGAGGAGGAGAGGCCTGTTCAGGGGTGCAGAGGTGATGAGGCCTGCGAAGCTGATGCAGAAGAGTTGAGGTCTGTTCCGCGGGGGTGCAGAGGAGGTATGGCCTGTCCAGGGGTGCAGAGGAGGAGATGCCTGTCCTGAGGGGTGCAGAGGTGATGCCTGTCCAAGGGGAGCAGAAGAGGTGAGGCCTGTCACGGGGGTGCAGAGGAGGGGAGGCCTGTCCAGGGGAGCAGTGTCTCTTCGTGGGCCTTTGCATAGCGCCGCGAGGCTCAGGGCTGAATGAGAGGCGCTGTATGGGGTGGAATGAAGTCTGGGCTCCTCTGTCCTTAATGAGAATCCTTCACCGAGAGCTCCTGGGAGAAGCACCGAGAGGCCTGTCCAGGAGTGCAGAGGAGGTGAGGCCTGTCCAGGGGTAGAGAGAAGGTGATGCCTGTCCAGGGGTGCAGAGGAGGTGAGGCCTGTCCAGGGGGGGCAGAGGTGCAGAGGCCTGTCCAGAGGAGTGCAGAGGAGGCGAGGCCAGTCCAGGGGTGCAGAGGAGGTGAGGCCTGTCCAGGGGTGCAGAGGACGCGATGCCTGTCCAGGGGTGCAGAGGAGGCATGGCCTGTCCAGGGGTGCAGAGGAGGAGAGGCCTGTCCAGGGGTGCAGAGGAGGAAAGGCCTGTCCAGGGGTACAGAGGAGATGAGGCCTGTCTAGGGGTGCAGAGGAGGTGAGGCCTGTCCAGGGGTGCAGAGGAGGTGAGGCCTGTCCAGGGGTGCAGAGGCGGTGAGGCCTGTCCAGGGGTGCTGAGGAGGTGAGGCCTGTCCGGGGGTGCAGAGGAGGTTAGGCCTGTCCAGGGGGCAGAGGAGGCGAGGCCTGTCCAGGGGGCAGAGGAGGAGAGGCCTGTCCTGGGTGCCGAGGAGGTGAGGCCTGTCCAGTGGTGCAGAAGAGGTGAGGCCTGTCCAGGGGAGCAGTGTCTCTTCGGGGGCCTGTGCATAGCGCCGCGAGGCTCAGGGCTGAATGAGAGGCGCTGTATGGGGTGGAATGAAGTCTGGGCTCCTCTGTCCTTAATGAGAATCCTTCACCGAGAGCTCCTGGGAGAAGCACCGAGAGGCCTGTCCAGGAGTGCAGAGGAGGTGAGGCCTGTCCAGGGGTAGAGAGAGGGTGAGGCCTGTCCAGGGGTGCAGAGGAGGTGAGGCCTGTCCAGGGGGTGCAGAGGAGGAGAGGCCTGTCCAGAGGAGTGCAGAGGAGGCGAGGCCAGTCCAGGGGTGCAGAGGCCGTGAGGCCTGTCCAGGGGTGCAGAGGATGCGAGGCCTGTCCAGGGGTGCAGAGGAGGCATAGTTATAGATGGGTCTCCACCTTCTTGGAAGCATAGTGTAATTGTTATGATATACAAAAAAGGGGACGGGGAAGCCCAAAGAACTGTAGGCCCATCTCCGTGTTGGACACAACTGCCAAACTTATGGGTTGGCTCCTTTTATTCAGGCTGGAAGAGTGGACCCAAGAAACATCTTAATGCAGGTGCAGTATGGCTTCCAGAGGGTAAAAACCACTACAGACCAATGTCTAAACCTGTCACTAATATACCAGAGCGAAAGACGGGAAAATCTACATGGTTTTTATAGACTTGTCAGCTGCATTTGACTGCGTGAGCCATCAAAAACATTATTATTTATTCGAGGAGATGGGGATTGATCCACTTATAATTAACTTTATCCGCCAACTATATGTAAATGCCACTGCATGTGTCCCGAATGGCAAAAATGTGGAATGAACCCGCCCCTTTAAGATCGCTAGGGGAGTTAAGCTGGGATGTGTCCTCGCCCCGTTTCTGTTTTTTTCCAGCTATACAAACAGGGTTGAGGCAGCCCTCTCGGGCTCATAACACGGACGTGCCCGTGTTTGACACCAACCCCCTACTAATGTTAGCTTATGCTGAGGTGCAGTGTTAATTGCAAGAACGGGGGAAGCTCTCCAATGGCTCATAACAACATATGCATCATTCATGGCTTCGCTGGACCTTAAAGTAAATGATACAAAATCTTCTGTCATTATAGCAGGATCTGGCAAAGCTGATAAATCCCCACATTTCCATATGGATTGCCAGAAAACAGAAGTGGCAGAGTCCTTTACATACGTAGGAGTAATACTTGATAAAAAATCAAACTTGGAAGAACCTGGTATCGGCAAGAGCACCAGGAATGAAAGGAGTCTGAAAGCTATTAAGGCCTTCTCCAAAAGTTAGACGCTAGCTCCCTTGACCCAATTAAAAACATTTCTCAGGCCAAGATGAAGGCAGTAGCCACATAAGGGGCAGGAGTCTGGGGTATGGCGCCTACCGGCTGTCTCCAAAAACTTGAAGATCATTTTTAAGTCCCTAGTGTCCCTACCATCCACTTATTCAAATGATATCTTACATATAGAATTGGGATTACCTTATATGTTACATACCATTAGACTAGCGCCAATTTAATACAAAATATATTTAAAGATTGTTGAAAATTGGACCATTACAATAAGATCAGATGGCTGAGTTATGTGGAATCAGAATTAATGGCAATTTGGTTGGGAGAATTATTTAAGGATTAAACGGCATGCAGGAAGATTTCAAAACAGAAATTAATTGAGATTTTTATGCGGAGGGCTCAGTATCTTCGCAGGGAAAGGAATTACAGAAAAATACGGTCCTTGCATATCATTTGATTCCCCCGGGCCAGAGGGAGGATATTCCTATCTAGAATAAGATAGGAACTATTGAGATTTTGTCGGACTCTCCTCCCCTTGATGTTAGGTTATACGGAGAGAAGAGTCAAACACTCAGATTTGATGCTGTGCCCCTGCGACAACCATTCCCCCCAATCTGACCTGCATCTAGTCTTGTTCTGTGTGTTTTATAATACAGGAAGAGAAGAATTTATCCTTTCGATTTTAAAGCGCCACAATTTTAAACGATGCCAGGTGGCACGTTACTTCTTTAAATCTCTGCCTGATCCCTTTGTCTGTGGTAGCCACCTTTTTGTGGGCCTGTATGAAAAGTAGAAAGGCGCGAGGTTGGTTTTAACTAATAATTATATGCAGAAATGAGTAATTTGATGTAAACTAACTGGATTCGGTCTATGAGGCACATGATGCACTTTATGGGATAAAATGTCCTGTAAAAATGATCTGATGTTCTTTTTAGATAATTCTACTTGCTATAGGATTTTAACTTGTTATGAACTGGGGCTGGTTGTTGATCACTGATTTAAATTGTGCTTTTATGATCTGTATTTAAGAGATCGAATACAGATTTTATCGATTGATTGTTTGCATGTGTGTCTCAGAGTCTCACCCCTCTGTGCTCCCTCTACCTGCTGCTTGGAGCTGCTGCTGCAGTGTCCCTGGCGTGGCAGTGAGGAGCTCATGGTAATCCAAGGCCCGGGAGCAGTGTCTGTCCTCAGCGCATGCGCAGCTGTTAATACAAGGCCCTCTTGAAGGTGTCTGTTCTCAGCGCATGCGCAGTTGTTAATCCAAGGCCCTTCTTAGCTCGTGCTCCGCTGCGGGACGCAGTGTCTGTCACTAGCGCATGCGCAGTTGTTAACCCATCAAGACCTCTTTAAGCCGCGCTCTTAGTTAAGTCCTGGGGTTTTCTGTTTTTCTGAATGGAAGACAGTGTGTACGGTCCCAGTTGCGTCCCCTCTCGGTTGGACTCTCCAGGCCGTGCTTCCCTGCGGGCTGCTCAATTACACACTCTTACAGTTTTATGTGCTTCGCTATTCTCAGCGCATGCGCGGCCATAACGAGCAGACATCCTGCGCATGCGCACTTGTGACAAACTGAGTGTCCTGCGCATGCGCAGCTACAGATCAGGGCGGCCCTTGTCCAGCGCACGCTTTGTTGTCACGTGGGGCCCTCGGTGTGTCCCCTCCACCAGGCCGACACTGCCCCCTCGAAACCACAAGAGAGGTAAGGGGAGACAAGGACTCGAGGCAGTGGTGGAAGAGCATTAACGTATGATTCCTGAGAGGGGGCGGGGCCTGTGGGTGTCAAGGCGGGGTCTGTGGGGGCGGGGCCTGTGGGTGTGGATGCTCCTCCTCTGCCGGGGGCGGGGTCAGTGAATGTGGGGGCGGGGCCTGTGGGTGTGAATGCTCTTACTCGGGCGGGGACAGTGAATGTGGGGGCGGGACTTGTGGGTGTGGTGTATGTGGGGGCGGGGCCTGTGACAGTGGGGGCAGGGTCTGTGCATTGGGGGCGGGGCACGTGGGCGTGGTCAGTGGCTGGGGGCGGGGCCAAAACGATACACCTACACAGCCTGGAGGCATTGACTGTTTCGTGTTCCTCACTGGAGACTAGTTTGTCCTTACGCTTCAACTCTGGAATGTGTTTTTTTGGAACCCTAATCGCTCCAACTTTAGTTTGTATCATGTAATTTTTGGTGGATTTATACTCTGTAAATATGTTACCATAATATCTAATCCTATATACTTCGCTCTATTGTAAAGCGCTCTGACTCCGCTGGGTAAAGTATGCGCTATAAAAAATGCCTAAATAAATCCAATGCCCTGCGACCAGGCTGTTGGAGGCTCGTCGTGGCCTTGGGGCTCCCAGTCACATGTCCTCAGGTCTGTAGACTAAAGACTGTTGCAGCTTGCAACTCAGAACTGGCAATTCCTCAGGCTCCGGCGGGCTGCTTTTGGAGGCTTCAGGCATGATTCTGAGTGCCGCCGTAGTCCGCGAATCTCAAGTTGCACATTCTTGCCTTTCTCCTGAGCCACCGCAACCACAGACTTTACCCACTTGCTGACCGCATCTATAAAATAAGTTTTTGACACAAGTGTGTCCACATGAGCATCTTTTAATTTGGCTGATCTGGGGTTTGCAGCAAATATTTTTTTTAACCCTTGCGTGCGTGCGTTGGCCAACAGCCGTCGCAAGCACTACCTCAGTAGTGCTGCGCACGTCCATTGGCCTACACGGCCCCGGACGCGCATTCGAACGCCCACATCGCAGCGGAATTGCCACCGCAATAAACGGGTTAAAGCCATGCTCTTGTATTTACAATCAACAGAAGCTTGTGCAGTGAGGGCTGGTGCTGTTCCTGACCTCCCATTCATTTTGTGGAAGTGCCTGGACCAGACTTCAGCGCGTTCCTTTCTCCCAAATGGTGCCTCTCAGGCCCTAGACCCTTGCTGTGGTTCGGTGGGCTCCTAAATCAAACTTTTGAACTCTTCATGAGTGGAAATGAACCCATTCGCACCGGAATCCCACTGCTCGCATGGAACTTCAGCACAAGCCCCTGCCGCCTATCCCCTTGCACGGAAAGCATCAATCGATCTGGAAGACCAACAGCGTAAATCTCCAGCCCGACCTTCTGCGACACCTGGCCTGCTCTTTGTGCCATGTCCACCACCGCTATCAACTCTCTCCTTACTCCCTGCGACCCTCTCCAATGCGAACGGGGCTCTTGGCTCAAAACTTGAGAGGGTAAAACCTTCAGCTGAACTAATCTGGGGCTCTATCTAATTCGCGCTCCATCGTGATCAGCTTGAACTTTTTACTTTAACCTGGTCCAGCATGACCAGATTGCCTCGGTTGACGCTTTATGTTTTTAGGTGCTGTATAGAAGTTTATACTTTAAAAATTCATATCTCCGGTTATACTGATTGGATTTTTGTCTTTGGGTTTCGATTTGTTGATTAAATTGAGCTCTATTTTTCTAACCTGGTGTTGATTTTGTGTGCTGTTTACGCTGTTTTACTGTTTGAAGTGTTGCACAAATATTTACACATTGCCTCTAATATAAGCCTGACTGCTCTGTGCCAAGCTACCAGGGGGTTGACCACAGTTTAAATATGGGGTTTGCTTGTGCCTTATACTGACTAGGATTGTCAAATTCTGAAAAGGAGCATACAGTTATTACTAGATTCCTAAATCAATTATGCTCAAGCATGTAATTAAACCTCATTTCCTTTGCAAACTATACAAAATATTATAAGTTCCACCAAATCAGAAAATACAGCGCAGAGTCTTGAGATTTCTTTTTTTCAATGTATTCTTTATTTGTACTCAAATGCATCAGCCCAGCCAACGTGTTTCGTCCAACATGGACTTCATCAGGGTTGGAATAGTCTTTTATAGAAGCTCACCAAGGTGCTATTTCTGTAATCAGATGTAGTATAGATATATAGGCAATCACCGTATCATTCATGATTGATTTAATTCCTTCGATCCATATTGAAATAGTTTTATTGAAGAACACCAAGTCGCTTATTCTTATTAAGAGATGCAATATCAATAAGCTGGTAATCACCATCGCATCCAGTCAGATAAAATCATGAAAGGATTATTGCCTTTGATAAGTCCTAGCATGTAGTCTCGTCGGGTATGCAAAGCCATCTATCCGATCTGATAGACAGACGGTCTTGCATGCAGCGGTGATTGGCTATATATCTATCCTACATCTGATTACAGAAATTGCACCTTGGTGAGCTTCCTTGCACCTGCTTCACTAATGATTGCTGCTCCTGTGTGGGCGTAGGGTAGGCTTCAGTGAGCTCTTACCCCTTATTTTTTTTTAAACTTTATTTTGCGTTTAGGTATGAGTAAAGAAGTACACTAGGACAAGTAAAATCCTTTGGCAAGTACAGGTAGACATAATGCACACTGTCCAGGGTTCAATCAATGCCGCAGAGTGATCACATGTTACATAAAGCAAGTCCCTCGGCTGCTAACATATTTTCTGTTACAATCGTTCTTGACTCTAATTCACATAAACGGTGTTTACAAACATGACATAGGGATACATCAACTGTACCGACATCAAAAAAGGAGTTTAGCATCCGGTGTAGTTGATTATTGACATGTATCTCGGGACAGTCTAACCCACCCCTGTTGGGACTATGCCCTGTTCTTTCTGGGTAGGGGGTCTTGTCGCTGCGCCTCTAGGTATGTTCTGAAAGGTCCCCAGATATCTTTGGGCCTGGAGGTGGGGGGGGACCGTTATTGCGTATAGGTCGCTGTTTGTGGAACAGGACGCCATGCTCTTCAGCCATCCCTTCATCGATGGTGCTGTTCTGCCACCCCAATGAATGGATACCTCCCTTTTGGCCAGTAGTAAGCTTATGGCAACAAACCTGCGAATTGCCGGTGGGAACTGCTTTACATATCCCAACAGAGCAATCTCGGGCAAGGGGGTCATCAGTACCTTAACCATGCCACTCACTATCTTATGTATTCCTACCCAGTATGAGTGTTTGCGTGGACAGGTCCAGGCGAGGTGGGCGAAGTCTGCATTTGGAGCGTTGCATCTTGCACAATGGTGTCGTCCGGCAGGGTCTATCCTGTGGAGTCTGGAGGAGGTAATGTATATCCTACAAAGAAACTTAAAGTTTATTAGTTTGTGTCAGCTACTAAGGGAGACATTTTTCGTAACTGCACAGCAGGCAGCCCACTATTTGTCTCTGATCGGAATACCCAAGTCGGTCTCCCAGGCAGTGCGTACTCTGTCATCATTGAACGGTACGATGGCAGCGCATGCCTTATAGAGCTGGGATATTAGATGTACCCCTCTCTCGCTGCCTAGCACTGTCGTGAGTGGGGGGAAGGAAGGAGGTTCCAGAGGGAAGTCCGGGAAAGTAGCTTGCAGGGTAGAACAGATTCGTAGAAGGACGAATCTGTCCATGAATGTGGCGCCAGGAAACAAGGACTCATCATCGGGATCAAAAATATGTCCATCTGGAAATAGATAGCCTATCTTAGTAATGTCAAATTTAGCGCATGTCTTCTGTATGAGCTTTTTGCTAGTTATAGGTATGTATCCATTTAGGGTTGGGGAGTGGGAGATCAGAAGAATAAAGCAATGGTGTGTGTATTATGCAACACAATTTCTCCCATGCCCAACTAGTGGGTGATGCGCTTTGGATATCTTTGGGGTCTTTGGGGAAACCCTTTGTTAATATCGCCGCAAAAATGTCCGGGAGGACTAAGTCAGACTCTGGTCGGAGGTATGGAATTCTGGCGTCAGGGTGGTACCATGTCTGTGAAAAACTGCACTGTGCAGCTAAATAGTACAGTTGTAAATCAGGGACCCCGAACCCACCTCTATCGCAGGGGACTTCCATAATCCGCCAGTTTAACCTGGCGTTTCCGCCACCCCATACTAATCTTATTAAGTGTGATCGAAGGGTCGAAAATAATTTATTCGTGATAGGGATACAGATGTTTTGAAATAGATATCAAAATTTAGGAAGCACGACCATCTTAATGAGGGAAACTCGTCCAGCCATAGATAGTGGGAGCTTTAGCCATTTCTCTATTTGAGTCTCTAATTTGGAAATAGCTGTTCCGTAATTGCGGCGGATGATCTGCTCTGTTTCTAAGTGTATATGTATGCCCAGGTATTTAACCGAGTCAGTATTCCATTCCAGGGGGAACTCCAAGTCCCACATGTCTGTGCTGGCAGTGAGTGGAAAAATGACAGATTTGTTCCAATTGATGCCCAGTCCGGAATGTCTGCCAAAGCGCAGAACCTTCCGGATAAGAGGATCCAAATTAGTCTGGGGGTTGCGTACAAATAAAATCGTGTCATCTGCATACAATGATACTAACAATGGGCCGGTGGTGAACTGTAAACACCTATGAAGGTGTTTCTCTTGGAAGTGCCGTATTAGTGGGGCCATGGCTAAAATGAACAACAGAGGCGACAACAGGCAGCCCTATCTCATTCTGCGTGAAAGTGAGAAGGGAGCTGTCAATGTACCATTTAGTCAGTCGGGCCAGCGCTTGCCTATATAGCAGGGCAGTCGTGGCTACAAAACCAAACGGCATCCCCATGCGCTCCATGATGGATAAAATAAAAGGCCATTCAAGAAAGTCAAATGCCTTGTCTGTATCCAATAGGATTGCCGCAGCAGGGATTTCCGGGTTAATTCTATGCAGAGGGTTAAATAATGTGCGTAGATTGAAGGCTGTCGAGCGATAGGGTATGATACCAGACTGGGCCGGGGCAATTATAGATTCTATTAAGAGAGACAGGCGACATGCCAGAGCCTTTGCCAGTATTTTGTAGTCTAGGTTTAAGAGTAATAACGGTCTATAGGAACCGCACAGCAGGAGGTCTTTGCCATTTGGGGAGAAGAATGATGACTGCCTCACGCAGGGGGGGAGGTAATATCTGCCTCTCCAGACTTCTGCATATACTTTAAGGAGATGGGGAATCAATAAACCTTTATAGGCCTTATAAAAATCCGCTGTGAAACTGTTGAGCCCTGGGGCAGAGGAACATGCTCTCCTCGGAGATAGCCTCAGCGAGGAAGTCCTGCATAAACTTTTCGAAATACACTAAAGCGAACTCAGACAAATAACTCTCCTGCTCCGCCCTGTCTCAACCCAATCTAGTGGTGTATAATGTTTTAAAATAGGACATAAATTCCCCCTGGATATCCAGTGGGTCAGTGATCTGCTGTCCCGACGAAGTTCTCAACTCGCTAAAATGTCCGGGAGGACTAAGTCAGACTCTGGTCGGAGGTATGGAATTCTGGCGTCAGGGTGGTACCATGTCTGTGAAAAACTGCACTGTGCAGCTAAATAGTACAGTTGTAAATCAGGGACCCCGAACCCACCTCTATCGCAGGGGACTTCCATAATCCGCCAGTTTAACCTGGCGTTTCCGCCACCCCATACTAATCTTATTAAGTGTGATCGAAGGGTCGAAAATAATTTATTCGTGAGAGGGATACAGATGTTTTGAAATAGATATCAAAATTTAGGAAGCACGACCATCTTAATGAGGGAAACTCGTCCAGCCATAGATAGTGGGAGCTTTAGCCATTTCTCTATTTGAGTCTCTAATTTGGAAATAGCTGTCCCGTAATTGCGGCGGATGATCTGCTCTGTTTCTAAGTGTATATGTATGCCCAGGTATTTAACCGAGTCAGTATTCCATTCCAGGGGGAACTCCAAGTTCCACATGTCTGTGCTGGCAGTGAGTGGAAAAATGACAGATTTGTTCCAATTGATGCCCAGTCCGGAATGTCTGCCAAAGCGCAGAACCTTCCGGATAAGGGGATCCAAATTAGTCTGGGGGTTGCGTACAAATAAAATCGTGTCATCTGCATACAATGATACTAACAATGGGCCGGTGGTGAACTGTAAACACCTATGAAGGTGTTTCTCTTGGAAGTGCCGTATTAGTGGGGCCATGGCTAAAATGAACAACAAAGGCGACAACAGGCAGCCCTATCTCATTCCGCGTGAAAGTGAGAAGGGAGCCGTCAATGTACCATTTAGTCAGTCGGGCCAGCGCTTGCCTATATAGCAGGGCAGTCGTGGCTACAAAACCAAACGGCATCCCCATGCGCTCCATGATGGATAAAATAAAAGGCCATTCAAGAAAGTCAAATGCCTTGTCTGTATCCAATAGGATTGCCGCAGCAGGGATTTCCGGGTTAATTCTATGCAGAGGGTTAAATAATGTGCGTAGATTGAAGGCTGTCGAGCGAAAGGGTATGATACCAGACTGGGCCGGGGCAATTATAGATTCTATTAAGAGAGACAGGCGACATGCCAGAGCCTTTGCCAGTATTTTGTAGTCTAGGTTTAAGAGTGATAACGGTCTATAGGAACCGCACAGCAGGAGGTCTTTTCCATTTGGGGAGAAGAATGATGACTGCCTCACGCAGGGGGGGAGGTAATATCTGCCTCTCCTGGGCTTCTGCATATACTTTAAGGAGATGGGGAATCAATAAATCTTTATAGGCCTTATAAAAATCCGCTGTGAAACTGTTGAGCCCTGGGGCAGAGGAACATGCTCTCCTCGGAGATAGCCTCAGCGAGGAAGTCCTGCATAAACTTTTCGAGATACACTAAAGCGAACTCAGACAAATAACTCTCCTGCTCCGCCCTGTCTCAACCCAATCTAGTGGTGTATAATGTTTTAAAATAGGACATAAATTCCCCCTGGATATCCAGTGGGTCAGTGATCTGCTGAAGAATGATGACTGCCTCACGCAGGGGGGGAGGTAATATCTGCCGCTCCAGGGCTTCTGCATATACTTAAAGGAGATGGGGAATCAATAAATCTTTATCTAATGTTAGACGGGGACCCGGAGGGTCGGCCGAACTGGGGGAGAGGCCTCGGAGGAGGGCCGTCTCCGGCGATCGTACAGACAAGTCACTTCCCTCCCCACAGATAGACACCACACAAGGATGAGATCAACACTCTTTATATAGGGGTCTTGCGGCAAGGTTATCAGTGGTACAGGTGATTCAGGACTCGGGGGTCCTCTCAATTCTAGTCTCTGTAGGGAAAAGGGGGTAGCGGGACAGTCTTGGTACCGGATCGGTACAGGAGGTGGCAGGAGGGAAGCTCACAATCCTCGAGCTTAGGAGTCTGCAAGGTCGGGCCGCGGCAGCGCCAGTTGGCTAGGAGGAAGGTCGACAACGAAGGGGGCCGCGGCAGCGCCAGCAGGCTAAGATGATGGTTCACGTAGCAGAGGGCCGCGGCAGCGCCAGCAGGCCAAGATGATGGTTCACGTTGCAGAGGGCCGCGGCAGCGCCAGCAGGCCAAGATGATGGTTCACGGTGCAGAGGGCCGCGGCAGCGCCAGCAGGCCAAGATGATGGTTCACGTTGCAGAGGGCCGCGGCAGCGCCAGCAGGCCAAGATGAGGGTTCACGTTGCAGAGGGCCGCGGCAGCGCCAGCAGGCCAAGAGGATGGGTCAAGTTGCAGAGGGCCGCGGCAGCGCCAGCAGGCCAAGACGAAGGGTTCCCAGGGCCGGGCTGTGGCAGCGCCAGCAGTCCGCCAAGGATGAGTTCTTCTCGGGGTCTCTCGACTCCAGGATACAACTGCCCTCCTGGTCCGGGACCGCCCCAGTTATAGGTCTGGTTCCCTTTGATGTCCGGACCCTCGCACCTGGAGGTCGGGAGGTCCGGAATGAGGGAGTCCCGACACCCAGCAGGTGGTTGGAGCCAGCGCCCAGGGAAGCCGGGGGTGATCGACACCTGGCGGAGGAGAGCCGTTGACGCCTTCTTCTTTCATTGATCTGCCAAGTGGTCTCTTTACCTCCTGTGTGGAGGTTGGTGCCTCGATGTCGGGGCCTGGCCAGGCCCAGGGTTGGGGTCGGGTCGAGGCCACGTGGCCTCGTGTTGTAGTGTCCAAAGATGGCTGCCGGGTCGGGGCCATGGTGCTGACGGGGATCAGGGCCAGCCTGTACGGGAGGGTTCAGGAGCTGGGGTCCCGTTGTGGACGGGTTGTGGATTACCTCGGGGGGGTTGCCGGGGTGGCTCTTGCTGGGGATTCAGGGAGAGCTGGGGTCCGGGCCCTGTTGTGCGGAGGGGGGACGGCCCGGCTACGAGGCCTGTCCAACATGCGTCCCCCCCAGCTGAAGGCAGGGAGAGTCAGCCATCCTCCTGGGGACTCTCCTCGCCGAGGCGGAAAAAGCGTGACAGGCCGTCGGCATTGGTGTGGTCCTGGCCTGGACGATGCTCCACAGTGAAGTCCATCCCCTGTAGGGAGATGGACCAGCGCAACAGTTTCGGGTTTTCCCCCCGCATCTGCATCAGCCATTGCAGGGGTCGGTGGTCTGTCTGCACCCGGAAGCGGGTGCCGAAGAGGTAGGGCCGGAGCTTCTTGAGGGCCCATACTACGGCGAAGGCCTCCCTCTCGATGGTGCTCCATGAATGCCACTGGCTGATCGACTCCCTCGGTGTTGAGTTGGGAGAGGACGGCCCCCACGCCATGATCGGAGGCGTCCGTCTGTACGGTGAATTCCCCGCCGTAGTCGGGAGCCTGGAGCACGGGGGCAGTGCACATGGTGGCCTTCAGCTTCTCGAAGGCCGATTGGCAGTCCGGAGTCCAGTTGACTGTTTTGGGGTTCTTCTTGGATGTGAGCTCCGTGAGGGGCCCCACGATGCTGCCATAGTCCTTCACAAACCGCCGGTAATACCCGGTGAGCCCCAGGAAGGCCCGGACCTTGGTTTGGGTCGTAGGGGGTTGCCAGGCCTGGATGGCAGCGATCTTGAGCTGGAGGGGGGCCACCAGACCGCTTCCCACTTGGTGTCCTAGGTAGGTCACGGACCCTTGGCCCACCTGACATTTGCTGGCCTTGATGGTGAACCCGGCCTGCTGGAGGGCGTGTAGAACTTCCCGCAGGTGGCGGAGGTGGTCGGTCCAGTGGTGACTGTACACAGCGATGTCGTCCAGGTAGGCGGCGCTGAATACTTCGAGGCCCGCCAGTACCTTGTTCACGAGTCGTTGAAATGTTGCCGGAGCGTTTTTCATGCCGAATGGCATCACCCTGAAGTGGTAGTGACCGTCCGGGGTAGAGAAGGCGGATCGTTCTTGAGCCCTGGGGGTGAGGCCGATTTGCCAGTAGCCTGCTGTTAAATCGAAGATGCTCAGGTAGCGGGCGGCCCCCATACGGTCAATTAGCTCATCTGCCCGGGGGATAGGGTGAGCGTCGGTCCTGGTAACGGCATTCAATCCCCGGTAGTCCACACAGAACCGGAGCTCAGGGGCAACGCCCGGGGCGGCGGCCTTGGGGACCAGGACGACTGGGCTGGCTCAGGGGCTGTTAGAGGGTTCGATCACTCCCAGGGTCAGCATCTTGGACACCTCGGTCTGGATGCAGGCGCGCACCCGATCTGGTACGCGGTACGCCCTGTGGCGAATAGGGGGGCTGTCCCCGGTGTCCACATCGTGAAGGCACCAGGGGGTGACCCCAGGGGTGAGAGAGAACAAGGATGCGAATCGTGCCAGGAGAGCTTGACAGTCTTGGCGTTGCTCCGGGGAAAAGGCCTCGGAGAGTCTGACCCCTTCCACGGAGCCATCCTGCTCGAGGGTCCTCAGCAGGTCCGGGAGGGGCTCGGAGTCTTCTTCCGCCCCATTATCGGTAGCCATCAGGAGGCTGAGTTCTGAGCGTACAAAATGGGGCTTGAGTCTGTTGGCGTGGAGGACCCGTAGGGGGTTCCGGGAAGTTTCCATGTCGATTAAGTAGGTGACGGGCCCCTTGCGTTCGATCACCTTGAAGGGTCCGGACCATTTGTCCTGTAGGGCACAGGGTTCAACCGGGGACATCACCCAGACCTGCTGTCCCGGCTCGAACTCGAGGGAGGGGGCGTGCTGATCATACCATTTCTTCATGTCTTCCTGACTGGCTTCAAGGTTGACTTTGGCGATCTCCCTGAATCGCCGGGTCTGGTTGCGAAGGGCCAAGAGGTATTTGTATACATCCGGGGGAGTTTTCTGGGGGGGCCTCTCCCAACCTTCTTTGACTAGGCTGAGGGGACCCCGGACGGGGTGCCCGTACAGGAGTTCGAATGGGCTGAAGCCTAGGGATTTTTGAGGGACCTCTCGGTAGGCGAACAGGAGGCACGGGAGTAGCACGTCCCACTGGCGACAGAGGGGCTCTTCTAGGCCCATGATCATTCCTTTGAGAGTGCGGTTAAACCGCTCGACCAATCCATTTCCTTGTGGGTGATAGGGGGTCGTGAATTTGTAGGTGACCCCGCACTGTTGCCAGGGAGACTTCATGTATTTCGAGATGAAGTTCGTGCCCCTGTCGCTGACGACCTCCCGGGGAAAGCCCACCCGGGAGAAGATCCCCATCAGGGCTCGTCCTACCACAGGCGCTGTCACGGTTCGAAGAGGGATGGCCTCGGGATAGCGGGTGGCGTGGTCCACCAGGACTAGGATGAACCGGTGTCCTTGGGCGGTTCGGGGGTCCAGGGGCCCCACAATGTCTATTCCCACCCGTTCGAACGGGGTGGTGACGACGGGAAAAGGCTGCAAGGGTGCTTTGGTTTTTCGGCCACTTTTTCCGCTGGCCTGGCAGGTGGGGCAGGCCTTGCAGTGGTTGGTGACATCCTTTCGCATTCGGGGCCAGTAAAAGTGGGTCACCAGGCGGTCGTACGTTTTGTCCTGTCCCAGGTATCCGGCAGGGGGTATATCGTGGGCTAAGTTCAAGAGGAAATCTCTGAAGCGGAGGGGCACCACCAGCACCCGACGGGCCCCCAGTTCTGCAATCCTTTGCTCACTGTAAAGCAGGTCATGGTCCCAGTAGATCCAGTGGGCCCCCGAGGTGTCCCCTGCGCTCTGGGCCAGGGCTTGCTGTCGGAGTCCCTCGAGGGAGGGACAGGTTCTTTGTTCTTGTTGGAATTGTTCCTGGGTGGGACCCCCCTCTTGACACCACTGGGCCAGGTCGGGGAGGTCCGGGAGCCGACCGGGTCCTTCTTCTGTTTGGGCCGGGGGACTTGCTTCGGGGGTGGCCTCTTCTGGGACAATTGCGGGAGGAGGCTCCGGCCACTCGGGTTCCTCTGGACTGGGGACGGCACGGGCGGTCATGGACCGGGTCGTGGCACAGACCCATTCGGGGAGGCCCAGCATCCCCAGGTGCTCTCTCCGTTCGACTGCGGCCCAGGGAGAACTTTCGAGATCGTTCCCCAGGAGGCAATCCACGGGGGCATCATCGCGGACAGTCACTTTCAGCATCCCTGATACTCCTCCCCATTCGAAGGGGACGTAGGCCATTTGACAGAGACTTTCTGAGTTGTCGGCCGACCGGACAGGGCAAAGAATGTTCGGCAAGATCTGGTCCGGGGCCACCAGATGACAGCGGACCGCGGTCACGCTGGCCCCGGTGTCACGGAGGGCTTCAGCCCGGCGGCCATTAATGTTCACCCACTGGCTGTACTTCTGCGTGTTGGCGGGAAGGGGGGCCCGAGGGATCAGGTCTCGTTCCCCTAAGCAAACCAGGGACATGGCGGCCGGTTCCCACTCAGGCTGGTCGGTTTCGTACTCTTCTTGGTCTTCTGGGGTTTGCTCTTCCCCCAGGGCTGCAGCAGCGACCTGGCGGGGTAGAGTGTACGGGTTCTTTGGGCAATTGGGATCACTGGCGCAGTGGCCGGGTCGCTGGCATCGGTGGCAAGTAATGTTGGCTCGGAAACCTGGTCGCATCGGTGGGGTTTCCCCTGCCGGCCGGGGGCGGGGGGTTGCTTGCGGGAGTCACCGGGCCGGTGTCCCTACCCCGACCCTGGCCTCCTCCTCCCCGGGGGCGATGGGGCCCTTGGGCAGTTCTGTTCGGTTCGCTGGGTCCGTTTCGGCCAACTCGGGTGCTTTCCCATTGGTCGGCTTCGGCGGCGAGTTGCCGAGGTTCCGTTAGTTTACTGTCCAGGAGGTGCTGCCTGAGTTCGATGAAGCAGTTGTTAGAAAGGTGCTCCCACACAATAAGGTCAAAAAGCTGCTCGTAGGTGGTCACGTTGCTGCCCTTGATCCACCCCTCGAAGGCCCGGCTAAAGAAGTTCACGTACTCCACCCAAGTTGTACCCAGGATCCGTTTGCAGTCGCGGAACCGCTGGCGGTACATCTCGGGTGTGAGTCCGTATCGAGTGAGGAGAGCGGCTTTCATGTGGTCGTAGGATGTCATCAGATGGTCCGGGAGTTGCAGCAGGGTGTCTCGCCCTTCGTTGACAAACCTCCCCCATAACCCGGCTCCCCAGTCGCTCCGGGGAATCCGGTGGGAGGTCATGGCTACCTCGTATGCTTTGAACCATTGCTGGATATCATCGTTCTTGTAGTACTCTCTGACGACATCTTTGGGTATGTGGACCTTGGGGTCTGTAGGGGCAGGAGGACTCGTGCGCTCGGGGACCCCGAGCTCCTTGTTCTGCTTCCGAATCTCTAGTTCTTTGAGGTTGCGCTCATGTTCGTAGGTTATCTTCTTCTCTTCTAGCTCTCTCTGCCTTTGTTTCTCTTCTCGCTCCTCTCGGAGCCGTAAGTGTTCCAACGTTATTTTTTGTTCCGCCAATTTGAGCTCTCCATCTAGGCGAAGTCGTGCCAATTCTAATTCATGGAGCCTGCTTTTTTCCCGTTCCCGGACCTCTTCTGGGGAGAGACCCGATCTTCTTTCTTCCGTCGGCGCGGGGCTTGTTTCGGGTGTCTCGTGGCTTCGTATTTGGGGTACGGTCGTACCTGTCTCCGCCCAAGATTCCAGGGCTCGTTTGAAGTCCTCTTTCGTGCTCAGTCCTGTGGTTGAAATGCCTAATTCTATGCAAAATTGTTTCAGTTCTCTGTGGTTGTATTCTTCTAGCTTTTCCATCTGGAATTTTTCCGTTGTTCCGCTCTCTTTTGTTGTCATGGTGGTTGTGTGTCGTGGGGCGAGTGACCCTCTGTACGATTATGCGTAGGTTCGGATCGCGCCGCTGGCCACCAATGTTAGACGGGGACCCGGAGGGTCGGCCGAACTGGGGGAGAGGCCTCCGAGGAGGGCCGTCTGCGGCGATCGTACAGACAAGTCACTTCCCTCCCCACAGATAGACACCACAAGAGGATGAGATCAACACTCTTTATATAGGGTTCTTGCGGCAAGGTTATCAGCGGTACAGGAGATTCAGGACTCGGGGGTCCTCTCAATTCTAGTCTCTGTAGGGAAAAGGGGGTAGCGGGACAGTCTTGGTACCGGATCGGTACAGGAGGTGGCAGGAGGGAAGCTCACAATCCTCGAGCTTAGGAGTCTGCAAGGTCGGGCCGCGGCAGCGCCAGCTGGCTAGGAGGAAGGTCGACAACGAAGGGGGCCGCGGCAGCGCCAGCAGGCTAAGATGATGGTTCACGTTGCAGAGGGCCGCGGCAGCGCCAGCAGGCCAAGATGATGGTTCACGGTGCAGAGGGCCGCGGCAGCGCCAGCAGGCCAAGATGATGGTTCACGTTGCAGAGGGCCGCGGCAGCGCCAGCAGGCCAAGATGAGGGTTCACGTTGCAGAGGGCCGCGGCAGCGCCAGCAGGCCAAGAGGATGGGTCAAGTTGCAGAGGGCCGCGGCAGCGCCAGCAGGCCAAGACGAAGGGTTCCCAGGGCCGGGCTGTGGCAGCGCCAGCAGTCCGCCAAGGATGAGTTCTTCTCGGGGTCTCTCGACTCCAGGATACAACTGCCCTCCTGGTCCGGGACCGCCCCAGTTATAGGTCTGGTTCCCTTTGATGTCCGGACCCTCGCGCTTGGAGGTCGGGAGGTCCGGAATGAGGGAGTCCCGACACCCAGCAGGGGGTTGGAGCCAGCGCCCAGGGAAGCCGGGGGTGATCGACACCTGGCGGAGGAGAGCCGTTGACGCCTTCTTCTTTCATTGATCTGCCAAGTGGTCTCTTTACCTCCTGTGTGGAGGTTGGTGCCTCGATGTCGGGGCCTGGCCAGGCCCAGGGTTGGGGTCGGGTCGAGGCCACGTGGCCTCGTGTTGTAGTGTCCAAAGATGGCTGCCGGGTCGGGGCCATGGTGCTGACGGGGACCAGGGCCAGCCTGTACGGGAGGGTTCTGGAGCTGGGGTCCCGTTGTGGACGGGTTGTGGATTACCTCGGGGGGGTTGCCGGGGTGGCTCTTGCTGGGGATTCAGGGAGAGCTGGGGTCCGGGCCCTGTTGTGCGGAGGGGGGACGGCCCGGCTACGAGGCCTGTCCAACAGGCCTTATAAAAATCCGCTGTGAAACTGCTGAGCCCTGGGTCAGAGGAACATGCTCTCCTCGGAGATAGGCTCAGCGAGGAAGTCCTGCATAAACTTTTCGAGATACACTAAAGCGAACTCAGACAAATAACTCTCCTGCTCCGCCCTGTCTCAACCCAATCTAGTGGTGTATAATGTTTTAAAATAGGACATAAATTCCCCCTGGATATCCAGTGGGTCAGTGATCTGCTGTCCCGACAAAGTTCTCAACTCGGGGATGTATGCCTTACAATAGGGAGGTCTAATCATCTGTGCTAGGACTCGTCCCAGCCGCTTGCCTTCGCCGTATTTCCAGGCGTTGTAGTATTTCTCCAGCGGTATCTTTGAATTCTGTGAGCAGGGACAACCGTTGCTTGTCTAATTCAGGACCTGTCGCCTGGCGTTGTTCAGAGTCTAACGGCCCTCGGTCCTTTTCCAGGCGGGCTAACGTACTGCCAAATTCCGCCATACACCGGCATGTATGCTTTAAAACCCTCCCATAACATTGCCACGGTGTCTACTGAACCAGTGTTAATGACGAAGTAGTCCTCTATCGCTTCTTGTAATTCCTGTCTAAAAATGTAATCATCTAATGTGCGGCTGGGGAATCGCCACTGCCGTTCAAAACCGTCGGGTCGCGGGACCTTCAATGTTAATAATACCGGGGAGTGAGCAGAATATGTGCGAGGAAGCCTCCGGATCACATGACACCAGCTGATAAATTCTGGGGATGCCAGCCAATAGTCGAGCCTCGTCCATGTGTTATGACTGCCAGTGTAGTGAGTATAGTCAGTGCTATGCGGGTTTTGCGTACGACCTATGTCAATTAAGGAGAATTGATCGCAAAGCGAGCTCAATGCCTTTCGTGCTCACGGTTTAGGATCTGGTGCTCTCGAAGTGGTGTCAAGTGACTGGTCCTGGACTATATTAAAATCACCCCCCAGTAAAAGGGGAACCGGGCCTAGCTGCACCAGTTTAGAGAGTAGGGTATAATAAAAGTCTGGGGAGTCGCTATTGGGGTCATACACACAGACCAATGCCACCCTGTGACCCATTAACGTACCCAGGACAGTGATATACCTGCCTTCACTGTCACGTATTACAGAATGCAAATGGAAGGGGAGTCGTTTATGTATAAGAATGGCAGTGCCCCTTGCAAAGTTGCTGAAGTTGGCAAAATAGCGATGTGTTCCCCAATTTGCGGCAAAGTGGGCCTGATCACAAGGAGGCAGATGAGTTCCCTGTAAGAAAGCTACATCTATCCTGTGACGTAGTAAATACTGTGTTATCTTCCTTTTCTTGTGAGTGTTGTTCAGGCCGCGGACGTTCCATGTCACCAAAACCCCCTCTGAGGGTACAGAATTACGCCCTAACTGAGCCATGGTGGTGGTAAAAATGAGTGCTTAATGAAAATCAACCGGGCGTACTTGCCAGTTACATCCAAGTGTGTACCTAAGAACGTCTCAGTGTAGCTAAACAATGTCCCAGCCTCACCCCGCACCCAGCCTCCCCACCCTACCAGAGAGGCAAAACCATTACTATCCAAAACAAGCATTGGCATTGCCAATAGGTCTCGCTTGGGGACCGCCTTCACAAAACCTAATTAAATAATAGTGTGTGGCAGACTTATCCAACAAAAGGAAGATTGGTGCTTCCTGTTCACGTGGAGTGCGCTCGTGAACAGCCTCTGTCTCCAGACCCTGTCTAAGCAATTAAACGTTATGGACTTTCGACTAATTGAACAGTTGTAGCTTGCAGACGCCGAGGTGTGCATAAAATCCAACATTAAATGGGACCTGGCCGTTTGCTAGTACTTAGGGGCTCATTTAAAAAGAATTCGTTTAGAGCAAGAAACACAAGTCATTTATTTGTATTTATTTAAATAATGGGATTTTATATAGCGCGAACATTACCCGAAGGTGTCAGCGCTTTACAAAAGAACCAGTTGCAATACATAAGGAGTTAGGATTACATGAGTTACATAAAAGATACAAACAGAAAAAATTGCAAATGTACAAGTTGTAAAGTCACACGGAAGAGATACAAACAGAAAATTGCAAATGTACAAGTTGTAAAGTCACTCAACGAAGAGATACAAATGGATAAAGTCTAAGAATCACATAGAAACGGTAGAGTACACGAGTTGGAATAACAACAACATACTTCCAAAACAAGCCAAAACAAATGGAAGCAAATGGTGGGGGCCTGAAGGAGGAGGGGGTGCGAGGGATGAGGGAACACGGCCTGGGGGAAGCTGGCTGGGGAGAGAATGCAGAGCGCACGCTGGGCGAAGCCCTTTGATGTGCTGTGAGCGGCCGGAATGAATGATTAGGGGAGGAGAAGCGGGAAACTGAAAGTACGGCCGGCCTGCGGCCGGCCATGAATAATTAGGGGAGGAGAAGCCCTGGCCGTGAATGCGCGTGCATGTTGCTCACGTGGTTCACATGAACTGCAAGAAAACGCCATGAAAACGCCAGCAAAAAGCTGGTGGTTTCATGACGTTTTCGCCGTTTGAATTCTCGCTCCGCTCGATGCGCATGCGCGCATCGATAGGTCGCGAGACCTAAACAGTGCAGTACTAATAGTTCCTCTGCATCGCTGAAAAACAACCATAAGTAGTACTTACTAAATTCACACAACAATTATAAGGTGAACACCATTAGGGGTGGTGGCAGCGGCCCTACAGCTATGTGGCAATAAAAAATGATACTATAAAGTGATTGAATGAAATCCCAACTTATTAAATTCTCCATGTAAAGAAAGGCCATATTAACAGTTTAGCCGTGCCCAGATCCCGATAATAGTTCCATGCTGGCGTCTGAACCACTCTGCGGAGGGGGAAGTCTTTTGTCCTCAGCTGGGCGTTTGTTGTTAAGTTTGTAAGAGTGACAGAACTCCTGCACCTCCGTAGGATTGTCAAAGACACGGGCTCTCCCATTGATCTCAACACGTAACCGAGCTGGATAGAGCAGTCCTAGATTTCTGAGTGTTGCCTTAACTCCAGTGTATTTCCGCCTTGCCTCCTGTACCATGATTGTAAAGTCTGGGTATAGGGACAGCTTGGAGCCCTGCCATACCGTTTCGCTTCGTTCTCGTGCCAGGCGCAGGGCCGTGTCTCGATCCCTAAAGTTCATGACACGGGCAGTGATGGGTCTGGGTGGGCATCCAGGATTGGGCCTTGGACCTAGTGATCTATGAGCGCGTCCTATCACAAAGCCCATAGTGAAGACTTCTCTACAAAACAAGTCTATCAGGATTGTTTCTACCAAGGTGTCCATGCGACCAGTGGCTGTCAATTCCGGAACACCCAAAATGTGCACGTTATTTTGGCGACTGCGCACCTCTAAGTCCTCTTTCTTGATCGCGACGACTTTGAGGTAACGTTCCATTCGGCCGAGCCTTTTCAAGGATTGCGCCGTTCCATCTCCTAGATCTGATGTATGCGATTCCACCACGGCAATTTTTCTGTCGTGAACTTGGATCTTTGATCCCAGATCCTCCATGTGCTTATCTAGGGCATCAAAGCGCACATCTAGGGCTCTGAACCCCACTCTCATCTCTTGTAGCAGGGAACCTAATTGGTTGGTATCAACCTCTGGTGTTGTTTCTTTCTGGCCACTTTCTGCCATCTTGTCAGGGGCTTCTTGTGCCACTTCGGTACCTTTTCGAAGGGGAGAAGGCACTGTTTGGGGTCTTTGCGGCCCATACCGCAGTTCCACCTGCCAAGTATTAATTAAGCCCAATGACAGAGTCTTCTGGTTATGGCCGCCGAGCAGGTGCAAGTAGCTGGCGAAGACAGATTAGGCAAGCAGAACTGATCAGCAAGGAATGGGCATCTAACCCGTGTTTGTATTTTCCTGGCAACAGGGGAGGTTTTGGGTATTTCACTATTGTCTCCCATAATGGAGCTTGTGGCGCAGTAGTGGTCGAGGCACAGTACTTCCACGAAGCAGGTTGTTTGAAGACAAGGCAATGTGCAGTGGGCAGTTAATGTTTCAAGTTTGCTGCAGCATAAATTGGTGGCTGGGGCGGAGACACTGCTGAGGTTTGGATTCAGTTTTGCGCTCCGGGAGCAGCGCAGACATGCCAGGAAGCCTTACAAAAACGGAGCCCTGCGGGAGAAGAGAGGGAGAACAGCGCAGGCCGCGGCCGAGCGAGTGCATATGCGGGGAGGAGATCCCCAAGGGTGCTTTGGAAATGCTGTACCAGGTGTCGACGGGGGAGCCCTGTGTGCCCCTACGATCAGCGCAGACATAAGAGTGCCGCGCTCAGACCGCCGAAGGTCAAACGGACCTCCCGCCAGTACCGAGCGCCGCTTTGCCCAGATTGTGGCCGCTCAACGATCCGGCCCGTGGCCCGGTGACTCGCAGCACCCAGCTGCTGGCTCAGTCCCTCCGCTGCCGCACCCGGAGTCTCCTCATATCGTCGATGCCGCCATCTTGAAAGTCGTCCGTCCGCCTGGAGTCGCCGACTTCTGCCGTTCCGGTGGTTTTCTCGCAGCACCGCAGGGAGACTTTTAATCAGGATCCCTTCCGCTGCATTATGGCGTCTTTTCCCTGCCCGGTAGCCTCGCTGGATAGCGGGACATCACGTTGTTGCAACGACTGCTGACGGAGCTTCAAAGCCGAGCGACCATCTTGGTCTCTGGCTTGGCCACGCCCCCGGCTCTTACCTCTTCTTCAGCCCTGGTGCCCCTGTGCCTGCTGCACTAATAATAGATGTGCCTATGTTCTCTGTCCTAGGAGCATTTTGTACTTTGGTTGCACTGGGCTGTTTACATTTATGTGCCCTCATGTGACTCCATCTGCCCTCATATGAACCATACATTAGATAAGACCCTTTCAACTCTGCAATCCGTAAGGGCCTCTTTGAAACCTGCTATGCAGAGAATATATATAAGAAAACAAAGCAAGAGAGAAAATGGGGATATAAAAAAGAGTGAATGTTGTAGAAAAACAGAACGAGAAACAGCAAAGGAGAAACAAAGGTTATGAAGTGCATGTGTGATTAGGGTGACCAGGTGCCCCGGATTTACCAGGACAACCCCAGTTTTTCAAATTTCAAGAAATTTGTCTTGTGTCCCTGTTTTCATAGAGGGCTAGCTGAAAGAGGCACATTTTTATGTATTCCATTGGAGGACTGGCTAGTTTCTGTGATCAGAAAGCAATTTAATTAGCAGGTATGAAACGGTGTTTAAAATGACATTTTATTTATTTCCTTGGCATTTCGATGTTGATAAGCACTGTCATCCCATACCCCTCAGTTGATGTAAAATAGTCGTCCTTCTTTTAGATTTTTTAAAATATACAGTTTTTTTGTTGTTTTCAAAATCTGGTAGTCTTATGTGTAACCAAAATAGCAAAAGAGATAGAAAGATAGACTAAGAGAATGTGAAAACTAAGTGAGAAATAGCATGAGAGAATGAAATAGGGTAAGAACCAGAGCAAAAGAGAAACAAATTAACATGAAAGTGACCGCAAAATCAAGGGAATTATAGAATAGAGTGAAAAAGTCAAAGGTTTGCATTTAGATGTTGAGATGATGGATATCAGCCAGAGATTGTCAGATATGATGTCCCCCTTATTCAGAGTGCTTAAAGGTGCACACTCTGCAAGTAGGGTGGAGAGTGAGAAAGATGAGAAGGGAGAGCAAGAGGAAACCCAAAAGTATCAGAGAACAGAGTGAAAAAGATGACAGAAAGAGGGTGATGCAGACAATGGTTGAGAAGAAGAGCAAATAAGGCAAAAATAAAGAGAGAGATAAAAGGAGACAAAGATGAGGATGAGAGAAGAACAGAGGGATAAAAAGAGCAGCAGGGCTAGAAGAGAACAAGATCAAGAGAGCGAAAATACAACAGACAGTGAGACAAAAAGTAAAAGCAAGAAGAAAAAGAGTGAGAAAAAAACAAGATTGAAAGAAAAAAAGGCTGTTGAAAAAGAGGAAGAGAGTTAAAAGAAAACAGTGAGATAATACGGGAAAAAGAAAGTGAGAAGCTAGAAAGAGAAAGTAAGAGATAAAGTAAGAGCATGAAGGACCACTAGAGTGAGGGAATGAGAGGCTGAAAAGGATAGAAGAGGGACCACATTCGTGAGAGACATGTAAGGAGAGAAAGTAAAGTGGAATGAGAAGAAAGGCTGCATTGAAGGAATTTGTGATGTTAAAGGTTTTTTTCTCACAAATTGACGTACTTTTCATGAATACTATAACCAGGCGCAGGTAGCAATGTCTTTTGTACGGGATTTACTAATGAAAATCAAAACAATTACACCACTTGTAGGTGGTGGGAATAAAAAAAAAGCAGCAATATTGATCCATTAAAAAAATTCAGGATAAACAGTTTGAAATTATCTCACAATAGAATGATACATCGACTTTCAGTGCCAACTAGTTCTCACAATGAAATGCTGTCTGTAGACTGCTGTTTTGGGGAAAAAGTATGCCACAGAGTAATCGCAGGCACATCTGTGAAGTATAAATAGTCCAGTAATCATGATCGATACAAGACTTTGATTGCCAACGTGCTGTACTCCAAAGAGTAGGCAGTCGAAGCAGTTACAAATGGAGGCTGCATAGATTGAGAGAGAGAGAATTTACTAACTAGCCTACGGCTTAACTGGAAGATCCTATTATAAATTGATATCTTTGAGCGTAGAGGTAAGGGCTGAGGAGCACATTGGGTGTCAGTGAGTACCCGAAAGTGAATAGGATCACTCATCAGTGAGGCAGTAAAGCCAGAGTCTCAGAAAATGCAGACAACTGCCATTAATCACATGTGAGTTTTAATTGCGACAGTGCCCTGTCCCTCAGGGCCAACTAGCCCTCCTGTTACCTCCAGTAAGCCCCATACAGCTGGATTGCTGAGAGTGTTCAAAGGCCACGCCACCTTTTTACACCATTCTGCAAACGCGACTCCTGGCGCACTGCTGCTCAGGGGATGAAGTTCACTTTAGTCCTGAGGGCCTCAGGACACAACAGGACCTCATTGCCCCATCAGCAATGCGCCACAAGGCGCGTTTGCAAAATGGTGTAAAAAAGGGCGTGGCCTCGGACCACCTCTCAGAAATCCCACAGTGTGCTGCTTGCTGGAGGTACCTGGTGGGCTAGTTGGCCCCTAAGGACCCATAAGATGCGAGGGGACTTCATCCCCCAACCCAAAACGCGCCAGAAGGCGTGTTTTCAAGTGGTGCAGGGAGGGGGCGGGACCTCCGGTGAGATCCAGCTTCGGTTTTCTTTTTTGTTTTTTAGGAAGGGGCTGTTTGGCCCACCTTCTCTTAACATTCTTTGGGCCCGGGGACCACCTCCCCCGGGGCCTGGCCTTGTTTTATTAATTTTTTTACAGGGAGGGTGTCCCCATGCCCCTGGGTCACTTGTGACCCCGGAGACCCAATACCCCAGGACCTGGCCTTGTGTAAAAAAAGAATTGCCGGGAGGGGGGCAGCGTGGCCTCACTCCCCAGGGCCACCTCTAGCCCCGGGGACCACATCCCCCAGGGCTGCCCTTCCATTAAAAAAAAATCAATAAACTAAAGATGAGGTGGCTTTGTGGCCCCCCTCCTGTGCCATTTGTGGCCCAGGGACCCCTCCCCCGGGAGCCGACCCTCAATTCGAGGGGAGCCCCAATGCCCCAACGGTCCCTGCTGGCTCCTCGCCTCCTGCAGGAACCATAATTGCCTTTGGGCAAGGGGAGCTGCTAACATGCAGCTCCCCTTGCCCAAAAGCAATTCTGCTTTGCTTCTTGGAAGCGAGAGCAGGTTTCCTGCTCTCGCTTCCAAGAAGCAAAGCAGAGTATGCTATGGCATAGCGGGAGACATTGCAGCTGGCTCTAGGGGGTGATGGTGCCCAGGCCATCAAGGGCTCTAGAATGGGGGCTGCGCGGCCCCCCTCCCAACGAGTACAAAGCCCCTTGGAGGTGGTGGTCCCCGGGGCCCAGGGTGTCATGAATTCACCCACCTGTACTCCGGTTTGTTCCTTCCTTGATGCTTCTATTACCCAACTCCCTCTGAACTCCACCAGAGAGGCAAGGATAGGATTCACTTGCCGCCCTGATCGAACCCCGGGGGAGGGGGAAATAGGGACAAGAGAAAAGAGAAGACAAACTGGATTCTTGTAGACCGACTTGACAATTCAGTCGTGTAGAATGTCTCTCGAGAAAGGCAAAGTGTTACTGGGCTTCAGTTTTCAGCTCGTGTATAATCTGATAAATGTACCCGATTAATCTGAACACCCTAAATCACTTTTTTAGGTCAAACATCTGCTTTGGAACTATTAATTAGGTATACCTGAATTACCCTTGACCTTTTCTCAAAAGGATTCTTGAAACTAAAAGAAAGAATAAACAAAAAAAACACTACAGGTGCACTAATAATCTGTGATTGCTCAAATTATCTCAAGAGTTACTGATTTCCTTTACAATATTTGCTCCGTAATTTCACATTAAATATATATAAATAATAACAACAATCGAGCTCTCTGTTTCCTTTCAGTCTTCTAATCAGACTCAAGGTATTTACACAAATGTCTGTTTTACTTTAACATTCTTCACTTACTCAATGTCCTTAAAGTCCTTGGATTGTTTCAGGAAGAGTTTCAAAACGTTCTCTTGATTTATAGAAGGTCAAGAGGTCTGCCACAGTTTTCATAAAGTTTAAATTCTTACTGGTATGTGTTCAAGCATGCTAACGCTTTACCATTCAGAGCGAGGTGTTGCTTGGCATCCCTTTGTTGATTCTCTTTTCTTTTCTCTTTTGCAGGAAATCGGAAACAGTGCCGGGAGAGGATCTGGAGCCGGAAATTCAGAAACAGGAAGGAACGTCTGAAATGTGCACCGGGGAGCAAGAACACAGCCGTAGACACTGAGTGAAGACAGGGAAGGAAGCAGGGTGGAGCGCTAAAGAGCTTCGGATGATCTGCCACCAAGGTCCGGAGTCAGGTGAGTGTTTAGGCACGAAGTGAAGCATCGGGAACCAAGTGGGTGGGGTTTAAATTGCTTTGGGTCACAGGTTTTCTCACGTGTGCATGTGAAGGTGATTTGGGCCTTAGATCTTTCCCAAGTAATTCACGTGTACATGCCAAGAACGTTTACACATGCAGGAAATGCCTCCTGCCCCCCCAAAGGTCTTCGTATGTGACAGGGTTTTTCCGGATGCAAGGCATGGAAAGATCTGACCAATCTTGTAGTATGTACATGTGTTCCTGTTTCCAGGATCTTTCTGACGCATCATAACCCTTCCAGTTAATTAAATACTGTAATCGACCATGTTTACGTTTTGCATCTATAATGCGATTTTCTTCATATGCAATATTGTCTCCAACTACAACAGGTGGAGGAGGGTTGTCTTTTCATGTGGACTGATGCAATGACTGATATTTTCCTACTTTTCTGGTGTGTCAGCTAGTTAGCTATAAAGTAATTACTCATCACAGTCCCTTCCCAGAATGCCTAACAACAAAACACCACATTCAGACTACCTATCTGAGAAAGGACTAACATAAATAACTAAAGATACTATAGATCAAAGCTCAGAGGGTATGTATAGCAACGTCCTCCGACGAATCAGAATCAAATATCAAATCAGGTCAGCAACGTCTTCCGACGATCAACGCGCACTTACGCGAGCAACGCACCCTGGTGTGAATCGATATCAAATCAGCAATGTCTTCCGACGAATCAATATCAAATCAGCAACGTCCTCCGACGAATCAATATCAAATCAGCAACGTCTTCCGACGAATCAAATATCAAATCAAGTCAGCAACGTCTTCCGACGTTCAACGCGCACTTATGCGAGCAACGCACCCTGGTGCGAATCAGCAACACCTTCCGGTGAAAATCAGTACATACCTCTTACGCTATGTTGGGTTGGTCTACCAGCAATTTAGGTATTCCTGCTTAGGAGCCGATTTCCCTTCCGTATCTATAAGTACTCATTAGAGAGGAACTAGCACATCCCTCTGTAAGCACTTGGTAAAAAAGGGGCCCGACCTTCCTCCACAGAGAATAAGGACAAATTATATATTCTCCCATGTAGTCATCCCTAATCATGAGCAGCACACCTTCCCATCATCCGTTACCTGTAAGAAGGGAATCACCCCTCCTTCTATACTACAGCACCTGGTTAAGAAGAACCCACACTCTCTCTTAGTGACAACAAACAAATGGAAATAATGCAAATTGGGGTCTTTTATTACACAATGATGAAAGGACATAGAAAGAAATGACTTATTAATATACATACACACATATAGAACCTCAATATTGCATCCGTACCTTCTCCATTGACATCTCCAACCCTTAAAAAAATAAAAAAAATAATCCTCCCACACATGGAGTCTGTATAAACGCTAGGCCATTACGCCCTGAGACCTCATCCCCACTCAGAAGCTCGGCAGCTTCCAAATCTCATTAGGGCGTCTGGACACCGCCGCACCACTCCACCGAGCCCTCCTCACCTGTCGGACGCGAGCAGCAGAGATGGAGGCCACAGGCAAACCGAGTCTGTTCCAGGAGTAATAGAGCCCCCCCACGGGCGGAACTCAGCAGGAAAACAAAACTCCTGCTCGAGTGGGCCTGGATGTGTATTTGAATTATACTGAGTTCATGGCCCAATCGGTTATTTCAAGTGACAATGGGCTAGCAAAGAACAAAGCGCACCGACACTGTGGGCTTCTAGTACACGACTGCCAGTCCTTGTTACATGCAAATTAAACTTTATTTTAGATTCCTCTATAACAAGTGCACTGTTTCTTAGCTGGCTGGTGCACAACTACCTGCAGAGAGGGGAAAAAGATGTTGACCTCATGTAAGGCCCCACAAAGTACCCCCTCGGCCTGCCCCTTCCCTGCCCTCTTCGACAAGGCCGTCTACCAACTCTCCGCTCTTTAACTGTGCTATGGTGACCACTGTCCGCACAAAGCAAAAAAGTATTCCTTCTGAAATAAAAATAGAAAGTTATTCGTATAAATTGTAGCACCTACGATCTTTAATTTCCAAAGCATCTTTATGTACAAGGACATAAGGGACATACAGGGGTGACATTCTTATGATGCATAACTGTTATTTCATTCAAAAACACATATAGTTTTCATGATGGTGTTTACCAACAATTTGTTTTTCTAAAGTACAATTTTACTAAATTGGACCCCGCCCTGGGAAACATTGCTGTCTCAGCCGTGCAGTTGTCACTCACGTGTTCGACTTCCAGCCAGACCGCGTCAGATTTAAAGAAGGTACATTGGAGGTAATGTCACCCGTTACGCAGAGCGTTTAGGTTTAGTTCTGAAATCAGTTAAGCTTCATGAAAAACGTACTGAAGGGTGGCTGCTGAAAGTACCATCAACTGTGCAGAACACGCATCGAATTCACTGGCACATGGTGTACAAATACGTCACGTTTTTAAGTTCTCAGAAGTTAGGAAGTGAGAAATGTAGGTCGACACCTATCTCCAGAAAGGGCATCTATAGAATCCACCCCACTTGGCCCACCCGAACCAGTCCTGTCTGCTCTCCATATCCTGTGACAATTACTTAACCTCGCCAGTAATAAACAAATCCCGCCTAAGCCGTGTTGTGATTGGGCTCAGCAGCTGTATTGACAGGCCGGGCTCTCGGGGTGGACAGGACCCTCCCATGTGGATTTAGCTGCAGGACAACACTGCCTGTCCAGAAGGCCCTGACACCTGGAGGATACCTTTAAGCCGCCTCCCAGCCGATTTGTACTTCAGAGGTGCCCTGGTGAGCCCCCCGTTGTAAGACGCAGACGCTAATTGGCACAAGCAGCTTGTAAATCACTTTCTACAGGCGATGTGCGGCAGTGAGCTGACGCCTGCGGTGAACTGGGGATCGGCGGCCCAACAGAGCTCAGAGCGGTAGAAAAACAACTCTTACATTTTACCGAGAATCATAGCAGTAGAGACAAGTAAAAAAAAAGAAACCTCAATTTCTGATAAACTTACATGTTGCCTGTCGCGGATTACCAGATGCGCTTTCTTATTTGACAGCATTCATTTTCTGGTTTCATCCTATCGCTCACAACCTTCTCTGTATTGCCAGATCTATGTGTATCACGTGATCCTGTAGTCTCATATCACTGGCCTTGTTGCTAAGTGCAGGTGCTTTTACACTTCTTGCTTCGTGTTCAAGGTCCATCTTAGCTCATAAGACAGTGCAAGGCATCTTGAGCACAAGGAAAGGAGTAACTTTAGTGTCACCTTCCATACCCAAGCAGAACCAACTTCCAACCATCTCACCATTCTTCTGTTTCCAACTGTTTCCGCTTGTGTCCAACTTGACCTTTACATGCGGCACCTCCTTGTAAACAGCAGCAGTGTGTGGGGCTCGCAATGTGTGGGGCTCGCAGTGTGTGTGGGGGGCTCGCAGTGTGTGTTGGGGGGGCCTCGCAGGTTGTGGGGCTCGCAGTGTGTGGGGGGGCTCCCAGTGTATGGGGGGGCTCTCTGTGGGTGTGTGGGGGGGCTCGCAGTGTGTGGGGGGCTCTGTGTGGGTGTGTGGGGGGCTCTGTGTGGGGCGGCTCTGTGTAGGTGTGGGGGGGGCTGGGTGTGGGTGGCTCTGTGTGGGTGTGTGTGTGGGGGGGCTCTGAGGGGGGTTCTCTGTGGGTGTGGCTCTCTGTGGGTGTGTGTGTGTGGCATTTGCGAGAGATTAAGCTATTGGCATTGTAAATGACAATGCCATTTATTTATGTTTTCAAAACCAACACATAAATAAAAATGTTGTCATTTACAATGCCAATAGCTCTAACTTTTGCAAAGGTGAAACCGTTATTTATTTATTTATTCAAAGTTTTATATAGCGCGAACAAGATCCTTACAGATATCAGAGCGCTTCACAATGATGACAGGGTAGGGGCAGTAGGAATGAACAGAGGTAATGGGAGCAATGTAGTAGTCACTAACAAGAAAGGATAAAAAATAACATACATAAAACATATCAATATACAGTCAGGTAAACAAGTAATATAAGACGGCACAAGTCATTGATCCCACTACAGAGGTGTTCAGGTGCACCTTGGGTGTGTGGAAGGCTTATACCAGTGTCTTAGTACAGAGAGAGCACTGAGTGGGGGCATCGGGAGGGTGAATCAGTGACCCAACATGTATCATATATTGGTCGGTAGTAAGAAAGTAGCGTAGTAGTGTCTCCATCAAGTAGAGGTATAGTGCCAGAGGACAAGGTGAGCGTTGACACAAGGCAATGCAGAGTCTCTGATCCAGCACCTATAAGGTTCAGGAGATCTTGGCCAGAAGGATGGTTTTCACCTCTTTCTTGAAGAGTGCAGTGGAGGAGATACGCCTTGTTTCAGGAGGGAGCGCATTCCAGATCCTGGGTGCCATTCCTGAGAAGGAGCGCTTGTAAGTTTTCTCTTTCCGGAATCTACGGGGTTTCAGGAGTAGATTTTTTGAGCTTCTATTGGATCTCGAACCTCCTGATATAGACAACTTTTGAGCGAGGTAGTTGGGTGCACGGCCGCGTGTGTCATAACTGCGATTTTTAGTTGTATTCTGGCTTCAAAAGGCAGCCATTTTAGGGACTTTAAGTCTGGGGAAATATGCGAATGTTTTCTTGAGCCAGTAATGAGTCTTGCGGCAGCGTTCAGGGAGGCTCTTAAGGGTGCTGTTGTGGATAGCGGGAGTCCGCTGAGGGCCACAATTCCGTAGTCTATTCGAGGGATGACTAACGCTTGTACAGCAGTTTGGAAGTCTTCAGCAGGGAGGAAGGGTTTAATTTTCCTCAGTGTGTTGATTTGGAAATTAGCTGCTTTTGTGGCTTTGCTGACGTGCTGCTGCATGTTGAGCTTGGCGTCCAGTGTGATGCCTAGGGATTTCGCTGAGTCCACGATGGTGGGTTGGACATTGAGTGCTGTTAGGTTGTTGAGCCATGTTTGGGTGGTGGAAATTTTCGCCGGGGGTGAGATGAGAAGGAACTCAGTTTTCAGAGCATTTAGTTTGAGGTGATTATCGGCTAGCCAGGATTGAGTGTTAATAAGCGTGGAATTCAGATGTTTGATATCTTCCGGGGATTGAAGCTTTAGGTACAGTTGTGTGTCGTCGGCGTACATATGGAATTGGACATTAGAAGCTTGGAGCAAGGTGGCGAGCGGTTCCATGACGAGGTTGAACAATGTGGGGGAGAGGGAGGATCCTTGTGGAACACCTAGATCTGCAGGCACAGGTGAAGATAGCACATTGTCGATCTTGAACTTCTGAGACCGGTTGTGAAGGAAGGACGAAAACCATTTGAGAACCGTTCCCGATATACCCATTCTAGTGCTTAGCAGCTCCAGCAAGTTCTCATGTTTGACCGTGTCAAATGCTGACGAGAGGTCAAGAAGGATGAGGAGGCAGGACTCATTGTGATCAAGAATTTGGAGGGCGTCATCAATTATGTGTGTCATAGCTGTTTCCGTGCTATGTTTCGCTCGGAAGCCTGATTGATGAGAGTTGAGGAGGTCAAATTGGTCAATGTGTCTTGTTAGTTGGAGTTGGACACATTTCTCCAGCAGTTTGGCCAGGGTGGGGATATGGGTGATGGGCCGGTAATTGTTTAGGTCAGACGGATCAGCTGTAGGTTTCTTGAGTATAGGCGTGACTTGCCCCACCTTGAGGGAGTCTGGAATGAGGCCTTGTTGCAGGGAGCAGTTGATGATTTTGGTCCAGAGAGGGAGGAGCAAGGGGATGAAGTCTTTTACAGCATTAGCAGGTAGAGGGTCTGTGAGGTGATTAGAGGGCTTCAAGGTGCAGAGCAGCTTGTGTATTGTTTCTTCCGAGTAGGTATCGAAGTACAGCCAAGATGCCATGTTTTTAGGTTGAGTGTTAGCCATTCTGGTGTGGTTGGGGAATCAGCTTACATCCATGATGAGGTCATTTCTTATGTTGTCCGTCTTTAGCTTAAAGAAAGCAGAGAAGTCTTCACAGTGTGGGGTGTCGCTGGTTGTGCTATTTGATTGTAAGGGTTGTGCCTTTGTTTGGGTCTTGATTAGTTCGAACAGTTTTCTTGGCCTGTTTTTTGCTTGGTCCAACTGGCGGCTGAAGAAGTCCAACTTTGTGCGCTTTATTTTCCTGAAGTAGGCATTTCTCTTGTTTTTAAGCCTTTTGAGGTGCAGCGCTGAAGGGTCCGCTCTCCAGGTGCGCTCTGCCATTCGCATCGAACGCCTGTCGTCATTGAGTCTGTCGTCATACCAGGGGTTAGAGGTTTTGGTGGAGACTCTCTTCAGTTGCAGTGGGGCGACTTCATTGACTAATGTATTCATAGATTCAAGGTAGTGGTCAGTCAGTGATTGAACATCCGAGGCACCTGAAGGGGGACGGAGGAGATTGCCGATGTGGGGAGGCAGAGTAGAAGGGTTGAGATTCTTCATGTCCCTTTTCCAAGTTTTGGATTTGATTGGTTGAGCCGGGTTAGGTTTAACTTTTTCATTGATAAAGAAGGTGATAATGTGGTGATCTGACCAGTCGCAGGGTAGAATCGACTCCAGTTGTGTAGAATTCTCTTTGGCAATGATGAGATCAAGTATCGAGCCTTTGTCGTGTGTTGGTCTATCGCATATTTGGGTGAGGTCAAGCGCATTAAGGAAAGATTTGAGACTATTCACCACTGTGTCTTTCTGATCGTTCCAGTGGAGATTGAAGTCACCCAGGTAGACTTGGGTGGTCTGCCGACCGGCATTGGAAGTGATCATGTCCATGAGTTGTTGGGTGAATATGAGATTGTCACCAGGCGGGTGATAGATGAGATGTAAAGCACACACTTGTTTGCCCTCGCTGGTGATGTCGAGGCAGAGGAGTTCACAGGAGGAGAGGGAGGGGGAGGTGACTTTAGTAACGGAGAGGTTGCTTCTAAAAATGCATGCAATTCCCCCGCCCGTCTTGTCTGAAGACCTGTCTAGCCTAATGATGTGATAGTTGGGGGGGACTAGTATGTCCATAATCGGGGTAGAGGCTTCAGTGAGCCAAGTTTCTGTTAGAATGGCTAGGTCCAGATCCCTAGCTGAGACGAGATCAGCGATGTCGGAGGAGTGTCTCTGGGCCGATCTGCAGTTGAGTAGGATGCATTTGAGTTTGGGAGAGAGAAGGGTAGTCGAGCTTTCTAGAGTGAGGGGAACTTTTCTGAGGTTGTTAGGGACGGAGCCTCTGTTGTTGAGTGTTGGGAGCCTCAGAGGGTTTGTAAGAATTGTGGGTATGGGGATGTGTGTGTTGGATATGTGTTTTACCGGACCTGGGCCATAAGAGCTTAGGAGAGAGCATAGGTCGCGGTCCGACAATGTGTTGAGGACACGGCGGGGCGGTGGGAGTTGTTGCGAACGGGGATAGTCGGCCAGCGCGGATGTCGTTGGAGGCGAGGGTATGTAGGGCGGGTGCGTCCTTTGTAGGGTAGAGGGATGATGGGAGGTAGACTGGGCTGTGATGTGAGAAGGTCTTTGATTGCGTGGACATCTTTTTTGATTTGTAGAATATCCTCTTTGACTTGTTGGAGGGTGAGTAAAGTCAGGTCAGGGGGTGCATTGGGGATGGCGTAGGTGGTGAGAGCCCTTGGTGAATGGTTGTGTAGTGCGCTGGAAAGCGGGTAGGGAATCGAAGGGGGGGCTATACTAGCGTTGTTGGAATGTTCTGCGGTGCAAATGGGTGGGATGGCATTCAAAGAGTGGGCGTGTTTGTGGGCGGGGGTGTGGGTGAAGTAGGCGGTGAAGGCGGTGGGTGGGAGGCATAGGTAGTGCCGTCAGTGGGCGACGGTGCCGGTGAGTGGAAGAGTGAGTGAAGGCTGAAGACAGTGGGGGAGACCGGAGGGTAGTGAGGGCTGAGAATAGGAGGTGGGAGAGAGGGGGATGCTAAGGTAGGGGAGGTGGTATGTTCTGTGTGTGTTGTTGGGAGGGTGTGAGTGTCGTGGGTGGGAGTGGGGAGGGAGCTGGGGGGGGAAAGGTGTCCGCCATGGGGGGTATGGGAGGGGGGGGTGGATAGGCTCAGAGTGGTGATGTTATCATATGGTGGCGTGTTGTGGGTGAGAGTTGTTCTGTCAGGTGTGAGAGTGTCGTGGGTGAGAGTGGGGAGGGAGCTGGGGAGGGAGAGGCGTCTGTCGTGGGGGGGATGGGAGGGGGGGTGGATAAACTCCGAGCGGTGGTGTGTTCAGGTGGCGTGTTGCGGGTGGGGGTTGTTATGTCAGGGAGGAGAGGGATGGGGGGATGTGAGTGGGGGTAAAAGGGATCATGTTAGAGGGGCGGTTAGTATAAGAGGTGGCGACATTTGTGTCTGTCCTTGGGGAATGTGGGGCGTTGACAGCACGTGGGCCATTTACTGGGGTGCTGGGGGTGTCTGTCCTTGGGGAGTGTGGGGTGTTAACAGCAGGTGGGCCATTTACTGGGGTGCTGGGGGTAGAGGTGTTGTAGGTGGGGGCTGCGACGTCAGGGGTGATATTGCTGGTGGAGATCTGGGTGGGGGTCCGCAGATTGGAGAGGTGCTCTTTGAACTTGGGGAACAGGTTGTCTAGTAGTTCCAGGTTCTTGTCCGTGGATTGAATTAGGACAATCCCGTTGTTATAGATAGTAATGGTAGTCCTGCCAGGGAAGAGGTGGGAAGGTGTGATAGAGAGAGTTAGGCCATGAGTTGTTTTCCTGGTGGAGGAGACGGTGAGTAGGGTAAGGAACGCTTTTCTCCATTGGGCTCTGCGTGAGGTGTGGAAGATGATATCGGTATTCGGGGCTCCATTGCCTGGTGAGAAGTAGGTGTCGGCAAAGGGTGTTTCAGGGTGCGACCTCATGAAGTTATGTTTAAAACGTTTAGTGGCTTTTTTGGTGAGGGTGGAAGGGTAGTTAATTCTAAAGGTGTGCTTGCCGTTGCGCTCCATTTTAGAGGCTGTAATGTTGGGTGTAGGAGCTAGGGCGTCATAAATGACACTGGTGAGCATCCAGTTGCAGTTGCGTTGCATTGTAAATGCTTGTTTAAATATCTGTTTGGTGCCAGTGCATATGACTTTAATTTCTGCCTTTGGGATTCTATGTTACAAGTCCATAGGGTGCATGTATCCTCTGTGAGCTTAATAAAATGTTGAAAATTCTATAAATCCTCACTCCTACATCCAAGTTCTCTCAGGCTACAATTCTACACTCTGCTCTGTATAAAAACACCTCAACATTTTCAAAATTCTGCAACTCTGCATTGATTTGGCTTGAAAATTATATTTCGGGAAATTTTCATGTATTAAGTATTTAATTTTAATACTATAGGTGATTGAAATTACTGACGAAGAAAGCAAGATTTAGCACCAGGCAACTGAAGTCAGTGCCATAAGAAGGATTATTTTGAAAAACTGAAGGACATCCAGCATTCTACGTTTAAACAATTTCCAAAATCTAAGTGTGGCGAGGAAGTGGGAGCTGAGGAAAGTACTATACTGTAAGTGAAGTCTCTAATTTAGCATTTCATTAACCCAGAGCAATGCCAAATCTGTGCACAGAATAACCTTCATCTAAAACATCATGTAATTCCAGAGAGGAAGCACACACTGCATAAAAGAAAGTTATAACAAAAGGTTTCTTCTGCAGACCATCAAAGAAAAGACGCTGAGAGAAGACTCCGAAGCTGACACGTTAACAACCAAAAGATTGGAAAATCACCTTTGTTCAACAACCATTTTTAACCAGTTACACAAGTTTGAGACTATCTGACTCTGGGTAGAAAACCACGACCCACTCTGCTCACTCTTATGAAAACCTTAAAAATTCACCACTTTATTGTGTCCATAACCATCTCAGATTGTTTGTTTTTTATTGTGTACTGTTCTGTAATTCTATGTAAATCGCCTCAACAGTATCTGCTGTGAATGAGTGATATGTAAAACTGTTCAATATAAAAATGGATTAAATGAGCACAGTTGCGCTATATGTAATGTAAATAAATCTATGTCTTCAGAACTACAAATCTTAACTTTACACCAAACATAGAAAGGGTAAAAGGAACTGATGTTCTGCGACTAATGATCCACAATAGTACTGTGCCGTTCTAACGCCCTCAGTTACTGCCATTCGTCAGGGGAAAAAGGTACTTATCAGTTTAATGATTAAATATCAGACTAACACCTTATTACTGCATTGCTAAGAACCTATACAAATAGATTTGAGAAAAACTTCAGTCACAAAATAAGTCGCTGCCGGAGAGGCTATTACCTAAAGACTATTATCTGCTAGAACAATTTCAACAGGTGTTACAGGGCTGCTTCCAGACATATTTTTCTCAATTCAAGTGTTAGGAAGAATACACACAATTTATTTTAGAGATAAATGCTGAGCATTATCTAAACAAGCCCGACTCTAAAATCAGGTTCACTCTTACCGTGGCATATAAGCAAGAGAAAACTAAATGTAGAGATATTAACTCTAGGAAAACACCTTATAAAACACGGACTGTGAGAGCAAAGTCAGGGTTCAAACCTGCCTCAATCGAGGCAAAATAACCGAAGGTGGGGAAAAAAGTTACTTGTGCCAAAAAAGATACAGCCATAAATCTTATCTCACAGAATTTGACAGAATGCACACTGGGGAAAACCACTTTCAGTGCAAAGTATGCAAAAAAAGTTTTAGGCGTAAATCTTATCTCACTGAGCATATGAGAATCCACACTGGGGTAAACCACTCTCCGTGCAAAGTATGCAAAAAAAGTTTTAGGCGTAAATCTTATCTCACTGAGCATATGAGAATCCACACTGGGGAAAAACCTTATCAGTGCTCTGAGTGCCAGAAAAGGTTTAGTATCAAACTGAGTCTATATCGACATGAATTAACCCACTCTGTGGAAAAACTTTACCAGTGCGCTGAATGCCAAAAAAGTTTCAACCGTAAATCTTATTTCACTGAACATATGAGAATACACTCTGGGGAAAACCCTTATCAGTGCTCTGAATGCCAGGAAAGATTTTGTAACAAACAAAGTCTTTCTCGACATGTAATAACCCACTCTGGCGAAAAACCTTACCAGTGCTCTGAATGCCAGAAATCTTTCATTTACAAAACCCATCTCACTCGGCATATAAGAACCCACACTGGGGATAAACCTTACCAGTGCTCTGAATGCCAGAAATGTTTCAGTCTAAAATTCAGTCTCACTCAGCATAGAAGAACCCACACTGGGGATAAACCTTTTCAGTGCTCTGAATGCCAGAAATGTTTCAGTTGCAAAGGCAAACTCACTGTACATACAAGAATCCACACTGGGGAAAAACCTTACCAGTGCTCTGAATGCCAGGAAAGGTTTGGTAACAAAGAAAGTCTTTCTCGACATGCAATAACCCACACTGGTGAAAAACCTTATCAGTGCTCTGAATGCCAGAAATGTTTCAGAGACAAACAAAGTCTTTCTCGACATGCAGTAACCCACACTGGGGAAAAACCTTATCAGTGCACTGAATGCCACAAATGTTTCCGTGAAAAAATCTATCTCACTCGGCATACAAGCACCCACACTGGGGAAAAACCTTATCAGTGCACTGAATGCCAGAAATGTTTCCGTGAAAAAAGCAGTCTCACTAAGCACATAAAAACCCACACTGGGGAAAAACCTTATCAGTGCTCTGAATGCCAGAAATGTTTCCGTGAAAAAAGCAGTCTCACTAAGCATATAAAAACCCACACTGGGGAAAACCCTTATCGGTGCTCTGAATGCCAGAAATGTTTCAGTGACAAAAGAAGTCTTTCTCGACATACAATAACCCACACTGGGGAAAAACCTTATCAGTGCTCTGAATGCCAGAAATGTTTCAGTGAAAAAAGGAGTCTCACGCTGCATATAAAAACCCACACTGGGGAAAAACCTTATCAGTGCTCTGAATGCCACAAATCTTTCATTGGAAAAAACAGTCTCACTCATCATATAAGAACCCACACTGGGGAAAAACCTTATCAGTGCTCTGAATGCCAAAAATGTTTCAGTTTCAAACACAGTCTCACTTACCATATAAGAATCCACACTGGGGAAAAACCTTATACGTGCTCTGAATGCCAGATATGTTTCATTGACAAAATAAGACTCACTAAACATGCAAGGACCCACACTGGGGAAATACCTTATCAGTGCTCTGAATGCCAAAAATGTTTCAGTAAAAAACGCGGTCTCACTTACCATATAAGAATCCACACTGGGGAAAAACCTTATCAGTGCTCTGAATGCCACAAATGTTTCAGTACAAAAAACAGTCTCATTCATCATATAAGAACCCACACTGGGGAAAAACCTTATGAGTGCTCTGAATGCCACAAATGTTTCATTGGAAAAAACAGTCTCACTCATCATATAAGAACCCACACTGGGGAAAAACCTTATCAGTGCTCTGAATGCCAAAAATGTTTCAGTTTCAAACACAGTCTCACTTACCATATAAGAATCCACACTGGGGAAAAACCTTATACGTGCTCTGAATGCCAGATATGTTTCACTCAAAAAAGCAGCCTCACTCAGCATTTAAGAACCCACACTGGGGAAAAACCTTATCAGTGCTCTGAATGCCAAAAATGTTTCAGCCAAAAATCGCATCTCACTGAACATGTGGGAATCCACACTGGAGAAAAAATAAATTAACAGTGCTCTAAATGTCAGAAAAGATTCAGAGGTAGAGATGGTTACAAGCGCCATAAAAATAATTCAGTTCTCTGAATGCCAGAAAAGGAACAATTTTAAACTCAACCTCACTCTACATGAGCAGACGCACACAGGGGAAAAACATTACCAACACTGTGAATGCCCGAAATTCCTATTTGATAGGCACAGCCTCACTAACCATAAGCGACTCCATACTGATGAAAACCTTATGAGTGCTCTGAATGCCAGAAAAGCTGCAGAGAAAAACGCTATCTCACCATGAGAAACTCCACACTGGAGAAAATCCTTATGCCATAAAAGCTTGAATCTGAAAGACAGTGTTACACGTCATGAGAGATCCCACTCTGGGGAAAAACCTTATGAGTGCTCGAAATGCAAGCAAAGTTTTGGTTACAAATTACTTGTCACTTGACATGAGCGAACTCACACGGGGGAAAAAAGCCTTATGTGTGTTCTGAATGTCAGATAAGGTTTAGTCACGAATACAATGTCATTTCACATGAGGGAATTCACCCTGGACTAAAGCCTTATAAAGAAGGGGAAAGCCAGCAACATTTTACTCAGAAATGAGATCTCACTAAACATGAGAAATGCATCCACATGAGGTGAAAAGTAAGGCGTATCTTGAGTTGCAGAAAAGCTTCTAACAACCTGACTTTACATGAGAGAGCACATATTGTAGTTGCAATAGGATTCATCAAGAAACTCTTGCAGGATAACTTAGGCTGTCCGCATGCAACCTCCAAAGAAATTTCAGGCCTGGAAATATTTTTAATTGCAACAGAATCCTCAATTTGAGTATCTGAAAGTTACAAAACTCTCAAGGTCTTTACTTTACACAGAGAAGTGTTAGTGCTTGCAAACATCAACTAATTAACAAAAAATTCACAATATTAATGTCTTAAATTTTCTCCACCCAAAAGGTTTCTACTCACACTTGTTTCTTTACATATGACTGAAATCTAGATGTTCATGGTAAGATTAGGCCCAGGCAGTGTTCCTCAATTAAGAACTCGGCAAAGTGTAAAAAAAACTCAACCGCTCAATAATTGCCAACAAAATCACAATAATAATGCCTTAAATTTTACTCCACCCAAAAGGTTTCTACTTACCATTGATTCTTAACATATGACTGATATCTATATTTTCATGATAAGATTAAGCCTATGCAGAGTTCCTCAATGAGGAACTCCGCACAGTGACAAAAAAAGTCTGGCGGTCTACGCGGAGTTCCGCGAGCAGCGGAGTACGTAAGGGTCATGCTGTTTGTGGTGATTTTGATCTCCTGGTGTTTGTCCTGCCCACTAAAAATAATTGCGAATGGCACCATGTGCAGCGCAAGAGTGTGCAGCTGCCTCTACTCGAGCGGCAGCTTTGTCAATGCGAAGCATTGAGAAATCCGACGACCCGCTATGACAAATCGCCCCAGGAGGTTGATTTTGCTCGCCAACTAGACCATGGCGAGCGCGAGCAAGGAAAAATCTCATTAGGAGGTGGATTTTCCCCGCTCTGGCACATGACGTTGAAGAGCGCAAGCGTCGAAAAAAACCTCGCTACGCTCCATGGAGCGGAGTTTTTAGGAACTATGCGAGCTCCGCGGAGTACGGAAAGCTCCGCGAGCAGAGTTCACCACCCAGAATGAGATAATATACGACAGCAGGAAAACATAACCAACCAGTTACTTGCCTTCGATAACGCTCTTTCTGGTGGGTACTCCTTTACCTGAAGATTCCTTACCGTGTGAATATTCCCCACACGCCAGGCTGGATCCTCAAACTTTAAAGCACTCCTGCTGCACGCAGTAGGAGACATCATGCAGCTCAGTGTCGACATCATTCTGCTCCAGAAGTAACAAGCGTAGACGCATAGAAGTACTTCCCATGCGCACAGTGAACAACTAAGAGGTCTATGAGTTCATTATCTCACTGGTCTGTATCACATATGCAGGCCTGGTTAAAAATTAATTCACCATTTTTATCATGATTAGAATTCAGATGAGGACTTTTCATTTCCAAAAATTCTAATTGTATTCTCAGCAGCAAGGGTATATATAAATCGTTGAGTGATGACTGCGCAGTGCTCAAGATGAAAGTGATATGATGATAAAACAGTCCGATCCACATTTTGTTCACAGAAACAGGGCTGTAAATTGCTTTTGTACAATACAAGTTAAGCAAAGGCGATTCTTAGAAGACATCATTTATATGAAATAGTCCCTGTTTAGTCAATGTTTCAACCATTCCAGTTAATTACCGTGGGCTCATCAGGATGGTAGATCACCGTCTCTCCCATACGCTTCTCACACTATATTTAATACAACCCAGTAAGGATTCTTCTGTATCCCGGGGCAGCGTACCTGGGAGCCAGTGAATCCTCGGCTCGCTGCCAAACACGCTCAAGTGTGACTCTTCCTGATGAGACCATCGTCATTGACTGCTTTGTCTGTGAGAAGCTGCACCAGGCCTCCTGTGATGGTGGGCCGGAAGACCTTCACCGCCAAGTGAAATGCTCGCAACAGCTTGATGTGGAGTTGGGTCTCTGCCGGTGACGAGGGTTCCCTAGTCTCTGTCTCCCATATGGCCTTCCCATCCCAGAAGTAATACATCCATTGCCACTGTTAAGTCTGGATGGAATAGGGAGGGGAGTCTGCCACTAAAACAATCTAATTCACTGGAGAAAATGTTGGATGCTGCCTACAATAGGGTGAGTCAGTGACTGGCAGGACACAAAGAGGTTTTGCAGCTGCACCAGTTGTAGAGGCAGGTCGCTCAGTGGCATGATGTCCTGGACGTTGCCTTTGTGTGCCATGGCCATGAAAGAACTGGGAGACCTGCTGGGTTTGCAGCAGGGTCTGGTGCTGGCAATGTTGAAAAACCCTACTGTAGCCAAAAGGGGACGAGATTTGTGTTGAAATTGCGTGGCGGAGGCAGACAGACCCAAGGAATCATTCTGGGGCCTAGTCCGCTTTCTTGCGTAAAAGATGAGAGCCATCGAATAGCTTGTCCATTAACGATGCTTGGGTATCTTTAGAGAAGCATATAGACCTAATCCAGGCAATGCACCGAAGTTCCACACTCATGTCAATCGCCTGACCAAAGCAATTGGCTGTGTCCAAGTCACAACATAGTACAAACTTTGCTGCAACACACCTATCCTGAATAACTTGTGTTTTCCGGCAGAGTTTAGGCCACTGTTTCCCACACGGCATGATTATATTTGGGAGCGTTGACATTCAGACCCTCCTGGATATAGCGATGTGCAAAAATAAATCACCAGTTTTGTAACAAGCCTGCACTTTTCATAAAAATGCCAGTGAATGCTACCTCATCCTTGCATTGAGCCAGCGCTCGCCAATGGGCCAATAAAAGGCCTGCCTGCTGTTTTGCATTCATCAATTATTTAATTTTGGGGATATTTAGTGTTTACAACAGGGGTCTTCAACCTTTTCTGAAGTGAGAGCCACTTCTGATTAGAGAAAATCTTGAGCCACTTAAGGCTAATCATCTCGCACATTGTTACCAGACAGTTTGTCAAGTAGGGCCTTTTAGATTGAAGACTAACCATCTGTCTGCGCCTTCCGCGCCATGGTACTCCTATGATCTCAAGAAATGCCAAAGAAAATGTAGGCACCAACAGCAATGTTGGAGGAAGAGTTACAGCCTGCTGTTCAACACAGTTAAATCACTTTCATCCTTTGGTTATAAAAATGTAGCAACTCCCAGCCGAAAAGCTGTGATGAAGTAACCTAATTCTTTTTTCCAAAGTAAATAAAATATTCCTGAATTTTAATATAACACCAGATAATCTTTAGGGACAGATACAGTGGAGTAATCGTACGGTGAATAAACTAACTTACCATTTCCTGGTAATGAGTACATTCACTCCACTTCCTGAAGAGAAAGTCTCTAATCTTATCAACACTATGAAATTTGGAGCCCTGCAGATTCTTGCCCTCCATTCAGTTTCAGCTACCATTTCTGCTCATCTCACTTTGTTATTAAAATGGTGCTCCAGTCTGTCTTTTTTCCAGTTGCTTGGAAAAAGGCATTGATTTTGCCACTTCTAAAGACTCTTTCCCTCGTTCACTCAGATGTAAAGAACTACAGATCCAGATTGGTCCTTCCACTTCCTGCTAAAATGTTTGAAAAGGCCATGAATCAGGAGATCACCACCTTCTTTGAAAATACGGATAGTCTGGATCCTGCTCAACATGGGTTTAGACCCTACTACTGTACAGAGTCAACCTTATTGTCAGTAACTGAAGAGATCAGATCCATTGTGGATAGAGGAGATTAATGCGGCCTTGATCCTATTGGTTCTAACAGAACTCCACCAAGCATTCCAAGTAGGAGATGTCGCCTGGCGCATGCTTTACAAATCTCCCTCCTAGCCAGCAAAATTAAGTAAAACACCAGTTTTAGTGGGGGCCCTATCGGGTCTGAAGGTCCCCCCAGTGCAGGAGTAAAACCAAATAGTATAAGAGTTGGGCTTACCTCCACGATGCGACCCAGGGCTCTAGAGATAGTCTTACCCACATTTTTCCAAATTTCTTGTATCTTGAAACAGGACGCGAATACATGGACATCATCTGCATTCTGAAGGCCGCATCTTATACAGCTGGCTTCTCCACCTCCCTTTATCTTGGATAACTTAAGGGGAGACCAATAGATTCTATGGAGTGTAAACAAGTGTTTTATCTCAGTGCAGCAGATTTAATCAGGGGGTAAAGAGTATCTAGAGATACTTGCCTTAAAGTTTCCAACTCCTCGCTCGGCAAGTAGTTCTCCCAGATTCTGTATGGTTGATCCATCTTTCTGTCTGTAGCTGACAAAAGATGGTTATACCATTGTGCCACTTCTTTTTTCCGAGGAGCTAGATCCTGTAGTATGCTTTCCATACTGCTATCCTCTAGAAGTGGCCAGCTTTGCTTCCTACAGCAGGAAGAGAGCTGATAAAACTTGAACCTGGACAAAGTACAGTTAGTAATATGGTTCCAGTATTCCCAGGAATGGCACTTGTCACCCAGTACAATGTCTCTCTAATATACAACTCCTGCCTCTTTTAGTGGGTAAGCAAGAGAGTCCAAAAGACACTCCACTGTACCTGGAGAATCCCAAACTGACGCCCAATCACTATAATAGGATAGTCCTAAACAATTTCGGCAGTCTGATCTCGACCTAGCCGCCGAACGCATAGTCTTTTAACGACTTTTTTAAAGAATTTACGAGAGTCTAACTTATTCATCAAACCTAGATCCTCTTCCCCTACTAACATGGCTTTAAACATGCAGCCTGTCTGGAGAGAGTAATAGCATTCTACAGTTCTTTAGTTGATAAGCCCAACAGTACAGCTGGAAGTCTGGTAGGGCCACCCCCCTCGCTGGAGTTTGCGCCTTAATTTCTTCCAGGATACCCAGATTGCTTTACTTGCCCAGATAAAGGAAGATATCTTGCACTGGATTTTAACGATATCAGATTTTCCAAATTCTAAAGGAATGTTGTTAAAAAGGTAAGCGTATTTTGGGAGGACACACATCTTGGTAAGATTAACTCACCCATACAATGATAGTGGGATGCTCTGCCATTATTTTAGTAGGACATTGACCTCTTTTGAAACTCTATCTAGATTAATCTTGGGGATTAGGGCGGGGGCCTGAGATATTATAACACCTAAGTATCTAAGTTCTTTAGCAAAATTCCCCTCCCGATCGGTTATGTTCCAGGCCACAACCTCGGGTTTCTCATTGTTTATCTCATAACCTGACAGGCTTCCAAAAGTTTGGGTTTCAGCTTCAGGCTCTGAAAGTGTAGTGCTGAAATTGGATGATAGAAGGATCAGGTTGTCAGCATACAGTGTTAACTTTCGTACAAACCCGTTTATTTAAAAAGGGACAATCTTCTGATTCAGCCTAACGCTCTGAGCTAGCGGCTCTGTATATAAATCAAATAAGATGGGGGAAAGCGGGCAGCCCTGCCTAGTTCCACACCCTATCTTAACTATCGGGAAAATATTGCCATTAACCAGAATCTGGGCCCGAGGGGATTTATATATTTCTTTCAACACTTCCCTAAAACTATCAGCAAAACCAAAAACCTTAAGAACCCTATTCAAAAGGTTTCAGTTCCCCCGGTCAAAGGCCCTGGCTGCATCAACAGTAATGATTGATAGACGGAGACCCTGCGACGAAGCAAAGTCAATCGACCCAATTAAGGTATGTATTAAATCAGACATCTGCCGGCCTTGCAAGAAACCCTTTTGATCCGTGTGAATTATTTGCCCAACAACTTTGCTAAACCGGGCATTCAGAATTCCAGCAAATACTTTATAGTCAACATTTAGCAAAGAAATTGGGTGGTATGACTGACATTGAGTTGGGTTCTTCCATGGCTTTAAAATCAGTGCAATAACTGCATCACTCCAAGAGTCCAGCAGGGGAGATTTACCTTCTAAGATCCCATTAAACAGTTTTAGCCAGACCGGGATAATCTCCTCCCTCAAAATCATCCGAAACATTATCACTAATTAGCAAGATAACAACAAGTGGTCATGTGATGCTTGCTGGAATGGGCAGTGTTTAATCAGAAAGTGGATTGAATTCAAGTTTAGGTGACAATTTTGCAAAAGCGTGTGGATTTTGTATATATTTAAAATTGCTGATCTCCAAAAAGGTCTAAATCAATAAATCGAATAGAAATTTAAGTTTATCATTTTAATCCTATTGTTGGAAAATATGTGATTTTGAACCCCATGAGGCGGTTCCTTTCCAGAAAGCATTCAGGTTGTAATCATGAGTCAAATAATGCTGAGAAGGTTAAAATATTCAAATTGAATTCTAATTGCACATGAAATGTTCATTGTTCAATATTTTTCTCTTAGAATTTTAATGTACGGACTTTATTGCTTAAGGAAAATAATTAGTATTTGTTTTTCTATTTGTAGGAAGCATTACATTAATGAAATCACTGTATCCCACCTTCTTTGTTTCCTTTCCTGTTCTTTATGAACGTTTCTATTTTTGAACTTTAAAGATTGCCCGAAATTAAGAATTGTGCTCTACATAACTTTGCTGTGTTACAGTATGTTGATTTTTATGTACTACTTTTGTCTCTTATGTGTATGGCAACTGATGTTTTGTTTTGCTTTAATAATCAGCTTATGTTGGGTTTTATTAGTCAATAAAATGTTTCAAACACAACAAATGGTAGTTGATATGTATTTACAACTGCAGCATTTTTATTGTATGGGCACTTTCAAAGGGGCCAAAAATATTGTCTGTGGGATGACGGAGGATCACATTGGCATCAGCAGGGAGAGAGTTGGGCAGGTGATTGGGGGTACATGTAAGGTTGGAAGTAGGGGGAACAAAGCATATTCAATGTGTGGACTGTGACTCCTGGAGTGGAGGAACAAGAACGAGCGAGGAAAAAAACTCTGCTCTGTGAAATTCTGCTTGCTCCGCAGAGTGTGGAAAACTACATACTTCGCAAACTGAGCGGAGCTCACTGCCCAGACTTAATTAAAAGGATATTTTAAACCATCTCCTAATTCCATGACCCTAACAAGGAGCTTTATCGTCAGACTCGTTCTTCTGTATGGGCACAGAACTCCTTAGTGACTTGCAATATCTGTATAATGTATGACAGAAGGTACTTTTCCCCTTGTGTAGCCTGCTTTAGATGTTTTTCACTGGGTGCTATCGGAGACCATCAACACTCGCAGTGCACTAACACCATAGCATTTATGTATCAGAGATTTATCCTCTGACGTAATAGGGCGATTTACATAATGAGGAAAGGAGCCTGGTTATTCCTGGTCACAGAGTGCCACCATGTTCTTTACATAGAGATGAGAAATAGGAGAAGTTGTTCTCTATTATAAAGGGCACCACACCTCAGCTTGGTTACCAAAAGTATAATTATTCTGGTTGCAGACGGCACACAATCTTGTTTACACAGTGAGGAGTCACATTAACCTGGTGCTTGGGTACATGTGCACAAGCGAGCCGGGCTACAGATGGCACACATGCTCATTTACATACAAGACTGGTGGTTCCTGGTTAGAGACGGCACACTAGCGTCTTTACACAGGGAGGAGGATAGGAGCCTAGTGCTCCTTTACATATGTGGGAGATGTGAGCTTGGTGGCGCCTGGTTACAGACGACGCACAGGAGCTTTAAACAGGGAGAGGGGCTGGGTGATGAAAGAAAGCCAGGGTCTGGCAATCTGCAGCGTGATGGATATTCAGCCCAACCTCCATGAAACATGTTTTACAGAATGTTCTTGGCTCCCCGTTGCCAACCATAATCCTACTGACATCCGAACCAGGTCATGTGGAGTCTGGTGTCATCTCTGTCCTCTTTCAACGCTCTGTATACCGATCCGTAAATACCACAGACCCTTCCAGCCAAGGCTCCAGCTGGTTACAAGCTCCAGACCGAGTAACAGGAAGACCTTATAAGAGATCATGTGTCTGACATATCAGGTCACAACATTGAATCACAAATGGAAACCAGTATACAGAGCGTAGCTCCCCACACCACACTGTAAGAGGGATGAGTGCTACTGAAGTGTGGACACATTTCACCTTATATATATATCCTATTAATATACCATGACTATCACTGGAAGGCATCAGAGCTCTGCACATGGTCCAAGACAAAGACAGTCAACATGTGATTGGAGGGCGAGATGGTTTCTAAGAGTGAGAGGCGTGTTGATGCATCATAATGTGATAATCTTTAAAGAGGTGCGTTTTCAGCTCTTTTCTGTCACAATGTGCAGCTCTTAAGATTTCTGAAATATTATCCCTATTACAGCGCCTTCTGCCTTGAGAAGGCTCATCCTGGACCAACATGAAGACAAAACACATGCAGTCAAATCGAGGACAAAGGGATTGTGACAAGGTTGAGGAACACTAGGGGGCGCTAGGTGGCGCCGGACTGTAATGGCCGCACTGCAGTGAGGCTCCCGTAGCCACGGGCGGCTTCCTACTCTTAATCCTCATTCTGACTGAAAAAATCGCTTATTCCTCATCACCATTGCGAAGCTGAAGGCATCCTGAGGCAGCAGCCCCAATTTGGTGCGCGTAGGACACCCATTTACCGAGCGATGAACGACGGAATCTGGCAGCCGATCGAGACGTTTTCCGCCAGGTACGCTTCGCCGGCGGGAGACGCTAGGCGAGGCCGCGGCGGACTAGGCCGGTCCACGGTGATTGGCCCGGGAGTATCACCGATCGGACTCCTGGAAAGCGCTTCGCACCTGGGCAGGAAAGATACGGTCACACAAAGGTGAGAGCGTAGGCCACGCACCCCACGGGACGAAAAGGACTCCGTCCCCTGCGCCTGGCCATAACTGCTTCAGCCCGGAGGGAGGAGCGTGGGCCCCTTAATGACGGGACCAGGTGTTGGAGGTCCCTGCTGCCATCGGAGGGAGTACGGCAGGGGGGGCATAACGACAGAGTTGCCCGCAGACACACACTGAGCGCCCACGTTGCTGCGCAGGGGGCAGGACTCATTAGACGGCAGGACTCGAGCCACCATCTTATGCAGCCATAAGACTCGCAATTTCCCTGCCAGATGGGGGCACGCATGGAGGGGTAGAGTGGTCATATCTAACGGCCCCACTGACATCACTAGCAGCGGCACCCATACAACGTTGCAGACTGACTGGCTGCATGGGGGTGAGATAACACAGCACGAAGCAGGTGGCGTGCGGGCCTGAACATTGAGACTGCAAACGCCATTATACAAGTGTGTACTGATTGGGGCCCTATCTCGCACTGAGGGACGACGAGGGCCATCCTGGGGAGTAGAGTGGCAACTGGAGCAACTCAAGGCCCCTGTAACTGCTGAAGCCAGAACCCTGCTGTGGAGCATTGCGGAAGGTCCTAGGGGAATATAGTCACCCCCCCTTCATCAAACTTGGGAGTGCTGGAGGCCGGCTGGAGTATACACGGGGGGGGCACTCCTGCTTGCTGAGACTGCTGCCTGCCTGGTTGCGGTCCGGCAGAGGAGGTTGCTAACGACCGGGGCGCCCAGAGGCCCTTTGAGGTTTACTCCGCACTGCAGGCTGTGACTCAAACTATACTGCCGGAGCAGCTATGGGCAGAACGGAACCCAGACAAGCGAAGCTGACATTCGACGCCCGCAAAGCCCCCAGCTCCCAGTCCAGAGAGCGCGAAGATGCTGATCCGCCAGAGACCCGGGATGAGGGGTGGAAAACTCTGCTGGTTGGGATGCAGCAGAGCCTGACCTCTATTGACTCAAAGATGGATGCCATGTGTAGCAAGCTGGAAGCAGTGGTGGCGAAATTAGATACACACGATGAAAGACTGAAGGAGGTGGAACACACAGTGTCGGGCTTGGAGGATGGTGCAGGGACCAGGCAGCAACACCTACAGCAAATGGATAAGCTATTGAAAGTTATAGCTGACAAGAACGAGGAGTTGGAAGCCCGATCACGGCGCAATAATTTCCGCGTGCTTATGTTTGGCAGGAACCACCTACACTGGGAGGCTGGAAGACTTCATGGACCGCCTACTAGCTGACCTGTTTGGGAGGGACTCCTTCTCACCCCACATGGTTATTGAGCGGGCACATCGGTCGCTGCCGGTCTGCCCCCCTCCTGGAGCCCCACCGCGCCCGATCATTATGCGGTTCCTGAACTACCGCGATAGAGACACGGTATTGCGCCTGGTACGTGAGAAAGGTGAAGTGCGGTGCAAAAATACCACCGTCATTCTATCCTGACTTCACCCACAATGTGCAGGAGGCCCGCCGCAAGTTCGCGGCCGTGAAAAAGAAACTGCAAACGCAAGGCATTCAGTACGCCATCCTATACCCTGCGAGGCTGTGGATCCACCATCGCGAGAAACCACATATCTTCGGCAGCCCACAGCAAGCGGAAGACTTTCTTAAACAGGAACACCGTTCGGCTTCGCGAGAGGAGGCAGGGAGGAGAAGATCCAGGTCCCACTCACCACTGTCCGACCCAGGCTGATGAGGGACAGCAGGTGTCCAGATGCCTGACACTACTGCTGATAAGGACCTTATGGACGCTTTGCAGTTTGGTGATGTATAACCACAGTTTGATTTGAGTATCTATGCTTAGCCACCCCGGCACTCGCCTCCGTCCCTTCATACCGACCCCTGGGTTCAGGTGTTTGGTGATGGGTGAGACAAGGAGGTGGAGTGGGCATGTTGGTGGCCCCTAGCGGTCCCCCATTGAGGGCATTCCCCTTATTCTTCCTTTTGTATGTGGAGTTTTTGGGAAGTATATATGATGATTGTTGGGGTGATTGGTTGTGGGAGAGGGGAGTTTGTTTCTGGCGAGTTGTGGTAGCCAGTGTGGGAGGGAGAGGGAGGAGGGGAGGGCTCAGGCACACTATGCTGAAGGTTACGAAGAGATTGTTTACAGCTGTTCAGTAAATGTATTAGGTATGACTCATGGCCAGTAGCGATGGCACTTCCACGAATATGAATGTACTGACCTAGAATGTAAGGGGCCTGAATGACCCTCGTAGGCGCGGCAGGTCCTCGGATATTTAGATTGCCATCAAATCCATGTTGCCCTGTTGCAGGAGACGCACCTCGCGGGTAGCGAAGCGCCTCTATTTGCCTCACGCTGGGCGTCTCGCCGCTGTTTTGCCTCTATTCCAGCTACTCCATGGGGGTTGCCATCCTCTTCAAAAGGGGGGTGCGATTTGTACAGGGCGGCATGGATCTAGACCCTGAAGGGGGATACTGACTACTGTGGGGGAAGCTGAATTCGCAGGAGGTCGTGATCGCAAATTATTATGGGTCTAACATAGATGACGCGTATCCCCTTCTGGTGCTTCTAGGTAAACTTACTGCGCTAGGGATTGCCTATGTCATTTGGGGGGGGGATTTTAACACTGTTATTGATCCTAGCCTTGACCGTTCCCATGCTGTGACTGCGCACGATACCACTACACACCGCACACTACGAGATATCTTACAGAAAGACAATTCTTTAGATACATGGCATCATCTACACCACTCCAGGAGGTAAGGGGCACACCACTCAGCAGTGCATGACACCTTGGGCAGGCTAGATTACGTGTTGGTGGCATGGGGAATGGCGCACTGGATAAGTAAAGCCACTCACCTGGCTCGCACTTACTCGGACCACTCACCAGTACTTGTATCTCTTGACCCTCCCTTGGACCTTTCCCCCTACCTGGGGTGGCGGCTGAACCCACTTCATTTACAGGACACGGTGTTCAAAACAGCGATGGAACTAGATATTCGGGACTTTTTTGATAGGAATGTGGACTCCCTGAATAGCCTCACCACTGTTTGGGAAGCATTTAAGGTGACAGTGAGGGGGTGGTGCATTGCTAAAGGAGGAGGTATACTTCGCGACCTTAGACAGGAGCTACACAAGCTAGAGGTGGAATTGAAAGCACTAGAAAAAGATATGATTGAGGGGGGGGGGCACTCCGGGGCGCTACACGCTCGACTGAGGGAAGAAATCTCAGAATATGAGGAGGCAGCGAGCAGAGAATGTAAATGCCGGGGGAAACACCACGTGGCCCGAGTATATGGCGAGGGGATAGACCTGGTAAATCACTGGCTGGTCCGATACGAGATCCTAGGTTCCAGAATTACATCTCGGAATTACAAGATGAAAATGGAGGGGTGTGTCGTAATCTCCCAGGTCAAATGGAGATCCTTATGAGGTATTTTAAACAGCTCTATGCATCGCAAACGGGTGCTCCTCTGGATCTTCCGACCTATCTGGAGGAAGTGGCGCTGGCGTGGCTGGGAGATGCGCAGTGTAAGTTTCTAGACCACGATCTTGAGGTCGACGAGATCACAGTAGCCATCATGTCCATGTCCTCGGGGAGGGCACCGGGGTCTGATAGACTTCTACAAAACCTTTGTGACTATCTCCTTGCGCCTTTACTTAAGGAGGTGTTCTATGCAGAGTTGGAGCAAGGTCGCTTACCTGACACAATGAGGGAGGCTCAAATTATGTCATTATTAAAACCCGGTAAGGCACCTCAGCTTTGTGATTCATACCGGCCCTTATCCCTCCTAAATACTGACACCAAGATCCTGGCTAAAGTCCTCGCGACGCGACTTAATCTACTTCTAGAAAGGTTAGTCTTGCCTGATCAAGCGGGCTTCGCGCCCCACAGGGCCACAACCCACAACCTTCGCACAATATTAGCAGTTATTCAGGACATTGACCCGAATAGCGCAGCGGTGCCAGTCTTCTTAGACGCCACCAAAGCGTTTGATTCTGTGGAATGGGACATCTTGTTGGGGGTCCTTCTACATCTGAGGATGCCCTTCTCCTTTGTCCACTGGATTCAGCTATTATATACACAACCAAGTGCCAGGGTCCTCCTTAATGGATCCAGATGTGCTAGCTTCCCAGTATCCAGAGGTACTAGGCAGGGCTGCCCGCTCTCCCCAGGCCTATTCGCCCTAGCGATAGAGCCCCTCGCCGCGAAGTTGTGGCAGCACCACAACCACCGGAGCCTCATTTACCCATCTAGGCAGCTCCTAGTTTCCCTTTATGCGGATGACATCACATTGTATGTTCACAACCCGCAAGACAACCTAAACCCAATATTGAGGGAAATCACTAAGTATGGAGCAAATAAATTGGAATAAATCGGCGATTTTCCCTTTGACTGAACACACTAGGCCACACCCGCTAGATTATCCCCTAGCATGGAAAATGCATGACTTTAAGTACCTAGGCATCCACGTTACTAGGGACAAGGACACTCTGATGAGGCTTAATTATTGGCAAGCCATGGACAAGGTGACAGACAATGTCTCTACATGGATTAAATTGCCCCTTTCCATGGCGGCCGAATCTCCTTGATTAAAATGAACATTGTCCCAAAATTCTTATATCTCTCCATCAACATTCCATATCATCCCGGATCCTTCTTCTTCCATTCTCTCAATTCACAATTAATCCGGCTAATCTGGGGGGGCAAACAGGCATGATTGAAGCTGACCACACTTATGCTGCCATACCGCGAGGGCGGCTTTGATGTCCCAAATTTTGAACAATACTATTACAGTGCCCAGGCACATTTTGTGGTATATTGGTTTCACCCACCCCCATACATGCCTCACCTCGCAGTTAAGGACGGATACATGGCCCCTACTCCTACGACTGAATATGCATACATACCCTCTTGGGAGCGACAGGAGGATCCTTCCACGGTGGACTGCACAGTCCGGGTGTGGAATTGGTTAGCCCAAACTGAGGGTGTGAAGCTGATGTACTCCCCCAGAGTATCCTTGAGCCACTGCCCTTTGCTGCCTGTAACGGGTGAAAGGATTTGCCAACGCTTATTTGATAGATTGCAGCTGGGGACGTGGGGAAATTTATATATTGCTAGGAAATTCCGCACGGCGGAACAGGTTTTTGGAGACAAGGAGTATTCCTTCATGGATATGTTCTTATAAACGCGCCTGAGGCAAAGTTTACGTGTCCTAACTTTGGACTTCCCGCAGTAACCGGAAACATTCGTGTCATTGCACCTCATGCTGCAGCAGGAAACACACGCACATGTAATTTTCATGCTATACAAAAGGGTGCAAAGCACCCGCTCCGCTCACTCTGTCCGTGCCCGCCGGGAGTGGGATGCGGATCTAGACGACCCCCTAACAGACGAGCAGTGGAGATGGCATGTCTTCAAACTGAAGTCATATCCAGTAATTGTCGATTGCGCTTAGTACACTATACATTTTTACACCGACTCTATCACACCCTAGCGCGCCTGTATCAGATTCACCTTAGAGAAGATGACAAATGGTTGTGATGTGGACAAGGGGGGGGCAGATTTTATGCAGTTGGCCTGGAGGTGCCCCGCGTTGCCTCTTTCTGGGAGGAGATATTCACGGGGTTAACCAGCAAAGTGGGCCGACCTTTGACACTGACACCTTTGAGAGCCCAATTGGGACTTACGGGGGACATACGCACAACACACAAGCAGTTCCTTGCCATGGGTATTCTACTAGCGCGTAGACAAGTGGCTTGCAGATGTGACAGAGGGAGAGCCCCCACATTTAAGGACCGGCTCCATGAAATGTCCACCTGGCAGGAGTATCTACATGCGTATGCGGAACAACTACCACTGCGGTCGCGGCCACGGGATATCTGGGGGCCCTTGCTGGCTTATTTGTTGCGGGTGGAGGGTGACGGGGAGGGAGCTGAGGGCAGGCCACGGGGGAATGAATGAATATAGTGAGAGAAAGGAGGACAATTTAAGAATGCATGTGCACAGAGATACCAAGGAGGAAGGTCATGAGGGGGGAGGATTGTAGACCCTAGTATGCTGTGGGCCGAGGAAATCAGGACACTGTCTCGCTCAGCGAGTGGACTTTTGGACCTTGCATTTATATAGTTGACCAGTTGGACTGTGATCTATCTAGTGTGCTGTGGGGTGAGGGGGGATCCTATGGGTAGACAGGGATGATGTTGGAGTTGGGGTTTGGGGGTAGAGCTGTTTTCTTTCTAACGTATGGTTATAAGATGTATGCTGGTGTAGAGCGGTTAGCTCTGAACGACTCTATATCACACTATCCGGTATATAATAAAGGTTTTTGAAAACATAAAAAAAACAAAGGTTGAGGAACACTACCAACATATCCTACATCAAACCTCACGTTTAACTGATGGAGCAAAGAGCGATATGAAGTGATGAACTGAGAAAAAAGTAACACAGAGAATTGCTGCAAATTAACATAAATCAAAACTAATAAAGAACCACATATCCACAGCTGTGTGACTTGGAAGCCGACTATTTCTCAATACAGCCCTTGTTTGTGTTTTCCTTACAGTGCTCACATTATCATCCACACTAGAAGAGATGGGAGCCTGGGGTGTCTGGTCACAGAAGCTCATTTACATACAAAGAGGGGTGACAGCCTGTTCACAATGCACAGCACAACTTGTTTATGTTAAATGCCTATACACAGCACAGTGTAAAGTGACTCGGGTACCAGTGCAAGTGTTGTATGACAGGAGCGGGCAGTCTTAGTTGTTGAGACCTAAATGTCTGATGGATGCATCTTTAAATACTTCAACTGTTTGAGAGAGGGTGGCAGTCTCAAATTCTGGGGACACAGCTACCAACAGCTCCCCTCATAGTTTGTTTTACTTTTTGCATCCACAGCCAGTGCTGATTCCACCTAAGACGGTAAGCTTTTCAGCTCGGTGGTCGGGTTCCAGGAGTCACCCTGCCTTGTTCTTCCCATACTTCTTTCAGCAAAGGTAAATGTGTCTTCTACTAAAGTGTCCTTAGCTCGCTTTTGGTAACATGACTTGTGCAGTACGGCCACGTTTGATGGTAAAGCAGAACAGTGGAAGTCACAAATTTCAAAGAAATAAGAGACAATGACTTCAAGATTCTAACCAAGTTTAGATAAAGAAGAATATTTAATAATTATTCAGAAGCAAAATCAAAAGAATAATTGTGATTTAGGGATTATTAATTTGCAAAAACAACTGTCCCAAAGGAAATAAAGGATACAGTTAGTCATGTATTCTAAACCAAAAACAAATGCTAAAAAAATTTACATTAAAATGCCGATCCACTGATACAATGTTGAAGCCACATATGAAATAGTAGTTGTCCTCGCTAGCCATGCTCAAGGGAGAAAGGTAAGTCTAGTCTCCGTAATGATTAACACTGCAATTTGATTCAAGGGTTTGGGCTGAACCAATCACAGAAGGTGACGAGCTGCACAGAAGTGGCTTGAAGTACAAAATTCTCAGAGTAGAGTTGGGTCATCAAGTCAAATCAAAATCTATGGCCATCAAAATGTGTGAAACTTCAGGCAGTTATAACAGGTGTGAAGTCTTCAGACCTTCCAGGTTATGGATATGGTCCAAGGTTGATGATCCAAACCAACTCAAAGAACCAGCCAAACAAACACATCGGACGAGTGCTCTGGTGTTCGCGCAGGATCATCCCATTCGCTCTAATAACAGCAAAACACACAAGATGATGGACGGAATGTTGCACAATGGCAAAACATTCACCCCCAGTGACAGATCTGGGTTTAATCCATCGTTATTTTGCTCACCAAGCCACACCAGTTCAGGCATGGCCATATGCAAATCAGTCTTGACCCTGTGCCTCATGGGAACAGTCCAGCCTAAACTGCCAAGCCATGTCTTCCCTGGACCGGAATCAAGCATCCTAGGACCGGTTTCTGGCTATCAGCCGTCTTCAGCCAGGATAGCTTGACTCCAGGGGCTTAGTGAGCACGGGACCCACGTCCGGGCATACCCTTCCCACATAGGGTGAACAGCAAAACACACAAGATGATGGACGGAATGTTGCACAATGGCAAAACATTCACCCCCAGTCACAGATCTGGGTTTAATCCATCGTTATTTTGCTCACCAAGCCACCCCAGTTCAGGCATGGCCATATTCAAATCAGTCTTGACCCTGTGCCTCATGGGAACAGTCCAGCCCGAACTGCCAAGCCATGTCTTCCCTGGACCGGAATCAAGCATCCTAGGACCGCTTTCTGGCTATCAGTTGTCTTCAGCCAGGATAGCTTGACTTCAGGGGCTTAGTGAGCATGGGACACACGTCTGGGCATACCTTTCCCACATAGGGTGAACAGCAAAACACACAAGATGATGGACGGAATGTTGCACAATGGCAAAACATTCACCCCCAGTCACAGATCTGGGTTTAATCCATCGTTATTTTGCTCACCAAGCCACCCCAGTTCAGGCATGGCCATATGCAAATCAGTCTTGACCCTGTGTCTCATGGGAACAGTCCAGCCCGAACTGCCAATCCATGTCTTCCCTGGACCGGAATCAAGCATCCTAGGACCGGTTTCTGGCTATCAGCCGTCTTCAGCCAGGATAGCTTGACTCCAGGGGCTTAGTGAGCACGGAACCCACGTCTGGGCATACCCTTCCCACATAGGGTGAACAGCAAAACACACAAGATGATGGACAGAATGTTGCACAATGGCAAAACATTCACCCCCAGTCACAGATCTGGGTTTAATCCATTGTTATTTTGCTCACCAAGCCACCCAGTTCAGACATGGCCATATGCAAATCAGTCTTGACCCTGTGCCTCATGGGAACAGTCCAGCCCGAACTGCCAAGCCATGTCTTCCCTGGACCGGAATCAAGCATCCTAGGACCGGTTTCTGGCTATCAGTCGTCTTCAGCCAGGATAGCTTGACTCCAGGGGCTTAGTGAGCACGGGACCCACGTCTGGGCATACCCTCCCCACATAGGGTGAACAGCAAAACACACAAGATGATGGACGGAATGTTGCACAATGGCAAAACATTCACCCCCAGTCAAGACATTCCCCAGGGAAGACATGGCTTGGCAGTTTGGGCTGGACTGTTCCCATGAGGCACAGGGTCAGACTGATTTGCATATGGCAATGTCTGAACTGGGGTGGCAGAGTGGGCTAAAGAACGGTGATGGATTAAACGCAGATCTTTTGACTGTGAAGTCGGGGCAGACAACTACACACAGAAAAAGATAGGAGAGGCAGAACAACCGCACGTAATTTGTGAAAAGCATTTTGTAGTTCTTTAGTAGTACTAAAAATGTACAACTCAGATATCTATGAGACTCTCTTGGGTATGACTGATGTGATTGTAGAGCTCGTGAAACTGAAACTGTCCTCAGCAGATGGGAAGTAGGTTCCATTTGTAATAAAAAAGGAGCTGGAAAGAGGTCACTAAAGTTGATCTTTGTAATACGAAGCTGTGTCCCATTGGAACAGAAGTCATTAGGACTATTTAGGGTAGTGACAGGAATGGTTAGCATATGGCTGGTCTTGTCTTTAGTGGCACAGAGACACAGAGACTGGAGAATGATATGGTGGGATGTTGCTGAGATTAATGACCAGTCTTTCCATCACTTTTATTTTTTTTTCAATAATCAGTCACAAATTGCACAGGGATGAACAGACGTTGGTCCCGTAGATTCCTACGACAAAGGGACTCGTGCTGCAGCCCCCTGCTGAGGCTCATTAAGGCTGGAAATAGTTTGAGGTTACTTGGATTCCAGATCCTTGGGGGCATGGTCTCAAAGTTCAGGATCAAATGGACTTGGTGAGTCAGAGCCATGGCTTATAAAAACTCAGGAAGCAAAGTACACGGAATGGAATGAGACCACAAATAGTCACTAAGGAATGAGGTTAATTCACAAATTTCTATCCCTCACTGTGCGCTTTTCTCAGTAACAGTTTGTTGGACGATACATTGATTGATGTGTTTGTGGCTGCTTCATGTGAAGGTTTTGCAATGCTGAAAGCTCCTCCTCAGAGCACCTTTTACTCTCCCACATTGTCTCTGTCATGTAGAGAGGTTGCTTTTATAACTGAAGTTTTTGTCACACTGAGAGCACTGATCATTTTCTTTCTCCCTGTGGATTTTCTCATGTTGAATCAAACTGAGTCTCCAGCAGATGCTTCTCTGGCATTTAGACCAATGACAAAGTTTAGTCCAGTGTGAGTTTTCTCATGTTCAGGGAGACCAGATTTCTGACTGAAGCTTTTCTAGCATTCAGAGCACTGATAAGGTCTTTGCCTAGAGTGAATTCTTTCATGTCTAGTGAGATTTCTTTTCAATGTGAAGCTTTTCAAGCATTCAGAGCACTGATACGGTTTTAGTCCAGTGTGAGTTTGCTCATGTTGACTGAGGCCAGATTTCTGACTGAACCTTTTCTGGCATTCAGAGCACTGATACGGTTTTAGTCCAGTGTGAGTTCTTTCATGACAAGTGAGACCAAATTTATGACTGAAGCTTTCCCTGCATTCAGAGCACTGAAAAGGTTTTTGCCCCGTGTGGGTCCTTTCATGTAAAGTAAGGCTAAATTTCAGACTGAAGCTTTTACAGCATTCAGAGCACTGATAATGTTTTTGCTCAGTGTGAGTTACCGCACGTTGTGAGAGAGTAGATTTCTGACTGAAGCTTTTCCAGCATTCAGAACACTGATACGGTTTGAGCCCAGTATGAGTTCTCTCGTGTTGAATGAGATGGTCTTTCTGACTAAAGCACTTTAGGGACTTAGTGCACTTAGTGCACTGATACGGTTTGTGCCCAGTGTGGATTCTCACATGTTGAATGAGATCGCTTTTCCGACTGAAGCCTTTCCGACATTCAGGACACTGATACGGTTTTTGTCCAGTGTGAGTTTTCTTGTGTTTAGTGAGGTGGGATTGATAACTAAAGTTGTTCTCACATTCATTGCTCTTATTCAAGTTGTTTGTATCTCCAAGTTGGGGTTCTTCCTGGATACATGCCATCTTAAGTCTGAATCTAATTCCGGAGTCTGTACTTGTTTGTGTTAAAACTCAACATTAACTTCTAAACTACGCTGCTGAAGCTCTTCTTCACATTTGCATTTGACTAATTATAGTTTTTATTTGGAGATCAATGTTCTTATCTTTGAAGCCAGCCTATCTAACTTGTCTTATAAACTTTCACTGAGAGGCCCCTTATTTTTATTAAGATGCCCCTCATGGATTCATTTTCTCCAAGTTATGCCCACAAGGATTCTCTCAAGTGGGATTAAGCTCATTCTGACTGCAGTTTATCGCATTTAATTTAGGAGTTTTAAAAGCAGTGATTGGGTCTTTGGGGATTTGTACTTACAAGTGAGGTACATTTTTATACAAGTAATGAACAGGGATTAAAATATGTTAGGGTAGTTCACAAATTATCAATAGTGTAACACTGGCCCTTTTTAAGCTTCCTATTCCGGTGAGTCCCAAAAAGGTACACCATTAACTTTGGAGGTCTGGCACACTTGGAAACAACATAGATCAATGGTGGGACAAATCTTTCTATATTGTAGATGTTAATCCAGTGTCTTTGCTGTAATGACAGCTGAGAGGAACATTTTCAGTTATTTTTTAAAATACAATGTTTTCTCTCCTCCAAATCACAGGAGACGGAGACATAAGCTTGCTCGTGTAAACTGAGGTTATTAGCCTTCCTGACACTTCTGTCACATCACATCTATGGATACTGATTTGCTGGGAGAGGCTTAGGTCTCCATGGCATTTCTCATAAACCATCAGACAGAATTTGCAACACTGATTATTCCTAAGTGCTCTGTTTGAGGATCAGTTGTTGCCTATGTTCTTTGATTGACCAATCGTGAAATGTTTCCTTTAAGTGAAAATATTCTTATGATTAGTAGTTGCAGTAGATTTTCAATTTATTTGCGGGTATAGTTATTATTTCAGAGGTTATTCAATCCTAATAACTGACACTTGGTAAATGTTCCTGGTCATTGTACTTCAAGGGTTCGACAACAAATAATGATTGTAAGAAAGTCGATAAATCACTTTCAAATTCAGCAGTTTCTTCCGCACCAAATTCCTCACCATTCCTGGTGCATAGAACTAGTTTCTTCTTTAGAGATCTAGATTGTTTCTACTTTCCTCAAAATAACCCTTTTTAGAAATGTGTCCAACATTGCAACATTTCTTTTTCTTTTTGTTGCTTCAGTGACCTGGAAAAATAGAGTTAGAAATTATAAATGAGTTGCACTCCAAGGGGGTAAAACACTTCATGGATACTGCATATACAGGGAGCTCGGGACCACTCAAACTCAATGTCGTGAGTAAAAGTAGTGAACACTGTAGAAAGAAACACAAGTTACACATGCATCATGACACAGATTCTCAGAAGCATCCAACACCAACAGTTTACTCTTTCTGTTATGACGACTGGCATCACAGTAAGGTATTTGTACATCCTTTAATGAATTATCAGATGTTGTGTACTCCCCTGCCCATTTAAAGGACTCTTCTATTCCTTATTTCAGGGATCCATGAAGGGATATTTCATTGAACAAAGGAATCTGCCTTGTTGTAATCACTGCTTTAAATGCCACTGGAGGAGCGTGATTATTTTATTAAGAGTGTTTTGGTCGATTAATTCCTTACCCTTGGGTGTGATACTATACATAATACATACTTAAGAAACATGACTAACAGTGTGCCTCGTGAAACATGTGAGAGTTTAAAACTGCAAAAAAGCATGCAGAAGGGTCACAAACTGGTTTGAGATTAATTCATTCATGACAGAGAGAAACCTACTAATGTGCTATGAAAATAATATTAAAGGTAATAATGCAGTCTGTAGTGTTAACACAAAATATGATTATGAAAATGCTCAAGTAAAATGAGTCCTGCTTATGTTTTCTTTGAGATGCAATTCCGAGAGAAAGTGCTTGCACGTTTCTCAAAGAAATGTAATTAGGCAATGCTTACAAGTATAATGAAATGGTGTTTTTATATTATTTCTTATGCATCTCTATTTCTTTACTGTTTTCAATATTCAGTAAGTTTTTTTCTTTAGAAAATAATGATTTAGTGGTTTTCTTTGTAGGCCTTAAATATTTATTTTGTCTTTCATTATTTCCTTCGAATCGACTAAAGATGTTGTCCTGATTGCACTGTAGCTACGAGTATTATCGCTGAAGTTTCTGTCCTACAGTTTGAAAAATGGACATCCTTTCTGTTAGAAAAAAACTGTATTGACTTTATTGAAAGCTCAGAAGAGAGAGTGTGGAGGGGACACGTCGAATTGCAAATGTATTTACTATTTCCGAAGGGAGTGATATTGCACATTCTTAAAGAACAATGACCACTGAACAAAGGTATTACGTATGGGTTCCAGACGATTTGGGTTAGAGAACGATCCCACCTCGGTTACACTATGGACTTCGACCAATGGAAATCATGCAAACTACCTAAAAGTTATTTTGTGGGCAGGAACTGAAATCGTTTGGAGGCATAATTGCCCCTTGGGAAAAGGACGGCATGCTGCTATTTTCCCTTGCAAATCCTTGGCCTGATCTGCTGTCGGTCTGAACTCTGATTTTTCCCTGAACTGAAATCTCCTGATTACCTCCGCACTTTACCGGCTGGTGAACTTCAGCAGGTCAAATCTTTCAGCTGAAGAATTTATTAACCGTGGGCAATGAACTCAGGTCCGTTAGTAGAGGTTACAGAGATTTGCTAACTACGCATTACATTGAAACACGGAGTTCATGTAAAAACTCTGGCTCTGCCACGTAGGGAGTTAGCAACTACACCCACAACCCTTTGATAAAACAACTTTACCTTTACATGCTAAAAAGCATATAACCAATTCACAAAAGTGAGCTTCGAAAAATATCAGGCAATGAGAGAGGTGATGATTTTGGGGTGCCACCTAACCTAGGGGAAGGGCCAAGCAGATGCCTTGAATACAAAGAGCATATCATGCTGAACGATTCAGTGGTGTTCCCATTCTCCTAGAACCATCCCAAGCAAAGTTATGGGCAAAAATACAATGCCAACCAAAGGCCCAGCAAAGCATTATAGGGCGAGATTCTAAAGTGCAGTGAATAATATAGTATTAGCTCTCGGCTGAGCCGGGAGAGATGCAGCTTGAGGAATGTTTTGATATTGTATACTATAATATTCACTGCACTCTAGAATCTCATCCCATAATGCTTTGCAGGGCTTTTGGTTGGGATTGTAATTTTGCCCATAACTGACTGTGCTTGGGGTGGTCCTGGGAGGATGGTACCACCATTGAATCGTTCAGCCTGATATGCTCTTTGTGTCCAAGGCTTCTGCTTAGTTCTCTCCTTAGGTTAGGGAGGACCCCAAAATCATCAACTCTCCAATGCTTGCTAAATTTTCATTTTCACTTTTGTGAGACGACTACATGCATTTTAGCATGTAATGATAGAGTTACTTGTTGTTTTACCGAAGGTATGTGAGGTTTCTGTTTCATTAATTGGGATGAGATGGGACGGAGTTACGGAGTGGAGTTTCACCGAGTTTTTGTTCAACTCCGCAGAATTCTGCGTAGTGGTACTCCGCCAACTTCGCCTACCCTTAGAATTTATGACTCCGGCTATTTCACGCTGTGCTCTAGCGTTCTACTGGGTGCACCTTGTGTCCTGATGAATCTACAACCAATTCTTAGTTTGTATGATTCCAAATTACGTGTTCTATTTTGCAATATGTTTTCTCTCTTTTTCTCTCTTCCTTCCACAGTAGGTGTTATTTCACGATGTATTTGTTCTGAGCTGTGATGTGCTGTGATTTACCTGTATACAAAAGAATAACCGTAATTAAACGATTCTAGTGTATGTTTGTGCTTTGACCATTCAATCTTGAAGTTTAGATAAAGATAACTTGATAACTATTCCATGTGTTTGTCCTTACTTATTGATGATTTTATTAATATTGTGTGAATATTATTAGCTAGGCACTTCTTGATTACAGGTCATCATGAAGGAGTGGCTTTCCATCTCTAGTTATCTGAGTCCCTATTAGCTCATACGGAGGACTTTATGATTGTGATTAAATTGTAGAGTTTCTATGGGCCAAACTCTGTGTTATTTTGAATTGTGTTGCTGAGGACTGAGTTTACGATGTGGTGGGTATCCTATATCTGAGCTCACAAATTTTACACCTCTTCCCCTGGATCACCACCGTAGACTGAGGCTGTGTCCAGTAAGCTCAGTGGAATTCACCATTTCAAATTATGTTGAGGATAAGGACTTACCTGGTGGACTGGAACTTGTCACACTCCTTTGACAGGACCCAGACACTTCAACACCTAAAAAAAGAAGAAAAAAAACAGCATAACGGGAAAGGAAACTAAAATGGGATAAGAAAAGACAAATACTACAGAAACAGAAGAATAATAAAAAAGAGGCTCTCTTCCACTCTTCTTCAAAGAGACCCAGTGTGGCCCTGGGGGTGAAAAACAGGACAGGAAAGGGCAGGCTGGGAGGACGCAAAGAGCTGGAAGTCAGATCAAGAGAGAAAGGATGGGGCAGGTATAGACCAAGGAGAGGATAGAATCATGGGGTGTTGAGGAGACAAATGTGTCGACAGTCAAGGGACTGCTTGGGAACATGGGAGGCAATCGTGTTGATGGCCCAGTGCCTCCCGACCCGAGAAGGGCCCAGACCTGCGCTAGAGCCCCACCACATTCATATTCCTTGAGAATGTGGCTGCATCAGGTGGGTGCCAGGGTTAGTGGAAACTCAAAAATTGATGGGGGAGGTTTGCGGGAACATGGGGAGGCTGCCCACTGCTACAACAACCATGTGTGGCGGCACGCTTTGCCAGATAAACCTTAGCATTTATAAGAGCCCTAAAGTAAGATGCAGAAAGAATAAAACTGGTATGAAGAGAATACACTGAAAGAGTTGAACAGTTCCTTATTAGCTTCCATACCTTCAGGCCAACAGATGATAGAGCATTCCAAATGTGGCAGGACAAAGGGGGAAAGGAGGGTTGTACCAAGTAGGTTAATTATAACAAAAACATCACACAATTTAGGAACCCGAAGATAAATAGCCTGACCCTGGAGTATACCAACATTTGTCACGAAACACGCTTAAAACAGCTAGCATAAAAACAAATAAGGAAGAGGACTACGTTAAAGCCACGTATTTTTTTTTATTATTTTTTTTTTTTAATCATATGCTATCTAGCTAGAGAATGGTCTGGAGAGGGAGTCAAATTGTTGAAGCTGAAGAGAGATAAAAAACAGAGAGAGAGACACAGAGAGAGACTTGAGAATAAATAGAAGAAAAGGAAACAGAAGGCACTAGGAAACGTTACCTGACAGTTATCTTGTTTATTCCTCCAAGGGAGGCAGCCGCACCACCTGGCCCGTCCCAGAATACCTTGAAAGGAAGTAAAGATTTGCTTCAACCAAGAACTTATCTGCATAAAAAGTGAATCACACTTCATCTCATCTTCCAAAACAACTGTCCTAAACTTACAAAGGAAAACTCTTGTTCTCTGCAAAACCATTGTAAAGCACTGTTGGTCTATGATTAAATAGAATATTTTTTTTAACCTTTTTATTCTTCTGGTATCTACGACCAAACCCACAACACCCTCCAAATCCAAACATTGCACTGCAATGGACACACAATGAACCATGATCACTTTCTGAACAAGGTCCGAGTGAAGACACAGCCCACCAACAAGCTAAACAAGGTCTGAGTGCTCATACAGCGCACCCACAGGCTAGACAATGTTCGAGTGACGAGACAACGCGCCAACAGGCTTAACAAAGTCTAAGTGCACATTCAGCGCACCCACAGGTATAGGAGATTCTGAGTGAACAGACAGCCCACCCGCAGGCTGAACAAGGTCTGAGTCAAAATACAGCGCACCCACAGGCTGAACAAGGTCTGAGACAACATACAGCGCACCCGCAGGCTGAACAAGGTCTGAGTCAACTTACAGCGCACCCACAGGCTGAACAAGGTCTGAGACAACATACCGCACACCAACAGGCTGAACAAGGTCTGAGTCAACTTACAGCGCACCTCCAGCTCAACAAGGTCTGAAACAACATACAGCACACCCACAGGCTGAACAAGGTCTGAGACAACATACAGCGCACCCGCAGGCTGAACAAGGTCTGAGGCAACTTACAGCGCACCCACAGGCTGAACAAGGTCTGAGACAACATACCACACACCAACAGGCTGAACAAGGTCTGAGTCAACTTACAGCGCACCCACAGGCTGAACAAGGTCTGAGTCAAAACACAGCACACCCACAGGCTGAACAAAGTCCGAGTCAACATACCGCACACCAACAGGCTGAACAAGGTCTGAGACAACATATAGCACACTCACAGTCTCAGAGAGCATATCCAAACAGCTAAGCCCACTTCTTCATAACCCAATTTTTCTATTTAGAGCCCATGAAATATAGAAATTAAAACAAAACAGCATGTTTAAGTCTTTGTACATATTTTGGCCCACCCTCCATAACGCAGTCAACCACATTCAGATTTACAGAACCCATGCTCTCTGAGCAACTTTAAGCTGATGCAGCGTCCAACCGAATGCTGAGAAATGGCAGCATCAAGGCATCAATGCATCCAATCCCTGCTCTTAAGGTGAACCAGGAGTGGAAGCGAGGCGACCCACCTGAAGGAACAACGTGTGAGCCAAATGGCTGGTGGGCGATGTTGGAGTCAAATGAGGGACATTCGAGATGGCAGGACCTGAAGGCCCTCCGTTGTGATGGGAACCAGGCAGCCCATGATCAAGTGAAAAAGATGCAGATTGGATGATGACGTGCAATTAGTGACCTCTGCCCTGGAAAGGCAAGGGGTTAAGCAATGCCTTGAACGATGGATGGTCACCCCTTCAATGGCTGGCAATAGTGAATGGAGGGCAGCACGGCTTCCCAGCACAGGGTGGGGCAAGTATATGAGCGAACAGGGAAGCTATACAAGGGCCCACTGGTCATGCCAATATGGATGAATGTATGTATGTATGTGGTATTACTATCAAAAGACACACAATTGATGGACGCAATGCAGAACAAATCAAAACATTCACACCCAGTCAAGAGATCTGGGGTCAATCCATCATTGCTTGCTCACCATGCCACCCAGTTTAGACCTGACAATATGCAAATCAGTCTTGACCCTGTGACCCATGGGAACAGTCCAGCCCGAACTTCCAGGCCAGGTCCTACCTGAACCGGAAACAAGCATCCTAGGACCTGTTTCGGGGTTTTAACCCTCTCCAGCCAGGATAGCTTGAATCCAGAGGCACAGCGAGTCCGGGACCCACGTCTGGGCATACCCTGCGCACTTAGGGCGAGGAAGCAAAGACACACAATTGATGGACAAAATGCAGAACAAATCAAAACATTCACCACCAGTCAAGAGATCTGGGTTAAATCCATCATAATTTTGCTCACCATGCCCCCCTGGTTTAGACATGGCCATATGCAAATCAGTCTAGAACCAGTCTTGACGCTGTGCCTCATGGGAACAGTCCAGCCCAAACTAAAAGCCTGGCTGATGAGGGCTGTTAGCCCGAAACCGGTCCCAGGATGCTTGTTTCCAGTGCAGGGAAGACATGGCTTGGCAGTTCGGGCTGGACTCTTCCCATGAGGCACAGAGTCAAGACTGATTTGCATATAGCTATGTCTGAACTGGGGTGGCGAAGTGAGCTAAAGAACGATGATGGATTCAACCCAGATCTGTGACTGGGTGTGAGTGTCTGAAAAGTCTCAGTGCTCCATCCATCATCTCCTTGTGTTTGCTTTGTGGTATTACTATGGCAAGAACCCAGCGAAAAAAGCAATGGAGTGATGTAGATGGTCAAAGACAAGCATAAAATCCAAGACGACCTCACGGCCATCTCTGAATGGATGGTGGATAACTATCTTCAACTGAATTCCACCAAGTCAGAAGTGCTCCTGGTGGGCCGAGATGCCCATCGATGGGGCAATCGATGGTGGCCTGTGGCCCTTGGAACCCCGCCTCAACCGAAATCCGTGGTCAAGAACCTGGGAGTTTCGGTGGATGTGCTCTCTCATTTGAGGGGCACGCTAAGACAGTGGCTGGCACTTGCTTTGGTGTCTTACATGGCCTGAAACCCATTTTGGGACTTTTTGACGCACCTGCTCGAAAGGTGATTGTCCAATCCACCGTGCTGTCACGGCTAGACTATTGTAATGGGTTGCTACTTGGTGTTAATGAAGCTGTGACCAAGACTTTAATGGGCCCAGAACGTGGCTGCCCGCACGCTCTTTGTACTACCTTAGTACTGCCGTGTTTCAGACCTTCTCCGTCAGCTCCACTGGCTATCTAAAGAACAGAGAGTCTACTTTAAGAATCTGTGTATGACACACAAGATCATGTATGGCCTGGGTCCACAAATTTTGAGCGAGCTGTGCTCTCTGTATGTCCCGGCTCGAGCCTTGCACTCTGCGGACCTGCATTTGGCCCGTGTCCCACGAGTGCGCAGGACAAGGGCAGGGGGGCGCTGGTTCGGAGCACTGGCACCTGCCCTTTGGAATGCTGCCCGTAGCACGCAAGACCATTGGGCTTTCAGGAAAATGATCAAGTAGTGGCTTTTCTCCAACCACTAGCTTCCTCGCCGTCTGCTCTGTCAGATTTAGCGCTGGGACGCCCTGTTGTTGGGGCAGCCATGAGCTCTACAAGTGCGTATAACATAACATAAAGTGATAGAAGAGGAGGCAGTTTGTTGACGGTTAATAAACTTGTGATGTAGGGATCTTTAACGAGATGCAGCTTCAACTCTTCCATAAATTGGAGCAGCTTTGGTGCGTCCTGACAGATATAAGGAGGTTGTTTCAATGTGCACTGCTCACCTCTCATCCTTTAGATGAACCTGGTGAAATCTTTTGAGATTAAACATATTTTTGAAGGAGAGAAGTTTGTTTGGAGGGCGATCTCACTAATTTGGGTCCGATTAGAGCACTCTAGGGCAGTCATGTGCGATAAGATATTGGGGCGCTCCTGATATTCTGACAGGTGAGGTCAGGGAATGTACCTGAGTGCATTGGTTTGTGCAGCCGCAGCACCAATGGGAGTGCACTCGAAAGAGAGACTAACAGGAACCGTTCAGTGTCCACCAAGTGGAAAGGTTCTATTCTGTCTGTAGTTCTTTCGACAGGTGAGCCTGCATTAACTCTAGGGCTCAAGAGGGAGTCGGGTGGGGCGGGGGGACACTGGTTTAATATGGACTGAAGGAGGGGCAAAAAGAGCAACAATTCTAAGAAGTATTACAGTATTAGTAAATCATGCAGAGTCAGGACAGGCCTCACCCCACCAGAGGACAGGCCGCACATCTGCTCTGTACCAGCTCGACAGGCCTCTCCTCCTCTGTACACCGTGGACAGAACTCCCTTCCTCTGCACCCCCTCTGTATTGGTCTCGCTTCTTGGGCATCCCCTCTGGACAGTCCTCACCTCGTCTGCTTCCCTGGACAGGCTTCACCTCCTCTACACCCCTGGACAGTCCTCTCCTCCTCTGCACCCCTGGACAGGCCTCTCCTCCTCTGCACCCCTGGACAGGCTTCACCTCCTCTACACCCCTGGACAGTCCTCTCCTCCTCTGCACCCCTGGACAGGCCTCTCCTCCTCTGCCCCCTGGACAGGCCTTTCCTCCTCTGCACCCCTGGACAGGCCTCTCCTCCTTTGCACCCCTGGACAGGCCTCTCCTCCTCTGCACCCCTGGACAGGCCTCACCTCCTCTGCACCCCTGGACAGGCCTCACCTCCTCTGCATCCCTGGACAGGCCTCGCCTCCTCTGCACCCCTGGACAGGCCTCACCTCCTCTGCACCCATGGACAGGCCTCTCCTCCTCTGCTCCCCCTGGACAGGCCTCACCTCCACTGCACCCCTGGACAGGGCTCTCCTTCTTTGCACCCCCAGCTCAGGGCAGGCCACACCTCCTCGGCACCCCTGGACAGGCCTCACGTCCCATGCACCCCTGGACAAGCCTCTCCTCCTCGGCACCCCCTGGAAAGGACTCACTTCCTCTACCCCCCTCAACAGGCCTCACCTACTCTGCACCTCTGGACAGGCCTCACCTCTTCTGCACCCCTGGACAGGCCTCACCTCCTCTGCACCCCTGGACAGGCCTCACCTTCTCTGCACCCCTGGACAGGCCTAGGCTCCTCGGCACCCCTGGACAGGCCTCGCCTCCTCTGCACCTCTGGACAGGCCTCGACTCCTCTGCACCCCTGGACAGGCCTCTCCTCCTCTGCTCCCCCTGGACATGCCTCACCTCCTCTGCCTGAATTACGTCACCGCTCGAGCCTCTTGTAAATACTACTGGTGTGCTGACCCCTAATGTGGTGACCCCCATTGTGGTGACCCCTGGTGTGGTATCCTTAGTGTGGGGACCCCTGGTGTGAGGTCCCTTGGTGTGGTGACCCCTGGTGTGGTGACCCTTGGTGTGGTGACCCCTGGTGTGGTGACCCCTGGTGTGTTGACCCTTGGTGTGGTGACCCTTGGTGTGGTGATCCCTTGGTGTGGTGATCCCTGGTGTGGTGACCCCTGGTGTTGTGACCCTTGGTGTTGTGACCCTTGGTGTTGTGACCCTTGGTGTGGTGAACCTTGGTGTGGTGACCCCTGGTGTGGTGACCCCTGGTGTGCTGACCATTGGTATGGGGACCCCTGGTGTGGGGACCCCTGGTGTGGGGACCCTAGGTCTTGTGATCCCTGGTGTGGTGACCCCTGGTGTGGTGATCCATGGTGTGGTGACCCTTAGTGTGGTGACCCCTGGTGTGGTGACCCCTGGAGTGGTGACCAATGGTGTGGTGACCCCTGGTGTGGTGATCCCTTGGTGTGGTGACCCCTGGTATACCGACCCTGGTGTGGGGACCCCTGGTGTGGGGACCCCTGGTGTGGTGACCCCTGGTGTGGTGACCCCTGGTGTTGTGACCCCTGGTATGGTGACCCTGGTGTGGTGACCCCTGGTGTGGGGACCGCTGGTGTGGGGACCCCTGGTGTGGGGACCCCTAGTGTGGTGACCCCTAGTGTGGTGACCCCTAGTGTGGTGACCCTTGGTGTGGTGACCCTTGGTGTGGTAACCCCTGGTGTGGTGACCCCTGGTGTGGTGATCCCTTGGTGTGGTTACCCCTGGTGTGGTGATCCTTGGTGTGGTGATCCCTGGTGTGGTGATCCTATGGTGTGGTGATCCTCTGATGTGGTGACCCCTGGTGTGGTGACCCCTGGTGTGGTGACCCCTGGTGTGTTGACCCCTGGTGTGGTGACCCCTGGTGTGGTGACCTCTGGTGTGGCGACCTCTGGTGTGGTGACCCCTGGTATGGTGACCCCTGGTGTTGTGACCCCTGGTGTGGTGATCTTTGGTGTGGTGATCCCTTTGGTGTGGTGATCTCTGGTGTGGTGACCCCTGGTGTGGTGACCCCTGGTGTGGTGACCCCTGGTGTGATGACCCCTTGGTGTGGTGAGCCCTTGGTGTGGTGAGCTCTGGTGTGGTGACCCCTGGTGTGGGGACCCCTGGTGTGGTGACCCGTGGTGTGGTGACCCCTGGTGTGGTGATCCTTGGTGTGGTGACCCCTGGTATGGTGACCCCTGGTGTGGTGATCCTTGGTGTGGTGACCCCTGGTGTGCTGACCCCTGGTGTGCTGACCCCTGGTGTGGTGATCTCTTGGCGTGGTGATCCCTAGTGTGGTGACCTCTGGTGTGGTGACCTCTGGTGTGGTGACCCTTGGTGTGGTGACCCGTGGTGTGGTGACCCGTGGTGTGGTGACCCGTGGTGTGGTGATCCCTGGTGTGGTGACGCCTGGTGTGGTGACCCCTGGTGTGGTGATCTTTGGTGTGGTGACCCTTGGTGTGGTGACCCTTGGTGTGGTGATCCCTTGTGTGGTGATCTTTGGTGTGGTGACCTCTGGTGTGGTGACCCTTGGTGTGGTGATCCCTGGTGTGGTGACCTGTGGTATGGTGACCCCTGGTGTGGTGATCCCTTGGTGTGGTGACCCCTTGTGTAGGGACCCCTGGTGTGGTGACCCCTGGTGTGGTGACCCCATGTGTGGTGATCCTTGGAGTGGTGACCCCTGGTGTGGTGATCCTTGGTGGGGTGACCCCTGGTGTGGTGACCCCTGGTGTGGTGACCCCTTGGTGTGGTGACCTCCTGGTGTGGTGACCCCTGGTGTGGTGACCCTTGGTGTGGTGATCTTTGGTGTGGTGATCCCTTGGTGTGGTGATCCCTTGGTGTGGTGACCCTTGGTGTGGTGACCCTTTGTGTGGTGACCCCTTGGTGTGGTGACCCCTTGGTGTGGTGACCCCTTGGTGGGGTGACCCCTGGTGTGGTGACCCTTGGTGTGGTTATCTCTTGGTGTGGTGACCCTTGGTGTGGTGATCTTTGGTGTGGTGATCCATTGGTGTGGTGATCCCTTGGTGTGGTGACCCCTGGTGTGGTGACCCCTGGTGTGGTGACCCTTGGTGTGTTGACCCCTTGGTGTGGTGACCCCTGGTGTGGTGACCACTACTGTGGGGTTGGGGTGGTAATCTTTCTCTCAGAGAGACCCTCCGGTTTGATGCACTCTCTTGTTTGCAACACTGAGGAGTCGAATATCTCCGAAGTCGGGGTAGATCTACAAGGAAGTGCCGCAGCGTGGCACCCCAAACCCTTTGGCTGCGCCACGCTGCGGCACTTCCGAATCACAGGGATGCAACATATTTACATGAATAAGTCGCATGTCTGTGCTTCCCACTGCGCTGGTGCACAAACTGCAGCAATGCACTGGCGCAGGAACCCTAGCACCATGGTGCCAGGATTCGTGCGTCGTGGGGAGATTGTTTTTGTACAGGAAGGGACTACTTCCTGCACACAAAAAAAACACTACAGATATTTTCCTCTTTCAATGTGTGCTTTAGAAAGCCCTGGACAGGCCTAACCTCCTCTGCACCCCTTTCGACAGGCCTCACCTCCTCTACACCCCTGGACAGTCCTCTCCTCCTCTGCACCCCTGGACAGGCCTCTCCTCCTCTGCCCCCTGGACAGGCCTTTCCTCCTCTGCACCCCTGGACAGGCCTCTCCTCCTTTGCACCCCTGGACAGGCCTCTCCTCCTCTGCACCCCTGGACAGGCCTCACCTCCTCTGCACCCCTGGACAGGCCTCACCTCCTCTGCATCCCTGGACAGGCCTCGCCTCCTCTGCACCCCTGGACAGGCCTCACCTCCTCTGCACCCATGGACAGGCCTCTCCTCCTCTGCTCCCCCTGGACAGGCCTCACCTCCACTGCACCCCTGGACAGGCCTCTCCTTCTTTGCACCCCCAGCTCAGGGCAGGCCACACCTCCTCGGCACCCCTGGACAGGCCTCACGTCCCATGCACCCCTGGACAAGCCTCTCCTCCTCGGCACCCCCTGGAAAGGACTCACTTCCTCTACCCCCCTCAACAGGCCTCACCTCCTCTGCACCTCTGGACAGGCCTCACCTCTTCTGCACCCCTGGACAGGCCTCACCTCCTCTGCACCCCTGGACAGGCCTCACCTTCTCTGCACCCCTGGACAGGCCTCACCTCCTCTGCACCCCTGGACAGGCCTCGCCTCCTCTGCACCCCTGGACAGGCCTTGCCTCCTCTGCACCCCTGGACAGGCCTCTCCTCCTCTGCTCCCCCTGGACATGCCTCACCTCCTCTGCCTGAATTATGTCACCGCTCGAGCCTCTTGTAAATACTACTGGTGTGCTGACCCCTAATGTGGTGACCCCCATTGTGGTGACCCCTGGTGTGGTATCCTTAGTGTGGGGACCCCTGGTGTGAGGTCCCTTGGTGTGGTGACCCCTGGTGTGGTGACCCTTGGTGTGGTGACCCCTGGTGTGGTGACCCCTGGTGTGTTGACCCTTGGTGTGGTGACCCTTGGTGTGGTGATCCCTTGGTGTGGTGATCCCTGGTGTGGTGACCCCTGGTGTTGTGACCCTTGGTGTTGTGACCCTTGGTGTTGTGACCCTTGGTGTGGTGAACCTTGGTGTGGTGACCCCTGGTGTGGTGACCCCTGGTGTGCTGACCATTGGTATGGTGACTCCTGGTATGGGGACCCCTGGTGTGGGGACCCCTGGTGTGGGGACCCCTGGTGTGGGGACCCTAGGTCTTGTGATCCCTGGTGTGGTGACCCCTGGTGTGGTGATCCATGGTGTGGTGACCCTTAGTGTGGTGACCCCTGGTGTGGTGACCCCTGGAGTGGTGACCAATGGTGTGGTGACCCCTGGTGTGGTGATCCCTTGGAGTGGTGACCCCTGGTATACCGACCCTGGTGTGGGGACCCCTGGTGTGGGGACCCCTGGTGTGGTGACCCCTGGTGTGGTGACCCCTGGTGTTGTGACCCCTGGTATGGTGACCCTGGTGTGGTGACCCCTGGTGTGGGGACCGCTGGTGTGGGGACCCCTGGTGTGGGGACCCCTAGTGTGGTGACCCCTAGTGTGGTGACCCTTGGTGTGGTGACCCTTGGTGTGGTAACCCCTGGTGTGGTGACCCCTGGTGTGGTGATCCCTTGGTGTGGTTACCCCTGGTGTGGTGATCCTTGGTGTGGTGATCCCTGGTGTGGTGATCCTATGGTGTGGTGATCCTCTGATGTGGTGACCCCTGGTGTGGTGACCCCTGGTGTGGTGACCCCTGGTGTGTTGACCCCTGGTGTGGTGACCCCTGGTGTGGTGACCTCTGGTGTGGCGACCTCTGGTGTGGTGACCCCTGGTATGGTGACCCCTGGTGTTGTGACCCCTGGTGTGGTGATCTTTGGTGTGGTGATCCCTTGGTGTGGTGATCTCTGGTGTGGTGACCCCTGGTGTGGTGACCCCTGGTGTGGTGACCCCTGGTGTGATGACCCCTTGGTGTGGTGAGCCCTTGGTGTGGTGAGCTCTGGTGTGGTGACCCCTGGTGTGGGGACCCCTGGTGTGGTGACCCGTGGTGTGGTGACCCCTGGTGTGGTGATCCTTGGTGTGGTGACCCCTGGTATGGTGACCCCTGGTGTGATGATCCTTGGTGTGGTGACCCCTGGTGTGCTGACCCCTGGTGTGGTGATCTCTTGGTGTGGTGATCCCTAGTGTGGTGATCGCTGGTGTGGTGACCTCTGGTGTGGTGACCCTTGGTGTGGTGACCCGTGGTGTGGTGACCCGTGGTGTGGTGATCCCTTGGTGTGGTGATCCCTGGTTTGGTGACCCGTGGTGTGGTGATCCCTGGTGTGGTGACGCCTGGTGTGGTGACCCCTGGTGTGGTGATCTTTGGTGTGGTGACCCTTGGTGTGGTGATCCCTTGTGTGGTGATCTTTGGTGTGGTGACCTCTGGTGTGGTGACCCTTGGTGTGGTGATCCCTGGTGTGGTGACCTGTGGTATGGTGACCCCTGGTGTGGTGATCCCTTGGTGTGGTGACCCCTTGTGTAGGGACCCCTGGTGTGGTGACCCCTGGTGTGGTGACCCCATGTGTGGTGATCCTTGGAGTGGTGACCCCTGGTGTGGTGATCCTTGGTGGGGTGACCCCTGGTGTGGTGACCCCTGGTGTGGTGACCCCTTGGTGTGGTGACCTCCTGGTGTGGTGACCCCTGGTGTGGTGACCCTTGGTGTGGTGATCTTTGGTGTGGTGATCCCTTGGTGTGGTGATCCCTTGGTGTGGTGACCCTTGGTGTGGTGACCCCTGGTGTGGTGACCCTTGGTGTGGTGACCCCTGGTGTGGTGACCCCTGGTGTGTTGACCCTTGGTGTGGTGACCCTTGGTGTGGTGATCCCTTGGTGTGGTGATCCCTGGTGTGGTGACCCCTGGTGTTGTGACCCTTGGTGTTGTGACCCTTGGTGTTGTGACCCTTGGTGTGGTGAACCTTGGTGTGGTGACCCCTGGTGTGGTGACCCCTGGTGTGCTGACCATTGGTATGGTGACTCCTGGTATGGGGACCCCTGGTGTGGGGACCCCTGGTGTGGGGACCCCTGGTGTGGGGACCCTAGGTCTTGTGATCCCTGGTGTGGTGACCCCTGGTGTGGTGATCCATGGTGTGGTGACCCTTAGTGTGGTGACCCCTGGTGTGGTGACCCCTGGAGTGGTGACCAATGGTGTGGTGACCCCTGGTGTGGTGATCCCTTGGTGTGGTGACCCCTGGTATACCGACCCTGGTGTGGGGACCCCTGGTGTGGGGACCCCTGGTGTGGTGACCCCTGGTGTGGTGACCCCTGGTGTTGTGACCCCTGGTATGGTGACCCTGGTGTGGTGACCCCTGGTGTGGGGACCGCTGGTGTGGGGACCCCTGGTGTGGGGACCCCTAGTGTGGTGACCCCTAGTGTGGTGACCCTTGGTGTGGTGACCCTTGGTGTGGTAACCCCTGGTGGGGTGACCCCTGGTGTGGTGATCCCTTGGTGTGGTTACCCCTGGTGTGGTGATCCTTGGTGTGGTGATCCCTGGTGTGGTGATCCTATGGTGTGGTGATCCTCTGATGTGGTGACCCCTGGTGTGGTGACCCCTGGTGTGGTGACCCCTGGTGTGTTGACCCCTGGTGTGGTGACCCCTGGTGTGGTGACCTCTGGTGTGGCGACCTCTGGTGTGGTGACCCCTGGTATGGTGACCCCTGGTGTTGTGACCCCTGGTGTGGTGATCTTTGGTGTGGTGATCCCTTGGTGTGGTGATCTCTGGTGTGGTGACCCCTGGTGTGGTGACCCCTGGTGTGGTGACCCCTGGTGTGATGACCCCTTGGTGTGGTGAGCCCTTGGTGTGGTGAGCTCTGGTGTGGTGACCCCTGGTGTGGGGACCCCTGGTGTGGTGACCCGTGGTGTGGTGACCCCTGGTGTGGTGATCCTTGGTGTGGTGACCCCTGGTATGGTGACCCCTGGTGTGATGATCCTTGGTGTGGTGACCCCTGGTGTGCTGACCCCTGGTGTGGTGATCTCTTGGTGTGGTGATCCCTAGTGTGGTGATCGCTGGTGTGGTGACCTCTGGTGTGGTGACCCTTGGTGTGGTGACCCGTGGTGTGGTGACCCGTGGTGTGGTGATCCCTTGGTGTGGTGATCCCTGGTTTGGTGACCCGTGGTGTGGTGATCCCTGGTGTGGTGACGCCTGGTGTGGTGACCCCTGGTGTGGTGATCTTTGGTGTGGTGACCCTTGGTGTGGTGACCCTTGGTGTGGTGATCCCTTGTGTGGTGATCTTTGGTGTGGTGACCTCTGGTGTGGTGACCCTTGGTGTGGTGATCCCTGGTGTGGTGACCTGTGGTATGGTGACCCCTGGTGTGGTGATCCCTTGGTGTGGTGACCCCTTGTGTAGGGACCCCTGGTGTGGTGACCCCTGGTGTGGTGACCCCATGTGTGGTGATCCTTGGAGTGGTGACCCCTGGTGTGGTGATCCTTGGTGGGGTGACCCCTGGTGTGGTGACCCCTGGTGTGGTGACCCCTTGGTGTGGTGACCTCCTGGTGTGGTGACCCCTGGTGTGGTGACCCTTGGTGTGGTGATCTTTGGTGTGGTGATCCCTTGGTGTGGTGATCCCTTGGTGTGGTGACCCTTGGTGTGGTGACCCCTGGTGTGGTGACCCTTTGTGTGGTGACCCCTTGGTGGGGTGACCCCTGGTGTGGTGACCCTTGGTGTGGTGATCCATTGGTGTGGTGATCCCTTGGTGTGGTGACCCGTGGTGTGGTGACCCCTGGTGTGGTGACCCTTGGTGTGGTGACCCCTTGGTGTGGTGACCCCTGGTGTGGTGACCACTACTGTGGGGTTGGGGTGGTAATCTTTCTCTCAGAGAGACCCTCCGGTTTGATGCACTCTCTTGTTTGCAACACTGAGGAGTTGAATATCTCCGAAGTCGGGGTAGATCTACAAGGAAGTGCCGCAGCGTGGCACCCCAAACCCTTTGGCTGCGCCACGCTGCGGCACTTCCGAATCACAGGGATGCAACATATTTACATGAATAAGTCGCATGTCTGTGCTTCCCACTGCGCTGGTGCACAAACTGCAGCAATGCACTGGCGCAGGCACCCTAGCACCATGGTGCCAGGATTCGTGCGTCGTGGGGAGATTGTTTTTGTACAGGAAGGGACTACTTCCTGCACACAAAAAAAACACTACAGATATTTTCCTCTTTCAATGTGTGCTTTAGAAAGCCCTGGACAGGCCTCTCCTCCTCTGCACCTTGGAGAGGCCTCTCTTTTAATGCAGCAAGCATTGAAAGAGGATAAAACGTGGAGAAATGAAAACATTTCTCCTCGTTGCGCCTTCTTACGCCACCTCTAGCGTGGCGCAGTATTCAGACGTATCTCCAGATTTGCAAATTCTCGTAAGTCTGGAGATGTGTCTTGTTCCATGGGTGTTGCGTGGGAACACCCACAGCAAAACCATGGAACGCCCCTTCATTGCAAAGTGCTGTGTGTGTAGGGGCCGTATTTACAAGGAGAGGAAACGTCACGCACAGTGGCTTTTCCTGTCCTTGTAAATATGGAGGAGCCCCCTGCGCCACTGGTACCTCAAACAAAGTGATGTACTGATGGCTCAGATGGCTTGTAAATCTTCCCCTCGGTGATGAACCAAAATGATATGGATGGTGGTGACGTCAGCAGTGCCCACAGCAATAGGCACAGGATACCTTACACCATCTTATAACACCGGAAGGTGGGATAGGTGAGGACAGCTGTTAGACCTGTCAGTCCTAGGGTGGTCTTTCCCTATTTTTTTGCCCTTGCCTCATTTTTCCCACCTTCTTTCTGTTGGCCCTTAGGTCTTCGGGCACCTTTTCATGGCTAATCCATGTTAGGGTGCAGGTGCTCTCTACTCCAAACATGGCTGCCACTGGCCCCTGCTACTGCAGCGTGGTCTTTTAGTGTAGCACCCTAGCTGCCAGGAGCTAGCTGGAACCCCATACATTGTTGCAATGCCAGCCTGCCATCCCCTGTCCATAGGTAGAGTGGGGAAGCTCCTGGAACCTTCCAAAAGAAAGGCGGAGCCTATTTTTTCCGCCTTAGAGAGTGGTCACCTGACCTGGGCATACTTAAGCAAGGGAGGGAACTTTTTCTAGTCAGTTGGGGCATCACTGACCTGGGGAACCCACGCAGGAGATTTAGGTGGGAGGGCCTAGTCAGGAACTTATGCCACTGGGAGTGACAGGATTTAGGTGCTGCCTCTTAAGCTGAGTGAGGTATCCTAGACAAGCCTCCTGATCTGGCCCAGCGGTAGGGAACCCCAGGGTCCATCTGCAGTGACTGAGGAAAACTCATCCAGCCTCCAACTCAACCCACCCCCCCTCAACTTCAAGAAACCAACACCTAAGGGCGCAGAACCATCCAAGTGCCGAGAAGACTACTTGTCTTTAGCCAGAGACTGCTGGGGGATCGACCAGGTACTGGACTTTGCTGCCCTGCGCAATCCCTGCCTTCATCTGGGCCCCTCTTGCCCTACCTGTCTCCCCCTGACTGACTTGCTTTGCACCCCAACCTGCCTGCAGTCCCTGCTGAATTGTGGGAAAAGCACGATATCCTGCTCCCCCTGTCAAGCACCGTGTCAGAGACTCCCTTCCCTGTCAGAACTGCTGGGTGGGCCCCCGCAGCGTGTATCACCTGATCGCTGTAATCTGCCCCGAAGCGCTATTACCCCCACGCGCTGTCCCGAGGCACTGTATGATCGACGCGCTGTTGCCCACAACTACTGTGAAGCGCTGGGCCCCCGGAGCGCTGCGCTGCTGCGCCTTCGCAGCGCTCCCTGAAGTACTCACCCCCACAACCCGTGGGAAGCGCTGGCCTTGAGGTGCTGCGGTCTGCCCCCGGCGGCCCTCGATGTCAGGAGAGGGCCGCCGCTGTGTTCCCTGAGGGCCGCCCCCGGCCCGACTGTGTGCAGCTCCCCCGCGGCGGCCCCCGGAGCCTTGGGGAGGCCGCCGCGATCATCGCCTAGGCCGTGCCGGGATTCCTGTCAGGCGGCGCTGGGCCTGCCAGGCCGTGAAGCTGGCTTCCACCTCACGTGACGAGGGCGCGTCAAGCCCCGCCACCGCCACCGCCGCATTTTGATTGGGCCGGCGCCACACCCCCCCAAACCAAGCCGGCCATTGGCTCCCGGCCCGTTGGAGGCTTCGAAGAGCCGGAACAGCATCAGGACTACAGGGAGGCCCCTCAGAGAGCGTGGGAGCAGTGCGGGCCTCCCCTAACAGTCCACACCCCTGCCGGAGGGCTCCGAGGAGGTAAGGAGCCCTCTCTCTCGTCAGCAATCCTCGCAAGGGGCCGGAAAGGCCCGAAGAACATAGGTAAAACCCTGGGGGAGGGCGGAGGACCTCAACGGACGCGGGGCTTCCCAGGAGTGACACAAAGGTCCCGGTTCCGCCCCTCCCCTCGGGAAAAGCTATTGCTGGGCCCCGTTGGCCCTAAGTGGCCCCGGCAACGCTCAGAACTGGGCTAAGAGATTGGGTGTCCCCCGCCTGGGGGCCAGGTTCCTGCCAGCTAGTGTAGGCACTGTCGCTAGGGTTATGACGGCATAAGGAAGTGCTGCTGGCTGAATACTGGGGACCGGCTCATCCCCTATTTAACTCTTCACGCCTGATTAACTGTTTGGGCCCGAAGTGATAGCGAGGTTATTCACCTCTTTGACAGTCTCATGCTGCATTACCTGTGCACGCCTAATTACCTTTAAGTAATGCTGATGCAGAGATAATCTTTCCCTGTACTGAATTTCTTGCAGGGGCGGGCTTCTACGGATCCTGATGGGGTCGTGTTATGACACTGATTGATTTACTCCAGTACTATTTTGATGACAGGATTTCTGGTATTGAACTGTTGATATTTACAAGAGGAAATGTTCATAACTGCTCTTGGAATGTTAGTACATGGTTTATGAAGGTACCCCCCTTATCCTGCTGAAGAGTATAAAGTGGCAGGCTGTGTTATTTGACGTTTTACTGCTTTAATGAAATACTTATGAAATGCTAAAGAAATGCTAATGCGTTGATTGCCTTGACCTAAAGCCTATATAAAAGACCATGATTTTCAATCACAAATACTGGTGTGGTCTCCATTATTGCGCCCACTTCTTGTCTCAGTGGATGAGTATGTTGCGAAGCTGCTTTACACGTATGCCCCTGGTTGCCTTCCTGCTCGAGCCAAGCTACCCCCCAGAGAACTGGTGGTCCCAGTTCTTACAACAGCCACCCAGTGTGATCCTCTCTTAAGTTACTTGGCACATTCACCTCACATAGGAGATGGTGAGGCGAGTCAGTGCAGACACCAGGTGTGACCTTCTGTCCTGTGGCACATACACCTCACACAGGAGATGGTGAGGCGAGTCAGTGCAGACACCTGGTGTGACCCTCTGTACTGTGGCACATTCACCTCACACAGGAGATGGTGATGCGAGTCAGTGCAGACACCAGGTGGGACCCTCTGAACCGTGACACATTCACCTCACACAGGAGATGGCGAGGCGAGTCAGTGCAGACACCAGGTGTGACCCTCTGTGCAGGGACACACTCACCCCACACAGGAGATGGTGAGGCGAGACAGTGCAGACAGCTGGTGTGACCCTCTGTACCGTGACACACTCACCCCACACAGAAGATGGTGAGGCGAGTCAGTGCAGACACCTGGTGTGACCCTCTATACTGTGACACATTCACCTCACACAGGAGATGACGAGGCGAGTCAGTGCAGAAAGCTGGTGTGACCCTCTGTACCGTGACATGTTCACCTCACGCAGGAGATGGCGAGGTGAGTCAGTGCAGACACCCGGTGTGACCCTCTGTACCATGACACATTCACCCCACACAGGAGATGGTGATACGAGTCAGTGCAGACACCCGGTGTGACCCTCTGTACCATGACACATTCACCTCACACAGGAGATGGTGAGGCGAGTTAGTGCAGACACCAGGTGTGACCCTCTGCACCGTGACACATTCACCTCACACAGGAGATGGTGAGGCGAGTTAGTGCACACACCTGGTGTGACCCTGTATACCGTGGCACATTCACCTCACACAGGAGACGGTGAGGCGAGTCAGTGCAGACACCTGCTGTGACCCTCTGTACCGTGACACATTCACTGCACAGGAGATGGTGAGGCGAGTCAGTGCAGACACCTGGTTGACCCTCTGTACCGTGACACATTCACTTCACACAGGAGATGGTGAGGCGAGTCAGTGCAGACACCTGGTGTAACCCTCTGTACCGTGACACATTGACTGCACAGGAGATGGTGAGGCGAGTCAGTGCAGACACCTGGTTTGACCCTCTGTACCGTGACACATTCACTTCACACAGGAGATGGTAAGGCGATTCAGTGCAGACACCTGGTGTGACCCTCTACCGTGACACATTCACTGCACAGGAGATGGTGAGGCAAGTCAGTGCAGACACCTGGTGTGACCCTCTGTACCGTGACACATTCACCTCACACAGGAGATGGTGAGGCAAGTCAGTGCAGACACCAGGTGTGACCTTCTGTCCTGTGGCACATACACCTCACACAGGAGATGGTGAGGCGAGTCAGTGCAGACACCTGGTGTGACCCTCTGTACCGTGACACATTCACCTCACACAGAAGATGGTGATGCGAGTCAGTGCAGACACCAGGTGGGACCCTCTGAACCGTGACACATTCACCTCACACAGGAGATGGCGAGGCGAGTCAGTGCAGACACCAGGTGTGACCCTCTGTGCAGTGACACACTCACCCCACACAGGAGATGGTGAGGCGAGTTAGTGCACACACCTGGTGTGACCCTGTATACCGTGGCACATTCACCTCACACAGGAGACGGTGAGGCGAGTCAGTGCAGACACCTGCTGTGACCCTCTGTACCGTGACACATTCACTGCACAGGAGATGGTGAGGCGAGTCAGTGCAGACACCTGGTTTGACCCTCTGTACCGTGACACATTCACTTCACACAGGAGATGGTGAGGCGAGTCAGTGCAGACACCTGGTGTAACCCTCTGTACCGTGACACATTCACTGCACAGGAGATGGTGAGGCGAGTCAGTGCAGACACCTGGTTTGACCCTCTGTACCGTGACACATTCACTTCACACAGGAGATGGTAAGGCGATTCAGTGCAGACACCTGGTGTGACCCTCTACCGTGACACATTCACTGCACAGGAGATGGCGAGGCGAGTCAGTGCAGACACCTGGTGTAACTCTGTACCGTGACACATTCACTTCACACAGGAGATGGTGAGGCGGTTCAGTGCAGACACCTGGTGTAACCCTCTGTACCGTGAGACATTCACCTCACACAGGAGATGGCGAGGCGAGTCAGTGCAGTCACCCGGTGTAACCCTCTGTACCGTGACACATTCACCTCAGACAGGAGATGGTGAGGCGAGTCAGTGCAGACACACGGTGGGACCCTCTGTACCGTGACACATTCACCTCACAATGGAGATGGCAAGGCGAGTCAGTGCAGACACCAGGTGTGACCCTCTGTACCGTGACACATTCACCTCACACAGGAGATGGCGAGGCGAGTCAGTGCAGACACCAGGTGTGACCCTCTGTACCAAGGCACATTCACCTCACACAGGAGATGGTGAGGCGAGTCAGTGCAGACACCTACTGTGACCCTCTGTACCATGACACATTCACTGCACAGGAGATGGTGAGGCGAGTCAGTGCAGACACCTGGTTTGACCCTCTGTACCGTGACACAATCACCTCACACAGGAGAGGGTGAGGACAGTCAGTGCAGACACCTGCTGTGACCCTCTGTACTGTGACACATTCACCTCACACAGGAGATGGTGAGGCGATTCAGTGCAGACACCTGGTGTAACCCTCTGTACCGTGACACATTCACTGCACAGGAGATGGTGAGGCGAGTCAGTGCAGACACCTGGTTTGACCCTCTGTACCGTGACACATTCACCTCACACAGGAGATGGTGAGGTGGGTCAGTGCAGACACCTGGTGTGACCCACTGTACCGCAACACATTCACTTCACACAGGAGATGGTGAGGCGATTCAGTGAAGACACCTGGTGTAACCCTCTGTACCGTGGCACATTCACCTCACACAGGAGATGGTGAGGCGAGTCAGTGCAGACACCTGGTGTGACCCTTTGTACAGTGACACATTCACCTCACACAGGAGATGGTGAGGCGAGTCAGTGCAGACACCTGGTGTGACCCTCTGTACCGTGACACATTCACCTCACACAGGAGATGGTGAGGCAAGTCAGTGCAGATACCAGGTGTGACCCTCTGTACCGTGACACATTCACTGCACAGGAGATGGTGAGGCGAGTCAGTGCAGACACCTGGTGTGACCCTCTGTAACGTGACACATTCACCTCACATAGGAGATGGTGAGGCAAGTCAGTGCAGACACCTGGTGTGACCCTCTGTACTGCGCCACATTCACCTCACACAGGAGATGGTGAGGCGAGTCAGTGCAGAAACCCGGTGTGACCCTCTGTACCATGGCACATTCACCTCACACAGGAGATGGTAAGGCGAGTCAGTGCAGACACCTGGTGTGACCCTCTGTACAATTACACATTCACCTCCCACAGGAGATAGTGAGGCGAGTCCGTGCAGACACCTGGTGTGACCCTCTGTACCGTGACATATTCATCTCACACAGAGAAAGTGGGGAGGCGAGTCAGTGCAGACATCCGGTGTGACCCTCTGCATCGTGACACATTCGCCTCACACAGGAGATGGTGAGGCGAGTCAGTGCAGACACCTGGTGTGACCCTCTGTACCCTGACACATTCACCTTACACAGGAAATGGTGAGGCGAGTCAGTGCAAACACCTGGTGTGACCCTCTGTACCGTGACACATTCACCTCACACAGGAGATGGTGATACGAGTCAGAGCAGACACCTGATGTGACCCTCTGTACCGTGACACATTCACCTGACACAGGAGATGGCGAGGCGAGTCAGTGCAGACACCAGGTGTGACCCTCTGTACCGTGACACATTCACCTCACACAGGAGATGGTGAGGCGAGTCAGTGCAGACACCTGGTGTGACCCTCTGTACCGTGGCACATTCACCTCACACAGGAGATGGTGAGGCGAGTCAGTGCAGATACCTGGTGTGACCCTCTGTAACGTGGCACTTTCACCTCACACAGGAGATGGTGAGGCGAGTCAGTGCAGACACCTGGTGTGACCCTCTGTACCGTGACACATTCACCTCAGACAAGAGATGGCGAGGCGAGTCAGTGCAGACACCCGGTGTGACCCTCTGTACTGTGGCACATTCACCTCACATAGGAGATGGTGAGGGGAGTCAGTGCAGACACCCGGTGTGACCCTCTGCATCGTGGCACATTCACCTCACACAGGAGATGGCGAGGGGAGTCAGTGCAGACACCTGGTGTGACCCTCTGTACCGTGACACATTCACCTCAGACAAGAGATGGCGAGGCGAGTCAGTGCAGACACCCGGTGTGACCCTCTGTACTGTGGCACTTTCACCTCACACAGGAGATGGCGAGGCGAGTCAGTGCAGACACCCGGTGTGACCCTCTGTAACGTGGCACATTCACCTCACACAGGAGATGGCGAGGCGAGTCAGTGCAGACACCTGGTGTGACCCTCTGAACCGTGAAACACTCACCTCACACAGGAGATGGTGAGGCGAGTCAGTGCAGACACCTCGTGTGACCCTCTGTACCGTGACACATTCACCTCACACAGGAGATGGTGAGGCGAGTCAGTGCAGACACCTGGTGTAACCCTCTGTACCGTGACACATTCACTGCACAGGAGATGGTGAGGCGAGTCAGTGCAGACACCTGGTTTGACCCTCTGTACCGTGACACATTAACTTCACACAGGAGATGGTAAGGCGATTCAGTGCAGACACCTGGTGTGACCCTCTACCGTGACACATTCACTGCACAGGAGATGGCGAGGCGAGTCAGTGCAGACACCTGGTGTAACTCTGTACCGTGACACATTCACTTCACACAGGAGATGGTGAGGCGGTTCAGTGCAGACACCTGGTGTAACCCTCTGTACCGTGAGACATTCACCTCACACAGGAGATGGCGAGGCGAGTCAGTGCAGTCACCCGGTGTAACCCTCTGTACCGTGACACATTCACCTCAGACAGGAGATGGTGAGGCGAGTCAGTGCAGACACACGGTGGGACCCTCTGTACCGTGACACATTCACCTCACAATGGAGATGGCAAGGCGAGTCAGTGCAGACACAGGTGTGACCCTCTGTACCGTGACACATTCACCTCACACAGGAGATGGCGAGGCGAGTCAGTGCAGACACCAGGTGTGACCCTCTGTACCAAGGCACATTCACCTCACACAGGAGATGGTGAGGCGAGTCAGTGCAGACACCTACTGTGACCCTCTGTACCATGACACATTCACTGCACAGGAGATGGTGAGGCGAGTCAGTGCAGACACCTGGTTTGACCCTCTGTACCGTGACACAATCACCTCACACAGGAGAGGGTGAGGACAGTCAGTGCAGACACCTGCTGTGACCCTCTGTACTGTGACACATTCACCTCACACAGGAGATGGTGAGGCGATTCAGTGCAGACACCTGGTGTAACCCTCTGTACCGTGACACATTCACTGCACAGGAGATGGTGAGGCGAGTCAGTGCAGACACCTGGTTTGACCCTCTGTACCGTGACACATTCACCTCACACAGGAGATGGTGAGGTGGGTCAGTGCAGACACCTGGTGTGACCCACTGTACCGCGACACATTCACTTCACACAGGAGATGGTGAGGCGATTCAGTGAAGACACCTGGTGTAACCCTCTGTACCGTGGCACATTCACCTCACACAGGAGATGGTGAGGCGAGTCAGTGCAGACACCTGGTGTGACCCTTTGTACAGTGACACATTCACCTCACACAGGAGATGGTGAGGCGAGTCAGTGCAGACACCTGGTGTGACCCTCTGTACCGTGACACATTCACCTCACACAGGAGATGGTGAGGCAAGTCAGTGCAGATACCAGGTGTGACCCTCTGTACCGTGACACATTCACTGCACAGGAGATGGTGAGGCGAGTCAGTGCAGACACCTGGTGTGACCCTCTGTAACGTGACACATTCACCTCACATAGGAGATGGTGAGGCAAGTCAGTGCAGACACCTGGTGTGACCCTCTGTACTGCGCCACATTCACCTCACACAGGAGATGGTGAGGCGAGTCAGTGCAGAAACCCGGTGTGACCCTCTGTACCATGGCACATTCACCTCACACAGGAGATGGTAAGGCGAGTCAGTGCAGACACCTGGTGTGACCCTCTGTACAATTACACATTCACCTCCCACAGGAGATAGTGAGGCGAGTCCGTGCAGACACCTGGTGTGACCCTCTGTACCGTGACATATTCATCTCACACAGAGAAAGTGGGGAGGCGAGTCAGTGCAGACATCCGGTGTGACCCTCTGCATCGTGACACATTCGCCTCACACAGGAGATGGTGAGGCGAGTCAGTGCAGACACCTGGTGTGACCCTCTGTACCCTGACACATTCACCTTACACAGGAAATGGTGAGGCGAGTCAGTGCAAACACCTGGTGTGACCCTCTGTACCGTGACACATTCGCCTCACACAGGAGATGGTGATACGAGTCAGAGCAGACACCTGATGTGACCCTCTGTACCGTGACACATTCACCTGACACAGGAGATGGCGAGGCGAGTCAGTGCAGACACCAGGTGTGACCCTCTGTACCGTGACACATTCACCTCACACAGGAGATGGTGAGGCGAGTCAGTGCAGACACCTGGTGTGACCCTCTGTACCGTGGCACATTCACCTCACACAGGAGATGGTGAGGCGAGTCAGTGCAGATACCTGGTGTGACCCTCTGTAACGTGGCACTTTCACCTCACACAGGAGATGGTGAGGCGAGTCAGTGCAGACACCTGGTGTGACCCTCTGTACCGTGACACATTCACCTCAGACAAGAGATGGCGAGGCGAGTCAGTGCAGACACCCGGTGTGACCCTCTGTACTGTGGCACATTCACCTCACATAGGAGATGGTGAGGGGAGTCAGTGCAGACACCCGGTGTGACCCTCTGCATCGTGGCACATTCACCTCACACAGGAGATGGCGAGGGGAGTCAGTGCAGACACCTGGTGTGACCCTCTGTACCGTGACACATTCACCTCAGACAAGAGATGGCGAGGCGAGTCAGTGCAGACACCCGGTGTGACCCTCTGTACTGTGGCACTTTCACCTCACACAGGAGATGGCGAGGCGAGTCAGTGCAGACACCCGGTGTGACCCTCTGTAACGTGGCACATTCACCTCACACAGGAGATGGCGAGGCGAGTCAGTGCAGACACCTGGTGTGACCCTCTGAACCGTGAAACACTCACCTCACACAGGAGATGGTGAGGCGAGTCAGTGCAGACACCTCGTGTGACCCTCTGTACCGTGACACATTCACCTCACACAGGAGATGGTGAGGCGAGTCAGTGCAGACACCTGGTGTGACCCTCTGTACCGTGGCACATTCACCTCACACAGGAGATGGTGAGGCGAGTCAGTGCAGATACCTGGTGTGACCCTCTGTAACGTGGCACATTCACCTCACACAGGAGATGGTGAGGCGAGTCAGTGTAGACACCTGGTGTGACCCTCTGTACCGTGGCATATTCACTTCACACAGGAGATGGTGAGGTGAGTCAGTGCAGACACCCGGTGTGACCCCCTGCATCATGACAAATTCACCTCATACAGGAGATGGTGAGGCGAGTCAGTGCAGACACCTGGTGTGACCCTCTGTACTGTGACACATTCACCTCACACAGGAGATGGTGAGGCGTTTCAGTGCAGACACCTGGTGTGACCCTCTGTACCATGACACATTCACCTCACACAGGAGATGGCGAGGCGAGTCAGTGCAGACACCTACTGTGACCCTTTGTACCGTGACACATTCACCTCACACAGGAGATGGTGAGACGAGTCAGTGCAGATACCTGGTGTGAACCTCTGTACCGTGACACATTCACCTCACACAGGAGATGGTGAGGCGAGTCAGTGCAGACACCAGGTGTGACCCTCTGTACCGTGCCACATTCACCTCACACAGGAGATGGTGAGGCGAGTCAGTGCAGACACCAGGTTTGACCCTCTGTACGTGACACATTCACCTCACACAGGAGATGGTGAGGCGAGTCAGTGCAGACACCAGGTTTGACCCTCTGTACGTGACACATTCACCTCACACAGGAGATGGTGAGGCAAGTCAGTGCATACACCTGGTGTGACCCTCTGTAACATGACACATTCACCTCACATAGGAGATGGTGAGGCGAGTCAGTGCAGACACCCGGTGTGACCCTCTATACTGTAACACATTCACCTCACACAGGACATGGTGAGGCGAGTCAGTGCAGACACCTGGTGTGACCCTCTGTACTGTGGCACATTCACCTCACAGAGGAGATGGTGAAGTGAGTCAGTGCAGATACCAGGTGTGACCCTCTGTACCGTGGCATATTCACCTCACACAGGAGATGGTGAGGCGAGTCAGTGCAGACACCTGGTGTGACCCTCTGTACTGTGACACATTCACCTCACACAGGAGATGGTGAGGCGAGTCAGTGCAGACACCTGGTGTGACCCTCTGTACTGTGGCACATTCACCTCACACAGGAGATGGCGAGGCGAGTCAGTGCAGACACCCGGTGGGACCTTCTGCATCGTGACACATTCACCTCACACAGGAGATGGTGAAGTGAGTCAGTGCAGACACCCGGTGCCGTGTGACCCTCTGTACCGTGACACATTCACCTCACATAGTAGATGGTGAGGCGAGTCAGTGCAGACACCTGGTGTGACACTCTGTACCGTGACACATTCACCTCACACAGGAGATGGTGAGACAAGTCAGTGCAGACACCAGTTGTGACCCTCTGTACCGTGACACATTCACCTCACACAGGAGATAGTGAGGTGTGTCAGTGCAGACACCTGGTGTGACCCTTTGTACTGTGGCACATTCACCTCACACAGGAGATGGTGAGGCGAGTCAGTGCAGACACCTAGTGTGACCCTCTGTACTGTGGCACATTCACCTCACACAGGAGATGGTGAGGCGAGTCAGTGCAAACACCTGGTGTGGCCCTCTGTACCGTGGCACATTCACTTCACACAGGAGATGGTGAGGTGGGTCAGTGCATACACCTGGTGTGACCCTCTGTACTGTGGCACATTCACCTCACACAGGAGATGGTGAGGCGAGTCAGTGCAGACACCTGGTGTGACCCTCTGTACTGTGGCACATTCACCTCACACAGGAGATGGTGAGGCGAGTCAGTGCAGACACCTGGTGTGACCCTCTGTACCGTGACACATTCACCTCACACAGGAGATGGTGAGGCGAGTCAGTGCAGACACCTGGTGTGACCCTCTGTACCGTGAAACATTCACCTCACACAGAAGATGGTGAGGCGAGTCAGTGCAGACACCTGGTGTGACCCTCTGTACCGTGACACATTCACCTCACACAGGAGATGGTGAGGCGTGTCAGTGCAGACACCTGGTGTGACCCTCTGTACCATGACACATTCACCTCACACAGGAGATGGCGAGGCGAGTCAGTGCAGACACCTACTGTGACCCTTTTTACCGTGACACATTCACCTCACACAGGAGATGGTGAGACGAGTCAGTGCAGATACCTGGTGTGACCCTCTGTACCGTGACACATTCACCTCACACAGGAGATGGTGAGGCGAGTCAGTGCAGACACCAGGTGTGACCCTCTGTACCGTGCCACATTCACCTCACACAAGAGATGGTGAGGCGAGTCAGTGCAGACACCAGCTTTGACCCTCTGTACGTGACACATTCACCTCACACAGGAGATGGTGAGGCAAGTCAGTGCATACACCTGGTGTGACCCTCTGTAACATGACACATTCACCTCACATAGGAGATGGCGAGGCGAGTCAGTGCAGACACCCGGTGTGGCCCTCTATACCATAACACATTCACCTCCCACAGGAGATGGCGAGGCGAGTCAGTGCAGACACCTGGTGTGACCCTCTGTACTGTGGCACATTCACCTCACACAGGAGATGGTGAAGTGAGTCAGTGCAGATACCAGGTGTGACCCTCTGTACCGTGGCACATTCACCTCACACAGGAGATGGTGAGGCGAGTCAGTGCAGACACCTGGTGTGACCCTCTGTACTGTGACACGTTCACCTCACACAGGGGATGGTGAGGCGAGTCAGTGCAGACACCTGGTGTGACCCTCTGTACTGTGGCACATTCACCTCACACAGGAGATGGCGAGGCAAGTCAGTGCGGACACCCGGTGGGACCTTCTGCATTGTGACACATTCACCTCACACAGGAGATGGTGAAGTGAGTCAGTGCAGACACCCGGTGCCGTGTGACCCTCTGTACCGTGACACATTCACCTCACATAGTAGATGGTGAGGCGAGTCAGTGCAGACACCTGGTGTGACACTCTGTACCGTGACACATTCACCTCACACAGGAGATGGTGAGACAAGTCAGTGCAGACACCAGTTGTGACCCTCTGTACCGTGACACATTCACCTCACACAGGAGATAGTGAGGTGTGTCAGTGCAGACACCTGGTGTGACCCTTTGTACTGTGGCACATTCACCTCACACAGGAGATGGTGAGGCGAGTCAGTGCAGACACCTAGTGTGACCCTCTGTACTGTGGCACATTCACCGCACACAGGAGATGGTGAGACGAGTCAGTGCAAACACCTGGTGTGGCCCTCTGTACCGCGGCACATTCACCTCACACAGAAGATGGTGAGGCAAGTCAGTGCAGACACCTGGTGTGACCCTCTGTACCGTGACACATTCACCTAACACAGGAGATGGTGAGGCAAGTCAGTGCAGACACCTGGTGTGACCCTCTGTACCGTGACACATTCACCTCACACAGGAGATGGTGAGGCAAGTCAGTGCAGACACCTGGTGTGACCCTCTGTAACATGACACATTCACCTCACACAGGAGATGGTGAGGCGAGTCAGTGCAGACACCTGGTGTGACCCTCTGTACCGTGACACATTCACCTCACACAGGAGATGGTGAGGCGAGTCAGTGCAGACACCTGGTGTGACCCTCTGTACCGTGACACATTCACCCCACACAGGAGATGGTGAGCCGAGTCAGTGCAGACACCTGGTGTGACCCTCTATACCGTGAAACATTCACCTCACACAGGAGATGGTGAGGCGAGTCAGTGTAGACACCTGGTGTGACCCTCTGTACCGTGACACATTCACCTCGCACAGGAGATGGTGAAGCGAGTCAGTGCGGACACCTGGTGTGACCCTCTGTACCGTGAAACATTCACCTCACACAGGATATGGTGAGGCGAGTCAGTGCATACACCTGGTGTGACCCTCTGTACCGTGGCACATTCACCTCACACAGGAGACAGCAAGGCGAGTCAGTGCATACATCTGGTGTGACCCTCTGTACCGTGGCACATTCACCTCACACAGGAGACAGTGAGGCGAGTCAGTTTAGACACCAGGTGTGACCCTCTGTACCGCGACACATTCACCTCACACAGAAGATGGTGAGGCGAGTCAGTGCAGACACCTGGTGTGACCCTCTGTAACATGACACATTCACCTCACATAGGAGATGGTGAGGCAAGTCAGTGCAGACACCTGGTGTGACCCTCTGTACCGTGACACATTCACCTCACACAGGAGATGGTGAGACAAGTCAGTGCAGACACCAGTTGTGACCCTCTGTACCGTGACACATTCACCTCACACAGGAGATAGTGAGGTGTGTCAGTGCAGACACCTGGTGTGACCCTCTGTACCATCGCACATTCACCTCACACAGGAGATGGTGAGGCGAGACAGTGCAGACACCTGGTGTGACCCTTTGTACTGTGGCACATTCACCTCACACAGGAGATGGTGAGGCGAGTCAGTGCAGACACCTAGTGTGACCCTCTGTACTGTGGCACATTCACCTCACACAGGAGATGGTGAAGCGAGTCAGTGCAGACACCTGGTGTGACCCTCTGTACCGTGGCACATTCACTTCACACAGGAGATGGTGAGGTGGGTCAGTGCAGACACCCGGTGTGACCCTCTGTACTGTGACACATTCACCTCGCACAGGAGATGGTGAAGCGAGTCAGTGCAGACACCTGGTGTGACCCTCTGTACTGTGGCACATTCACCTCACACAGGAGATGGTGAGGCGAGTCAGTGCAGACACCTGGTGTGACCCTGTGTACCGTGACACATTCACCTCACACAGGAGATGGTGAGGCGAGTCAGTGCAGACACCTGGTGTGACCCTCTGTACCGTGAAACATTCACCTCACACAGAAGATGGTGAGGCGAGTCAGTGCAGACACCTGGTGTGACCCTCTGTACCGTGACACATTCACCTCACACAGGAGATGGTGAGGCGAGTCAGTGCAGACACCTGGTGTGACCCTCTGTACCGTGAAACATTCACCTCACACAGGAGATGGTGAGGCGAGTCAGTGCAGACACCTGGTGTAACCCTCTGTACTGTGACACATTCACCTCACACAGGAGATGGTGAGTCGAGTCAGTGCAGACACCTGGTGTGACCCTCTGTACCGTGACACATTCACCTCGTACAGGAGATGGTGAAGCGAGTCAGTGCAGACACCTGGTGTGACCCTCTGTACCGTGAAACATTCACCTGACACAGGAGATGGTGAGGCGAGTCAGTGCATACACCTGGTGTGACCCTTTGTACCATGGCACATTCACCTCACACAGGAGACAGTGAGGCGAGTCAGTTTAGACACCAGGTGTGACCCTCTGTACCGCGACACATTCACCTCACACAGAAGATGGTGAGGCGAGTCAGTGCAGACACCTGGTGTGACCCTCTGTAACATGACACATTCACCTCACATAGGAGATGGTGAGGCAAGTCAGTGCAGACACCTGGTGTGACCCTCTGTACCGTGACACATTCACCTCACACAGGAGATGGTGAGGCAAGTCAGTGCAGACACCTGGTGTGACCCTCTGTACCGTGGCACATTCACCTCACACAGGAGATGGTGAGGCAAGTCAGTGCAGACACCTGGTGTGACCCTCTGTAACATGACACATTCACCTCACAAAGGAGATGGTGAGGCGAGTCAGTGCAGACACCTGGTGTGACCCTCTGTACCGTGACACATTCACCTCACACAGGAGATGGTGAGGCGAGTCAGTGCAGACACCTGGTGTGACCCTCTGTACCGTGAAACATTCACCCCACACAGGAGATGGTGAGCCGAGTCAGTGCAGACACCTGGTGTAACCCTCTGTACCATGACACATTCACCTCACACAGGAGATGGTGAGGCGAGTCAGTGCAGACACCTAGTGTGACCCTCTGTACTGTGGCACATTCACCTCACACAGGAGATGGTGAAGCGAGTCAGTGCAGACACCTGGTGTGACCCTCTGTACCGTGGCACATTCACTTCACACAGGAGATGGTGAGGTGGGTCAGTGCAGACACCCGGTGTGACCCTCTGTACTGTGACACATTCACCTCGCACAGGAGATGGTGAAGCGAGTCAGTGCAGACACCTGGTGTGACCCTCTGTACTGTGGCACATTCACCTCACACAGGAGATGGTGAGGCGAGTCAGTGCAGACACCTGGTGTGACCCTGTGTACCGTGACACATTCACCTCACACAGGAGATGGTGAGGCGAGTCAGTGCAGACACCTGGTGTGACCCTCTGTACCGTGAAACATTCACCTCACACAGAAGATGGTGAGGCGAGTCAGTGCAGACACCTGGTGTGACCCTCTGTACCGTGACACATTCACCTCACACAGGAGATGGTGAGGCGAGTCAGTGCAGACACCTGGTGTGACCCTCTGTACCGTGAAACATTCACCTCACACAGGAGATGGTGAGGCGAGTCAGTGCAGACACCTGGTGTAACCCTCTGTACCGTGACACATTCACCTCACACAGGAGATGGTGAGTCGAGTCAGTGCAGACACCTGGTGTGACCCTCTGTACCGTGACACATTCACCTCGTACAGGAGATGGTGAAGCGAGTCAGTGCAGACACCTGGTGTGACCCTCTGTACCGTGAAACATTCACCTGACACAGGAGATGGTGAGGCGAGTCAGTGCATACACCTGGTGTGACCCTTTGTACCATGGCACATTCACCTCACACAGGAGACAGTGAGGCGAGTCAGTTTAGACACCAGGTGTGACCCTCTGTACCGCGACACATTCACCTCACACAGAAGATGGTGAGGCGAGTCAGTGCAGACACCTGGTGTGACCCTCTGTAACATGACACATTCACCTCACATAGGAGATGGTGAGGCAAGTCAGTGCAGACACCTGGTGTGACCCTCTGTACCGTGACACATTCACCTCACACAGGAGATGGTGAGGCAAGTCAGTGCAGACACCTGGTGTGACCCTCTGTACCGTGACACATTCACCTCACACAGGAGATGGTGAGGCAAGTCAGTGCAGACACCTGGTGTGACCCTCTGTAACATGACACATTCACCTCACATAGGAGATGGTGAGGCGAGTCAGTGCAGACACCTGGTGTGACCCTCTGTACCGTGACACATTCACCTCACACAGGAGATGGTGAGGCGAGTCAGTACAGACACCTGGTGTGACCCTCTGTACCGTGAAACATTCACCCCACACAGGAGATGGTGAGCCGAGTCAGTGCAGACACCTGGTGTAACCCTCTGTACCATGACACATTCACCTCACACAGGAGATGGTGAGTCGAGTCAGTGCAGACACCTGGTGTGACCCTCTGTACCGTGACACATTCACCTCGCACAGGAGATGGTGAAGCGAGTCAGTGCGGACACCTGGTGTGACCCTCTGTACCGTGAAACATTCACCTCACACAGGAGATGGTGAGGCGAGTCAGTGCATACACCTGGTGTGACCCTCTGTACCGTGGCACATTCACCTCACACAGGAGACAGCAAGGCGAGTCAGTTTAGACACCAGGTGTGACCCTCTGTACCGCGACACAATCACCTCACACAGAAGATGGTGATGCGAGTCAGTGCAGACATCTGGTGTGACCCTCTGTAACATGACACATTCACATCACATAGGCGATGGTGAGGCAAGTCAGTGCAGACACCTGGTGTGACCCTCTGCACCATGACACATTCACCTCACACAGGAGATGGTGAGGCAAGTCAGAGCAGACACCTGGTGTGACCCTCTGTACCGTGACACATTCACCTCACACAGGAGATGGTGATGCAAGTCAGTGCAGACACCTGGTGTGACCCTCTGTAACATGACACATTCACCTCACATAGGAGATGGTGAGGCAAGTCAGTGCAGACACCTGGTGTGACCCTATGTACCGTGACACATTCACCTCACACAGGAGATGGTGAGGCAAGTCAGTGCAGACACCTGGTGTGACCCTCTGTACCGTGACACATTCACCTCACACAGGAGATGGTGAGTCAAGTCAGTGCTGACACCTGGTGTGACCCTCTGTACCGTGACACATTCACCTCACACAGGAGATGGTGAGGCAAGTCAGTGCAGACACCTGGTGTGACCCTCTGTAACATGACACATTCACCTCACACAGGAGATGGTGAGGCAAGTCAGTGCAGACACCTGGTGTGACCCTCTGTACCGTGACACATTCACCTCACACAGGAGATGGTGAGGCAAGTCAGTGCAGACACCTGGTGTGACCCTCTGTACCGTGACACATTCACCTCACACAGGAGATGGTGAGGCAAGTCAGTGCAGACACCTGGTGTGACCCTCTGTAACATGACACATTCACCTCGCATAGGAGATGGTGAGGCAAGTCAGTGCAGACACGTGGTGTGACCCTCTGTACCGTGACACATTCACCTCACACAGGAGATGGTGAGGCAAGTCAGTGCAGACACCTGGTGTGACCCTTTGTACTGTGGCACATTCACCTCACACAGGAGATGGTGAGGCGAGTCAGTGCAGACACCTAGTGTGACCCTCTGTACTGTGGCACATTCACCGCACACAGGAGATGGTGAGACGAGTCAGTGCAAACACCTGGTGTGGCCCTCTGTACCGCGGCACATTCACCTCACACAGAAGATGGTGAGGCGAGTCAGTGCAGACACCTGGTGTGACCCTCTGTAACATGACACATTCACCTCACATAGGAGATGGTGAGGCAAGTCAGTGCAGACACCTGGTGTGACCCTCTGTACCGTGACACATTCACCTCACACAGGAGATGGTGAGGCAAGTCAGTGCAGACACCTGGTGTGACCCTCTGTACCGTGACACATTCACCTCACACAGGAGATGGTGAGGCAAGTCAGTGCAGACACCTGGTGTGACCCTCTGTAACATGACACATTCACCTCACACAGGAGATGGTGAGGCGAGTCAGTGCAGACACCTGGTGTGACCCTCTGTACCGTGACACATTCACCTCACACAGGAGATGGTGAGGCAAGTCAGTGCAGACACCTGGTGTGACCCTCTGTACCGTGACACATTCACCTCACACAGGAGATGGTGAGGCAAGTCAGTGCAGACACCTGGTGTGACCCTCTGTAACATGACACATTCACCTCGCATAGGAGATGGTGAGGCAAGTCAGTGCAGACACCTGGTGTGACCCTCTGTACCGTGACACATTCACCTCACACAGGAGATGGTGAGGCAAGTCAGTGCAGACACCTGGTGTGACCCTTTGTACTGTGGCACATTCACCTCACACAGGAGATGGTGAGGCGAGTCAGTGCAGACACCTAGTGTGACCCTCTGTACTGTGGCACATTCACCGCACACAGGAGATGGTGAGACGAGTCAGTGCAAACACCTGGTGTGGCCCTCTGTACCGCGGCACATTCACCTCACACAGAAGATGGTGAGGCGAGTCAGTGCAGACACCAGGTGTGACCCTCTGTAACATGACAGATTCACCTCACATAGGAGATGGTGAGGCAAGTCAGTGCAGACACCTGGTGTGACCCTCTGTACCGTGACACATTCACCTCACACAGGAGATGGTGAGGCAAGTCAGTGCAGACACCTGGTGTGACCCTCTGTACCGTGACACATTCACCTCACACAGGAGATGGTGAGGCAAGTCAGTGCAGACACCTGGTGTGACCCTCTGTAACATGACACATTCACCTCACACAGGAGATGGTGAGGCGAGTCAGTGCAGACACCTGGTGTGACCCTCTGTACCGTGACACATTCACCCCACACAGGAGATGGTGAGCCGAGTCAGTGCAGACACCTGGTGTGACCCTCTATACCGTGAAACATTCACCTCACACAGGAGATGGTGAGGCGAGTCAGTGTAGACACCTGGTGTGACCCTCTGTACCGTGACACATTCACCTCGCACAGGAGATGGTGAAGCGAGTCAGTGCGGACACCTGGTGTGACCCTCTGTACCGTGAAACATTCACCTCACACAGGAGATGGTGAGGCGAGTCAGTGCATACACCTGGTGTGACCCTCTGTACCGTGGCACATTCACCTCACACAGGAGACAGCAAGGCGAGTCAGTGCATACATCTGGTGTGACCCTCTGTACCGTGGCACATTCACCTCACACAGGAGACAGTGAGGCGAGTCAGTTTAGACACCAGGTGTGACCCTCTGTACCGCGACACATTCACCTCACACAGAAGATGGTGAGGCGAGTCAGTGCAGACACCTGGTGTGACCCTCTGTAACATGACACATTCACCTCACATAGGAGATGGTGAGGCAAGTCAGTGCAGACACCTGGTGTGACCCTCTGTACCGTGACACATTCACCTCACACAGGAGATGGTGAGACAAGTCAGTGCAGACACCAGTTGTGACCCTCTGTACCGTGACACATTCACCTCACACAGGAGATAGTGAGGTGTGTCAGTGCAGACACCTGGTGTGACCCTCTGTACCATCGCACATTCACCTCACACAGGAGATGGTGAGGCGAGACAGTGCAGACACCTGGTGTGACCCTTTGTACTGTGGCACATTCACCTCACACAGGAGATGGTGAGGCGAGTCAGTGCAGACACCTAGTGTGACCCTCTGTACTGTGGCACATTCACCTCACACAGGAGATGGTGAAGCGAGTCAGTGCAGACACCTGGTGTGACCCTTTGTACTGTGGCACATTCACCTCACACAGGAGATGGTGAGGCGAGTCAGTGCAGACACCTAGTGTGACCCTCTGTACTGTGGCACATTCACCTCACACAGGAGATGGTGAGGCGAGTCAGTGCAAACACCTGGTGTGGCCCTCTGTACCGTGGCACATTCACTTCACACAGGAGATGGTGAGGTGGGTCAGTGCATACACCTGGTGTGACCCTCTGTACTGTGGCACATTCACCTCACACAGGAGATGGTGAGGCGAGTCAGTGCAGACACCTGGTGTGACCCTCTGTACTGTGGCACATTCACCTCACACAGGAGATGGTGAGGCGAGTCAGTGCAGACACCTGGTGTGACCCTCTGTACCGTGACACATTCACCTCACACAGGAGATGGTGAGGCGAGTCAGTGCAGACACCTGGTGTGACCCTCTGTACCGTGAAACATTCACCTCACACAGAAGATGGTGAGGCGAGTGACTCGCTCCTCTCCCTCGAGCAGGGTGGTCGCTCCCAGTGTCCCCTGGAGACATCTGGTATCGTTTCTGCTGCATTGCATTTGAATTGCTGTATAACATTGCCTGCTGTCTGCCTGTGTGCCGCTTGGCTTGATTTAAACGCGATTTGTAAATTTGGCGCTGTTTTCACTGGTTTTCACTTTGTTAGCGCGTTTCCTTCTAGCGCTCGGCTGTGCTCCCCCCCTCCGCCTCCATTTTGTTTATTATTGTTTGCCCTCGTGAGCCCGACCCGCCTCCCAGCTGAACCGCCCTCCCACTGACCGTAAACAGCGCTCCCCTACCTGCATTCAGCGTGACTCGCTCCTCTCCCTCGAGCAGGGTGGTCGCTCCCAGTGTCCCCTGGAGACATCTGGTATCGTTTCTGCTGCATTGCATTTGAATTGCTGTATAACATTGCCTGCTGTCTGCCTGTGTGCCGCTTGGCTTGATTTAAACGCGATTTGTAAATTTTGCGCTGTTTTCACTGGTTTTCACTTTGTTAGCGCGTTTCCTTCTAGCGCTCGGCTGTGCTCCCCCCCTCCGCCTCCATTTTGTTTATTATTGTTTGCCCTCGTGAGCCCGACCCGCCTCCCAGCTGAACCGCCCTCGCCCCTCCCCTTCACTATCCATATATGACAGTAGTTCCCGCACGCAGCGTTCACGCGCAGCGACCGCGCCCAATCCGCGCCGAAGGTGCGCCAAAGGTAAGCCCGTCTACGCCCGTCCGCGCCTGGACCGCGCCCAGCGCTAGACCCCCTGCCCCTCTCGCCGCCCACCCCCCCGCATTACCTACGATGCCGCCACCCTCCTAGCCCTTAACCCCGGCCGCGCCCCCACCTGCGTCCATGCCGCTCCTGGACGCACCCATGGACCTTTCTCCTGCTACTCCTGCAAATTCAGCAGCACCGTCACCAACTCCGCTACGACCACAACACAGATTCCCGACCCCAACCACCTAGAATGCATCCTTCTCAACACCCGCTCGGTCCACAGGCACGCCATTGACCTTTGGAACCTACTAGACACCATCTCTCCTGACGTCGCCTTCCTAACGGAAACATGGATGAACGCTTCCTCCGCCCCTGACATCGCCATCGCCATCCCTGATGACTATAAGATCACACGCAAGGACCGCACCGACCATACAGGAGGTGGAATCGCTATCGTCCATAAGAAAACAATCCGCATCTCAACCAGCTCTGATGCCAACCTCGCCAACTCCGAACACCTTCACTTCCAGATCCACATCGACCCCAAGACCACACTCAGAGGCACCCTCCTTTACAGACCACCAGGACCACGCGCAAAATTCAGTGAAGACATCACGGACTTCATCACCCCACACGCGCTCCCCTCCAAAGACTACATCCTTCTGGGAGACCTCAACTTTCACCTTGAAAAGATCAACGACCGCAACACCGCCACCCTCTTAGACAACCTCGACAACCTCGGACTTAAACAACTGGTCACTTCCCCCACCCACATCGCAGGTCACACTCTGGACCCCATCTTCACCTCCAGCAACCATGTCTCCTTCAGCCACACTACGGATCTCCTCTGGACTGACCACAGCTGCGTTCACTTCACCTACAACAAACCGAAACCCATCATCCACCTCCAACCAACTCTACAAAGAAACTGGAACAAAATCACCACAGAACAGATCTCCACATCGCTCCTTCAAACCTCCCCAGCCCTCTCTTCTAACGCCAACGAAGCCGCCTCCAACCTCACCCGCTGGTTATCCAACACCGCCGACACCTTAGCACCACTGAAAAAACGTCAACACAAACTTGGCATCAAGAAGGCCGCATGGTTCAACGACGACCTCAAGAAGTCCAAGAAACTATGCCGCTCCCTTGAAAAGGCCTGGAAAAAAGACCCATCCACCAGCAACAAGGACGCCTTCAAAAGCGCCACCCGCACTCACCACCAACTGATCCGAAAAGCCAAGAAAACAGCATTCAAAGATCGACTTGACAACAACGCCCACAACAGCAAGGAACTTTTCAACATCGTCAAGGAATTTTCCAACCCCTCGGCCAACTCCAACGACATCACCCCCTCTCAAACCCTCTGCGATTCCCTAGCCTCTTTTTTCCACAACAAGATTGCTGACATCCACAACAGCTTTGACAACCAACCCGGAAGCCAACCCACCCTACCATCAGCTGACCATCTTCCCCCCGTTAACACCCTCAACGCCTGGAAGCCAATCTCCACTGAGGACACCATCCGCCTGATGAACTCCATCCACTCTGGATCCCCCACAGACCCATGCCCTCACCACATCTTCAACAAAGCAGACTCCGTCATAGCTCCACACCTCCGAGACGTCATCAACTGCTCCTTCAACTCCGCTACCTTCCCAGAAGACTGGAAACACGCTGAACTCACCGCCCTTCTGAAAAAAACAACAGCAGACCCCACCGAACTCAAAAACTACCGCCCCATCTCGCTTCTTCCATTCCCGGCCAAAGTCATCGAGAAAGCCGTCAACAACCAACTCGCCGCCTTCCTCGAAGCCAACAAATCCCTCGACCCCTCACAATCTGGCTTCCGAGCCAAACACAGCACTGAGACCGCCCTCATCGCAACAACAGACGACATTCGAACTCTGCTGGACAATGGAGACACAGTCGCCCTCATCCTCCTCGACCTCTCTGCAGCCTTCGACACAGTCTGCCACAGCACCCTTTTACAACGCCTCAGAAACATCGGAATCCAAGGAAAGGCACTGGAATGGATCACTTCGTTCCTCACCGGAAGAACCCAGAGAGTCCGCCTCCCACCTTTCAAGTCCGAGGCCACCGAAGTCATCTGCGGCGTACCACAAGGATCCTCACTCAGTCCCACCCTCTTCAACGTATACATGAGCCCCCTCGCGGCCATCGCCCGCCAACACAACCTCAACATCATCTCTTACGCGGATGACACTCAACTGATCCTATCTCTCACCAAGGACCCCAGCACCGCCAAAACTAACCTACACGAAGGAATGAAAGAAATCGCCGAATGGATGAAACAAAGCTGTCTGAAACTGAACTCAGACAAAACAGAAGTCCTCATCTTAGGTAAATCCCCCTCTGCATGGGACGACTCCTGGTGGCCGGAAGCCCTCGGAAATGCACCCATCCCGACAGACCACGCACGGAACCTTGGCGTCATCCTGGATTCTTCACTCTCAATGAACAAACAAGTCAGCGCCGTATCCTCTTCCTGCTTTAACATTCTTCGCATGCTCAGAAAAACATTTCGCTGGATCCCCTCCGAAACAAGGAAAACAGTCACCCACGCTCTAGTCACGAGCCGACTGGACTACGGAAACACCCTCTACGCAGGTACCACCGCTAAACTCCAGAAGAAACTACAACGAATCCAAAACGCCTCAGCCAGGCTCATATTAGACATCCCACGCAACGAACACATCTCTGGTCACCTTAAAGACCTCCACTGGCTACCCGTCAATAAGAGGATAACTTTCCGACTGCTTACCCACGCACACAAATCACTCTACGACATCGGACCAGATTGCCTCAACTCTCGACTGTCCTTTTACACCCCCTCCCGACAACTTCGCTCTTCCAGTCAAGCCTTCGCCACTGTACCTCGCATCAACATGACCACCATGGGAGGCAGATCCTTCTCATACCTGGCTGCCAAAACATGGAACTCACTCCCCGCTTACCTTCGCCTCACCCAGAATCACCTAGCGTTCAGAAAGCAGCTTAAAACGTGGATATTTGACAAATAATCCTCCTCCCCTTCCTAAGCGCCTTGAAACCCTCTGGGTATGTAGTGCGCTATATAAATGTTATGACTTGACTTGACTTGAGTCAGTGCAGACACCTGGTGTGACCCTCTGTACCGTGACACATTCACCTCACACAGGAGATGGTGAGGCGTGTCAGTGCAGACACCTGGTGTGACCCTCTGTACCATGACACATTCACCTCACACAGGAGATGGCGAGGCGAGTCAGTGCAGACACCTACTGTGACCCTTTTTACCGTGACACATTCACCTCACACAGGAGATGGTGAGACGAGTCAGTGCAGATACCTGGTGTGACCCTCTGTACCGTGACACATTCACCTCACACAGGAGATGGTGAGGCGAGTCAGTGCAGACACCAGGTGTGACCCTCTGTACCGTGCCACATTCACCTCACACAAGAGATGGTGAGGCGAGTCAGTGCAGACACCAGGTTTGACCCTCTGTACGTGACACATTCACCTCACACAGGAGATGGTGAGGCAAGTCAGTGCATACACCTGGTGTGACCCTCTGTAACATGACACATTCACCTCACATAGGAGATGGCGAGGCGAGTCAGTGCAGACACCCGGTGTGGCCCTCTATACCATAACACATTCACCTCCCACAGGAGATGGCGAGGCGAGTCAGTGCAGACACCTGGTGTGACCCTCTGTACTGTGGCACATTCACCTCACACAGGAGATGGTGAAGTGAGTCAGTGCAGATACCAGGTGTGACCCTCTGTACCGTGGCACATTCACCTCACACAGGAGATGGTGAGGCGAGTCAGTGCAGACACCTGGTGTGACCCTCTGTACTGTGACACGTTCACCTCACACAGGGGATGGTGAGGCGAGTCAGTGCAGACACCTGGTGTGACCCTCTGTACTGTGGCACATTCACCTCACACAGGAGATGGCGAGGCAAGTCAGTGCGGACACCCGGTGGGACCTTCTGCATTGTGACACATTCACCTCACACAGGAGATGGTGAAGTGAGTCAGTGCAGACACCCGGTGCCGTGTGACCCTCTGTACCGTGACACATTCACCTCACATAGTAGATGGTGAGGCGAGTCAGTGCAGACACCTGGTGTGACACTCTGTACCGTGACACATTCACCTCACACAGGAGATGGTGAGACAAGTCAGTGCAGACACCAGTTGTGACCCTCTGTACCGTGACACATTCACCTCACACAGGAGATAGTGAGGTGTGTCAGTGCAGACACCTGGTGTGACCCTTTGTACTGTGGCACATTCACCTCACACAGGAGATGGTGAGGCGAGTCAGTGCAGACACCTAGTGTGACCCTCTGTACTGTGGCACATTCACCGCACACAGGAGATGGTGAGACGAGTCAGTGCAAACACCTGGTGTGGCCCTCTGTACCGCGGCACATTCACCTCACACAGAAGATGGTGAGGCAAGTCAGTGCAGACACCTGGTGTGACCCTCTGTACCGTGACACATTCACCTAACACAGGAGATGGTGAGGCAAGTCAGTGCAGACACCTGGTGTGACCCTCTGTACCGTGACACATTCACCTCACACAGGAGATGGTGAGGCAAGTCAGTGCAGACACCTGGTGTGACCCTCTGTAACATGACACATTCACCTCACACAGGAGATGGTGAGGCGAGTCAGTGCAGACACCTGGTGTGACCCTCTGTACCGTGACACATTCACCTCACACAGGAGATGGTGAGGCGAGTCAGTGCAGACACCTGGTGTGACCCTCTGTACCGTGACACATTCACCCCACACAGGAGATGGTGAGCCGAGTCAGTGCAGACACCTGGTGTGACCCTCTATACCGTGAAACATTCACCTCACACAGGAGATGGTGAGGCGAGTCAGTGTAGACACCTGGTGTGACCCTCTGTACCGTGACACATTCACCTCGCACAGGAGATGGTGAAGCGAGTCAGTGTGGACACCTGGTGTGACCCTCTGTACCGTGAAACATTCACCTCACACAGGAGATGGTGAGGCGAGTCAGTGCATACACCTGGTGTGACCCTCTGTACCGTGGCACATTCACCTCACACAGGAGACAGCAAGGCGAGTCAGTGCATACATCTGGTGTGACCCTCTGTACCGTGGCACATTCACCTCACACAGGAGACAGTGAGGCGAGTCAGTTTAGACACCAGGTGTGACCCTCTGTACCGCGACACATTCACCTCACACAGAAGATGGTGAGGCGAGTCAGTGCAGACACCTGGTGTGACCCTCTGTAACATGACACATTCACCTCACATAGGAGATGGTGAGGCAAGTCAGTGCAGAGACCTGGTGTGACCCTCTGTACCGTGACACATTCACCTCACACAGGAGATGGTGAGACAAGTCAGTGCAGACACCAGTTGTGACCCTCTGTACCGTGACACATTCACCTCACACAGGAGATAGTGAGGTGTGTCAGTGCAGACACCTGGTGTGACCCTCTGTACCATCGCACATTCACCTCACACAGGAGATGGTGAGGCGAGACAGTGCAGACACCTGGTGTGACCCTTTGTACTGTGGCACATTCACCTCACACAGGAGATGGTGAAGCGAGTCAGTGCAGACACCTGGTGTGACCCTCTGTACCGTGGCACATTCACTTCACACAGGAGATGGTGAGGTGGGTCAGTGCAGACACCCGGTGTGACCCTCTGTACTGTGACACATTCACCTCGCACAGGAGATGGTGAAGCGAGTCAGTGCAGACACCTGGTGTGACCCTCTGTACTGTGGCACATTCACCTCACACAGGAGATGGTGAGGCGAGTCAGTGCAGACACCTGGTGTGACCCTGTGTACCGTGACACATTCACCTCACACAGGAGATGGTGAGGCGAGTCAGTGCAGACACCTGGTGTGACCCTCTGTACCGTGAAACATTCACCTCACACAGAAGATGGTGAGGCGAGTCAGTGCAGACACCTGGTGTGACCCTCTGTACCGTGACACATTCACCTCACACAGGAGATGGTGAGGCGAGTCAGTGCAGACACCTGGTGTGACCCTCTGTACCGTGAAACATTCACCTCACACAGGAGATGGTGAGGCGAGTCAGTGCAGACACCTGGTGTAACCCTCTGTACCGTGACACATTCACCTCACACAGGAGATGGTGAGGCGAGTCAGTGCAGACACCTGGTGTGACCCTCTGTACCGTGACACATTCACCTCGTACAGGAGATGGTGAAGCGAGTCAGTGCAGACACCTGGTGTGACCCTCTGTACCGTGAAACATTCACCTGACACAGGAGATGGTGAGGCGAGTCAGTGCATACACCTGGTGTGACCCTTTGTACCATGGCACATTCACCTCACACAGGAGACAGTGAGGCGCGTCAGTTTAGACACCAGGTGTGACCCTCTGTACCGCGACACATTCACCTCACACAGAAGATGGTGAGGCGAGTCAGTGCAGACACCTGGTGTGACCCTCTGTAACATGACACATTCACCTCACATAGGAGATGGTGAGGCAAGTCAGTGCAGACACCTGGTGTGACCCTCTGTACCGTGACACATTCACCTCACACAGGAGATGGTGAGGCAAGTCAGTGCAGACACCTGGTGTGACCCTCTGTACCGTGACACATTCACCTCACACAGGAGATGGTGAGGCAAGTCAGTGCAGACACCTGGTGTGACCCTCTGTAACATGACACATTCACCTCACATAGGAGATGGTGAGGCGAGTCAGTGCAGACACCTGGTGTGACCCTCTGTACCGTGACACATTCACCTCACACAGGAGATGGTGAGGCGAGTCAGTGCAGACACCTGGTGTGACCCTCTGTACCGTGAAACATTCACCCCACACAGGAGATGGTGAGCCGAGTCAGTGCAGACACCTGGTGTAACCCTCTGTACCATGACACATTCACCTCACACAGGAGATGGTGAGGCGAGTCAGTGCAGACACCTAGTGTGACCCTCTGTACTGTGGCACATTCACCTCACACAGGAGATGGTGAAGCGAGTCAGTGCAGACACCTGGTGTGACCCTCTGTACCGTGGCACATTCACTTCACACAGGAGATGGTGAGGTGGGTCAGTGCAGACACCCGGTGTGACCCTCTGTACTGTGACACATTCACCTCGCACAGGAGATGGTGAAGCGAGTCAGTGCAGACACCTGGTGTGACCCTCTGTACTGTGGCACATTCACCTCACACAGGAGATGGTGAGGCGAGTCAGTGCAGACACCTGGTGTGACCCTGTGTACCGTGACACATTCACCTCACACAGGAGATGGTGAGGCGAGTCAGTGCAGACACCTGGTGTGACCCTCTGTACCGTGAAACATTCACCTCACACAGAAGATGGTGAGGCGAGTCAGTGCAGACACCTGGTGTGACCCTCTGTACCGTGACACATTCACCTCACACAGGAGATGGTGAGGCGAGTCAGTGCAGACACCTGGTGTGACCCTCTGTACCGTGAAACATTCACCTCACACAGGAGATGGTGAGGCGAGTCAGTGCAGACACCTGGTGTAACCCTCTGTACCGTGACACATTCACCTCACACAGGAGATGGTGAGTCGAGTCAGTGCAGACACCTGGTGTGACCCTCTGTACCGTGACACATTCACCTCGTACAGGAGATGGTGAAGCGAGTCAGTGCAGACACCTGGTGTGACCCTCTGTACCGTGAAACATTCACCTGACACAGGAGATGGTGAGGCGAGTCAGTGCATACACCTGGTGTGACCCTTTGTACCATGGCACATTCACCTCACACAGGAGACAGTGAGGCGAGTCAGTTTAGACACCAGGTGTGACCCTCTGTACCGCGACACATTCACCTCACACAGAAGATGGTGAGGCGAGTCAGTGCAGACACCTGGTGTGACCCTCTGTAACATGACACATTCACCTCACATAGGAGATGGTGAGGCAAGTCAGTGCAGACACCTGGTGTGACCCTCTGTACCGTGACACATTCACCTCGTACAGGAGATGGTGAAGCGAGTCAGTGCAGACACCTGGTGTGACCCTCTGTACCGTGAAACATTCACCTGACACAGGAGATGGTGAGGCGAGTCAGTGCATACACCTGGTGTGACCCTTTGTACCATGGCACATTCACCTCACACAGGAGACAGTGAGGCGAGTCAGTTTAGACACGAGGTGTGACCCTCTGTACCGCGACACATTCACCTCACACAGGAGATGGTGAGGCGAGTCAGTGCAGACACCTGGTGTGACCCTCTGTACCGTGAAACATTCACCCCACACAGGAGATGGTGAGCCGAGTCAGTGCAGACACCTGGTGTAACCCTCTGTACCATGACACATTCACCTCACACAGGAGATGGTGAGTCGAGTCAGTGCAGACACCTGGTGTGACCCTCTGTACCGTGACACATTCACCTCGCACAGGAGATGGTGAAGCGAGTCAGTGCGGACACCTGGTGTGACCCTCTGTACCGTGAAACATTCACCTCACACAGGAGATGGTGAGGCGAGTCAGTGCATACACCTGGTGTGACCCTCTGTACCGTGGCACATTCACCTCACACAGGAGACAGCACGGCGAGTCAGTTTAGACACCAGGTGTGACCCTCTGTACCGCGACACAATCACCTCACACAGAAGATGGTGAGGCGAGTCAGTGCAGACATCTGGTGTGACCCTCTGTAACATGACACATTCACCTCACATAGGCGATGGTGAGGCAAGTCAGTGCAGACACCTGGTGTGACCCTCTGCACCATGACACATTCACCTCACACAGGAGATGGTGAGGCAAGTCAGAGCAGACACCTGGTGTGACCCTCTGTACCGTGACACATTCACCTCACACAGGAGATGGTGATGCAAGTCAGTGCAGACACCTGGTGTGACCCTCTGTAACATGACACATTCACCTCACATAGGAGATGGTGAGGCAAGTCAGTGCAGACACCTGGTGTGACCCTATGTACCGTGACACATTCACCTCACACAGGAGATGGTGAGGCAAGTCAGTGCAGACACCTGGTGTGACCCTCTGTACCGTGACACATTCACCTCACACAGGAGATGGTGAGTCAAGTCAGTGCTGACACCTGGTGTGACCCTCTGTACCGTGACACATTCACCTCACACAGGAGATGGTGAGGCAAGTCAGTGCAGACACCTGGTGTGACCCTCTGTAACATGACACATTCACCTCACACAGGAGATGGTGAGGCAAGTCAGTGCAGACACCTGGTGTGACCCTCTGTACCGTGACACATTCACCTCACACAGGAGATGGTGAGGCAAGTCAGTGCAGACACCTGGTGTGACCCTCTGTACCGTGACACATTCACCTCACACAGGAGATGGTGAGGCAAGTCAGTGCAGACACCTGGTGTGACCCTCTGTAACATGACACATTCACCTCGCATAGGAGATGGTGAGGCAAGTCAGTGCAGACACGTGGTGTGACCCTCTGTACCGTGACACATTCACCTCACACAGGAGATGGTGAGGCAAGTCAGTGCAGACACCTGGTGTGACCCTTTGTACTGTGGCACATTCACCTCACACAGGAGATGGTGAGGCGAGTCAGTGCAGACACCTAGTGTGACCCTCTGTACTGTGGCACATTCACCGCACACAGGAGATGGTGAGACGAGTCAGTGCAAACACCTGGTGTGGCCCTCTGTACCGCGGCACATTCACCTCACACAGAAGATGGTGAGGCGAGTCAGTGCAGACACCTGGTGTGACCCTCTGTAACATGACACATTCACCTCACATAGGAGATGGTGAGGCAAGTCAGTGCAGACACCTGGTGTGACCCTCTGTACCGTGACACATTCACCTCACACAGGAGATGGTGAGGCAAGTCAGTGCAGACACCTGGTGTGACCCTCTGTACCGTGACACATTCACCTCACACAGGAGATGGTGAGGCAAGTCAGTGCAGACACCTGGTGTGACCCTCTGTAACATGACACATTCACCTCACACAGGAGATGGTGAGGCGAGTCAGTGCAGACACCTGGTGTGACCCTCTGTACCGTGACACATTCACCTCACACAGGAGATGGTGAGGCAAGTCAGTGCAGACACCTGGTGTGACCCTCTGTACCGTGACACATTCACCTCACACAGGAGATGGTGAGGCAAGTCAGTGCAGACACCTGGTGTGACCCTCTGTAACATGACACATTCATCTCGCATAGGAGATGGTGAGGCAAGTCAGTGCAGACACCTGGTGTGACCCTCTGTACCGTGACACATTCACCTCACACAGGAGATGGGGAGGCAAGTCAGTGCAGACACCTGGTGTGACCCTTTGTACTGTGGCACATTCACCTCACACAGGAGATGGTGAGGCGAGTCAGTGCAGACACCTAGTGTGACCCTCTGTACTGTGGCACATTCACCGCACACAGGAGATGGTGAGACGAGTCAGTGCAAACACCTGGTGTGGCCCTCTGTACCGCGGCACATTCACCTCACACAGAAGATGGTGAGGCGAGTCAGTGCAGACACCTGGTGTGACCCTCTGTAACATGACACATTCACCTCACATAGGAGATGGTGAGGCAAGTCAGTGCAGACACCTGGTGTGACCCTCTGTACCGTGACACATTCACCTCACACAGGAGATGGTGAGGCAAGTCAGTGCAGACACCTGGTGTGACCCTCTGTACCGTGACACATTCACCTCACACAGGAGATGGTGAGGCAAGTCAGTGCAGACACCTGGTGTGACCCTCTGTAACATGACACATTCACCTCACACAGGAGATGGTGAGGCGAGTCAGTGCAGACACCTGGTGTGACCCTCTGTACCGTGACACATTAGCCCCACACAGGAGATGGTGAGCCGAGTCAGTGCAGACACCTGGTGTGACCCTCTATACCGTGAAACATTCACCTCACACAGGAGATGGTGAGGCGAGTCAGTGTAGACACCTGGTGTGACCCTCTGTACCGTGACACATTCACCTCGCACAGGAGATGGTGAAGCGAGTCAGTGCGGACACCTGGTGTGACCCTCTGTACCGTGAAACATTCACCTCACACAGGAGATGGTGAGGCGAGTCAGTGCATACACCTGGTGTGACCCTCTGTACCGTGGCACATTCACCTCACACAGGAGACAGCAAGGCGAGTCAGTGCATACATCTGGTGTGACCCTCTGTACCGTGGCACATTCACCTCACACAGGAGACAGTGAGGCGAGTCAGTTTAGACACCAGGTGTGACCCTCTGTACCGCGACACATTCACCTCACACAGAAGATGGTGAGGCGAGTCAGTGCAGACACCTGGTGTGACCCTCTGTAACATGACACATTCACCTCACATAGGAGATGGTGAGGCAAGTCAGTGCAGACACCTGGTGTGACCCTCTGTACCGTGACACATTCACCTCACACAGGAGATGGTGAGACAAGTCAGTGCAGACACCAGTTGTGACCCTCTGTACCGTGACACATTCACCTCACACAGGAGATAGTGAGGTGTGTCAGTGCAGACACCTGGTGTGACCCTCTGTACCATCGCACATTCACCTCACACAGGAGATGGTGAGGCGAGACAGTGCAGACACCTGGTGTGACCCTTTGTACTGTGGCACATTCACCTCACACAGGAGATGGTGAGGCGAGTCAGTGCAGACACCTAGTGTGACCCTCTGTACTGTGGCACATTCACCTCACACAGGAGATGGTGAAGCGAGTCAGTGCAGACATCTGGTGTGACCCTCTGTACCGTGGCACATTCACTTCACACAGGAGATGGTGAGGTGGGTCAGTGCAGACACCCGGTGTGACCCTCTGTACTGTGACACATTCACCTCGCACAGGAGATGGTGAAGCGAGTCAGTGCAGACACCTGGTGTGACCCTCTGTACTGTGGCACATTCACCTCACACAGGAGATTGTGAGGCGAGTCAGTGCAGACACCTGGTGTGACCCTGTGTACCGTGACACATTCACCTCACACAGGAGATGGTGAGGCGAGTCAGTGCAGACACCTGGTGTGACCCTCTGTACCGTGAAACATTCACCTCACACAGAAGATGGTGAGGCGAGTCAGTGCAGACACCTGGTGTGACCCTCTGTACCGTGACACATTCACCTCACACAGGAGATGGTGAGGCGAGTCAGTGCAGACACCTGGTGTGCCCCTCTGTACCGTGAAACATTCACCTCACACAGGAGATGGTGAGGCGAGTCAGTGCAGACACCTGGTGTAACCCTCTGTACCGTGACACATTCACCTCACACAGGAGATGGTGAGTCGAGTCAGTGCAGACACCTGGTGTGACCCTCTGTACCGTGACACATTCACCTCGTACAGGAGATGGTGAAGCGAGTCAGTGCAGACACCTGGTGTGACCCTCTGTACCGTGAAACATTCACCTGACACAGGAGATGGTGAGGCGAGTCAGTGCATACACCTGGTGTGACCCTTTGTACCATGGCACATTCACCTCACACAGGAGACAGTGAGGCGAGTCAGTTTAGACACCAGGTGTGACCCTCTGTACCGCGACACATTCACCTCACACAGAAGATGGTGAGGCGAGTCAGTGCAGACACCTGGTGTGACCCTCTGTAACATGACACATTCACCTCACATAGGAGATGGTGAGGCAAGTCAGTGCAGACACCTGGTGTGACCCTCTGTACCGTGACACATTCACCTCACACAGGAGATGGTGAGGCAAGTCAGTGCAGACACCTGGTGTGACCCTCTGTACCGTGACACATTCACCTCACACAGGAGATGGTGAGGCAAGTCAGTGCAGACACCTGGTGTGACCCTCTGTAACATGACACATTCACCTCACATAGGAGATGGTGAGGCGAGTCAGTGCAGACACCTGGTGTGACCCTCTGTACCGTGACACATTCACCTCACACAGGAGATGGTGAGGCGAGTCAGTGCAGACACCTGGTGTGACCCTCTGTACCGTGAAACATTCACCCCACACAGGAGATGGTGAGCCGAGTCAGTGCAGACACCTGGTGTAACCCTCTGTACCATGACACATTCACCTCACACAGGAGATGGTGAGTCGAGTCAGTGCAGACACCTGGTGTGACCCTCTGTACCGTGACACATTCACCTCGCACAGGAGATGGTGAAGCGAGTCAGTGCGGACACCTGGTGTGACCCTCTGTACCGTGAAACATTCACCTCACACAGGAGATGGTGAGGCGAGTCAGTGCATACACCTGGTGTGACCCTCTGTACCGTGGCACATTCACCTCACACAGGAGACAGCAAGGCGAGTCAGTTTAGACACCAGGTGTGACCCTCTGTACCGCGACACATTCACCTCACACAGAAGATGGTGAGGCGAGTCAGTGCAGACATCTGGTGTGACCCTCTGTAACATGACACATTCACCTCACATAGGCGATGGTGAGGCAAGTCAGTGCAGACACCTGGTGTGACCCTCTGCACCATGACACATTCACCTCACACAGGAGATGGTGAGGCAAGTCAGAGCAGACACCTGGTGTGACCCTCTGTACCGTGACACATTCACCTCACACAGGAGATGGTGATGCAAGTCAGTGCAGACACCTGGTGTGACCCTCTGTAACATGACACATTCACCTCACATAGGAGATGGTGAGGCAAGTCAGTGCAGACACCTGGTGTGACCCTATGTACCGTGACACATTCACCTCACACAGGAGATGGTGAGGCAAGTCAGTGCAGACACCTGGTGTGACCCTCTGTACCGTGACACATTCACCTCACACAGGAGATGGTGAGTCAAGTCAGTGCTGACACCTGGTGTGACCCTCTGTACCGTGACACATTCACCTCACACAGGAGATGGTGAGGCAAGTCAGTGCAGACACCTGGTGTGACCCTCTGTAACATGACACATCCACCTCACACAGGAGATGGTGAGGCAAGTCAGTGCAGACACCTGGTGTGACCCTCTGTACCGTGACACATTCACCTCACACAGGAGATGGTGAGGCAAGTCAGTGCAGACACCTGGTGTGACCCTCTGTACCGTGACACATTTACCTCACACAGGAGATGGTGAGGCAAGTCAGTGCAGACACCTGGTGTGACCCTCTGTAACATGACACATTCACCTCACATAGGAGATGGTGAGGCAAGTCAGTGCAGACACCTGGTGTGACCCTCTGTACCGTGACACATTCACCTCACACAGGAGATGGTGAGGCAAGTCAGTGCAGACACCTGGTGTGACCCTCTGTACTGTGGCACATTCACCGCACACAGGAGATGGCGAGGCGAGCCAGTGCAGACACCTGGTGTGACCCTCTGTACCGTGACACATTCACCTCACACAGGAGATGGTGAGGCAAGTCAGTGCAGACACCTGGTGTGACCCTCTGTACCGTGACACATTCACCTCACACAGGAGATGGTGAGTCGAGTCAGTGCAGACACCTGGTGTGACCCTCTGTACCGTGACACATTCACCTCGCACAGGAGATGGTGAAGCGAGTCAGTGCAGACACCTGGTGTGACCCTCTGTACCGTGAAACATTCACCTCACACAGGAGATGGTGAGGCGAGTCAGTGCATACACCTGGTGTGACCCTCTGTACCGTGGCACATTCACCTCACACAGGAGACAGTGAGGCGAGTCAGTTTAGACACCAGGTGTGACCCTCTGTACCGCGACACATTCACCTCACACAGAAGATGGTGAGGCGAGTCAGTGCAGACACCTGGTGTGACCCTCTGTAACATGACACATTCACCTCACATAGGCGATGGTGAGGCAAGTCAGTGCCGACACCTGGTGTGACCCTCTGTACCGTGACACATTCACCTCACACAGGAGATGGTGAGGCAAGTCAGTGCAGACACCTGGTGTGACCCTCTGTACCGTGACACATTCACCTCACACAGGAGATGGTGAGGCGAGTCAGTGCAGACACCTGGTGTGACCCTCTGTACCGTGACACATTCACCTCACACAGGAGATGGTGAGGCAAGTCAGTGCAGACACCTGGTGTGACCCTCTGTACCGTGACACATTCACCTCACACAGGAGATGGTGAGGCGAGTCAGTGCAGACACCTGGTGTGACCCTCTGTACCGTGACACATTCACCTCACACAGTAAGATTAATGCAAACTCCAACCGACTCGTCGCAGCATTCACCACCCGAATTAAGTCCTGGCCCCTGTCTGGACAGTCCTGCACTATAGCGCTGCGGTGCCGCCCTCGAGGCACATATGCGCTTTACACACAACCAGAACACGAGAGGGAGCCGGCTGCAAGAAGAGAATAATTCAGTGAGCAAGAGAAAGAAAGGGCCCTGAGAGATAAAGAGAGAACTGAGAGAGAGGGCAGGATGCAGATAGAGAACCTGAGAGAGAGAGAGGGAGAGAGAGAGGGGGGCAGGGGGGAGACAGAAACCCTGAGAAATAGAGATAGAGAGAAGAAAGAGAGAGGGAGAGACAGAGAGAGAGGGCAGGATGCAGACAGAGAACCTGCGAGAGAGAGGGAGAAATAGAGGGGTGAGGGAGGGAGGGGAGAGACAGAGAGAGACAGAGAGATAGAGGGGGGGGCAGGAGGGAGATAGAACCCCTGAGAGATAGCGATAGAGAGAAGAGAGGGAGAGAGAGAGACAGAGAAAGGGAGAGCGAAAGAGGAGAGAAATAGGGAGGGAGGGAGGGACAGAGGGACAGAGAGACAGAGATGGGGAGAGAAAGAGAGAGAGAGAGAGAAAGGAAGAGAGAGAGAAGGAGAGGAAGAGAGAGAGACAAAGACATAGAAAGGAGAGAGAGAAACAGGGAGAGGGAGGGAGAGAGAGACTAGACAGGGGCTGGAGGGAGACTGAAAACATACGAGAGAGGGAGAGAGACCGACCTAGAGAGAGAGAGAGAGAAGAAGAAGAAACAGGGGCAACAGTGAGACAGACACCCTGAGAGAGTTTTAGAGAGAGAGAGAGAGAGGAGGCGCGAGAAGCAAGAGAGGCACAGATAGAGGGGGAGAGAGAAGGAGCTAGAGAGAGAGAAGAAGAAGAAACTGGGGCATGAGGGAGAAAGAAACCCTGAGAGAGAGATAGAGAGAGAGAGAGAGAGAGAGAGGCGGCACGAGAAGCGAGAGAAAGAGAGAGAGAGAGAGGAAGAGTGAAAGAGAGGAAGAGTGAAAGAGAGGGGGAGAGAGAAGGAGTGAGTGAGAGAGAGAGAGATAGAGAGAGAGAGAGGAAGAGTGAAAGAGAGGAAGAGTGAAAGAGAGGGGGAGAGAGAATGAGTGAGTGAGAGAGCGAGAGATAGAGAGAGAGAGACAGAAAGAGAGGGAGAGAGAAAGAGAGGGGGAGAGAGAAGGAGTGAGAAAGAGAGAGAAAGAAGAAAGAGAGAGAGAGAGAAGAGAGATAGAGGGGATGTGGGGGGGGGGTCGAAGCTGCTCTTGTTCTTTGCAGTCCATGAGGCGCCTCATGCATCGATCGCTTCTTGGCGCTACAAAGAGTGGATCACAGCGCGGAGGTATAAAGGGGCAGATTGAGATTTAACGGGGCGAAGCTCATGCCCCCCCCCCCCCCGCGCCCCACACACACACCCCTCCCCCTCCATCATCAGCAGGCGCTCCGGCTGTTGCTGTCTGTCTTGGCGCTATGCGTCCAGCCCCCATCCACCCCACCTCTGAGTCCATCGGTGAGACACGTGCGCGCCCTAGACAGACCCTCCAGCTTATCGCGATTTCGCGATTTGCAAAAAAATCGCGAAATCGGCCGATCGCGGGAAATGCCGCGATATTTGCAAAAAGCCCGCGAAATTTGGCGTTTCTGCCCGTTCGCCGTCTTTCCGCCCGTTTCCGCATAAAAGGAGGAGCGAGGCACCCATTTGTTCTCATTGCGGCGAAGAAGAGGATTGGGATATTGCGGGCGAGTGCGGCGAGGAGGTCAGGAGGTCGGCGGCCGAGCGAGGGAGAAGACGAAGACCAGACACACACGAAGATTCCAGGGCTCGGCGGAGCAGAACACAGGTACGTCCGTCCCGCTGGTGGGGGCCCGCACATAGGGGAGAGGGAGAGTGCTGCCCGGGCGGGAGGGTAGCCGTGGAGATGTGGCCGACCGGCCCCCGGCCAGGGCTGCGTGTAAATCATCCAGGCAAATCATCCAGGCTCAACTCCCGTTTTCCGTCTTTATCATGTATTCCCGTCTTTATCATGTATTCCCCAGCACACCGAGCCTTACAGCCAGCATGGAAATAACACTGCCGAGTCACATAAATTATGTGACTCGGCAGTGTTATTTCCATGCTGGCTGTAAGGCTCGGTGCGCTGGGGTTTGTTAAGGCCGAGTTATTTTCCATTGCAATTTATGTAACATACAGACAAAGTACATGTTTACTTTTTGTGTAAACGACTATGGCTTTCTATTTATCTTACTCTGTCTGTCCGAATTAACACTTGTACTCCCACGCTTTTGGCTATCTCTGCTCTGCAGTGTGTGTTACCATTCAGAATACTGTATATATTTATCTGTGCGCCTCGTTTTACATTACTTGTGACAGTTGTAGTCTTTGGCCTCATTTTTAGAAAAAAAGATATGGCTTTGCTGCTGTTCTAAAGTGCTAGAAAGCCAACTAGTTTCTTTACTTTGTGAATGATTGATTCAATCATTCACAAAGTAAAGAAACTAGTTGGCTTTCTAGCACTTTACACAAAGGCAGAGAGACGGGGGAAACGAAATTACAGGCAGAAAGGCAGACTTTTTTAATGTTGCGCATTGTCACAATGTTTTATGTTTGATTGAAAGTTTGAGGGTGTAGGTTTCACAATTTGTGAAACCTACACCCTCAAACTTTCAATCAAACATAAAACATTAATAACCTGCTGCCAGTTCCTTACCATTTCTTTTAAAGTGACAATATAATTTCTGAATGCTTAATTTACAATATGCAATGATGCAGCGACTGCTTCTGCTGTTTCAGGGACTCGAATTGCTGGGGCACTTGACTTGTGAGTTTTGAAATGCGATTTTTATTGATGTTTTGTAATTGAATTATACAAAGAAGGATTGATGTATGCTGTTAATGAAATGACCCAAGAAAATGTCTGCCTATCCTTGTAAATTTAGCACACATTTCTTTGGAACACGGAAGAACTTACCGTACGTGGCCAAGACTAACATGCCTTTTAACTAAAACAAATTGGCTGAATTGTAAATAAACAAAATGTACATAGCTCCATGTTGTCAAATAACTCAAACAGTAAGATATCTGTGTTTGGTGTTGCAAAAACCACAAAATAAAATGCCGCTAAATGCCGCTAAATTTCCATTTTTGTGCCGCTAAATTTTCATTTTTGTGCCGCTAAATTTGCCAATCCATGCCGCTATATCCTGGGGGGTCTGCCTAGAGAGGAGCTGAGGCTCTGCATAGAGCGCTACACGAGAGGGGGGGTCAGATACTTACCCGAGCTCTGAGACCTCCTCGAACGGTCAGTGACCCCCTCTCCCGGGGGGCCCTCTGTGCCCCTCACTCGGTGTAGGTCGGTGGCAGCAGCAGCTTCACGGCGCTAGAGTGCACAGCGCATAGACACCACAGTGGTGGAGGTCGGAATGGGGGGGGGGGGGGTCTTGGAGTGGAGGAGGGAGGGGGGACTGCTCACTCACCAGTGCCGAACGATCTGTGCCCCCTCTCCCGGGGCTCAGGGTCCCTCTGTGCCCCTCACTAAGTTCGGGTCGGTGGCTGCTTCAAGGCGCTAGAGTGCAGAGCGCCTAGACACCGCGGCGGTGGAGGTCGGAGTGGAGGGGAGGAGGGCGGGTCTCCAAGCTGCGCACCCACAAGGGCTGGAGAGGTAAGGGGGCGCTGCTGTCAACCCTTGAGGGGCCCGCACAGGTGCGGACCCTGAAACGGACAATCAAAGAGTGGGGGAGTGGGTGTGCTATACCGCCCCCCCAGAGATACGGGCCCGCCTCTCCTCATTCACAGCACACTGAGCACAGCCACACAGACTCATGCACTACACACAACCACACACCGAGCACAGCCACACACACTTTATTTATTTATTTTCTGCGTTTTTCTATAGCGCGGACTTTACCCGAAGGCGTCAGAGGCTTCACAATAGGAACAGAACTGATACCTGAGAACATTACAAGTGAGCAAAATACAAAAGCAAACGTTACATTACATGAGGCAAAAGTGACAATTGTGAGCAAAAAAATATAAGAGGAAGCAAACGGTGCATTACAGGAGGAAAAAGTGACGTGTGCAGGTTACAAAAGTGTACAAACAGGTATAATACTGCAATAAATGGCAGACACTCAAATACAAGAACAGACGTTACGTAGGCAATGGTGGCACTTGTGCAAGTATCTAAAGCAAACAAAATGTAAGAGGTAGCAAACAGTGTGCTACAAGAGAAAAGTGACATGTGCATGTTACAAAAGAGAACCAAACACAGGTAGAAGGACAATACTGCAATAAATGGCAGACTCTCAAACCACAAGAACACACTGGGAAGGCACTTCCAGAGTCATGGAGAATAGACATTTTCTATACTAAAAGGTCTTCCTTCAGATAATAGAGAGGGCATGAATTAAGTTTGGAAGTGCCTTTGAAGGAGGAGAACTTTGAGGTCCGTTTTGAAGGCCCGGGTGGAGGCGGTGGTCCGGAGCTGAGGCGGAAGGGAGGTCCAGATTCTCACTGCATTGCCTGAAAAGGATTGGGCCATTGATCTTTCCTTCTTGAAAGTGGGGGTTCAAGCAGTAAGTTTTCCGTATTTCGTGAAGGTCTAGAGCCTCCCGACAGTTTCAGTTTATTCGCCAGGTAGCGAGGAGAGGAGGAGTGCAAGGCTTCGTGGGTGATAGAGGCAGTCTTGTAGATAGCTCTAGCCTCGATGGGAAGCCAGCGGAGGGTGGATAACATCGGTGTGATGTGATCGCTTCTTTTGGCCCCATAAATGAAACGAGCTGCTGAATGGAGAACAGATTTAAGTGGAGACAGGTGTGATTTGGGGAGGCCAGTAAGAAGAGAATTGCAGTAGTCCATTCTGGAGAGAACCAGCGATTGGACCAGGGTTTTAAGGTCCTGCTCCGGGAAGAAGCGACGGATTCCCCAAAGAAGGCGCAGTTGGTATCGAGCAGACTTTGCAATGGAATTGATGTGGGAGATTAGATTGAGTTTTTTGTCGAGTATGACACCAAGGGATTTCGCGCTGTCGACAATGATGGGTTTATTGTTAAGTAGATTCATCTGATCCATCCATGATTGCACCAGGGGAGAAGAGGAGAAATTCAGTTTTGTCGGGATTCAGAATCAGTTGATGAGTAAAGATCCAGTTTTGAATGGAGTCGAGAGTGGAGGCAACCTTGAGGTAGATTTGAGTGTCGTCTGCGTAGAGATGATAGTGGATCCCGGATTTACGTAGGAGATTTCCCAGTGGTTCTAAGTAGAGATTGAACAATGTGGGTGCAAGTATAGAGCCCTGAGGAACACCTTGACCCACCGCCCCAGGAGATGAAAGACTGTTCGCTATTTTGATCATTTGGGATCTATCTGAGAGGAAGGAGGCAAACCATTTAAGCACAGTGCCCTCCATGCCCATTCTCTGTTGGAGAGTGTTGAGGAGGGTGTAGTGATTGACAGTGTCAAAGGCTGCAGAAAGGTCAAGGAGAATTAGAAGACAGGACGTGGCGGCCATCTTTTAGTTTCAAATGCCATCCACAGCCCTTGTTGAATAAATATATACCCGATTCATTAACCGACTTAAGCGCATTAGACCGGACAACAGCTCTCCTTAATTCGGTGCATCACTCACCGCATGTGAAAAGTAATATCAACAATATGTCCATAATTCCATAAATATTGCCATACATATATAAACAGTAGACATATAACAAACAATCGGACATCTTTACATTTGAGGCATTTCAGGCCTGATTCTGTGACAATGCAAATTACGTCTTTAATTTACAATTTTTTCTTCAATTACAACCTGAATGCCTTTGTGACTAATCCGTAGAAGATCCCTTCTATGTGTTTAGGCGTGAAATTCATAACCGCTCCATTAGACATCCTGCTCCGTACTCATAACTATAGAAACCCCACCTCTGGTCGTATTTCATATAATACATTCACATTTATAACATAAATGGTTCCAAATGATGTTATAAGGTATATGAATTAGGTCGTCGTATGTTCCTGCTAGTATGATATGACCTTTATCAGTCTTGCTTGATATTTTGCAGCATAGGTAGATATTGAGCGCTATATTAGACGCTTCATATTCTCTATCTACTGCTCATCACTAGCAACAGTATTAGCAAATACAGATATGCTGTGATACATAAATCTAACCCAATTCACGACAGTAATTCAAAAAGTTCTTTGTCTGTGTTTATTCCCTGTTCTACTGCTCGTAGGGAAATTATCCATTTACTTTCAATCTGTCGCAGTTTGGAAATCCTGTTACTACCTCTTTGGCCCAGCTGTGCCACATCTAACCCATGAAACCCTATATTTATGATCTCTTTGTTTGCATGTATGGTGTTAAAATGTACTGCAAAAGGGTATTGTGTGCTGTTAATGCAGATTGCTTTTATGTGTTCTTGTATTCTGTCTTTTAAGGGCCGTACAGTGCTGTCAATATAGATTTTATTACAAATGCATTTCATGCAATAAACTACATATGTAGTATTGCAGTTAATGAAGTGATTAACTGTGTGTTATCGCACTATTATATTTGAATTTGGTAGTTTTATTCATGGCAAAATAGCACACACTGCACATTCCACATTTGTAAAAGCCCTCAGGGGCAGTAGGTAACCATGTACTTGTTCTCTTAGGTGGAAGATAACTCAGACATAGTTCTTGTCTAAGTGTTTTTGCCTTCCTAAAAGTAATTGAGGGTTTGGTGCCTATCTTCTCGCGTAGACTTCCATCCTCTAATAACAGATGCCAGCGTTTGTTTCAGATTCTATACAAACCTGTACTGATCGAAGTATATGGTGTGATAAATCTGATTTTTTTAGAATCCAACACCTTTTTACTGCATCTGTGTTTGAGAAGAGTGTTTCTGTCCTTCTTGTTGATCTTTGACCGAGCCGTGTCAATTACATATTTGCCATATCCCCTCGCCATAAATCTTTTTTCCACCTGTACCAGTTCTTCATTGAGTCTGGTTTCGTCAATACAGTTTCTTTTCGTTCTCACCATTTCCCCCAAAGGAAATGAGTTAATCTGTGAGATAGGATGTGAGCTCTCTGCATGTAATAAGGCATTATAAGTAGTTGGTTTTCTATCTGGAACTGAACATAGTTTACCTTTGACCACCACAATAGTGATGTCTAGAAAATCTATGCGAGAAGTACTTTGTTCCTTTGTAAAGCTTAAATTGAAAGGATTGTCATTCATATATGCAAAGAGCTGGTCTCATTCATCAATGGTGCCTGACCAGAACATAAGGATATCATCAGTGTATCTACCTAGATACAAGATGTTGTTCAGACGGTTTACTGGGCCTTTGCACCAGATGTGTGCTAGTTCAAAGTACCCCATATAAAGGATGGCCAGCAATGGGGAAAATTTTGCCCCCATGGCCACCCCTCTAATTTGGGGGAAACAAATACCACTGTGCAGAAAGATGTTATTGTTAAGAACCAGCTCTATCATTGCCAATAACATCAGACGTTTCCATAGGTCTTGTATCCAGAAAATGTCGTACTGCGTCTAGACCAAGCTTGTCTGGAATACTTGTGTACAATGCACAAACGTCCAAGTGATGCCCAACGACCCAATCCACATTTCCAATTTTATTCAGGACATCACCAGTAGCCTGGATAAACAAAGGGAAGTTTTTAACCAGCGGTTGAAGCAACAGACCTATATATTCAGAGATTTTTTCAGTGGGAGACCCAACACCAGATATGATGGGTCTCCCCGGAGGAAAATCTCCACCCTTGTGTACTTTGGGTAAGCAATAGATGCATGGATAAGTGGGCTCATCATTGTAGAGATATTTAATCTCCAAATCCGAGATTAGGCACTGATCATTCCAAAACTTTAGTTGACTATATATCAAATCTTTAGTTTCTTTCATGGGATTACCACTAAATTGCATGTATGTCGTCACATCACTGAGCTGTCTGTCTATTTCTGAGGTATACTCCTGATGATTGATCAGGACTATATTTCCACCCTTGTCAGCCTCTCGGATGACAAGGGACTGCTTCTTAAGATTGCCCACAGCATTTCTTTCTTCTACCGTGATGTTCTGTCTATAAAATGTACTTTTAGTATGGAATGTGTCCTCCAATTTATAGAGATCAGACATGACATTTTGTTGGAATTTATCGAAGTTATTTCCTCCCTGCAATTGAGGAGTGAATCTAGATTTCACTTTGAATCCGCTATTGATTTTTGTAATGTTGGATTGTCCACCTGGTCATCTAAACTAAGTAGTAATTGTACATCCTTGATTTCTCTAATGGATGGCATAGACTCACTCTGGTCAGATGGTAAACATATGTTTGTGGCATTGGGCCTATTTCTATACCTAATATAATGCCTAATATCTGAAAAAATATTTGTGCAATTTAATGTTCCTGACAAATTTAAAGCAACTGATATGAAACAATGAGAAATCCGATTTAGAGCTAGGACAGAAGCCAAGTCCCTTGCTTAGTATTTTTATTTCTGTATTCGACCTTACATGTTCAGAGAGATTTACAATATTGATATCATTACATGGTTCAGTATCATGGGGTATTCTACATCTTTTGATTGTGTGCCCCCCATTTGTTGTTACCCCTACTTTCTCTTTTGGATCTTGTTCTTAATTTACCCCTCGGCGTTCTTTTCTATTCATATCTGTTTTGAAAGCTTGCTTGTTGCCTTTCCTGAACCTGTGCAGTTCTTAAACAAACGGGTCGGGCCCCATACCTCCTGCACCACTAAGGGCTTTTAATGATCGTCCACTTGTCACATTGCTGTTACGAGACACATCCGACATACTTGTTAATTCTGCTGACTACGATGTACATTCGGAACCTCTTGGCTCATGCATGGTTTTATTTTATCACATTTTATAGCACAGGTATATCCTGCCTTTGCGATAATCGCGCTCATCCCATTTGATCTTTTGGGATTTCTTTTCCCGTAAATACATTTGATGTTTCTACAATTCCTCTTTAAGAATGGCCCAATTGCGTTCTGTAACATCTGGGAGATTAGGATCTTGTATCTCTTTCTCCAGATTGGCAATTTCTAAGAGAAGCATCTCTCGTTTTAATTCAGTGTCTCTTATTAGGATATCCACCTTACCCATAGAAGAATGAAGTAAAAGTTTCCCCCACTCCTTAAGGTGTCCCTTATCCAAATCCTCAAAGGAGGGAAAAATCAGCACGCATAGGCCTCTAGGGACTTGTTCCTTATCTATGTACTTCCGTGATACGGTGGCATCCCACCATCGCTACAGTTCTTGTTTTTTTTACCCTTTCCAATCTTACAAATTTCTGTGGTAAACCCTTCTTTCGCCAATATCTTGGGATATGTCATGCTTTTTCCGGGGTTTGCACTATACAGATCTTCTAACAAGGCATCTCTGTTGTCATCAAAGGTGGCCTAAAAGCATATTGTATCAGTATATCTGTGCACAATTTATCTCACACAAAGACGCATCAATTATATGGTCTCTAATATTTCATTACTTCATGAACTTTTAACTATCTATTCTATACCAATTGACAGAACTTAATTATCAAACTTGTTGATTCAAAGGTACTTGAGTGCTAGATCAGCAAATAATTACATACAGTATATACAGCAAAGTGGATATGCCTTGATAAAGTTAGATCTTTCTTCACTGTGTGGATAAAGAGTTTGGCGCCCTAGGTGGATGAGCGTTGGACACTAAGAATGCACTCAATATTTGCTTCATCACTATTTGTCAAGCTGATATATTAAGGAGACACATTGATGTGCAGGTCGATGAAGGCATATCCACTTTGCTTTATATACACTGACCAGTGACACTGAGGTTCCTGCATGCAGATGCTCCAGCGAGCAGTGGTCTAACATCCATTGCGGGGTGTCCAACTCGAGACGAGGATGGGGTGCCCCATTTTCTTATTCTAAGGTAATGATGTTGACTAAATCCTAGAGTAACTCTTGGCATAACACCTACATAGATGCATTGTACATTTAGGTATATCTAGTTGGTGAAGTATTGTAGGAGTATGCACATTTATCATGTGTTTTATATCTATGTATGTTTTCATGATTATTGCTACATGGTAGAGCTTTACCATTTCTTTACTTTCGTAGTACTGCTAATGATATAACTCTACGGGGGGCGCGGCCAAGCAGCAGGGTCGACATGACGTGACCTTTGGCTCCCGACCGACTGTTAAAATCCTTTCTGCAGAGCTTGAACCGAGCCCTTGGATCGGCCCGGGACCCTGCAGGCAGGGGGAACACCGGGTAGTAAGGCGGAACTGGTTTGCAGCCTGGAAACGGCCATCGCAGTGTTGGGCCCGTGAGACTCCCGGGCCAGAACTACGCAAGGCCGGGGATGCGGCCTCTGCTGCTCTGAGGGAGACCCGGTGATGGTGACTGCTGCGAGGCCGGCGGACTAATCTGGTCACCTGGCTGCTGGACGGGAGGCGCCGGCTGTCATCGGGGGTCTCCCGCGGGGGACCGACCCTCCGCATAACATCTAGCCCCCACGAGTGGATGCAGGGCCGTGTCGGGTGCCGCGGGGAGCCTGGAGATGGCGGTGGCGCCTCTGTGGCCTGGAGCAGGCTATCCGATCGTCGAGTGCTCCGCTGATTCCCTCCAGGGGTGTGGCGGAGTGCAAGCGGTGGCGGCGCCCTAGCAAGAGGTGGGCAGGCCATTATCAAGCCAAAGGAGAATCTCTGGATTCTTTAAAACAGCTGATCACAGTTGCAGACACCTTATATATCACTGTTTTGCAAGCCAACGCTCTATATGTAGCAGTAACCTTTTTTCAGGATCACTGACATTTGTTTTTTTCTTATTCCTAAAGTAGAAACCCACACAGTGTTTTTTTCTTTACTTGAAGCTGCTTTGCACAACAGCTGCACTGCTGTGCAACATGTCTAAAAGCATTGATAAATCCAATAGATCTCGCTGAGGCAAAACCTATTGGCTTTGCCGTTGCTTGTTTAGTAAGCTTTCACTCGCCCCTCTTTTTTATTTTTATATTATTAAATCGTTTTTACTTGCATTGAACAAGTTAACAATCCTGCCATGCTAGACAGACAGCTTCAGTTTACTCCGTTTACCGCGTCGGAATGTCCATCGTGGTGCGGGCATTCCATTGAGCGGGCAGGGTGGCGGCGGCCAACGGTCGCGCGCAACACCCGTGAGTTAGTGCCGAAGGAACAGGTTAATTAGCATTACATCAGTAGTTGAAACATCAGTCAAGCAAATGTAGATTTCGCCTATGAGGGACTCACTTCCCTCGCCCCTCTTTGACATGTTTTCTTGTGTAGTACTGTTAAGAGAACAGACTCTCCTTACATGATTGGTTTAGTGGGGGGTGGTCTGACCCGGCCTTCACGCTTGAGCTGCACACGCTGCCACTGACTGACATCCAATCCATACTTTATGGGGACCGCATTCCATCCTGACTGCCGGACGGGACGCGTTCAGTGCTCCTTGCCTGGCGGGTGGCGCTGCGGCACACTCAGTGGACACACAAGTTGACTTGGTGCACCCCCCTCTGGCACCGCACCTGGCTTAAGAAGGTGAGTGGCCTACAGGGCTTTCGCTCCTGGGATCTTACGGGATCTCTCAGCTGGGCGATGTGTGGGCGAATGACCATATGCGTTCCTTTGCGGACCTACGGACCCGGTATTCCCTGCACCAGTTCCAATTCTACAAATATTTGCAGCTCCGTCACGCCCTCCATGTACACCTCTCTGAGGGCACACGCATCCCTGAGCACAACCCGCCTGAGGCCCAGATCATGCTTAGGGACATGGGGAAGGTGGGAGTCTCCTGCATCTACCGCACACTAATTATTAATACCCCGACCACGCTCGACCGACTCCGACATCAATGGGTGGGAACTCTGGATGAGGTGGATTGGCGTGATGCCCTGATGGCCCCCAGGACTATCACTCATTCCGCCAGACTTCGCTTGGTCCAGCTATACTACTTGCACGCCGCCTACTTGACCCCAGCCCGCCTTCCTCAGGCTGGACTCTGTCCCTCCCCTGCATGCACCAGGTGCGCACATGATCCCGCTGACTTCTTCCACATGGTGAGGGCTTGTCCCAAATTGTCACGGTTCTGCGGTGACATTGAAGAAGAGTTTACGGAAGTGCTGGGATGGGTGGTCCCCCATGATCCTCGAGATAAACTTCTGGGAATTACAGATGGGCTGGACGGGTCCAGGAATGAAAAACTGTTTGTCACAACTGCATTGGCTGTGACTAAAATGACATAGCTGCCTCTTAGATATGTTCGGATTCTCCGAGTGTCGACGATGGCGGAGCGGGGTTGACTGGTGCGCCGCGCAGGAGAAAACATTGTATGAAACACGTGGTTGCCCTAGGAAATATCGCAGGGTGTGGGGGAAGTGGCTGGGGGGACGGATTTAGATTTATGGAAATGTTTACTTATACTATTTTGTAACTTGCCAGATTCGTACCTCGGGAAAGTCCTACCTTTTGTATATACCTATGCTTTTATGCATTGTAATACAGGACTGAATTTGTGTGTGAAAACAATAAAAATTGTTTATCAAAAAAAGAGAACAGAAATATACAGGGACAGAGACAGTGGTCATGGATCCCCAATGTTGTCTTACACTACCAGTTTCCACAACAGTACAGCATGGCAGGAATGAGATACCATTCCCAACCAATACCATATGTCCTTTGCATTCCCTTCTACCCCTTCATTGTGTTTCATTTGTTATCTGTTTATAGCCTTATTCATCCATTAGGAGAAAAATATTTTTGGTTGACTTGACTGACTACCTGTCTTTTAAAATGTTGTCAACCAACAATTTTCCCAAAAGCATTGTGGGAGGGAAATATGGCTTTGATGACTTGGTTCTTCTGTGAATTTTGCCTTTTTTGGGTGTTAGGATATTGTTACGGTTTTATAAATCAATAATATCGATGAACACAATTCCAAAAGGGTAAGGGGTGGGGGCTACAGCTTCTTGGTCTTGACAGGTGTAGTAATGGTTTACTTTTCCTCTCTACAGGTTTCTTGAGGGATGGTGCCACTGGCCGTCTCCTCCAAAATAAATAGGGACAATGCGAGGTGCAAGCTACTCTATTCTATTACTATTTTCTCCCGTCACCAGGTCACCCACGATGAAGGATTCTAAACACTCAGTGTCTCTTTTCTCTCTGGTAGGAGCGTGATGGTAGACCGGAGGGAGTGCCCAAGGTTATTAAGAAGTTCACAGAAAACTGCAAAAGGAGAAGGTAGGGAAGGAAATAAAAAGAAAAGAAATGGAAGCTTTGGATCTCTCAGTTCCTTTGCCCAACTTGAGGGAGAATTTCATATTATCCTCCCCCTACTTGTATACTGGCACCCTCTAAGAGACATGCATGGGCCTCCAGTTTTTCTCCTTTCCCCTTCATGCAGGTACTCCCCCTACCCATAATGATGCACCCCCCCATTGTCTACCATTCGGTGGTGAACCACACATAGCGGATGTCTTCTGCCTTGCTGCGGTCCTGCCGATTCTTCTCCTCCAGTGTGGCGCTGACTCGAGGCTTCTTTTCTGATGTCTTTTTGTTTTGCTGGTCTCGCTTCTCTCTCTCCTCCATGCTGGCATCTTTCTCTTGTTCTCCCCCTTCTCTTATGGTGTTGAGTTTTAAAATGAAAAGGCTGAAGGGCCAGGAACCATCTTAGTATGCGAGGGTTTCTACCCTTGTTATGAGCCATCCATTCAGAAGGAGCATGGTATCTATAGAGGGCAAAGTCCTGTCCTTCCAAGTAGTATCGAAGTGCATTTAATAGCTAAGGCTGTCCTTCCAAGTAGAATCGAAGTGCATTTAATAGCTAAGGCTGTCCTTCCAAGTAGTATCGAAGTGCATTTAATAGCTAAGGCTGTCCTTCCAAGTAGAATCGAAGTGCATTTAATAGCTAAGGCTGTCCTTCCAAGTAGTATCGAAGTGCATTTAATAGCTAAGGCTTCTTTCTCCACTGTAGCATCGTTCTTTTCTTGGGGAAATAGCATGCAGCCATATATAGGATGGGGTTTCCTCTCCTCTTTCATCTTTTTGGGACAGTGCCGTACCTAAGCCAACTCCCAATGCTCTTGTTTTGGAAATAAAAGGTTTTGTAAAATCGTGACTGCGAAGGATGGGTTCTGAGGGGAGAATGTTTTGTAAGGTATAGAAATCCAATAGGACCGCTTAGGAGGGATGACGTAACCTTAATTCAGCTTCTTTATTCTTTTTTTTTTACGCTCTGTTAGGGCAGAGCTTTCCAAAGTGTGTGTCGTGACACAGTACTGTAAATGTAAATGTGTAAATGTATTGCGATTTATATTGCGCACGTATCACCCGAAGGCATCAAGGCGCTTGCCTTGGGAACCCGTCCTGGTATTCCCCTGTGAGATAACCCCAGCAGGGTATCCACAAGGTGAAAGCCAGGCATCCCGCCGCGAGGGGCCATAGTGGAGATTAAGCAAGCTATTGCCCAGAGTCGCAGAGTGTGAACCCGTGAGTCAAGTAGGCACCGGAACGGGAATTATCGAGTCCATGGAATTTTTTGAGCCCAAGACCCGCTGAGGCGGGGAATTGAACCCTGGTCCAGGACCGATCTCAGCTTCCGGGTCTGCCGCCTCTAACCCCTGAGCCACACTTCTCCACTGTGTCGCCTCCCATGTGTGGGTGTGTCGCGCGACGATGACGTGACGTCATAGGCATATTAGGGCGAAGGCTTGCATTCAGTGACACAGTACAGTACAGCGACGTACGCAGAGAAGGAGAAGCTGAGCGTGCAGCCTTGTTCCCTTTCCGACCCAGAGACCACGGAGCCGCCTCTGCTCTCCAGGCGCTCGGTAAGCCAAATTTGTACAATTTTAAAACTCTGTTTAGGTCGTACGGTAATTGCATTTACAAGTGTGTCGGATTTCAACAAACCCTGTAATTACAGATTGGTTTAAAGACCGAACTACCCCTCCCCTAGCCCCAAGCCCCTCCAGTGTAGATTTCAGCAAGTCAAAGCTGCTTAGCTCTTGGGTATCAGATTTGAACGGGTGTGATAAATACCATCTATCCATCAAGGTAGGGTTGCTTCCAGACAAGTATTTTACCATTCTGGCTAGAATAGAAAAAAAAACCTCGAGATAACCATCAAAATCAGGTCCCTTGTCTGCCTGAAAAAGTCTGAAAGGAAGTGGTAGGCTGCTGGGAAATAGGGCATGCAATCATGGCAAGGTCGGTAGTGAAAATAAAAACATGAACACTGCACTGCGCAAACAGCCATATCCACGTAGCAAGCACTACACAAAACACTTATATCTAGATTAACATTATTATTACTTCCAACCTATATAGTCTATCTTACGCTCACTTACAGTGTTACAAAACTATTGCAGCAAACAGAATGTAAAATAGATGACACCATTATATATCAGGAATATCAATTACTGGAAAAGAAACATCTCTGCATGTTTCTACACAATTTGAGACACAACATTTTTAGCACGACACATTAAATTGATTTAAAAATATTTTTGCAAAATGCGAACTGCTTTTTAGTGTGTTGAATTTCACAGTGCGGATTCTGCTTTGATTTTAATTGGAATCCAATCTAAAGCCACCAAGATCATCTGCGGCGAACCCCAAGGATCATCCCTCAGCCCAACACTCTTCAATGTCTACATGGCACTGCTCGCCCACATGGCCCGATCGCATAACCTCAACATCATCTCATATGACACCCAGCTGATCCTCTCCCTCACCAAGGCCCCCACCACTGCCAAAACCAACCTCCACGAAGGAATGAAGGCCGTCGCCGAATGAATGAAGAACAGCCACCTGAAACTGAACTCGGACAAGATGGAGGTCCTCATCCTCAGCTGCACCCCGTCCTCCTGGGACGACTCCTGATGGCCGGCCACACTGGGAGCTGCACCGACTCCCACCGACCACACACGCAATCTGGGGTCCATCCTGGACTCATCGCTGTCAATGACCCAGCCTCCAAAGGGTGAGTACCTCAGACCTTGCTGGTCTACTCCGAAGCCAATCTTTTCATTCTGCGTGGGTTGCTGTTGCCAAGGTTTGTTGGGTCCAATCCGGTCCCTGAGCCCCGGTGACACTGCTAATGCTGCGCCTCTGATAGCCACGGTTCTGTTTCACAGAGCTCCCCTAGATTACTCTTCAGCTTTACCCCCCGCTCTCAGTGTGGGGATGAAAATTCAATCTTTCCCCTTTCCTACCTCTATATTTTGCTCATTCAGTCTCATTTGTTCTCTCACTTTACCTCGCTCTACTCTTTCTCGCGCGTTCTAAGTTTCTGCGAGTGTCCTCCATCAGTTTTCACTCATACTTTCCGATTATCACACCTGCGTTTCCATTGACACTTGACCCCTTTCCCTCCCATTCCTGTCACCCTCTCCCTTCTCATCGTTCTGCCACCCTTTGTCTATATCTATCTCTCTTTGACTCACCTTTCTAGTTTATCTTCGCAAGTTACATTCCTTCTTTTTCTCGCCGTTTTTAGTATTTCTTTTTTCCTCTTAGTTCCTCTCCTTTCTCTTAGACTTTTCCCTCTTTCCTAGAGAAACTTGCTTCGAGCCAATCTAGCCCCTCTGTTTCTCCCACTCTGTCTGTTTCTTCTGTGGCACTCATTCTCTCTCTGTCGGTTCTCTACAAGTTTAGCCGAGACACCTAACTTTTTTCCCGTGACACTTGCTTTGCACCAGTCTCTGTTCTTTTTCACATGAGCCTCTTTCCTAATTCCACTGCTCATTTTCCTTATGTGCAACTCTTCCGAGCAGTGCTTTAAATGAGCCAGTGCTCAAAGGTACTGAGTACCTGCACTTCTTTAGTTTGAGCGGGAGAGAGTACTTGCTCTTCTCAATGGGGACTTTTACTGGGAGAGTACAGGCTTCCCAAGATCACACATGTACTCCTGGGCAAAGAATATCTCTACGTCTACAATACCATTTCAAACACTGCCTCCTAGTGCTTTTTTGATGGCATTACAGAACCTTCTTTTAGTTCCATTGCAACGAAGCTGCAAGGCTGCAGCAGAAGCACTGCAAGCAAAGTACATCCCTCACGCCTCTTTTCTCCCATATCCCTTCCTCTGTCACTTTCAATGGGAATCTGTTTCCCTATTTTTCTACACCAACTCTTGAAATCTCTGACTTTTTCCATCTCTTTATGTCCCTCTTTTTTCTTCTATATTTCTCTTCTTCTGTGCCCTGTGCTGCCACTTTTGTACGGTGAAACGAAACGATAATACCGGCCCCTCGACTAAATCCTAATGTCATTCTGCGTAAATCACTTTATGCTCCTGGGCCTCTGTTAGCCATGGAATGCTAAAATGTATGTAAAATAAAATACAACACCCTCTCTAGGGAGGAAGAGCATAGAAGTAACTCATTTGACAAGATGGCGCTATCCATGCTGTCTCTGTCACTCTTTCGTGTTGTCTGTTGTTTCCATTCCACTCCTTATGTCTAGCTTGTTTCTATCTCCCAGCACCCCTGCCTGTCCTCTAGCAGTCTCATAACTATCGAAGAGATAAAGCACATAGCAGTCATGCTGGGTGCTCTTGTGCAGTCTTTGCCTGCGTTCACGGTGGCAGCCAGAAGTCAGTATTTAGCAGCAGCACTAAGGGACCACTCTCTGGCTTTGGCCCGCAGCACCTTTCCAGAGGTAAAGGCCGTTTTTTGATCTCGCCGAGGCAGCGCTTGCACTGTTTCTGCAGGACCTGCTGTATTCAGGATATGGGCTTTAAAAACTCGGCCCATTTTCAAAGACTGCCCCCTGTTACATGTATTGTCACTCAGAGCTGGTGAGCACTATTTCTTTCTTTAAGTTGGAGCATGAGAGACCAGGGCTCCTGGTTTATAGAGCTCTGATGTAAACAGGGCTGTAAATCTTGCTCTTATCTTGCCACATTTGCTGTGCCTTCAAAGTCCGAGGTCTGTTTTGGCTGCAGCTGCCTTCTCCTCCTTCCTGCTTTTGAAACGCACGGCCTGACGTCACGGTCCCTGCCTTCCTATGGCAGCTGCCGCCTCTGTCTCAGAGCTCAACAAGCATTTGCAATGGAATAAATCTCACATTTGCAAGAGTTTAAGCTATTGGCCATGTAAATGACAACGCCTTTTATTTATGTTTTGAAAACCTGCTAGTGGTGCGTAAACATGCAACTTTGTACTTATAGTTGTTGCTTACAAGAAACAAGGCTGGCAGTAACTCTGCCTCTTTTACTGCCAACCATGCTTCTCCTAAGCACTGACTATAAGTATAAAGTGCGAGTTTACACATCACATACAGAATTTCAAAACACACAAATAAAAGGCATTTTCATTTACAATGCCAATAGCTCAAACTCTCGCAAATGCGAGACCTATTGCATTGCAAATGCTTGGTTAGGAAAGTAAGCAATCTAGTTTGCCGGGAAAGACCATGGCATAGAAATATAAGGGCCTTCTGCTAAAGGATGGAATATAATTGTGGGTTCTGGACAGCTCACGTGGCATCCTGAGTCTGTCCGAGCCCGCGTCAATGCAGTTATTACTTCTTTCCCACCTTATGCTGAGAGCTCTGATTTCAAATGATTATCTACTACTCAAATCCTGAAATGTTACTAGCGAGAATGAGGACTGTGAGCTAGGCGTAAGAATGTTAAACTTCATATCTCATGTTCTTCCTATGTCTAGATTTCCACATTTCATCATTTTCCCATAAGGCAAACAGAAACTCAAAAATGGATAAGTTTATAATTAGGAAGTGAAAAGCTGGTGAAGATGGCGTTTGCGAAGGACAAAATGTAGCAGCTATTGAGCAAAGTACCCAAGAATCAACTGAGCGGTCCGTCTCAGTACGTAAGAAGTGTGAAGGGAAAATCTCCAATCCCCGTTTACATAATAAAGCTTATATGTAACTGGGGTTCACATTTTCGGGTAATGAAAACCATCCTTGTCTCCAGTGTTTAGTTTGTGGGGAAATACTTGCAAATGAAAGTATGGTGCCAAATAAATTAAAATGACATTTTACCACAAAACACAGCCATTTGTCAGAAAAACCAGTGGAATACTTTGAACTTTCTAAATCTATAAGGAAGCAGTCTGCATCATTCACAAAGAGAAAGAAGACATCGGAGAAAGCTCAAAAGCCAAGTTACTTGGTTGCTAAAATAATTGCCAGAAACAAGGAACCACACATTGTTGCCGAAACCACCATAAAGCAATATTGCTGTGCTATTGTTCGAACAATGTTTGGGGCAGAATTTAAGATAGAAGTTAATAAAATCCCTTTGGCAGATATCACACTTGGAAGACGTATTCAAGATATGCCAGCTAACGTTAAGCTGCAAAGGAAGGATATTTTCCAAGACGATAATATGGTCTTTACATTGCAATTAAACGAATCAACAGTTGTCAGTGGGTTAGCTCAATTACTAGTTTTTATACGTTTCATTCATAGTGACAGAATAATTGAGCGATTCCTGTGTTGCCTAGAACTTCCACTGAGAACTAGAGGTGAGGATATATTTAAAACTTTAAATTGCTTCATGAAGGAAAATAATTTGCGCTGGTTAAATTGTGTGGGGATATGCACTGATGGAGCACCCTCAATGGTTGGCTCAACAAAAGGTTTTATAGCTTTAGCAAAGAAAGAAAATGAAAATATCATATTTACTCATTGCTTTTTACATCGCGAGACACTAGTCGCAGAAAAGTTATGGACAAAGTGATTCAAATGGTCAATTACATTAAAATCAGACCTCTTGAATCACAAATATTTACTCATATTTGTGAACAAATGGGGACAAGATTTAAAAAGCTCCTGCTGCACAAAGACGTTTGTTGGCTCTCAAGAGGTCGAGTGCTTTGTTGTGTATACGAATTGCGGGAAATGATACTTAAACTTTTGGAGGAAAATCAGCAAGACGGATTCGGCGATCTAATTCTAAACACACTTTGGTGCACAAAATTGGCATATTTTGCTGACATATTTGAACATTTGAATAAAATTAACACCAGTATGCAAGGAATAGGAGAAAATATCTTAACGGCAGTAGATAAAATTTGTGATTTGAGAGACAAAATACATATTTGGGAAAGGAAAGTGAAAGAAGGCAGGTTTGAAATGTTTTCCAAAACTGATGAGTGCCAACTGAAAAATGAGATCAGTCGGCTGATTGTTGACCATTTAACATGGCTCGGAGAGAAAGTTTATCATTACTTCCCAAATGTTGAAATCAAAGACTATGATTGCATAAGAAATCAATTTCTTTCAACTGCAACTGGAAACTTTTTCACTTTCTAAAGAAGAATTAGCTGAAATAAAACATGACACTGAAATGTGGAAGCTTGAAAATGCTTAATGACGAAATGCGTGTGTCTTTATCTAATATTCCACCAACTATTGACCAGCCGTGTTCATCCTATCCCTCTCATTCATCTCAATAAAATAGTAAGTGCTATTGTTTATATTCAAAGTTTTTCATTCTTGCACATATTTACATATTGTTACTCATAAAGGACAACATGTTTTGGAAAAGTATGTGTGTTATATTACAAATCATATATATTTTTTTTTAAATCAAGGAAAGGTTTTCGTAAGATATGTTGGGTCCCCATACATATTGATATTTACAATTTATATGCCATATATGTATTTGTCCTTATCTCTTATATCCAGTTAATTTTACCTCAAAGTGCTGGATGGAAAAACATACGACTCGTCTTATTTTCTGTTGCCTTTTGGCGCACTGCGATGAGGAAAGCGGTCCCACCTGAGTTCAATGCGCAGACCAGCTGATAAGTTGCCTGATTGTTTTACCAATCACAATTCCCCCTTCCTGAACGGATTTTTGTATAACTCATATTCAGCAAGGCAGCAGGCTGACTTTGTGCATGGTTGAAAGGGATGGCAGTGCGTACACCCCCCCTTTTGTGCCGTAAATCACTGGGGCATGTGTCAATGTGTCCATGATTATATTCTTGTTTCAGGCACAAACCTAATCTTGCTTACACCCAGTTTTGCCAGTCACTGTCTTTGTTAGAACAGATTCACAATTGCTTTATTAACCTTATTGCTTTCTCAAATTTGCTTGAAAATGCACCATTTGCCCACTATTTTTTCAACATTTTCTCGGGGGGAGAATCCCCCGTCCACCCCGAACCCCGACTGGGGTGGTTCGGGCAAGCTCGATGCACTCGCTCGCATTATTGTCGCCATTTGAAGAGTGTTGGAAAGGTGTCTCACCAACATATAAAGTTTGGAAAGCTGTGTGTTAGGGGAACAGCTAATTGAGAAAATTTTGGTAGGAATCTTATGTAGTAGCCTACCTGTCCCAAGAAAGCCCTCAGGTCTCTTTTTGTTTTTGGGAAGAATATCTTGAGAATGGATGCAATTTTTTCTCTCTGGGGTTAAATTAAGATTTCCCAATTAAATGCCCTAGGTATTGTACCTTTGTAGTGAGAGATGTGCCTTGTTGCGTGCATTGCTATTTTAGCATAGGCTTATTAGAAGTTTAAACGCCATTTTACCTTTTCGCTGCTTTTGCACACAACACTACACATAAATGTTGTTGTAAGTTAGACTGCGTGAAATGCTTCACATGAGAATGGCTTGTTTGTATCATCCCTAGACTTACATCGAGACTCTAGTCTGCACACAGTGTTCTAATGCCGCCAAATTTATCATAACAAGGTAGCTGTTGTTCAGGCTGATCGGCTTATGTTTTAGCCATAACATGCATGCAGCTGCAGCCAACGTGATTCTGGCGCCTTTAATAATCAATCAATCACTGCATTTGTAAAGCGCGCTACATACCCGTGAGGGTCTCAAGGCGCTGGAGGGGGGAGGGGGACGGGCTGCTACTGATCGAAGAGCCAGGTCTTGAGGAGTTTTCTGAAGGCCAGCAGGTCCTGAGTCTGTTGTAGGCTGGTAGGGAGAGTGTTCCAGGTCTTGACGGAGAGGTAGGAGAAGGATCTGCCGCCGGTAGTGGTTTTCCGGATACGAGGAACTGTGGCGAGGGCGAGGTTGGCTGAGCGGAGGCTTCGGGGGGGGGTGTGGAAGCTGAGTCTGTTGTTGAGGTATGTGGGTCCGGTGTTGTGTAGGGTGCATGGATGAGGAGTTTGAAGGTGATCCTCTTGTTGACGGGGAGCCAGTGCAGGCCTCTCAGGTGGGGTGTGATGTGGCTGCGTCGGGGGACGTCAAGGATCAGTCGTGCCGAGGCGTTCTGGATTCGTTGTAGTCGTTTCAGGAGCTTGGTTGTTGTTCCTGAGTAGAGGGCGTTCCCGTAGTCGAGTCTGCTGGTGACGAGGGCCTGGGTGATGTTTTTTCTCGTGTCGGGAGGGATCCATTTGAAGATCCTGCGGAGCATCCGGAGGGTGTTGAAGCAGGACGCGGAGACGGCATTGACTTGCTTGGTCATGGAGAGGGTGGAGTCGAGGATGACCCCTAGGTTGCATGCGTGGTCTGTGGGTTCCGAAGCTGTGCCTAGCGATGTGGACCACCAAGAGTCGTCCCAGGCTGATGGGGTGGGTCTGAGAATGAGGACCTCTGTCTTGTCTGAGTTCAACTTCAGTCTGCTGTCCTTCATCCAGTCGGCTATGGCTTTCATTCCTCTGTGGAGGTTGGCTTTGGCGGTGTGGGGGTCTTCTGTGAGGGATATGATCAGCTGGGGTCGTCGGCATAGGAGATGATGTTGAGGTTATGTTGTCGAACAGCATCGGGCTGAGGGGGGATCCCTGTGGGACGCCGCAGATGATCTCGGCGGATTTCGAGTGGAAGGGTGGGAGGCGGACGCTCTGGGTTCTGCCCGAGAGGAAGGATGTGGTCCAGGCCAGGGCCTTTTCTTGAATTCCGTCGTCATGGAGGCGTGCTGATAGGGTGCGGTGGCAGACTGTGTCGAAGGCTGCTGATAGGTCCAGGAGGATGAGGGTGGCCGTTTCTCCTTTGTCCATCAGGATCCTGATGTCGTCAGTGGCGGCGATGAGGGCAGTCTCGGTGCTGTGGTTGCTGCGAAAGCCGGATTGGGAAGGGTCCAGGATGTTGTTGTCTTCGAGGTAGCGGGTTAGCTGTTTGTTGACAATCTTCTCTGTTACTTTTGCCGGGAACGGGAGCAGGGAGATGGGCCGGAAGTTCTTGAGGTCCTTAGGGTCCGCCTTGGGCTTCTTCAGAAGGGCGTTGATCTCGGCGTGCTTCCAGCTTTCTGGGAAGGTTGCTGTCTCGAAGGAACTGCTGATTGTTTTTCGGAGGTGAGGTGCGATGGTTGTGCTGGCTTTGTTGAAGACGTGGTGAGGGCAGGGGTCAGATGGGGATCCGGAGTGGATGGAGTTCATGGTTTTGATGGTGTCTTCGTCGCTGACGTTGGACCAGGCAGTCAGGCTGCTGGTACGGGTGGTGGTCGCAGGGGTGGTGGACTCGGTGGTGGGTGCGGGGTGTCAGAGTTGAAGCTGTCGTGGATGTCGGTGATCTTGCGGTGAAAGAAGGTGGCTAGGGAGTCGCAGAGGTCTTGTGATGGTGGGATGTCATTAGTGTTGGAGAGTTCTTTCACAATGTTGAAGAGCTCTTTGGTGTTGTGTGCGTTGTTATCTAAGCGGTCCTTGAAGGCGGTCCTCTTGGCGGCCCTGATGAGTTGGTGGTGTCTGCGGGTGGCGCTCTTGTGGGCTGTGTGGCTGTCAGGTGTTCGGTCGTGGAGCCATTTCTTCTCCAGCTTCCGACAGGTGTGCTTGGAGATCCGGAGGTCTTCGGTGAACCAGGTGGCTTTCTTGTTGGTGTGGTTGGTTGTGGCGGTCATAAGAGGGGCGAGTGTGTTGGCGCAGTCGTTGATCTACTGTTTGAGGTTGGTCGCGGTGGTGTCTGGGTCGGCGGGTGGTCTCAGGGCGAGGGTGGTAGTCAGTTGGTCCTTGGTGATCTTGCCCCAGCAGTGGCGTGGCAGCTGTTGGGTGCGGTGGTGTGTGGTGGGTTTCCTGAAGGTGAAATGGACGCATCTGTGGTCGGTCCAGTGGGGTTCGGTGGTGTGGTTAAAGGAGACATGGGGGCTTGTGGAGAAGATGGGGTCCAGCGTGTGTCCAGCAGTGAGGGTGGGTGTCATCACGGGCTGTTTGAGTCCGAGGTTGGCGAGGTTGTCGATCAGGGCGGTGTAGTTGGCGTCGTTCTTGTTGACGAGGTGGAAGTTCAGGTCCCCGAGTAGGTGTAGTCCGTGGAGGCGAGGGCGTGGGTGCTGACGAGGTCGGCGATGGTGTCGCTGAACTGTGGTCTGTAGACGAGTGGTCTGTAGACGAGTGTTCCTCTGAGGGTGGTGTTGGGGTCGGTGTGGATCTGGAAGTGCATGTGCTCGGTGGTGGTGAGGGTGTCATCGGTGTTGGTCGAGATTCTGATGGAGTCTTTGTGGATGATGGCGATTTCCCCCTCCCACTCCGTTGGTGCGGTCTCTGCGGGAGATCTTGTAGCCCTGTGGGATGGCTATGGCGATGTCTGGTGCTGAGGTGGCGTTCAGCCAGGTCTCCGTCAGGAAGGCAACGTCGGGGGCGGTGGAGTCTAGGTGGTCCCAGAGTTCGATGGCGTGCTTGCGAGCGGAGCGGTTGTTGAGGAGGATGCAGCGGAGGTGGTTGGGTTCTCTGGTTGGTGGTTTGGTGGGCTGGATGCTGTTAAATTTGCGTTCCGGCAGGCGAAGGGCCCTTGGGTGTGCTTCGGGTTGGCCCAGTAGCAGGGGTGGTCTCATTCGGTGTTGAGTGCGTGGAGGGTGCTGGAGTCGTAGTGCAGTCTGGCATTGCGGGGAGCGCGGGGTCCAGGGCTTCTGGCGCTGGGTGCGGTCCAGGCGCGGATGGGCGCAGACGGGCTTGCCTTTGGCACGCCTTCAGTGCGCCATTGGCGCACCAGCGCCAAACCCGCGGTGCGTGGCCGTTGCGCGGCCTCCATAAGAGGCAAATTGGGAGGGAGGAACAGCTGGGAGGTGGGAGCGGGCGGCCAATGGGCGAGGGCAGGGGAAACAGAAGGAAAAGGGGGCGGGGCCAAGGGGGAGCAGCGGTGGGAAGCGGGGAGCGGGGGGCACAGAGCGCAAGGAGTGCCTGAGAATTCAATACGAAAAATACAAATTACAGTATACAGTCCTTAGCAAAGTACAGAGGGGAAAAAACACAGTTACCGGATACCAGGGGCGAACCCTCGGCAGCGGCGGAGCAGAGGGCAGAGACTCGGGCAATCACGAGGAGCCGTGCGGCGTGGGGGGTGACCTGGGGTCTGTAAGCATGATTTCAGGCACTTGGAAGACTCCTGTTTTTCCAGAGAGACAGAGAGCTTTTGCAGATTCTGATGTGATACATTCCTGCTGATCCTAGAGGTATGGGGTCCCCCGCACAATCCTAAGAGACCTTCTCTATTTTATAAAATATAGTTCCTATCTAGGGAGGGTGTTAAACTAGGCACTATAAGACTGGTTTTCACCATCATTGTAATATGATTTCTCCTTTTGTAATTTATGGCATTGTAACAATGCTGACCATATTATTTCTGATTGTATGTCTGCTTATATTAGCAAAAATACTGCATCTTAGAGCACGTCTTTAAAATAAATGTTTTAACTTTGCCCGTGACTTTTTTTATTTCTGTTGTGAACTGGTATGAGAGTATAACGAAAGAGTGATCTTGCTTACCACCATTCCTGAGTATAACCTAAGTCGCATGTTCTGGGTTGTCTAATCATTGGTTCCGTTGCTATACGGCGAAGAGCTAATGTGACACTGATACTAGCTGGTTAGGGTTTCTAGGCACTGAGGTGAGTTTTTTGGTACACAACAATTCACTGAGGTCCTGGGTCTCTGTGCACAGTTCTGTGTAGGAGCAGAATCCCTGCTACATGGCGCACTTAATGTTGTGGTCTTCATTTGAGGCTCTCGAGTAGTGCTTATATCAGTCCACGACCCCCTCACTATTGTTTACGGTTGACAGTGGTGACGGCTAAACCTACCTATAGTTAAATAGGTCTTTTCAAGCTTGATATTTAAAACGGTTTCTGTTGGATTACTGCCCAGTTGTTCAAGATTACTTTGTATGGTGCTTTTCTCTTCTGTGTCATAATGGGTGACGTCGAAATACCGCAGCATAGTCGGTTGGCGGTTCGCAATCATTTGTAGGCTTTTAACTTCCCCTTGGAAGGCATGGCAATTTGTGAGTGCTGACGTGACTTACCCATTTGAGCTATTCTACTCAAGGTTAAGTTTCCTGCGGTCAATGCGGATACCAATATGTTCCATGTTTACACTCACACTGTCATGCCTATGGAGTACACTCCTTATAGGACACAGGAGATTCGATTTCTGCTATGCAGCACCGAGTTTGGTTTAATGGCGCCCTCCCCCACTCCTTGACAGCGGTGAGATTAGGTCCTTTGTCCATCCCAGGCTCTTCTTGGCCTGTTTTGGCTGGATTTACTCCACACCCCTGAGCTGGAACGGCTCCCATCGGTGAAGTAAGTACCCTTTATACCTCTGCTGTAGGGGTTATAAGGGCCTTGGTTCATTACATTTCACGCAACATGCAGGGTGGGGCTCCTGGTGTTGCGGCGCATCCAGTTAGGCCAAACGGGTTAAAGCTTAGTCCCGTTATAGTTAATGCGGTTATGGGCAAGTGTCCCCAGGATAAGATTGAAATGCCTTTTTGGATTGCTGAGAAATTTGTCCAACTGGAGGCAGTATTTCCTAATACAACTTCTGTGGAGAAACAAAGGATTCTTACAATTAGTTTGCAGAAAGACTTAGTGCCGGAAGTAAATGACCGTACCACATGGGGTTTGTTTTTTGTGGCAGTCTATGATGATCGCCCCTCTGTTCCAAAACAGAATTGGAATAAGAATAAGAAACAGGGGAAGAAGCAACAGAAACAGCGGTCCCATCCCACCTCGCCAATATCTGCGTCTACTGAGCGCACTTTGAATGATTAAGTCACCTGATGGTTTTCAGGTTCCTGATCAACGTTCTCCTTGCTCTTTGCAGGATTCATCGGTCTCACCCACCGGTGGAGTAGACGGCGGCAGAGGAAGGGTTGCGAAGCAAGAGCAACACCTCAAGACGGACAGTAAAGGCAAGCAGGACGACTCTCCACGTCAGAGACCCCAGTTTCAGAAAAAGAAAGTTGCTGCTTTAACAGCAAGATATGCCACGGATAGTGAGAACACAGCTTCAGAACTTGACATGGGCACTGACGCTGTTGGACAGCGCAGCGGAGACTACCATAGTGTGCGAGGTGCTGCATCCACTTCTGAAGGTGACAGCAACTGACACGTTCGTTGTTGTTGAGACAGCTGACACTAGAGTGGCTCCCCCTGAAAGACTTTTTGAAATTGTCCTTTCAATTGAAGGTGACATACAACGTACTATAAAAGGGGTATATTGGGAAAATTTGACTACTACCTATGACATTTTATTGGTCGAGGTCAACTGGCCCCTGCCTTTTGTTTTAGCAGCTCCACAAGGGGAGGAGGTAATCCTCCCTAGTTTTGCGCACACGGTGCCGAAGGAGCAGGCTCTGCATTTTGCAGAAGATTGGGCTAATGTGCTTGCACTGGCTTTGTACTGTACTCACTGTGGATGGGACAAATGATCCCCTAGACATGAGATTCCCTTGCAGTCTATGCCACAGCCACAACCCCAATACCCATGCGACGTGAGGCGAAAGCTCCCGTAGCAGAAATCCTTGAGCAATTGGAATATCAAGGTGTGATTTAAACTTGTGTGTCTCTGATGAATAACCCTCTTTTTACTGTGACTAAGCCTGATGGCTTGTACCGTTTGGTATTGGATTACTGCCACTTGAACTCACATTGTCGTACGTGCGTGGTACAGAATACTCACAGTTCTGCTCTTGTGGATAGTCTTGTGCGCAAAATGTTTAAAACCACACTTGACATATCCTTCTTTGCCCACAATCTATGCTCTATTAGTAGTCAATGGATAGCTTTTACCAGTGGTGGCAAACAACGCCAATTCTGACGTTTGACTATGGGCTATAAAAATAGTCCAGGCATCTTTGCCGCCCGCATAGTCTCTCTTTTGGAGGGGCTCAACCCAGATGCTTGTTCGTATGTGGATGAAATTTATCTCACAGACGACAAATTATGGCCGCATCTGTGTCGTTTTGACCACATAATTTGCCATTTTGCGGACTTTGGCTATAAATTAAACTTTGCAAAATCGCACATTGCAGAGTACACAATGTTGTTCCTGGGCTACGAGCTCAACAATGAAGGTCGAGGTATGGCTCCTCACTTCCTGGAGAAATGCGCACAGCGGCACGCGCCTACAACACTGAAAAAACTACAGTCTTTGTTGGGCTTTTTGAATTTCGGGTGTACTTACATTCCCGATTATGCCCAATGTATCAAGCCTCTTTACTCTTTGGTACAACCTACTTTCTCCAAATCTTGCTGGCTGCCTGCTCATTCAGCCATCTTGCAATCTTTGCTGGCTGATCTTCTGGAATCTAAATTCTTATTGACTTGTGATAACCACACTAACCTGGTAATAAGAATCGTGCCTGGGGCGGTGGGTTTCATGTACCTGACCTTTAATGAGGGTGACACAGTCCCTATCGCTTACAAGTCACACTTGTACACTTTGGCTGAGTTGCGGTTTTCCACTGTGGAAAAAGTTTTGACAGCAGTGCAAATGGCAATTCTTAAAGAACATGCACTGTCGCAGGGAAAACACATTTTGGTTGTTACTCAGTATCCTGCCTTGGAGGCAGTGAAAAAAGCCAGTGTACCAAATTCAAAGACTGCACCCGAGGTGGATACAATGGGCCACGTCCTTGACATCTCCGGATGTCACGCTCATTTTTGAATGCTCTTTGCAGATTCGGGAGTTTTTGCATTATGAATTTGTTCATCTGCTCCTCTGACCATGCGACCACTGGAGGAGTTCCATTGTATCATATGCACTGACGGTTCAGTGCAACTGGCTACGGGTTCAAGGCACGCCTATTCTTCTACCTGCGCAATAGTGGTTGGTACTATGGTGGTTGGTGAATTCAAGTCCGATGTCGTGCATACACAGACATTAGGGGACTGTACCGCCCAATTGGCAGAGCTTCGTGCTCTGATGCTTGCATTGGAGTACGTGGATCCTAGTGTGACTACTCTTGTCGTAAGTGACTCTTACTACTGTGTTCAATCATACAATGACTCCAACGGTCACACAATAAAACATAAAATGATCTGGGTTCGAGTGGCTAAACTTAAAGAATGGCTCCCACTCGCGTTTGTGATTCATACTCTTGGTCACCAGCGTGTTGGAGTTCACGCTGTTGGCAATAGTCTTGCCGATGAAGTGGCCAAGACAGCAGTTGGGACATACACAGTAGCAGCAGTTACACGTTCCAAAAGTAAGATTGGTGATGACATATTGGCAGCTATTGCCCCATCAGAGAAGGGAGGTAATTTCCCAAAAGGGTTCCCTTCTAAATACTTCTATCATTTAAGTCCTGATAAAGTTCCTTATGTGAGAATTATCGACGTTGGTGACAGGTTGATTCCCAACGCGCACTACTGGCAGACTTTGATTACAGCAGCTCACGAGGGCATGGCCTCAGCGCATGCCGGCGTGCCATCTACTGTATCTCTCTAACAACAGCGTTACTGGTGGCGTGGATTGTACAAACAGATGCGTGATTATGTCCTTCATTGTAACATTTGACAGCAGATTAAACCTTCTACTGCTGCACGCCCGCCCCAGAAAAAGTTGTACATATCTAATAAACCACTTGGGTGTGTTTATTTAGATCACTGCAGTCCTTTCTCCTCTGATACTGCGCATTAAAACATCTTAGTAGCAGTTGATTCTTGGACGCACTTTGTGTGGGTGTGGCCCCAAAGGAGTGCTGATTCTCGAACTGTCGTATGGGATTTGCGTGTCTTTGTGGGAATTTTTGCATGTGGTACCTTCCATTTGACCCAGGGTCCGGCGTTTGCCTCTAAGGCATACAAGGATGCCATGAGGTTCATTGGGGGTCCAAGTCAAATTTTCGTCTCCATATCAGCCTGAGGGCAACAGTGTTGTGGACTGGATGAACCGTGACTTAAAGCAATCCTTGACAGCTAGGGTATTAGGTACAGGCTGGAACTGGACAGCCCACTTCAATAGCGGTCAGCGTGCAATTAATAATCTCCCTACAAGGTCTCTGGATGAGCGGACCCCATATGAGATGCTCTTTGGTATCAAAATGTTTGTTCCGGACTTTGAAGGTCTAGACCAAGCGGTGACTGCCGCTCCCTCTGACGTAGATGAACATTGTACTGTTTTCCAGAATCTACAAAAGACCCGTGTCTGTCTTGCAAAGGAACATTTACCCTCCACATCTGATGCTGTGTTGCAGATCCCGGTAGTTGGCTAGATACCCCAAGTTGGTGAATTGGTCCAAGAAAAGGTTGCAAACAAGGAGTTTGGCCCCTCATATCGTGCTCCAGTTCCTGTGCTTGGCGTGCAGGATACAAGAACAGTCATTTTACCTCCACTTCCTGGTCAGAAGGAAAACAGGTACATCTCCATTGACAATGTCAAACTACACAGAGAGGCCGATTCTTATTAATATGACACCTGCGGTCTCTTGTCCAGCTATGCTGCGAAACTTTGTTCTGGTCCCGACAACTGCTGCCGGACCTGATGTTGCCATCATGATGACTACAGTTACGAATCCTTCAATGAATCCACAGGCTGCTGAGCCTCTTGATGATTATTATTTATTTGTTATTATTATTTGTGTGTTTTATAAAGCGCGCAGCTACCCCAATGGGGTGTCCCGGTGCTAATGCTCAGGATACTGGATCTTACCGGAGGATACGATTAACAGAAAAGAAAGGTCTTAAGAGATTTACGGAATGGCAGTTCCTCTTGAATCATGCGCAGAGAGATTGGAAGTTTGTTCCACCGAGAGGAAGCACACACTTGAAATGTTCTTCCGTCAGAGCGTACTTTTTTAAGTCTGGGAGTTGCAAGTAGTAGCTTGGAATTGGAGCAGAGATTTCGGGAATTACTATAGGGACGAAGGCACGATGAGAGATAGGCAGAACCGCGTCCTTTTGTGGCCCGGTGAGCCAAAGTCAAAGCTTTGAACTCCACCCTTTTGTGGATCGGTAGCCAATGTAGGTTTCGCAAATGAGGGGAGATAGGTTCTCGGAGAGAGATGCCACAGACTAGCCGAGCAGCTGCGTTTTGGACTATCTGCAGTCTGTGGCACAGACCTGAAGATAATCCAAGGTATAAACCATTGGCATAGTCCAAATGAGATGTAATAAGGGCCTGAACAATTGTTTTTCTGGTTTTACTGGGTAAGTAGTTGATGAATTTTATTATCAACCTAATTTTTTGGAAACAGGCTGCGGAGAACGTATGAATTTGGCAATGGAAAGAAAGACACGTATCCCATCTAACGCCCAGGTTTCTTACTGATTCCTCAGGGAGGGGAGCGGGACTCAAATCCACCGGCCACCAGAGGTTCGAATCCAAAGGAGAGGGTTGATTAAAGAAAAGAACCTCAGTCTTTCCTGCGTTCAGTCTCAAAAAGTTGTCATCCATCCAGTTAGCAATGTCTCCGAGACAATTTTTCAGGGGATCAAAGGTGGTCAGGTTAAAATCATCGTAGGGAAAAAGAAGCTGGATGTCATCAGCGTACGATGTCATCTTAATTCTAGTCTGGGATATTAACTCAGCCAGGGGGAAAAAGTAAACGTTAAATAGGAGGGGACTCAGTGGGGAGCCCTGCGGCACTCCCCATTTAAGTGGGCGACTTGTAGAGGTGTAGGGAGGGGTAAACACTTGTTGAGTGCGATTGGACAAAAAAGAAACAATCCAATTGAGTGCTTTGCCCTGAAAGCCTATGGCACTGAGACGGTTGAGCAAGATCGGGTGGGAGACGGTGTCGAATGCTGCGGAAAGATCCAGCAGCACCAACACCGCTCTAGAACCCTTATCCAGTGTCCACCGCACGGAGTCGACCATCTCTATCAGGGCCGACTCAGTACTGTATCCGGACCGAAACCCGTGTTGGGAATTATGAAATAGGCCATTTGATTCGATGAAGCCTGCGAGCTGTTGGTGCACCAGTCTTTCAAGGATCTTAGCTGGGGCTGGAAGTAAGAAAATGGGCCTGTAGTTAGCCGGGTTATCGGGGTCAGCGTTGACCTTCTTCAGAATGGGAACAAGGAGGGCATGTTTCCATGACTCTGGATAAACACCGGTACGCAGAGAGGCATTCCAGACACTGTTAAGGTGGGAATTGAGAAGTATAGCAAGGGCTTTGTATTGTTTAGCCGGCCAGGGGTCGTTAGGCGACCCTGACTTGCATTTGTATAGTTCTTGGAGGGAACGATCTTCGGTGATTTCCTAAAATTCAGCAAAGATTGAGGTTGGTGCTGAGGTTACCGATGACACTTCCCTGAAATCATGACTATCAGTAATGGGGAAGGAGTCATAGATTAAGGCTATTTTCTCCTCAAAGTAATCGGAGAGCCGTGTGCCAAGAGTTTGGGACACTGGTGGTCGCCGGTTAAGAGCCTGTGGTTCAGTGAAAGTTTTGACCGTTTTAAAAATCTCCCTGGAAGAGCCATGAGCCTGACTGATTTTTTCCGAGAGGTAACATCATTTATGATTTATAATCATTTTCCGATAATCTTTTAGAGAGGCTCTGTATTTTAGTTTACTGTCTGCTGAATAGGACAGTCTCCAGCTGCGTTCAAGAGATTTACATGCAGACTTACATTTACGCAGGTCATCAGAATACCAGAGTGCTGCAGGGGCTGAGCGACAGGTTTTAATAGGCCGAAGTGGGGCAATAGAATCGATGGCTGAAGACACCCAAATATTAAAAATGTCTAGACGGGAATCCAGGTCTAAGGCACCTGGTGGTTCAGCAGAGGGGAGATGATCCAATAAACATTCCGATGAGATCTTACTCCAGTTTCTGCCAAACTCCTTAGCCAGTATCCTAGGAATGTCTAGTAATAACTTCCTATCCACTCTGGATGACTGTGGATTAATTCAACTGGTTACTCTTTCCACACATAGGGCTGGACATACGTTGGACCTTATCTGCTCTAACCTCCCTGATATTACAATCGGTGACCCTAGTCCAGTGATCTGGTCCGATCACTACTTTATTCCTTTCTCTATTTTAGTGCTCCACCGGGATATACCTAGGATGATACTGAGTACAGTTATCCCACAGATTTATCCATGCGTGATTTAGAGACCTGTGTGGCTAATCAACCACGTTTTTCATGTGACACTGACTCTACCAGATCAAAGTCTCCCTCAAAAGTTTAAATTTTTGCTATTTGTTTCAAAAACATTTTTTGATTCCTCCTTGGACTTCCATTTGGCTGGTGCTTTTTTCAATTTTTTTGTTTATGTCCATTGGATTTGTGGTGTATTTTTTCCGTCTTGTGAATGGCCACTATGTTATAGAAAGAACTACAATTAGATTAATTGATGGAACTTTGACCCCTCACTCCTCGCCATACAGAATGAAGAGGGACCAGACTTTCATGACTATCACTGCTTGGCCTGTATTAGATGGGATTGTATGGGATGCTATAAAATCTCAGATTCACGGACCCACAGTGGTTATTAATGTCCCTAATGTACTTCGTGTTTCAATGGGGGATGTGGTTAAACAAAATACATGCTCTGAAGATTGGGACGTCCAAGCCGTAGAGGATCTTTTTTCTGATTTGAAATATTACACTGCTGAAGATTTGTACTTAGATTCTGCTAAATATGCTGATTTGTTCTGTTACCAACACTATGGCAATCCTTTTCTGCACAAAGCAAACACATTTAAAAATGTAGTTAATTACACACAATGGGAACATTGTCCCGCTACCGTTGAAGGAAGCTCTAAAGCTCTTTTGAAAAAGTTTTCTTACTTTACAGGTTTTAATCAATCACACCCTGATGCATTTTTGTTTAAGATGACTGAAAAGTCTTCTTCCAAAGTTAGACTTACCCACACTAAGTTATTATATTCAAAGTCCTTTATCGACCAAGTGGTTGTATGAGACTATGAGCTGTGGAAAGATACTATTGATCTTAAATCTGTTTGGGGTTCTAAAGATTGGCACTGAAGCTTTGCATCGTGCATGTCTCATCCCGAACCATATGTTGTTTCTGAATTCTACTATTTCACAAACCACCTGCTTTGGATTGGCAACTTCTAAAAAATTAAATGCTTCTTCTGTTCCTGATTTGGGAGAATACTCCAATTGGAATAATCACACCAGTAGGTCCCTTAGTGAGTTACAGACTCATTTACAAAATTTGTCCTTTAACATTTCCAGTTTGAATCCCCAAGACTGGTTATAATGGCAAAAAAGTGCACATTCGTGCCAACATTGTTTTCTGGGTTTAACACCTGGCTATATACAGTTTAGGGTGGTTCCCCGTTTTGAGAGTGACCATTCTGTCACTACCTATTATGTAGGAAAGCTATGTCAGTCCTAGTTCAAGCACTCCACCTTAGCGTCAGTTAAACTCCATTTGTCTAAATTGACTGACGCCGTTGACTTGAATTACTTTGTAAAAGGTCCTGCAACAGGCAGGTCCAAAAGATGGATTTATCCAGTTTATAACAAAGTTTGGAAACTGTCCCAAATTAAAGCTGCTTCTAGGTTAAGAGCTATTGAGCAAGCTAATTTAGAAAAGGTGCATCCAGTTGTAGATAATAGCATTAATAAACTTTCTTCCCGAATTTACACATTAGATAATATCGTTTCTTCTGTTGTTGATATTGTGCAAGATGAAGTCCCAGTCCTGTATCATGGTCAAAATCAATTGCGTTCTATTACGCAGTTCACATGGACTTTACAAACGTTGAAGGCTGGGAATGTGCTTTGGGACTATATGAACACTTCTTCACTGTTTTTACCATTTAATTTGACTGTTAAATAACAATTTATGTCAATGAAAGATGCTATATTTTTTCTTTTGCTCATATTGAAAAGTAAGAACCCTTACCATTTTCTGTGGCCGAGACAAATTCTACAGTGTAGCTTATTCATGGTGTTGGACCTGGCCCTCTTGGCAGGGTCATCCCTAAACTTTTTGCCTTCCTCCAATACTCTCTCTGACCTATTTTGTTGGTTTAATGACTCTGGGCACTTTGCCACTGCTGACCAGTGCCAAAGTGCATATGCTCTCCCTGTGAAAAGTGTACATGTGATTGATGTCCATGATTGGTTCATTGGATTTACTGTTAGTCCCCAGTAAAGTGCACCAGGAGTGCCAGGGCTTGTAAATGCCAATACTGCTAGTGGGCCTGCAGCGCTGGTTGCGCCACCCACAGAAGCAGCCTTAAAATGTGTCTAGGGTCTGCCATTGCAGAACCTGCGTGCAGTCTGGTACTGTCATGCTGGCTGGGCAAGTGCACACACTTGTCAGCCCCTAAACCTTCCCTTAACTTCATATTAGTCACCCCTATGGTAGGCCTGAGGGCAGGGTGCATTGTAAGTGTAAGGTAGGACATGCCCTGATGTGTGTGGCATGTGCTAATAGTGAATTACTGCCAAATTCGTTTTTCACTATTGTAAGGCTACCAGTTCCTTTAGGCCAGATGGGCTGCTGGAATTATTACACTCTATAATCCCAGCAGGCTCAGGGAACATGGTAGAAATTAATGTTTAGTATGCCTGAAATAATAAAATACTTCTTTTAGTAAAGTTTATTTTAATATCCTGTGTTTGCAAATGCTACTTTTAGAAAGCTAGCATTTGCTTGTCTAACCATTTCAGCCCGCCTCTGCTTTTGTGTGTATCTGACTGTCTGAGTTGTGTGAGTGACAGGACTGGGAGTTGACAGGTGGTGAATAGCAGGATGACACCTTAGTGGGGGGTGGGAGTTTCCCCTGAATGATGCATCAGGCTGTGCTCTGCCTCCACAATGCTGGCTTCGCCCTCCTGGGGAGCGACTGATGACTCAGCCTGCACCTGGCCCAGGAAGGACCGAAGCTTGTCAACAAAGTGCTCAGGCTGCCCCTGTCCTCACAATGCTGGCTCCGCCCCCCTGGGGAGCGGCTGATGTGCCTGCCCTCACACTGAATGCAGAAGCAGAAGTACCCACCACAAGTGCTCAGAGGCTGAGAGCAGTTAGGCAAAGGCCCCCCTGGCCTGTAAGAACAAAAGAAACTGGGTATAAAAGTAGGAGCCCTGCTCCTTGTAAATTAGATCCTGTTTGCGCTACAGAAGAAACTCTGCCCGAAGAGAAGGACCTGGAAGGACTACAAGGAGGAGTGCTGTCTCTGGCCTGTGTCTGGTGCCTTGCTGCAGAAGGAGAGGAAAAGAAGAGACTACAAGAGACTTTTGCTTTTATTGAACTTTGTGTCAAACTCTGCTGAAAGATCTCCAAGGGCTTGCCTGTGAACTTGCCCCCTGACCAGCGCCCCAGGAACAGTGGGCGCTACCCCTCTGAAGAAAGCTGCTGCTGGCGTGTGCTGTGTGTCTCTACAGCGCCGAGTGAAGGAGATTTGAGAGCGCTGTGCCCTCCGCCACGCTCTCTAACAATTCGTGCAGCCGTGCCCCTCCCCGGACCACCGTGACTGTGGCCTGATCGTGTGCCAGCTCCAAAGTTAAGACCAGCCCCACGCTGGTCCGAGCGCCGTGACTGTCTGCGCTGAGCCGCGCTCACAAAGGAAAGGTAGGACCTGTCCGGTCCGAGCATCGCCGCCTGTTTGACCCCCGAGGTACAGGCCGCCCCGCCTCGTAACTTGGGCGCTGAGACCCCCTGGCCCCCGCAGCTGGGAAGTGACTCGCTGCCGGGCCCCCGCCTGATCTGTGCACCACGCCTCGTGGAGTGCACCCCCCTCAGCCCCGCCTGCTGCAGCTTCCCCCTTCAGCGACCGAAGCGAACCTTGCTGAGAGAACCCTGTCCCGTGAACGCACCGCCATCCCGGGTGCCCTGTGACCTGCAGCTGAGACTCGCAGGCCGCCGCACCCCCAAGGAAGACAACGCGACGTGGGACAGCTCCCCTGGCAGCCGTCCGCTCCAAGATCTCCAAGGAATTGACAAGGTACTGTGTCTTTGCCCCCTCGCGGTGCGAGCGTCCTGCAACTTGAGCTCGCACCGCGCTGTGTGAACTCGGGCGCCCCGGGAGCCTCGCAGCTGCTGTCTGCCCTACAGCGCGAGCCGCCCCTGAGTCAGAGGCTCGCCCTGCTTCTGGCCCCCGAGGCCCCTCCTGACGCTCCCTGTGGCCCGCGGCCCTCTCCCCTCGAGTCGAGCCCCGAAGGGTGACTAATTACCAGAGCGGACCCGGCCGTGCCTTTCGCGGCCCACGCGGGAAGCGTGAGCTTTGGCAGGTCGGGCCCGATTTTCGCCGAGGAAGCGAGCGGAGGCGGGGGGAAGCGCATTGAGGCGCTAGAAAACACTGAACCTTGATAAACCTGGGCAGAAGGCCCAAAACATTGCATTTTGAAGACACTGTGACTTTTTAAGAGTAACTGGAACCTCGCATTTCTTAAGTAACGAAGACTGTATTTACAAGCCTGATTCTACAACAAATATATAAAGAGAATATATTTTTTACAAATACAGTTTGGTGTCATTGTGTGGTGGGTTGGTTGTGATGGTATGATATTGCAAATGTTTAACCCTATGTACCCCAGAGATTAGCCTAGACTACTTGCGCCACACTACCTAGAGGGTAAGCAGAGGTTGTTCTTGAAGGTAACCCTTAGCCCTGACGTGGAAGAGAGGGTCCCTGCTTGTCGCCAGTGCTGCACTGCGCCAACCAGAGACTCCCCTTTCCAACACATGGGTTAATAACGTTACCTTCCCGCTATTTAAATTTGAAGCTTGCATGAAACACTATGCCATAGGCAGGTATGAACCATTGGGTAGTGCATACTTCCATGAGGTTTGGTCTCTTCCGTTCACCTATAGGTGTCTGAGGGAGGGTAAAGAAGTTTACAGAAAAGTTGAAGATTGCACTTCCCCCCCTGATCACTCATTGGTCTGTAGGAATATATATTTGCTCGGTTCCTGTAATTCAGATGCCCTATTTGGCCTGTATTTTAAAGGGACACCCGAACTGGCTATTACACCTACTTTCACGTTATTAGCAAACAGTAGTTATTTAATGAAGAGTGCTGTGGTATGCTGGCAGGGATTCTGTACATAGTAACTGTTTCCCAACGTGTTGTCTGTTTTAAGAATGTCGTGTTTCCTCCTCCACATGGGAAGCTCGATATATCCATCTGGCCTTCCATTCCGACCTTGAAAGCAGAGTTCAACAAGATGAGTCAAATGAGGGCTCTTTTGTCTCAAAAAGAATTCGCCCTTACATCTGCGTGTGAAACATTCGTCATTCGCGTGGCTAATACTCATACCGAGGTACATGCCTTATTAAATACTGATCTCCCCCTGTATTTTGGGGCAGTTGATTCACACTATATTCAATGCCTCCTCGACCACGGGCTTGGCACACTTTTTTAAAGTAGTACGTTCTGGCCTTGTGACCTCATTCCAAACTATATTCGGTGTGATACCAACATTTTTTCATTTTATTTTTTCCAGCCTCTTTGGCGGTTTCCTGTTAATTCTCGCCTTGACTGCTGGTGTACTGCTGTTGATTTGCTTACTCCGAAAAGGTTGCACATTCTGTGCCCCATGACAATCTGCCCCGGCTGCTCCAACTTCGTAACCAGATGCTTGAATACTATGGATCGCTACCTCTGGCGACTCTGAGTGTGGCGTATGGTTTATCTTTCCGGTTTTCGTACTTCACATGCGTGCAGCCAGTTTTCCACTGTCTGGATTGCAGTTTTGAATGGGCTCTGGATTTGTGTCTCTGCAACACGGTGTCTCCTAAACCATTATATGATCTACTAATGAGCCCCTTAGTTGCTCATGAAATAGACTGTTCTGGAGTCGGGATTATGGCCTGCGCAGCGGCCCATAGAATCCTAGGCAATTGGATATATGGACTGCTGCCACTGATTTCTTGGCGCGCATTTATCTCGAAGAACACCAGAGTTGTCCTCTAATGGTGCTAGAGGCTCCGGCTGTTGAGGAACATGTGTGTTCTTTTCCATTGCTAAATTGGATGGCTGAATTGTTCACTGACGAAAACAACGACTTCCTGTTGGAGGCGGTTGCAACGTACTGTGGCTATATGCTGTTGGATTGAAGTGAAACTTTTTTCTCTGCTTCATGGACACGTAATGGACTCGTGATTTTTTTCATTCATTTCTTTTTCTTCTTTACTCTTTTTAGGTATGTTAACAACTTGCACCCCTGATGGGTTTTGTAATTTTTCTGGTTACTAATTCGGATTGTACTCCAAATTATTCAGTTTGGGGAAATTTTGAACTGGGTTCTCTCTCACTCAAACTTGAACTCTGCGTTCTAGAAATTGCCCCGCTATTGTGCGTTCTCCGATCAAGGGAGGGTGTAGTGAGGGCTGGGCCTTATTGCGTGCATTGCTATTTTAGCATAGGCTTATTAGAAGTTTAAACGCCATTTTACCTTTTCGCTGCTTTTGCACACGACACTACACATAAATGTTGTTGTAAGTTAGGCTGCGTGAAATGCTTCACACGAGAATGGCTTGTTTTTAGCATCCCGAGACTTACATTGAGACTCTAGTCTGCACACAGTGTTCTAAAGCCTCCAAGATTATCATAACAAGGTAGCTGTTGTTCGGGCTGATCGGCTCACGTTTTAGCCATAACATACATGCAGCTGCCGCCAACGTGATTCTGGTGCCTTTATTAATGCACTGTAAGCATGATTTCAGGCACTTGGAAGACTCACGTTTTTCCAGAGAGACAGAGAGCTCTTGCAGATCCTGATGTGATACATTCCTGCTGATCCTAGAGGTATGGGGTCACCCGCACAAGCCTAAGAGACCTTCTATATTTTATAAAACATAGTTCCTATCTAGGGAGGGTGTTATATTAGGCAATATAAGACCAGTTTTCACCATTATTGTAATATGATTGTAGGGTATCATGTATATAGAATTGATTTTCTTATTTTAATTGTTTGTATATGTTATGTAAACATTTTTCTATATATTGATTCCAAGAAACATTATTCGAAATATGAATTTGAAATGAAATAAAAAAAATTAAAAAAAGATGAATACTAAATAAGCAATTGTAACAATGCTGACCATATTATTTCTGATTGTATGTCTGCTTATATTAGCAAAAATACTGCATCTTAGAGCACGTCGTTAAAATAAATATTTTAACTTTGCCTCTGTCTCTTTTTACTCCTGTTGTGGACTGGTATGAGAGTATAACGAAAGAGTGATCTTGCTTCCCACCATTCCTGAGTATAACCTAAGTCCCATGTTCTGGGTTTTCTAATCATTGGTTCCTTTGCTATAGGATGAAGAGCTAATGTGACACTGATGCTAGCTGGTTAGGGTTTCCAGGCACTGAGGTGAGTTTTTGGTACACCACAATTCACTGAGGTCCTGGGTCTCTGTGCTAGGAGCTGAATCCCTGCAACACATTTTCTAGTGGCTAAGTGGATTTTTACGAGATTGACCTTGAGACCCACTGAGCCTAATGAGTCCAAAACATTACATAAGGTTGTATGACAGAGGCAGTCATGGCTGAACCACGCATGCCTCTACAACGCAGTTCCAACCTCAAATGCGACTTAACCATGCATTTGTTTACTATGTATGCCTTTACAACGATTTTTGTTGCAAAGGTTTGACTGCTAAATGAATATGTGTGGTAATTTCAAAACCAGCAAATCCAACTAGCTCCACTCAGAAACATTAGATGCAATCCCATAGGCCCCAATGCAGGCGATTTGCTTTTTCCAAACTAGGTCCAAAACCACCCTTACTGTGGATCGATTTTCCCCAAAATGTTCATACACACAGCAGGCATCCCCAACCATCAGAAGCCGCATTCACCTGGAGCGACTGAAACCACCCCAAAAATATTTCTCAAGAACCTCCAAAATGGGCCCATTGGGTAAAATTGGGCACCAGCATCTCAGAAACAATTGCTTTTCTACTAGTTCCACTTGTTCGATCCTTTGCAAACTTGGAGGGACACAAGTCCCACTTGTCCCCAAATACCTACCAAGCTGCATCCGATCGATTCACAGGAATGGGTATGACTTTTGACCTAAAAAACCCCACCTGCACCCATTCAAAAACAAGCAAAATTCAGCCAAAACAAGTCAAAAACCAAATTTCAGCCAAACCTTGCTAACTCCTATATGTGCAAAACTGAAATGGCCCCTGAGTCCTAACTCAAGGAGCCCTAACCCAATCCAACCTTAAGCCCTAAAAACTACCCTGACCACCCCCCCAAAACCAACTACTCCACCCCCAAACCCCACCCCAGCCCCTCTACCTGTCCGCGTTGACCTTTCTTTCTTAACGCTTCCTTTTCATCTCCCTGCCTATCCAACATTCAGACCGCGCACTGCCTTAAACATGCATATGTGTGGTTAAGGTAAACATGGTTCCGCTTGCAGGTAAACGACATGCCTGTCTCAGACCGCGTTATTAAGGCAGTTACCATTGTATACGTGTTGTAGATGTGTACTCTGGAACCCATAAAGGATTAGTGTTGAATTAGTATAGTGGAATATGGAATTTGAGAAGTGAACATGTTAGACTGTTATTTGGATTGAAAAGGATAGTGGTGGGATAGTCAAGGTTTTTTTGTGAGGTCATAGCAGTAGGAGGAGGCTTTTGGATGGGAAGAGTCAGAGAGAAGAGTTTAGAAAGGTTTGCTTTGGGGATCGGTATAGTAAAAGATGTCAGATGATGTCCGCGTTGACCTTTCTTTCTTAATTGCTTATATTGTTTGCTTGTTTAGGGCGGCAGGTGTATGAGTCAGGGGTGGTGGTGCAGCAGTGGGTCACGTAGTAAGATTCTTAAATTGTCCAGTGGATGAGAGGCGTTTGGAGGAGTGTTGCTGTGTTGCTGTATCTTTGTTAGGTGTGGTAGAAGAGAGAAAGCTTGGCATTGGAGTTTGTTCCTTTATGTTGTTTGAAAAGCCGGTGTATGTTTGTATTTTGTGATGGTAGGTATTGAGAGGTGTTGCGCTTTGAAGATTTTGTTGTGCTGGTGTGTGTGATGTTTTGTTTTTGAGGAGTATTGGAAAGGGGTTCTGGTGTATTTGTTTCATGTGATGGATTTGTTTGTATAGTATTGTTTATGAGTGGATGTTGTAAGGTAGAGCGGTGGTGATGAGTGTATGAGTAGAGTGGATGTTGTGTGTAGGAGGGGATGAAGTAGAGGTAAGAGTATTTGTCTTTCTCTTAGACTGGTTTGTTGCAAGAGTTAAAAAGTGTGGTGCTGTGCAGTGTATGTGTTGTGCGTTAGTGTTAAGGTAGAAGGAAGAGGAGGGTGTTGGTTGGACAAATGATGGAAGGGTGATTATATGTTTGTTAGTGAGATACAGTGGTCTGATAGGGGTATTTAGAGCAGGGAGTGCATGTCTGAATGGAATGTAGTTATGTATGGTGTTGAATGGTGTTGTGTTAGTGATGAATGGATTGGTTAGTGGTATAGGATAGAATTGTATACTGTTTGTAGGTGACGGTGTGGTAGTTGGGCTAGGAGGGTGTGCAGATGTTTTTTGGTTTGTTTTGTAGTGTATACTGGTAACATTGGCATGTGCATAGGGTTTTGAGTCATGTACATTTGGTGTGAGTGTGTTACTCTGTTTGTGGATGTGAATGGTGTAGGGTGGGTATTCCTGAATGGGAAATTGGGCAGCATTTCTGGCCCTAGTCCCGACCAGTCTCGAACAAGCTCAAACAGGCAACAGCCCTTTCCTCTATGCGCTTAAACTCGATGCCTAGGCTGAGAGGCCCTAAGCCAGGACTTTTATAGCCCTATTAATCTTCAGGCTACAAGAATCTCCAGCCTCCAGCATCTTGTCCTGCCAAGAACAGCGTCCTCACCGCATACTCTGCACCACGGGCTTTCATCTTTGGTAAGCTGCTCGAGGTCCTCTTGTGACTCCTGTGCCTTCGGCCTGTAGCTCCTCTCGAGAGTCTTCTTCTCCTTCAGTGGGCTCCCCTGCCTGCTCTGGACCAGCTATGACACTCCTGCTTATGTTGTGTCCCTTGGACCTTGCTGGCCCAAACGTTGCTCCTTCTTTGCTTTCTATGCATGTTGCACCTGCCAAGGCTTGTTAGTCCTACTGCAGGACACTGAATCCCTGGTTCTTCACTTCCGACGGGGGACAGCTTGTGCATGGCTCCTGATCTTCCTCAGTGTCTCCTGGTCGCCACAACTGCCGTGACAAGGTCACTGTCATTACTCCTAAACCTTCTGACATTGGTGGGTACTGCTCTTCCGTGCCTCCTGTCTCCTCTTCAAGAATCCCCCCTTGGATTCCACCGGACTATTGCCAAGCCTTCGCTAACGGCATCTTTTCTGAAGTCTTACATTGAGTCTCCTGGTCCAAGTCCTGACTTCGGTCACAGTTCACATTCCACTTTTTTAGGATATGGTTCGGTGTTTCCCTGGAGACCACTGTAGTTTGTGCTACTTATCTTATTTGCAATTGAAGTATTGTTGTGTATTTGTGGGTAGGAAATAAACCAATGTGTTAGTGAGTGTTGTGTGGTAAATAAACACTTTTATATATACACTTTGTGGTTATTTTTCATTTAACCTACAACCAGTCACACTCCACAGGGGTCCCTTGAGGGGGTTGTAACTGTCCTGTATAATACAGCACTGACAGAGCCCATCCTGCCCTCAAGGCCATTTCTTACCTAAACTCTCCTCATGCATGCAGTTTGTGAGAGGCAGGGAGTGATGGAGAACAGCTGGTGGAGAGGGAGGGGCGGCCTGGCACAGAGGGTAGACAGCCTGAGGGAGGGCTGCACAGCCTGGCACAGATGGTAGACAGCTGGAGGACAGGGAGGGGTGGCCAGGCACAGATGGTAGACAGCCTGAGAGCGATGCGGCCTGGCACCGAGGGAAGGCAGCCAATGGAGAGGGATGGCCTGGCACAGAGGGTAGACAGCTAGTGGAGAGGACAGGCCGGTCTGGCAGAGTGAGTAGACAGCCTAAGGGAGGGGAGGCCTGGCGCAGATGGGGGAAAGGGAGGGGCGGTTTGGCAGTGAGAGTAACTGTTGTACATATAAGTAGTTTTATCTACTACCATGCTACTCTCATGCCTTATGCAACTTACTTTGCTCTATTGTAAAGTGCACTGACACCTCTGGGTAAAGTTTGTGTTATATAGCGACGCATAAATGAATAAAGAGAGAGAACACAACATGTGAGGAGCGATGCACGGAGTGTAGACTGTCTGGGGCCAGCCTGTGTGAGTCCTGCACTGAGGGCACAGCAGGGACCACAGACACTGTTATTCCCCTGGACACGCGGCACTGAAGCACGTACATCGGTTAAGAGGAATTTGATCATGAACAAGTGCGCATTGCACGATATGATGAATAACAAGTGCTCTTGCATGGAACAAGACGTATGTGTAGTAATGCCACCTACAACTGCGCATGCATATTACAACTCGTCATAGTTGCGCACGCACGTAGAAAATACATTGTTCCTATAGTAGAACTTGTAGAAGTATTGTGTTTTGTCAAGATGTAGAGACTGTGTGGACAGCCTTGCAGAGAGGGCGCAGCCTCTAAAGAGTCTAACTCTTTAGATACAACCTGTGCCGTTAACACCGTTTTCTTCCAGACATGGGAATTCTACGGCAGGACAGGAGGTGAGGTTATGCATATCTTTCTTCACTCTTTACTAATAGCAAGTTCAAAGATAAAAGTAAAAACAACACTGCAACAATACTACAACTCCCATGAACCACAGGGAGTAATCATGGTCACCAATAGTCAAATCCATTAACAGTACGATAGTCTAAATAACACAACACATCGCAGGCCTTCCTCTTTCTTCACTGCATGACGTCAGTTAAGTCGCCTTCAGATTCCTTCCTGACTATTGTTAGATGGATAGTGGGGATTTCTGGTGCAGCGTTATTGATTTGACTGCTTATTTAAAAAAATTGTTGCCTTTCTACATGAGCTTTCACATAGCTTTGTTTTGTTTTAGTTACAGCCTCCTTGCTTCAGGCTCCATGCGCTGTAGGCAAACCGCCCACAGGTGTCTACCTAGTACAGCGCTGGTGCGCTACATGGCACTCTTTCGCACTTCCCAACCCATTCATGACACCGCAGAGCAGCTCTGTCAGCGCTCCAGCAGCACGTACTGCTGAAGAGAGGTGAAGCGTACTCCCGCTGTGTGCCTCCTCTCTTCAACCCTCACCCGACACCACGGAGGCGGTAAGACAAACAGGGCTAAGCCTAATTAAAACTTTTGTGTGGTGCAGGCAAGCAGCGTACACCCCTGAAATTGGTTACTGCCTGGAACACCACTTCGGAGCACCAGCGAGGGGGATGCCCATTTATATACCTTAGGACGTATTGGTGCTCTCACCCTTAAAGAAGATGCAATCCTAGAGAGAACACGACTATGCACCCTCGTGTGCCTAGGAGGAGGTTTGGCCCCCACAATGACACCTTCCTGCAGAGATGGATAAGTTCTTTCCCCAAGCCATGTCTCATAGCCATATCATAGGATCTGCCCTTCTGCAGTAGAGTGTTGCCAAACTGTCGGCCTCTGATTACAGAGGTATACTTGGGGACGGAGGGGCTGGGCCTGGTGTGGTGATCTCAGTCCCCACACGCAAGGCTGGCAAGCATAACAGGGGGCACATGGAAGGCTTTAGCTGTTTGAATGAAGTCTTCCACAAGAGTGCGTGCACGCTTAAGATGCACCCTACCGGTAGGAAGAAATACCCGGAGAAATGGGCGATGACGTCTCAATGGATTTTGATCCCAAATAGGGGTTCCCCGATACAGGTGAGGGTGATGTTGAGGATGACAAAGCCTCGTACGATGAGGCACAAGACTTGGGCAGATTCTGGCACCCACATTCAACCTGCTCAGACTCTGCTGAGGGAGACAATTGGCCTAGTGACATGTTTAACACAGAAGGAATCTATCCACCACGCTCCGCAGAGTGTGTCCCGGAGAAGAAAGGGGCGGTGTATGTGGCGAGCAAGAGCCGCCAGCCTCTCAGTAAAGAAGTTAGGGCAAGCCTAAGGGTGGAATGTCCCAGACCTTTCCTTCGCGAGATGGTGACAGCAACCCCAGAGATAAATCCCAAATGATGCACCTTTCTCGCTAAGTACATGAGGGATCCTAAGAAAGGGGTAGACAGGTCATGGCGAGCCTGCCAGGACAAACTCCGGGACGTAGTGGGGCCTTTAACCAAGCTCATCAAACTAGCAGAACAGGCTAGACAGTCAGAGAATCCTCTTCCCACAGAGGACGTTGCATGCTGGGCGCAGAGAGCGATCTGCCTCCTGGGCAATGCCAACTGCGCCCACTCAGCAGAACAATGCTGCTCCCTTCTAATCAAAATCAACCCAAAGCTGGGAGAACCTCTAATCTCAGAGGCAGGCCCGATAGCACAGGTTACCTTGTTCGGCGACCCTTTTGTCAAAGAACCAGGAAAGTTCGTCGCCATGTTCTCAGCCCTCGACAAAGCTCAGTCTTCAATAAAAAATATCTTCCTGGCGAGGGTTATTGGAGGGGCCAGAAGAGGCAGGGGTTGCTCCTCCAGAAGCCAATCATACCAAGGTCCTAACAGTGCCCATGCGAAAAGATGGCTTGATGGCCGTCACAGAACCATCTTTCCCTCCCGTGGTGGCAGTCAAGGGAAACATAATCAACCTTGAGGGGGATCCAACAACAATGGATACAACAGTAAACCCTGTTCTATCACCTCTCTGTTTGGGGGGGGGGGGGTATGCCTTTTCTTGCACAAATGGGCAGAGATAACGGCGGACTAGTGGGTACTGGAGACCGTCCAAGGGTACCACACAGAATTCTACGGACCTTCTGGCCAAGAGTGTGATATGCTTCTCCCAGCTTCATCCTAGTGGAGAAGAGGGACGGGGGTTCCGCCTGGCGATCAACCTCAGGTCTTTCAAGGAGTGGCTGGTCTATCGCCAATTCAAAATTGAGGGTATTCACCTCCTCAGGAACATGCTGCTTCAAGATGCACACCTTCGCGGGATCATGCAGCCATCCATAATGGAGTAGATACAGAGAAGGGGCCGAGCACCCACACAAATTCACACGCTCAAGTCTCCCAGCTGGATGACAAGGCTGAGCCGAGGGCTGGTAAGAACAGCAGCGGTCAAGTGCACGGCAGAGAACACACCCCCATCGGTGCGGTTCAACGCGCCATCTTCCTCCTCACGCCCACCATCTTCCACAACTACCAAACACTCTGGCAGAAGTTTCTAAAGTCCTTGCTTGCTTTAAGCTCATAATATGTAGCTACAACGGTTGTCAGAAGGAAGGAAATGTTGCATCCAACTATTTATATTCTGCTTCACAACTTTGACCTATCACTAAATGATTTCAAAAACACAGGAGTCTGGTTTCCTACGTATATTGTTATTCATATGCAGAGGTTTACAGGAAAATAATTCATCAAGGCTGTCTTTGAAAGTGACATTGAAGGGAAGTCATCATGCAGTATGACCAATAGACTTTGAACACAACAAAAAAATATATTAAAATAATTCATTCGATATAGTGCCTATTTTGTTCCGTAAGTCTATGAATAACAACGGCTAGTTTTAGAGTGAATACTTTGTGTTGTGTTTAGAGTAAATACGGGGCACAACATATGTATATAGTTGAAGTTTTGACCCTTGCTAGTAGTGTTTTCTTAAAACATCAGATTGGGTCTTCCTCAGTTCTAAAAACAAGTGCAGCCTGGGAAATACAAAAGATACATATTTCAAGACCTGTGTTTGACATGATCGTAATTAAATATGTAGTGAATGAATCACAACTTATCTGTAGTCACAGGAAGCTTGCCTGTCCAATGTGAATTCGGGATCAGAGATCACAAGAAATGTGCATAGAAGTATAGCAAGAATTTGCACTGCAATAGGTCTCGCTTTTTTGAGAGTTAGAGCTATTGGCGTTGATAATGACAATGCCTTTTACCTATGTTTTTTGGTTTGGAGTGTAGTGGGTGTATGAAGAGAGACAGAGCTGCATCTCAGCCTAGAGGACTTAGAATGAGGAATTACAGACCGAACCAGACAAGCAGCTAACAGCACTGTCTAGAGGACTAAGAATGAGGAATTACCACTGTCACCAGAGAGACAGCTGCAGCACGGCCTAGAGGACTAAGAATGAGGAATTACCTGTGTGACTGAAGACACAGCTGCAGCACTGTCTAGAGGACTTAGAATGAGGAATTACCACTGTGACCAGAGACACAGCTGCAGCACTGCCTAGAGGACTAAGAATGAGGAATTACCTGTTTGACCTAAGATACAACTGCAGCACTGTTTAGAGAACTTAGAATGGGGGAGTTACTGACAAGACCAGATAAGCAGCTGCAGCACTGCCTAGAGGACTAAGAATGAGGAATTACCTTTGTGACCAAAGACACAGCTGCGCACTGTCTAGAGGACTTAGAATGGGGGAGTTACTGACAAGACCAGATAAGCAGCTGCAGCACTGCCTAGAGGATTACGAATGAGGAATTACCTGTGTGACCAAAGACACAGCTGTAGCCCTATTTAGAGGACTAAGAATGAGGAATTACCACTGTGACCAGAGACACAGCTGTAGAACTGTTTAGAGGACTAAGAATGAGGAATGACCTGTGTGACCAAAGACACAGCTGTAGCACTGTTTAGAGGACTAAGAATGAGGAATTACCCGTGTGACCAAAGACACAGCTGTAGCACTGCTTAGAGGACTAAGAATGAGGAATTACCTGTGTGAGCAAAGACACAGCTGCAGCATTGCATAGAAGACTAAGATTGAGGAATTACCTATGTGACTGAAGACACAGCTGCAGCACTGTCTAGAGGACTTAGACTGAGGAATTACCACTGTGACCAGAGACACAGCTGCAGCACTGCCTAGAGGACTAAGAATGAGGAATTACCTGTTTGACCAAAGATACAATTGCAGCACTGTTTAGAGAACTTAGAATGGGGGAGTTACTGACAGATAAGCAGCTGCAGCACTGCCTAGAGGACTAAGAATGGGGAATTACCTTTGTGACCAAAGACACAGCTGCACACTGTCTAGAGGACTTAGAATGGGGGAGTTACTGACAAGACAAGATAAGCAGCTGCAGCACTGCCTAGAGGATTAAGAATGAGGAATTACCACTGTGACCAGAGACACAGCTGTAGCCCTATTTAGAGGACTAAGAATGAGGAATTACCACTGTGACCAGAGACACAGCTGTAGTACTGTTTAGAGGACTAAGAATGAGGAATGACCTGTGTGACCAAAGCCACAGCTGTAGCACTGTTTAGAGGACTAAGAATGAGGAATTACCAGTGTGACCAAAGACACAGCTGCAGCACTGCCTTGAGGACTCCGAATGAGGAAATTACCTGTGTGACCAAAGACACAGCTGCAGCACTGTCTTGAGGACTCCGAATGAGGAAATTACCTGTGTGATAAAAGACAGAGCTACAGCACTGTCTAGAGGACTTCGAATGGGGGAGTTACTGACACAGCAGGCTGTAACTGTCTGTCATGAAAATGATGGTGCTGCATAGGATTTAACACAGAACAGATGGGTAGTGCAGAAAATATTGTGCAAGCACAGCCTGAGTAAATATTGCTGAGTCCTGCAGGATGGTAGGCTGATGCAACACACCAGACTGATTGGCTTGAATAATAACGTATAGCCTGAAAGGCTACTTTGTGCCGTGATGTGCCAGGCTTTAAGTGTTGCCCAATCCCTCCCCCCTCTCCCCGCAGCATTCACTTTGCAAGTTGTTGGACACTTGCCTTTAGATGACTGTTTTTAGTAACAGAAGATGGTTGCCACAGAAGCATCCCTTGCCATGACTCTGCTTCCCGCCTCCCACTGCTACTGGTGTGTGAGAGTTTTATAAACGTGATATTACACTCAGTGGCACAGCAAGGGTGCATTAACCGCCAGGTAAGCAATATAAATGTTGTACTAGAAACACCTTAACCATATGGAATGCAAAAAAGTCCCTTTTAAAAATATGTCGTCCCTACATAAATAGTATTTTATAGGATAAGCAATCAATGCACACGTATATGCACGGTTTGTAAGGCACAGAACAATGCACCAGATATTGTCACAGAATTCCGAAAGGAGAGGATGGTCAGAACATAAGGAAGAACGCATGAAGTCCAAAGACGATCAACACGTTCAGAAAAACAAGAAACCTCAATTCACCAAAAAGAAGGTAGCAGGTCTAAAAATCAGACATGCCGAGGATCTTTAGGACACAACTCAAGAACGGGGAATGGGCTCAGACAATGTTGGACAGTGCAGCAGAAGTCACCAGAGCTCACAAGAACTTGAAGGATCATCTGGAGACAGTGGACTTGAATGAGTTCATCCAAGTTGAAACTGCAGATCTCAGGGTTAGTTCTCCACATAAGTTATATGAAGTAACACTCCAGATGGAGGGAGACATACCAAGAAAAGTGAGAGCACTCTTTGGGGAGCGACTTTCTAAGGGTTATGACATTCTTCTTGCTGAACAAGACTGGCTACCAGAATTTGTCAGGAAGTGCCCACATGGCGAAGACATCATTATGCCAGCCTTCTCCAACCACATTCCAATTCACTTAAAATATACTTATGCCAGGAAATGAGCAGTTGCCCAAGCTCCCGCATTATACAAAAATCATGTAGGATGGGATGAGGATTCTCCTCACTATAAGATCCAGTTAAAAAATCAACCAACTGCACAAAGGCAGTACCCAGTTAAGCATGAAGATACAAAACAGGTCAGGGAGATCTTAGATCAACTTGAATATCAGGGGGTGATTGAAACATACACCTCGTCAATGAACAATCCTTTGTTTCCTGTCTCCAAACCAGACAATACATATCATCTAGTTTTGGATTACAGACATCTAAACTCTTGTTGCAAAACATTTGCAGTACAAAAAGCACACAGTGCAGCATTATTGAATAACATTGTGCGTAAAAAATATAAAACCACATTATATATTTCTAACGGTTTCTTCTGTCAAAACATTGCACCAGAAAGTAGGTATTTGACCGCTTTCTCAATCATGGGGACACAGAGTCACTTCTGTCGTCTCCCTCATGGATTCAAGAATAGTCCTGTGTTATTCTAAGCGAGGGTAACAGAGTTACTACAAACTTATGATGATGAAGCATTGTTATATGTTGATGACATCTATCTGACAGATGATGACTTGGATAGGCACTTGAACAGGGTGAACACCATTATATTGGGCTTCGCCTCTGAAGGGTATAAATTCAATTTTAAGAAATCAAATATTGCCCACCTCAATGTCCATTTTTTAGGATACGAACTTTCAAGTGAAGGCAAAAGACTGGCAGCAAACTTTCTAGAGAAATGAGCGCTGCTCCAACCTCAAACAACGCTGAAAAACTTACAGTCGATTCTAGGTTTCCTGAATTGCGGAAGAAATTACATTCTAAATTACACAGAAAGGCAAAACCTCTCTATGCATTAATCAAACCTGATTTTAAAACAGTTAATTGGACACAAAAACACACTGAAATTTTGCGTTTATTGCAAACAGAGATGTTAGTGACAAAACATTTGCAAACACGTGTAAACATACGCAACTTAGTGATCCCAATCATTCCAGGGCAATGCGGATTCACGTACTTAACTTTTAACGAAGGTGAAAAAGTACCAATAACTTACAAATCACATTTGTACACACAAGCAGAAATGAAATTCACTTTTACAGAAAAAATTCTGACAGCTGTTCAAACTGCTGTAGCGAAAGAGAGAGCCCTCGCACACGGTAAGCGCATTATGGTGGTTACACCTGTACCTGCCTTAGAGGCAGTGACAAAAGAGAGCATTCCTAATGCTAAAGCTTTACATCCGAGATGGATACAATGGGTTAATTCTCTTGCTGCAACAGACGTTGACTATATTTTTTAGCCTTATTTGAAAACACAAGCATTTTTACAATACGAACAAGAATGTCCTCTGCCTACTGAAATTCTGCCTCTAGAACAGTATGAATGTATCATTTATAGTAACGGATCAGCTCAACCCGCTACCGAGGGTAAACAAGCCTATAGTGCGGCCTGCGGGATCGTTAAAGGTTGTTGCCACGATGGCAAATCCCGACCAATGGTTACTAAAACTCAACCTCTAGGAGATTGTACAGCTCAGCGAGCTGAACTACAAGCATTCAAGATGGCGCTTGAGAATACGGACCGCGAATTCCCCACACTCATAGTGTGCGATTCGCATTATTGTGTTCAATCTTACAATGAATACTTCCAAAACTGGATTCAAAACGGTTACAAAGATGCAAAGAGTGGCACAATTAAGCATAAGTTGCTTTGGGAACAAGTAGTTCAGTTACGACAAGAACTACAAAACACTCATGTGATACATAGGCTGAGTCATCAACATGAATGCGTTCACGTTGCAGGGAATTAATTGGCTGATGAAGTCGCGAAGGCAGCTGTGCAAACGGCTTCCGTAGCTGGAATCACTCGTTCAAAAACAAAAATGAATGGCAAAATAATGTTGGAAGTCAATGCTTCAAGCAAAGACAGTGGTAAACATTACCAAAAGGGTTTCCACTCAAATATTCATATATAACTGATGCGAACAATGTTCCATTTGCTCAAATTCCTGGAGTGGGGGATAGAGTAATTTCAAACATGAAACAAAGATTAGGACTAATCTTTAGCAGCACATGAAGGGCTCGCCTCTGCACATGCACGTGTTTCCGCCACAGTGTCATTATTAAAGCAGAGATACTGGTGGCCACACATGAGGAAACAAACCAGAAGGAAAATGCTACTTACCAGTATGCATCTGTTCTTGGCATGTAGAGCTGCAGATTACTACACTGTGCATCAGATCGCCACCTGGTGTTGGGCTCGGATGATTGGATGTTGATGTCGTCTTGGAAGAAGTCTTTTGTAGTCACGAGATAGGTGACTCCTCCCTTGGACGATAGTGCGCATGGGCATCGGCTCCATCCGTAGATTGTTTTTCGCCATGATGGGAAATGATGGAGTTAGTAGAAGTAAATAGAAAGATGTCCTGCATGTGCATCTAAGTAAGATGAAAACTGGAACAGATACAGGTCCCGGGGAGGCGGGAGGGTGTGTAGTAATCTGCAGCTCTACATGCCAAGAACAGATGCATACTGGTAAGTAGCATTTTCCGTTCGGGCATATGAGCTGCAGATACTACACTGTGCATCGATTGTGCAGCACTGTGTCCCTAGCGGTGGTCACCTGTATCTGTTGCAGTAGTTTGAAAGAGTTTTAAGGACAGCTTGTCCTACTGCAGCTTGCTGCTTGGTTTGCACATCAACACAGTAGTGTTTAGTGAATGTGTGTGTTGTAGACCATGTCGCTGCCTTGCATATGTCTTCTAGGGGATGCTCCCTAAGAAAGTCATAGATGTTCCAATTTTGCGTGTGGAGTGCGCTTTAGGAGGAACTGTTAATGTACATTTTGCTTTTTGATAGCATATTTGTATACATTTTTCAATCCACCTTGCAATTCCACCCTTGGAGATGGGGTTGCCTTTATGCGGTGGAGAGAAAGATACAAACAATTGTTTTGTTTTTGAAAAAGATTTAGTCCTATCTATATAGTAGAGAAGAGCTCTTTTAACATCTTGTGTGTGTAGAGCTCTTTCTGCTACAGAGTCAGGGTTTTGGAAAACACAGGTCACTCTACAGATTGGTTTAAATGAAAAGGAGTAATGACTTTTGGAAGGAATTTAGGATTAGTTCTTAGAACCACTTTGTTACGATGTAGTTGTAAAAATGGTTCTTGTATTGTGAAAGCTTGTAACTCACTTACTCTTCTAAGAGAGGTAATAGCAATAAGGAAAGCTGTTTTCCATGTGAGGAATTGCAGTTCACATTTGTTCACAAGGTGGCCCCATGAGGTGGTCCCATGAGCCTTGTAAGAACAACGTTTAGGTTCCACACTGGAGAAGGTGGTAACCTGGGGGGAATGATTCTCTTTAATCCTTCCATACATGCTTTAATAGCAGGTACTCAAAAAAGAGACAGATGTTGTCTGTTTTGTAAATATGCTGCAATTGCTGCAAGGTGCAGTCGTATAGATGAATGTGCCAAGTTACATCTTTGTAAATGTCAAAGGTAGCAAATGATATCCTGTATAGAAGCATCCAGGGGATCTATTTGGTTATTGTTGCAATAAATGGCAAATCTCTTCCATTTAGCAGTATAACAAGCTCTTGTAGTAGGTCTCCTGGCCTCTTTAATAACGTTCATACTGTCTGGAGGTAGGTAAAGATAACCAAACTCTAAGACTTCAGGAGCCAGATCGCCAGATTCAGTTGATTTGGGTCTGGATGTCTGATGTCTCCATGGTTCCGCCTTAGCAGAGATGGTGTGAGACATAGCTTTGGTGTGGAACTAGAGACAGTTCTAACAGTGTGGTGAACCATGGTTGGCATGCCCAATTGGGAGCTACCAGAATTGATTTGAGAGACTGTTGTCTGAGCTTGCGTACTACTAGTGGTATTAGTGGTAGTGGCAGAAAAGCATACGCAAATCTGCCTGACCAGTTCATCCATATCGCATTGCCCTTGGACAGCGGGTGTGGAAACCTGATGGCGAACGTTGGGCATTTTGCGTTTTCTTGTGTGGCGAACAGATCTATGTCTGGATGGCCCCTCTTGTGAAACAAGCATTTACAATGCAATAGGTCTCGCAGCATTAAAGTTTGAGTTACTGGCATCCTTTTTTTTAAATTTGCAATTGGTATATAAACATTGTTTGCGAATGGTTAGCTGTTGCTTATGCTAAGCAAAGTTGGCAGTAATATAGAGTGCTAGTCTTGCTTGTTATAAGCATGCTGATTTAAAGCCCTCTGATACCTGCGGGTAAAGTTTGCGCTATATAAAAGTGAAAACTAATAAATACATTTTAAAAAGCCTACCTGTACCACGTCCATTCTTATTCTGCGATGCCACATATCTTTGGGTCCCTGTACTTATGAACTGCACCCAGCTGTGGGAAACCTCCATGGCAGGAACAACGTGTTGCGGGGCAGACACAGGCAATGTAGCCACTGTCCTGTGGCTGCACCGCGGGGTAACAGTGTAGGGGCAGGAAGGCAGGCAGTTGGTAGTGCTGTGCCATAGCAGTGTAGTTCTCTGTGTATGCTGGGCATGGGGGTTGCTATTGGCTGACAAGAAGTGGTGAGGAGGTGCCGTTTCGGTGTGCCTGCTTCCTGATCTTGGGCAGGCAACAGGTAAAAAAAAGAAGGAGGCGGAGGACATGACACCCAGTGGAATTAAGGTACAGCATGCACACTAACTTCATTTTGAAGACTCTCTGGAAAGGTACTACATTTGAAACACCGACTGAGCATATTCATTTCCCAAGTCAGTTAAGTGTTCTGAAAAAGGCTCAGGAGCTATAGGTGCTTTACAAAAATCATCACTTAAATAAATGCATAAATACACTATAGGCACAATGCTATGAATGACGAACATCACTTAATGTGAACCCTTTTCCTGCCGTTCCATCCAGCACTAATCCCATAACACAAGGGAATCCAACGTAGGTCTAGGAGGGCCTGGTGTATTTCAGGATATGCACATAAATTATATTTGCATGCGTTGAATATCAATAGAAAACATTACAAAGTCTGTTGTTGTCCTCAAAACTTGGCATGTAACTGGCCCTTGGATATCTATATTATCACTAAAGGTGCCTCAATGACTTAATAACATACGATGTGTTGAACAATTAAGGGTTTTCATTTAGATGTAGAAACACGCATTCAAAAAAACAAAGGTTTCCCTTTTCCTGGTTTTTGTAGATAGATAAGACAGGAAATGAACAGTCTTATTTATCAAAGTTCTAAGTCACATAAATATGAGGCACCCACAGCTGATAACAAATTTACAAATAGAACTACTGAATGCAAATGTCCTTTTTACATGCAATTATCTTTTTTTCAAGATGGTAAGAGGTTATTGAATACTAGAGTCATATTAAAATTCATACATTTATTTAGTTTATCCGACAAGGTAATACAATTTTTAACAATTTCATTAAAAACAACAACTTTACATTAAAAAAACATGTGGAATGCAGTGCAATTAAAAACAAAAGCAAAAAAGCACAGGAATTGTCGACGCGGCGTTTCGGTGAACTGGCTTGAACACCTTCTTCAGGACTATGCTTTTTACGGTTAAAATTTTTTTTTAATTATTTGTGTTGGAATTTTTGGTGTCTTGCTCCTTTCCCAATTATCAGTTAAACTCCCTTTTGTTAAAAACAGGTTATTTTATTACCCAAAAGTTGGTAGCGGTATTTGATCCAAGGTTGATTCTCAATTTCTTCCCTTGGACTTTTACTGGGGCTCTTAAGCTTAATGCCCTATGGATCCTTTATAGGACGGGTGTATATAGTTTTGTACTTGTAGTTGGAATGCTTTGAGTGCTAAGAATATTGCTAGCAGCTCTAGATGGTTGATATGGAACAATCTTTGTTGAATGGTCCAATGCCCTTGAGTTGCATGATGTAGGAGATGGGCTCCCCATCCTGTGAGAGATGACAGGTTTGAGGAATGGCCGCCCATTTGTCAAGTTTTTGGTGTTCCACCACTGCAGAGAGCGATGTGTGCGGCTGTCTAACAACACCAAGTCTGTTAGTTGCCCTTGAGCCTGGTTCCACTGTCGTGCTAGACATTCCTGTAACTGACGCATCTGCAGTCTTGCATATGGTACTATGAAGATGCAAGATGCCTTCAATCCTATCCGTCTCATGAACACTCTGGCTTGCAGAGATTGTTGATGTTGGAAGACTGTCACTAAGGACTGAATGCTCTGTATCGTTGCTGGACTGGGATACGCTAGAGCTGTAGACGTGTTTATTGTAGCCCCTAGATACTGATGTATATGAGAGGGTTGCAGGTGTGACTTGGTGAAGTTGATTGTGAACCCTAAGTCGTACAATGTTTGAATTGTTTGATGTGTATGTTGAACACACTGATTGAATGACTTGGCTTTCATGAGCCAATCGTCTAGATAAGGGAGGACATGTATTTGTTGTCTCCTTAGATGTGCTGCTACTACTGCTAGGCATTTTGTAAATGCTCTTGGTGCTGTTGTAACTCCGAATGGAAGGACTTTGAATTGATAATGTTGTCATTCCAGTACAAACCTTAGATACTTCCTGTGAGCAGGATGCATAGGAATGTGAAATTAGGCGTCGTTTAGATCTAGTGTTGTAAGGAAATCGCCTTGTTGCAGCAGTGGGAGCACTTGTAGTAAAGTGATCATGTGAAAATGATCTGATTTTATGTTATGATTGAGGGGCCTGATGTCTAGAATTGGTCTTAGTGTCCCATCTTTCTTGGGTATTAGAAAATACTGTGAGTAAACCCCTGTTCCTTGGTGTTGTAAAGGAACTGTTTCTATTGCGTCCTTTTGAAGAAGTGACAGGACTTCTTGTTTGAGCAGAGTAAGGTGTTCTGCCGACATTGGACGCTGTCTGGGTGGTATGTGTGGAGGGGTTGCAGTAAGTTCCAGGCAGTAGCCAGACTGGATAATTTGTCTTACCCACTTGTCTGTTATGATGGAATTCCAGACAGGTAGGAACTGTGTTAATCTGCCCCCCACAGTAGTGGAATGCTGTTGGGGGAGCAGAGGAAAGTCGCTGTTTTGTGTTTGAGGAGGTTTGATTATTGTTGTTACCCCGACCTCTTCCTTTGTTGTTGTTTCCTCCATATCCTGCTCTAAAATATCCTTTGTTAGAGGATGTTTGTGTGTTTGATTTGAAGGATGTTGTATTGTCTGCTCCAGACTGTTTGGAGCCTCCTCTGTAGAAGGAGCGATGAAAGGAACTTTTAGCTTGTTTGGACTGTAAAGCTCCCATAGATTTGGCAGTATATGTATCCTTCTTCATCTTTTCAAGTGCTGTGTCTACCTCTGGTCCGAACAATTGTTTTTGATTAAATGGTTGATTTAAAATGGTAGTTTGCACTTCCTGTTTAAATCCTGAAATGCGTAACCACGCATGTCTTCCAAGTATGACACTAGTGTTGACAGCTCTGGATGCAGTGTCTGCCACATTAAGTGCACACTTGATTGAGGCATTGGAAATTAGCTTGCCTTCTTGTAAAAGGTTGTTTGCCTGCGCCTTATATTGGTCAGGTAGATGTTCCAGTAGTTTCTCTAACTGATCATAATGAGTCCTATCATATCTTGAGAGGAGGGCTTGTGTGTTAGCTATATGCCATATGTTAGAAGCTTGCGCAGCTATTCTTTTGCCTGAAGCATCTATTACTTTAGATTCTCTGTCAGGTGGGGGTGTCTCACCCGACATTTGTGAATTTGCCCTTTTCCTAGCATTTGATACAACTAGTGAATCTAATGGTAGTTGTCCTTTAATATAGGCTGGATCTGCAGGTGCAGGCCTATATTTTTTCTCAATTCTAGGGTTTTAAGATCCTGGTACGTACAGGTTCTTAAAATATCTCTGGAGCGTGTTTGATGACCCCTTTAATCATAGGAAGAATTTGAACAGACCTTTGCGATTGTTCAAATGTGTCTAAACGAAAATCTTCCTCTGCCTCATCAGAGTGCATAGTGACTCCATTATAAATGGCAGCTCTGTTCAGCAGGTGTCCAAAACTAATATTATCTCCTGGTGAAGGAGGAGAAGGAAGTATAGGAGAAGAAGGGTGATAGGAGATGTGGCAGAGTCCTTCTTCTTGGCAGGTACTACAGTGGGTGTTGTATCTGCCTTCCTCTTCTTGTGTGGTATGGTGGATACAGCACCTGTCTTTAGGTCAATGTAGATCTTCTTTTGCAGCGGATCAGGTTGGAAAAGTTCTTCTCCTTGTGTAACCTTTGTCGGCGCCGATTTTTTCGGATCCGAACGAGTATGCTGCTTGTCTTTAGCCTTAGGAGGCGTTACAGTGTCCTTTGGCATAGTTTTCAGCACCGAAGGTGTTGTTTTCGGTGTGGTAGGCAGTTTCAAGCGCTTGGGTGCATCGGAATCAGGCCTTGTCGGTTTCGATACCGAAGGTGATGGCTTCAGAGTGGAAGCTGGTCTCGTCGGCTTTGAGGCGTCGGACGTTGGCTTCGCACCTTTGTCTTTAGAAGTCGACAGAGCCTCGACTTCTTTCGGTTTCGGTGCCGATGGAGCTGGTGGGATCGACACGTGCGGCTTGCTCGGTAAGGAGATGCCGGAAGGCTTACTTATTTTCTTCTGAGCCGGGCTCGATGGTAGGGCTTTCGAAGTGATTTTTCGGTCTCGACTGGGCCCAGGAGGCGGAGTGTTGACCTTTGCCTTCAGTTTGGGTGCGGTGTCTGATGCAGGGGCAGTAGTACTCACACACTGACCCAATGGTACGGAGTCGTCTGAGTCGTCTGCCTCTGATATGACGATTTTGAGATCATCGTAATCCTCTTCGGGAACGAACGGAACCTCCTCGTCGAAGATATCCACCGGTTCTGGAGCTCATCTCTGTATATCATGTCGATGGGCCCTCCGATCTCGGATGGTTTTCTTGGATCGAAAGGACGCGCAGGCTGTACAGCTGGCTTCGTCGTGTTCTGGCGATAAGCACAGGTTACAGACCTCGTGGTGGTCACTGCATGGAAACTTTGCTCCACACAAGGGGCATTTCTTGAATGGCGTACTTTCCATAAGGTGTAGGCCTCACGGCGTGGATAGGCCCAACGGCCCGCGCCGATGACCGGAATCGAGCTGATGGAGTCGAAAACAATGTTAGTCGATATCGAAGGTAGTTAGGTCACGTTTTTGCGCTTTGAAGTACTTGAAAAGTAGATGTCGAGCCGGAGCGGAAAAAGTTCATCCGAACCCAGTGGCGGAAAAAAACAATCTAAGGATGGAGCCGATGCCCTTGCGCACTATCGTCCAAGGGAGGAGTCACCTATCTCGTGACTACAAAAAACTTCTTCCAAGACGACAACAACATGCAATCATCCGAGCCTAACACCAGCTGGCGATCTAATGCACAGTGTAGTATCTGCAGCTCATATGCCTCGAACACTATGTTTTGGAATGTGAAATATGCCAAAAGATGAAAGTCTCTACTGTGAAACGTCCTGCGCAGATGCCCCTGTTGATTTCAGATAAACCATTAGCTTGCGTTTACCTGGACCACTGCGGTCCCATACAGAGTGATGGCAACTATAAATATATCATGATCGCAGTGGTTTCGTATTCAACATTCATTTGGATGTGGCCTCAGCGCTCGGCTGACGCTCAAACTGTTATTAAAGATTTGCGAGTCTTTATCGGCACGCTACATTCTGACCAGGGTCCTGCGTTTACCTTTCGAGCTTACCAAGAGGCCACGGCCAATCTGGGCGTTGCATTGCGGTACTCTAGTCCATTCCATCCTGAGGGAAATTCGGTAGTGGAGAGAAAAAAACGAGACATAAAGCAATCTATAACAGCTAGGGTATTAAGTTCGGCTTACGGGTGGGTCAAACATCTAATAAGTGTCCAACGTAGTCTTAACAATCTGCCAAGAAGTTCTCTAGGGGGTATCACTCCATAGGAAGTCCTTTTTGGGACCAGAATGCTAGTAGCGGACCTCGATTGGTAGACCACAAACTCTTTGATATCAAAGATCGTTTGGCTGTCTTACAGGACTTAAATGAAATAGGAACGAAACAAAGTAATGTGTTCCTGAAGCCAACCACCACTGAAGAGAAACCGACCGTCCCAGCAAGGCCTGTCTGGATCCCAAACCTTGGTGATCTGGTCGGAGAAAAGATCGCGGACAAGAAGGAATTTGGGCCTTCTAACTGACAACCAGTACCTGTATCAATCCACGGATCAAGAACAGTATTACTGCCGCCCCTTGCTGGAAAAAAGGAGAACAGGTTTATGTCTATCAACCTGGTCAAACCACCTCATGTGGACAATCATAAGCAGTAGGCCAAGTGGACTCCGCCAATTTAGCAGATGCCCAGCTCTGGCTACTATCCAAGAGGTTCAAACTGAGAGACTCATCACCTTTGAAGAATCTGCAGTGCGAAATGAAGTACTAAGCAACAAAGCTATGGAAGTTGTACCTCTTGAAACCCAAATAACAGTTTGTCAAGAAACGCCTGTCTACAATGAAGTAGCATCTGACTACACAAATGTTACAAGTAATCCTGAGGTTCCAGCGATTTCAACGAATCCAGATGCAAACCCAACAATTGACAGAACTGCCTCTGGCTATTTCATTAACTTTGATACATTTTCCGAGGATCCAAGCGAACCTAAAACTGCGCCAGTAAAAAGAACTTTGAAAGAACAAGCAACAAACCTTTTTCATCACCTGGAAAAGACCTATTTGGTATCACCATGGATTGAACTTTGGATTGTGTCGGGTGTGCTTTTTCTTCTACTTTGGTTAACTCTGGTAATAACTTTGGGAATGCTGATAAAGGGAAGATATGTCAAAATGGACCCAGCAAGTAAGAACATCAACTTAATTCTCAAGCCACACAAATCATCCCATTGTGAACAAGGAGACTTGCCATCAGTGAACATCACAGACGTTCCTATACCAGCAAGTATAGCTTGGGACAGAACTAATTATGACATTTTTGGCCCGTCAGAGCTGTTGAAGATTTCACACCAGTTCAAGATTTCCTTGAATTACTTTGTTTCATCTAGTACCTTTTCTGATGATTGGGACTTCGAGACTGTTAATAATATGATGTCAGACTTTACAAATCATGAATACTTAGAAGGTTCATCAGATTATGAACAAATGTATTGTTATAATCACTATGGTCATCATTTCTTGCACAAATCTGCAAATCCTAGAAATGTATTAATGTATAACCAATGGGAACATTGTCCTACGCCACCAAAGGGTAGATCAAAATATTTTTTAGAAAATGTCCGTACTTTTCAGGGTTCAATGTATCCAATCCGGAATCATTTTACTTTAAAAATGTAAACAAAAACAGGAATGAAAAGTATGTTAACAAATACCAAGCAAATTTATTCTGTAGCCTTTTATGCTCAACTGTCTTCACTAGGTTTCGAATCTTGGAAAGACAACATCGAGACAAAAAACTGTCTGGGGCACAAAATATTGGCAAGTGCAGAGGATAGAAGCTTAATTTAGAGCCTGCATCATCCCTGAGCAAATTATGTTTTTGAATGACACTGTCTAAGAGACGTCTTGTCTTGGGTTAGCCAAGATAAAAGACTTGAACAATCTGTCTATACCTACACCTACACCTGTTAGTGATACCACTTCAGAGGGGGGTGTCGACGTACATACTATTTTGCATCAAAACAGAACAGATCCAGATTGGAATAAATGGTTGATCTGGCCCACAGACACAAACAACTGTCAAGATAGATTCCTGAATAAAACAAAGGGGTTCGCATTCATTAGGCCAGAACCAAGATATGTTCAATATTCCTGGACAGCATCCAGGAATAGTAACAACATACAGTGTAGGGAAACTTTGCCTTGATTGGATACATAGATCTACACTTAAGGATGTAAAGCAACACTTATCTTTATTTAAAGATGGCGCTGATCTTAGGGAATTGTTGCTAGGAACAAGAACACCGCGTCATAAACGTTTTATATATGCCGGTATCTTTGCTGCTTATAATGAAGCATGGAAAATTACGCAAGCAGAGACTGCAGAACGAATTCGAGAAATTGATCGTATTTATTTAGAGAAATCTCTCTCTGTGGTTGACAATGGGTTAACGACTCTGTGATCCAGGATATATTCTTTAGATAGCATAGTGTCTTCTGCCATAGACATCATGGAACAGGACTTGGTCATGTTGCAACATGGTCAGTCGCAAGTACGTTCTATCATGCTATTAGGCTGGACATTGCAAAACCTTCATTCAGGCTATACTACGTCACTGTTTTCAGAATTCAATCTCACTGATAAACAGATCAAATTGGCACAAAGGGGAGCAGACAATACGGTGCTGAGCATTGAAAAACTGGAAAGATTGCCATTTACTGTCGCTGAAAAGCCAGTTATGGAATGGATTATACATTGGAACATTCACTCAGTCTGTTACAATTTTCCATTTTCAATATTGCCTAGAACATGTATCAGCAGGCACATATAAAAGGTTGGGTAAAGTATACATCAAGACATCCTGGGAATTGCCGTACACATACAGATATTGGAGTGGGGGTCGTGAAGTATTTCTTAGCGGGGAAAATTGTGAAAATGCACTAAGTGGTTCTCTCCTATGTCAGGGTATAAACTTACACAGGGCCTGCAATAGTTCCTCTAAAAACTTATCCTCCCACCTGCAAGGTTCACCAGCAGCGGTGATTGACCCAATTTTTGGACAACTCTCGAATGGGAGTTACCTTACGTTGGATGATCGCTGCTGCTGTGGCATGTTGCCAGGAATACCATATCTAGTAACTGTGTCAGCCAGGGTCACTTGCTGTATGCAAGTATTGTTTCCTAAAACCAAGAAAGCAAGGAGTCGCCACTTTGGCCTTCACTGAACATCTCTTCTATACAAATTGATACTTTAAGGAGAATGAAAGCCATTCTTTTGCAAAAAACAGTGACACTGACCTCGGCAAAAGAAACCTATGTTCTGCAAATCCCAAGAACTTCTGCAGAGTTACATGCCCTCTTAACTACACATTGCCCTATACATTTCTCAGAAACGTTAAGTCGTGTCTTAAACATGTCTGATACGAGTGGTATTATACATGTATTTAAGACCGTATTTTCTGGACTGTTAGCACCTTTTGAAGCAGTCCTGGTAATATTTCCAAACTTTGTGCACTCTGTGTTTGGCGGATTGCCTCTCATTTTGGGACTCGCTGCAGGAATACTATTTTTGCTTCTATTGCTGCGATATGGCAAGTCATTTCACAAACGACACCTAGTTCTCCATGGAGACAACTCTACTGGCGATGAAGTGTCGTGAGCGCATCGTCCAAATTTTGGGACTACCTCGTCTAAGAGAATTAAATACCACATGGTTTCTGTCATTCAGACCAATTTGGCAAGATTGCATCCTACCTGTTCTACGCTGCCTGCTATGCGGAGAAGAATGCGTGTTAGACACATGTCTCAAACTCCCATCAGTCATGCCAACGGATGTTGATACTTTGCTTGAACCAGTAACAGCCCATGCACTGTGTTGTCCCCAGCGGCTACCGATTCTGATGACGGCATTCATTGGGATCTCACAGACGCAAAAAGCTACTGCTGTAATTCATGAATTTTTATCTTGTGTTCTGATTAACTTGGACATATTATATTTATCAATCTGTAACTTGGAAGATGTTTTTCTTTTATAAAACCTAATCAAATTTGTTGATAATAATCACTAGGGGATTCATTTACAGGGTAGCATGGTATCCCTCACACTAACTCCAGGAGTCACAGTCCACAAAATGGACATGCTTTGTTCCCCCTACTTCCAACCTTACATATACCCCTAATCACCTGCCCAAACCTCTCCCTGCTGATGCCAATGTGGTCCTCAGTCATCCCACAGACCATATTTTTGGCCGCTTTGAAACTGCCCATACAAGAAAAATGCTGCAGTTGTAAATACATATCAACTACCATTTGTTGTATTTGAAACATTTTATTGAATAATAAAACCTAATAAACATAAGATGATTATTAAAGCAAAACAAAACATCAGTTGCCGTACACATAAGAGACAAAAGTAGTACATAAAAATAAACATACTGTTACACTGCAAAGTTATGTAGAGCACAATTCCTAATAATTTCGGGCAATCTTTAAAGTTCAACAATATAAACGTTCATAAAGTTCAAAATCACCTGCCCAAACCTCTCCGTGCTGATGCCAATGTGGTCCTCCGTCATCCCACAGACCATATTGTTGGCCGCTTTGAAACTGCCCATGCAATAAAAATGATGCCGTTTTAAATACATATCAACTACCATTTGTTGTGTTTGAAACATTTTATTGAATAATAAAACCTAATAAACATAAGCTGATTATTAAAGCAAAACAAAACATCAGTTGCCATACACATAAGAGATAAAAGTAGTACATAAAAATCAACTGCTGTAACACAGCAAAGTTATGTAGAGCACAATTCCTAATTTCGGGCAATCTTTAAAGTTCAACAATATAAACGTTCATAAAGTTCAAAATCACCTGCCCAAACCTCTCCGTGCTGATGCCAATGTGGTCCTCCGTCATCCCACAGACCATATTGTTGGCCGCTTTGAAACTGCCCATGCAATAAAAATGATGCCGTTTTAAATACATATCAACTACCATTTGTTGTGTTTGAAACATTTTATTGAATAATAAAACCTAATAAACATAAGCTGATTATTAAAGCAAAACAAAACATCAGTTGCCATACACATAAGAGACAAAAGTAGTACATACAAAATCAACATACTGTAACACAGCAAAGTTATGTAGAGCACAATTCCTAATAATTTCGCGCAATCTTTAAAGTTCAGCAATAGAAACGTTCATAAAGAACAGGAAAGGAAACAAAGAAGGTGGGATACAGTGATTTCATTATTGTAATGCTTCCTACATATAGAAAAACAAATACTAATTATTTTGCTTAAGCAATAAAGTCCTCACATTAAAATACTAAGAGAAATATATTGAACAATGAACATTTCATATGTAATTAGAATTCAATTTGAATATTTTAACCTCCTCAGCATTATAATAATAATAATACAATTTGTGCTCTCTCATGTAAAGTCAGGTTGTTAGAAGCTTTTCTGCAACTCAAGATACGCCTTACTTTTTACCTGGTGTGGATGCAGTTCTCATGCTTAGTGAGATCTCCTTTCTGAGTATAACGTTTCCGGCTTTCCCCTCCTGTATATGGCTTTAGTCCAGTGTGTATTCTCTCATTTGAAATGACATTGTGTTCAAGACTAAACCTTCTCTGACATTCAGAACACACATAAGGCTTTTTTTCCCCCGTGTGAGTTCGCTCATGTCAAGTGAGAAGTAATTTGTAACCAAAACTTTGCTTGCATTTCGAGCACTCATAAGGTTTTTCCCCAGAGTGGGATCTCTCATGACGTGTAACACTGTCTTTCAGATTCAACTTTTATGGCATAAGGATTTTCTCCGGTCTGGAGCTTCTCATGGGGAAATAGCTTTTTTCTCTGCAGCTTTTCTGGCATTCAGAGCACTCGTGAGGTTTTTCATCAGTATGGAGTCGCTTATAGTTAGTGAGGCTGGGCCTATCAAATAGGAATTTATGGCATTCACAGAAATTGGTAATGTTTTTCCCCTGTGTGCGTCTGCTCATGTAGAGTGAGATTGAATTTAAAATTGATGCTTTTCTGGCATTCGGAGAACTGAATTATTTTATGCCGCTTGTAACCATCTCTACCTCTGAATCTTTTCTGACATTTAGAGCACTGATAATTTTTTCTCTCCAGTGTGGATTCTCACATGTTCAGTGAGATGAGATTTTTGGCTGAAACATTTTTGGCATTCGGAGCACTGATAAGGTTTTTCCCCAGTGTGGATTCTTATATGCTGAGTGAGACTGCTTTTTTGAATGAAACAGATCTGGCATTCAGAGCACTGATAAGGTTTTTCCCCAGTGTGGATTCTTATATGATGAATGAGACTGTTTTTTGTACTGAAACATTTGTGGCATTCAGAGCACTGATAAGGTTTATCCCCAGTGTGGGTTCTTATATGCTGAGTGAGACTACTTTTTTCACTGAAACATTTGTCACATTCAGTGCACCGATAACGTTTTACCCAAGTGTGGATCCTTGTATGTTTAGTGAGTCTCATTTTGTCACTGAAACATCTCTGGCATTCAGAGCACTGATAAGGTTTTTCCCCAGTGTGGAATCTCACATGTGCAGTTAGAAGTGATTTAAGTTTGAAATCTTTTGGGCATTCAGAGCACTGATAAGGTTTGTCCCCAGTGTGGTTTATTATATGCAGCGTGAGATGTCTTTTTTCACTGAAACACCTCTGGCATTCAGAGCACTGATAAGGTTTTTCCCCAGTGTGGAATCTCACATGTGCAGTTAGAAGTGATTTAAGTTTGAAATCTTTTGGGCATTCTGAGCACTGATAAAGTTTTTCCCCAGTGTGAGTTTTTATATGCAGCGTGAGATGTCTTTTTTCACTGAAACATTTCTGGCATTCAGAGCACTGATAAGGTTTTTCCCCAGTGTGGGTTCTTGTATGCCGAGTGAGACAGTTTTTTTGACTGAAACATTTGTGGCATTCAGTGCACTGATAACGGTTTTCCCCAGTGTGGATTCTTATGTGTCGAGTGAGACTACTTTTTATACTGAAACATTTCTGGCATTCAGAGCACTGATAAGGTTGTTCCACAGAATGGGTTATTGCATGTCGAGAAAGACTTTGTTTGTTACAAAACCTTTCCTGGCATTCAGAGCACTGATAAGGTTTTTCCCCAGTGTGGAATCTCAAATGTGCAGTTAGAAGTGATTTACGGTTGAAATGTTTTGGGCATTCAGAGCACTGATAAGGGTTTTCCCCAGAGTGGATTCTTGTATGTTCAGTGAGTTTGCTTTTGCAACTGAAACATTTCTGGCATTCAGAGCACTGAAAAGGTTTATCTCCAGTGTGGACTCTTCTATGCCGAGTGAGACTGTTTTTGTCAATGAAACTTTTTTGGCATTCCGAGCACTGAAAAGGTTTATCCCCAGTGTGGGTTCTTCTATGCCGGGTGAGACTGGTTTTGTAAATGAAACATTTCTGGCATTCAGAGCACTGGTAAGGTTTTTCGCCAGAGTGGGTTATTAGATGTTGAGAAAGACTTTGTTTGTTACAAAACCTTTCCTGGAATTCAGAGCACTGATACGGTTTTTCCCCAGAGTGGATTCTCATATGGTCAGTGAAATAAGATTTACGTTTGAAACTTTTTTGGCATTCAGCGCACTGGTAAGGTTTTTCCACAGAGTGGGTTAATGCATGTTGATATAGACTCGGTTTGATACTAAACCTTTTCTGGCATTCAGAGCACTGATAAGGTTTTTCCCCAGTGTGGATTCTCATATGCTCAGTGAGATAAGATTTACGCCGGAAACTTTTTTGGCATACTTTGCACGGAGAGTGTTTTACCCCAGTGTGGATTCTCATATGCTCAGTGAGATAAGATTTACGCCTGAAACTTTTTTGGCATACTTTGCACTGAAAGTAGTTTTCCCCAGTGTGCATTCTGTCAAATTCTGTGAGATAAGATTTATGGCTGTATATTTTTGGGCACAGGTAACTTTTTTCCCCAACTTCGGTTATTTTGCCTCGATTTTAGAGTCAGGCTTGTTTAGATAATGTTCAGCACTTATCTCTAAACAAAATTGTGGGTAATCTTCTCAAAACTTGAATTGAGCAAAAAATGTCAGGAAGCAGTCCTGTAACACCTGTTGAACATTTTCTAGCAGATAATAGTCTTTAGGTAATAGCCTCTCCGGAAGCAACTTCATTTGTGACTGAAATTTTCTCAAATCTATTTGTATAGGTTCTTAGCAATGCAGTCATAAGGAGTTAGTCTGATATTTAATGATTAAACTGAGAAGTACCTTTTTGCACTGGCGTAATGGCAGTAACTGAGAACATTAGAACATGCACAGTAATATTGTGGATCATTAGTCGCAGAACATCAGTTCCTTCTACCTTTTCTATGTTTGGTGTAAGGTTAAGGTTTGTAGTTCTGAAGATGAGGATTTATTTACATTAGCTATAGCGCAACGGTGCTCCTTTAATCCATTTTTATATTTAACAGTTTTACATATCATTCCTGCACAACAGATAATGTTGAGGCGATTTACATAGAATTACAGAACAGTACACAATAAAAAGGAAACAATCTGAGATGGTCATGAACACAATTAAGTGGTGAATTTTTAAGGTTTTCGCAAGAGTGAGCAGAGTGGGTCGAGGTGTTATATCCCGAGGCAAATAGTCTCAAACTTGCGTAACTGGTTAAAAACGGTGTTGAACAAAGGTGATTTTCCAATCTTTTAGTTGTTAACGTGTCAGCTTCGGAGTCTTCTTTCAGCGTCTTTTCTTTGATGGTATCCAGAAGCAACCTTTAGTTGTAACTTTCTTTTATGCAGTGTGTGCTTCCTCTCTAGAATTACATGATGCTTTAGATGAACGTTATTCTGTCATGCTGAGGCAATTTGTCTTTCTGATAATTTTCCAGATGAAGATGCTGAAGTGGTGTTTCTACATTATTTCTGATGCTGTGTGCACAGATATGGCTTTGCTCTGGGTTAATGAAATGCAAAATTAGAGAATTCACTTACAGTTATAGTACTTTCCTCGCCACACTTAGATATTTGGAAATTGTTTAAACGTAGAATGCTGGATGTCCTTCAGTTTTTCAAAATAATCCTTCTTAAGGCACTGACATTCAGTTGCTTAGTGCTAAATCTTGCTTTCTTCGTCCGTAATGTCAATCACCTATAGTATTAAAATTAAATAGTTAATACATGTACATTTCCAAAAATATAATTTACAAGCCAAATCAAAGCAGAATTTTGAAAATGTTGAGCTGTTTTTCAGACTGTGCAGAGTGTAGAATGGTAGCAATAGAGTACTTGGATATACGAGTGAGGATTTGTAGAATTTTCAGCATTTTATTAAGCTCACATAGGATACATGTACCCTATGGAGTTGTAACATAGAATACCAAAGCAGAAATTAAAGTCATATGGACTGGCACCAAACAGATATTAAACAAATAAATACTATTAATTAATTTGTAATGTAGATTTCTGGGACGGGAATTATTCGTCCACGGACAACAGGCGTTTTCCCCTGCCCTGAGTTACCACCTACTTGTATCTGGTATCCTGACTTTTGAGTTTTGGCCTCTGCCTCAAACAAATCTATTGTGTGCTGCGAGGACTATGCCTAGACCAATCCCTCAACTATGGTCCAGAGTGTGAATCAAGGGCAATGAAATTAAGGCGTACTTTCATGTGTTCATTTTATTCCACCTGATTTGTTAGGTTTTTCTGCACCTGGACTTACTGGGTGCAGAAAACCAGGACACCATTTTTTTCCAGACAGAAAAATTAGACTGCAAAGACGCATAAGACTCTGGGTGCAGCAGAAGCAGCCAAGTCTTATGCTGGTTTTTTACTAACTGGGGGAAACACACAATTCTTCCCTCTGTTGGCGTTCACAGTCGTTGTCGGCCTGTGATTCGGCATTGAGTGCAGAGCGTACCGAGTAGAGCTGAAGGGCCGAGCAGGAGTTGACGAGCAAGCGGAGCGGAGCCTGGGACGACTGCCCGGGTTTGTTTTGTGACCAGTTCCCGCTCCCGAAGGTTTCTCCCGCTTCACCCGCGTCCTGTTATATGGGCGCTTTAAGTTCTACAAATCTGCTGTGGGGGCAGGAAAGGCCGCTACCGGCACCGCAGTGCTAAGGCGCTGCTAGTGCTGCTCGTGCGCGGCGGCTGCAGGGGTCAAAGGAGCCTTGGCCTGCGGTGCTGCTGGTGCGGCCGCTGCAGCAGCGCACAGAAGCACAGAGGAGAACAGAGGATCACAGAGGAACCTTGGCCTGCCACCTGATTTTACGTATTTACTAAGTATTGAGCAGAGCAGAGCTGAGCCGAGCAGTGGAGGGAAGTGCCTACATCTGCCGTCTGTAGTGGGACTGGCTCTGGATTCCGCTCTTGCTCCTGAACGATTGCCAGCATTCTCCCTTGTACTCTTGTCAGCGATGAATAGCAACGAACAAGCAATGAACAGTGAGTGGTGAGTGACAAGTGGCAAGAGGTGTGTGGCGTGTGGCGAGTAGCTAAGATTGATCGGTCCCTAAGTCGCTGAGCCATTGGAGTCTGTAATAAGTCTGTAATACAAAATCTGAGAAATTATGGAAAGAGGAAAGTGACAATAGACTTAGACCCTCTTAAAGCACCCCTCGGCCCCTGAATTACTCTGTATGCCTAGACTACAGCCCTACCCGGTGCCCGGATGTTGATCAATCGGTTAATTAATTAACTAATTAGGTAACCAGCAGTACCGGCGGATTCTGTACGGAGGTGTGCTTTGGGGGTGTTTTCCCTTGGAGGTATTTGGTGGTGTTTTTGTCCTATCAAAGCACCCTTTGGTCTTGTCACTGGCCCGTTTGATTCTCTGAAAAGAGCAAGACTTCTTCACCTTAGAGGGTGTATTATGAGCTCAGGAAAGGAGCGGCCACCTTTCCCTCCTATCAAAAGGAAAAGAAAAATACAACAAACAACAATATTAGAACAGGCAGGTGACACATAGTCCTTTAAATCATCTAAGGTCCATACATTTGGGAAACTGGGATAGTCGCTGTCAAAGTTTGATTTTATGAAAGATCCAAATGATGCTATGCTAACAATGCTAACTAACCCATGTGAACTTCAAACTCCAATTAAAACACTGAGTAGAACAAATATTATATCCCCTAAGCAAGGAGTAAGTGAACCAGGCCACCCTGAGTCTGAAGCTGAAGTCGAACAAATGTCAAATTCAACTAAGGACCAAGTCAACCAAAGGGGTCAAATAACAGACCTAGAGATGTTAACTATTCCACTTACTGGTCGTTCACAATAAGAGGACGCAAAATGCACAAATCTAAAAATGGGAGATACTCGGCACTTACTACAAACTAGGCAGCCAATGCCAATAGAAGTCCAAGTAAAAATCAGAAAAGCTAACGGGATAGGGGAACCATCTTATTTGGGCCAAATAAATCAACGAGAGCAAGATGCTCCAAATTAACTAAATGGTGGGGGGAAAATCATAAGGGAAGCCAATACCCCACTGAAATCGGATCTTACTCTGTCTAAAATAAATTCAGCTAAAAAACAGGACCAGCCGAAATGTAATCAAAATAACGGATCTCAAATTAATAAGGATGAATACAACAGCAACCCAGAAACTCTGCAGCGCTGGAGTACTCCGTATCAAAAACACGTTTTGAATAGTAGTCCACAATTCATTAATTCTTGTGAAGAGGGACATGATTTTCAACGACCACAGAAAGAGGAGTATAAGGACCTCTCATTCATAAATGGGCAACATCATAGCCCAGGTACTCAGGCACCAGGAAGTGGGAACGCAGGAGCAATTTGGGATTTATTCTTCAAAACCTCGCAATTAACTCTGGAAGCTTTAACATATCAGTCCAACAAAAAGGAGGTCCAAATAGATCTCGGGCGCTATGGCATCCTCTGTTACCGGAATTGAGCAGAAGATAACGCAAAATAATCTAATAGTAAGGGCACAATCTCAGCCAATATCTACGTATGCAGAGTGTAGTTGTGCCCCTCTAATTAACAAACTAGCTACCATTCCGGATATTTTAAAAACAATAATTGACGTTGTAAAAGGGAATTTTCCTAATGTGGGAATTCAAACCATCAAGAACGACTGCCTCTCTAAAGATAGAATAAAATGGAAAGACAATACTGTTGTTGTTAAAGAAAAAATAGATGATAAAACAAAAGATCAAGAAGTGATAAACCTATGCTCGACATAATCCACAATGACAGATGTAGCTCCAGAAGTTCATCTATCAAAAAGAGAGAGGAAAAAATAACGGAAAGCAAGAAATAAAGCCTCTAAAAGTATAAAAAATACAATTGCATCAGATAAAGTGAGATTGAACACTGGAAATAACCATGACCAAATATCAAATTGTTAAGGTTAGAGTAAACAAATGTCTCCAACAAAACCCTTTTACCCTCTATTTAATAAGGATCTATCGGAAGTACAAGCAGTTATGAAAAATAAATGCCTGAACAATCAAGCTGATAGTATAAAAAATGATAGAGAATGGGAAAATTCAGTCCTTAGAAATGCTGCAAATGGAAATAAGCCATCACAATTGGAAACAAATAGAGCAAAGAGGGAGAGTATCAGAGGGGATGAAACGAATAGAGATTTGTTAAAAACCTGGAAGGATAATAAATGACCACAAGATCTGGGAACCGAAACGAAGCAGTTACATAAACATCGACAATCATGGTCTCAAACTGTTAGTAATCATAATGGAAGGTTAATTGAACATGCTCAAGGTGAAAATAGCCTGCAACAATTTAAATTAAATAACCCAGATCAAAAAGAAGGAGTGGTGCAGGTAATTTTTACCCCGGAATATAAATCTAGGGGTAATAATTAAACAACTTGCAAACATCCGAACTCAACACAGGATGGCAGGAGTATGCAAAGCATGTGCATCTACAGCATACATGCCTCGAACAGAGGATTAATGGCCTCAAATCCCAGCCGTGGTATCTTGTCATGTTGTGGCTGAGTGTGCCATGTGATGTGCTTGGTGTGATTTCGTCATTTTTGACAAGGTGGAGTGCTGAACGGTTAGGCAAATTTTGGTTTTCTTTGTTTTTGGGATCATGTGATATAGTGCGGTACCTACCGTATGATGTAAGTAAATAAATTACATTGCTAATATACCATAAGGATGTGGGGTGAGTGCTATTAGGGCCGAAGCCTTGCTGATTATATGCAGAATAACAGGTCTGGGAGGTCACTACTGACTAGAGCAGTTTAGCAGCTGCACAGGTCTTGGGCATTGATCCTATTGAGGATAATATGTGACGGGCCACTGGTGACTGGAGCTGGCTAGCAACAACGCTAGCCTCTGGTATTCATGACAAGCAGGGTAACAATACATGTCAATATTGACTGGAACTGGTTGGCAGTAGAGTTAACCTCTGGTTTTGAATATTAGCAGGATTTAAGGTACAGGGGTCACTACTGACTGGAGTTACTTAGCAGGATAATAGGTCTCAGGGGGCCAATACTGACTGAAGCTGGTTAGTATGATCACTAGTCCCAAGGTGCTACTAATGACTCAAGTTGGCTAGAATGACAACAGGTCCCAGGGGCCAGTACTAACAGGAGCTGGCTAGTAGGCTTACATACAGGCCCAAGGGGCCACTACTGACTGGAGCTGGCTAAAAGAATAACAGGCCCAAGGGTGGTGGGGGTGTGAGTGGCACCAGTGACCGGAGTTGGCTAGAAGCATTGACGACCTTCGGTATTGATTAAATGCAGGATTCCAGGTCACAGGAGGCACTGCTGAAGACAGCTGGATAGCAGCAGTGGTGGCCTCTAGGAAGACGGAATTGAGAAAGCATAACTGGATATACTGGTTTCTTTAATACCGATAATTGGTTTCACATGAATGCCACAACATGCATTGATATATTAAATTACCAAATTACAATATTCTTATATTAATTAGATGTGTCTGTTCGCCTTAATATGCCTGCAAAGTTACATGATTCTATTAGGGCCCAGAACCATTTTATTTAGTGATGTCCATCAGCACACTTTCCTGCATCTTGTAGTAAATTGAATACTGACAAACAGAAGTGTTATTTCCAGAAACAGTGAATTCTGTAGCTTGTCTGTGTATCTTTGATCTGCACCTCATGGACTCCTCACATTCCTCTCGAGAGAAGATTCTGCCTCCTACTCATTAGTGTTGTTTCAGTAACTGTTTCTATCACGTGTTCATGTTTCATTGACTTGTATTAGGAGAAAAGTGTATAAAAATACATTGTGTAGCATTAGCATTATATACTCCAACTTGCTTTAGGGTGGATGCTCTCGTCCATTGCAAAGACAATTGTCACTTGTTAGTTTGCTTGGCCTTTTGCTATTTTTGCATTAAATGTATGATAGATGTGTAGCCCTCCAAGTGTGTTGTGTTTTATTTTACATATCATAAGAGATGACGAGGAAAATGGCAGTCCAGAATACACATTCTTTATATAAATCAACTCACAGAATACTGTTCTGGAGGTTCAGTCCCACAGACATTATCTCTAACTGAACGCTGGCACCCTAGGAAGCATGTGCTTTTCAAACCAGGTGCCGTTTGATGTGGCGTCTTCGCTATTGGATAAGTCAATATGTCCTGAATTTTAGGAGGGTTACCGTATCTAGTGCACTCTGTTAGACAGCGCTCACCTGTGGTAGTAATATGGTAATAGGCACCTTATCACCTATGCACAGTGCAGGGCTTTGAGTTACAGAGCTCCTCACGCTGTGGAGAAGATTAGGTCACATTTACCCATTTTCCCATATTTGGTCCTGATGAAATGCCAACAGATTGCTCCATGACTACACAAGGCATGAGAAAAGTTGACCTGAGGTATAGACCCTAGCTTACCAGCAGGTCCATAGGTGTTCGACACTTTCACACAGTGATAGGGGCCATTAGTTCCTCAATTTCTCTGCCACTGTTTTTAATCTCAACATGGACCAGGAAGATCACATTAACCGCATCGAAGCAGATGACGGAACCGCTCCGTCATCAGCCGCGGTGTCGCTGTGCTGATGACGGAGCGGTTCCTTCATGGCCTGTCCGACGCTCCTGCGCGGCGCTGATTTTGCGCCTGTGCTGCGCGTTCTATTGAGCGGTCAGGGCCATGACGGAACCGGTCAGTCATAAGCACAGCTCACCCGAGGCTGGTGACGAAGCGCTTCCGTCACCAGCGTGTGAGCGCTGCGCGGCCCCCCCGTCCCCTTAGCGATGCGGCCGAATAGCCGCCGCAGCGAAGGGGTTAACTATATTGTGACAACTGGTCGATAGTTGATCTTATATTCAGACGTCAGCAATCTCACATCTTATGACACAACATCCTCTGTCCTACTATGCTCATCCGGCGTAGTTAATAAAAGATGTGAGACAAAGTGTTCTCTAGTGGTGCCTGCCAGGCATTGTAGCGCCGGCCTGGTGAGGAGTATAACCCAATGATGAAGCATGTCACCTTCAGGTGAGCGAACGCAACTTGTATTAAAAGCACATGCTTCCTAGGGTGTCTGCGTTCAGTTACAGATAATGTCGCTGGGACTGAACCTCCGAAAACAGTATACAGTGATTTGACTGTTTTATGTTGCTGCTACAAGCTCCTTACCTGTGCGAGTTATCGGGAACGATGCAGGGGGCAGACCCAAACCAGCCACACGTGGAGATCAATGACAAATACTGAAGATTTAAAAGAGCTTCCAAGCTGGTGACCATTACTTAATTGACCTTGAAAATAAAAGACACGTTTTTAGTATTCTGGTGACTCATGACCATAAAAAACAAAGGTTATAAATTCAATATTGTGTCAAATACTTAAAAAATGGAACTGGGTGTGCTGAATCAGATGTTGTCCCAGGTCATGCGTGACACCTTCCGCCACTATTGCTTATGGGACTTGTAGTTTTGTTTTTCTCATTAAAAGGATGGTCTCTAAAGTCCCAGTGTTCTAAGTGATGTTGGTCAAAATCAGAGGCCTGAGTGAGGGTGAAGCATGACACTGCTCTGCTTAGCAGTGAGATGACTGACAGTTCCCCAGCCCTTCCATTCTTTGACCTACAGAGGCTCGTTGGCGATTCATATTTTTTTGCAACGACAAAGAAACTTTTATTGCAGCTTCTGTCAACTGAAGAGATAAAACCCCTGGGCGTGTTTCATTAACTACTGACAAACATGAACAATCAAGAACATGAGTTTCTGGAAAACTATCAAGCACCCAATCAGAATCAGCCGCCCTTCACACCCAGGAATTCTTGAGGCTTTGGAGAGGGTGAATTGCACGTGGTATAAAAGGAACACTACATCAACTCAAAGCTCACTTCTCAGGGATGTACTGAACTGCCAGCCTCATGGCACACTTAGCCAGCTCTTCACCTCCTCCTCCTCAAACTGTTGACCAGCTATCAGGGCAAATGAGCCTGCAGCAAAGCATCGCTGGCTTGGCTCCACACCGGACCAGGCAAGGTGGTCAACTCCATGCTCCTCCAAGTCAGCAAGCACTCTGATCGAGCCAGTCCTAACCCCACATGAATGTTCCCCATCACAACTATTTTAATGGTACAAAGTTATGTTTCTGCCAAATGATTGAGTCAAAAATTGAAAGGTTTTACTATGAAGTGCTGAAAGAGAAATCATGAAGTTTTTCAATATTTCGGAGTCTACCACAGTACACAGGACCATTATATCTCTACAGCAGCAAATCATATATGTGCCCTGTAGAAAGCACGTTTGAATGAAACATGGAATGCATTGCAGCCAACAATCTATGCAACATCATAGCAGAGTGCAAGATAACTTGTGTTATTATTCCAGCAGAACGAAATGCCATTCCTAATGTGTACGTCATTTTAAAGACAACCCCAGAAAAAATGTATGGTCAGTGTTGTTCTTCTGCCAGTTAAAAGACAATCTCCATTAATGTGTCAGGAAATAAAATACTATGAGAAATCCTACTCTATGGCAGGGTGCTGCGTGCCACTATATTGCAGGTTACTTCCAACATAATCTGATTTATACATACATACTCCAGGGTACTGCCAGCTATCGGGTGTACACACAGCAGTCTGGAGCCACTCAGGAAGGAGGTAAGCTCTTCATTTCATCTTAAGCCTTTAGGTTACAGTCACAGCCTGATGGGTCCGGAGAACTTTATCCCCGCTCTAACTGCGCCGAGCAGATAGACGTAGCCCATCACAGGCTGTGTTGAGCGCTGGGTGACGCCTGGCATCTTATTATCGTTGGCGGGAGGAAGAAACTCTGATAGGAGCTACTACAAGAAGAGCAGAGAAACAGGACCACAGATAGCCACAGAGTGACAACTGCCCAGAAGTTGAAGAAAGAACTCTGGAACAGCAAAACTCCTCCACCCTGGAGATTCTCCAGGATAAGTAAATGATGGTAATGAAATGCAAACTGCAGCATTAAGGTCACGCACTACAACATCTTTCCCTTTAAACCGAAGATAACAGTCTACAATAAAAAACGAACCAAAAAGCAACAAAATAAGAAAATGCATTTCCAAATGCTGTAAAAGAGAAACAGTTAATACAAATTAATAATATTAAACGTTGTTGGTACCTTAGTAATGTGCTTACTTCTTGGCTTCACTCCATCTGCAGCAATAACGCTCTGAAAGGAGAAAATACTGCTGTGAGTCTCAGAGTCTTCAGCATTATTGGTCTCAGTCACGAAGACTGCGGTGTCGGAAGATAACTTTCTCTTATTTGGCTTTATAGTTCCACCAGTCAATCCATCACTTTTAGCAGACACGCTACTGTCAGCAGCATCATCACTTCAGGCAGATTAGCAAAGTGGATATCACCACTCGCATTGGGTGAACAGACTCGTCTCTGCAACATACATCCAGTCTGTTCTCAAATTTGCTTGGGGCTGTCAAAATGCTGCAATATATTCGCCACACTTTCCTGACTACCTTGTTTTAAAAAGTTATGACATTCAAGTGTAATTCTTAGTTCGTCTGCAAGCTGAAGTTTTTTAGAGATTCTATTGCCACACAATACTCATCCCATATTTCAATCTGTCCACATGGTGCTTCAACCCTGGTAGGTTATCAACTGCCTGTTTTACAGATAATGTTAGATAGTTTCTGTAAGAAACTGAATTATTATTTGCGGTAGATGTGGAACAATCACAACCGTTGTCAGAGTGAACTTTCAAAGCCATTCAATTAACCTAGGATCAACCCCCTGGTACCTAAGCACCGAACAGGCAGGCTTAACTTAAGGTAATATGTAAAATATGTATGTAGAAACCAAAAAATAAAAGTCAAAATGCAAAACAATAAAAAAAATAAAAAAAATGAAATAGAAAAATAAAGTAAAGTGTATTGAACAAAATGACACTAAAATGACAACATCCAATAAGGGGAATGAGATATGAACTGTAACGCTGTAAGAATCACAAGGTGCCAATGGATGAGGGGCCCGGGCATGGATCAGTCTCTCTGGAGCTGACTGCCAAGTCAGAGGAAACCGGAGGCCACGGCCTGCAAGCACATAATGCAGGAATTAGCCGCAGTGGTCCTAGAAGACATCTAGTGCTGTAGGGCCAGATAGGGCAGCTGGCCTACAGGGGGATTCACAGCAGGTTCGGGCGCAAAGTGCTTAGAGTATTGAGAACAAGCAGCAGATGCCCAGCAGGGCAATAGCAGACGGTCAAAGACAGCATGGCCCGCACAAGACTGAAAGGGAGTGACACCTAGGGCCCTCACCATCATGCAACAGCTTAGTGGAGCTCAGCGGGAGGACAACCCAATGACAGCCACCCACTGGGGCTGGGACCCCCCTGACAAGGCAGGCCAGACTGGTGGTGTGGTAAGAGATATAGCAGCCATGTCCTCAGCGAGAAGCAAGAAGGATCAGAATCTAAAAAAGATACCGACCAAGCTCCCGATGACCGGCAGCAGAGAAGGGAGGCTCTCCCCAATGACACAAATCAGCGAAGATGCAGACACCTCTGAAGCCCCAGTTACCCACGCCTTTTTAGAGTCGCTATTCGGTGCATTGCAAGGCGACTTGCAGACGCTGAAAAGGGAAATAGCGGGGAGATGAAGGAGATAACCAATGGAGGCCACACGTTCCCAAACGGCATAAACGTCCCGCCTTATGATAAGGCGGGACGTCGATGCCATTGGGGACCGCATTGCCTCCATCGAGGATCAGGAGCAAGCCAGGGAAGAGGAGGTGAAGCATCTACAGCAAGAGATACTCCGGCTCAAGGCTCAACATAGCGATCTCCAGGCACACACAGAAGCCCTGGAGAATCGGTCTTGGCGAAACAACATCAGCGTTAAGGAAGTTCCCCCTAAAGAAGAAGGGCCATACATCACACAATACCTCCAGGGTCTCTTCAGGAGCATACTGGGCGCCCCCACCGGATATTTTGGCTTACATTCCAGACTTTCAACTAAAAGAGTGTATACTACGTGCTGCCAGGGACAAGCAACGGCTAAGATATCAGGCCCACTCCATAGCTTTGTACCAGGACCTGGCTCTAATACCCCTTCAAAAGTGTTGGGTGTTCCGAGTGGCAACAACGCGTCTTCGAAATCAAGGAATACCGTATTCTTTGGGTCACCATTTCCGGCTGATTTTCATATGGAAGGGCAAACTCCTCCAGCTCAGGTCCATGCAGGACACTTGCCAGGTGCTGGGCATTGAGAATCCAATCAGGAGGAGAAAGAGGGCCCACGGACTAAAACTCCTCGAGAAAGATGACATAAGCTCTACGGGAGGCGTAGCACAGAGCGAGCGACGAGACCGGACCCCAAGACCATGGCACAAGAGAGACTGGCAGTGCTGGAGACATTGACGAAGGAGACATCCCCCCATGATGACACCGTGAACGACTGAGGGACAGACATGTGACATTTGCAAGGATGGGTGGGCGGCAAAGAAGTCTGCGGGGAGCGTAGAGACATGGGGAGTGTAGAGACACGTGGAACTGGCCACACATGTTCCCAACTATTCCGACTTCCAAGGACGCGCACGCACGAATGGCGGGCCCTGGACAATTTGAGGTTAATGGGTTTCTAAGTTGGGGTTAGGGAGGGGAGGGTGGAGAACGGGTATGCAGGTTGAAGGCGTTGAAGAGAGGATCAAGCGGCAATGGAGGCCGGGCAGACGTTGGGAGCTCAGGGGGAAGAGGGATCACAGGGACCCAAATACAGGCCAAAGCTGGTGCACTCACTATGACACGCTATTTCCCAGCCCACACTGAAAATTCTCACTCTCAATGCGAGAGGTTTCAACAATCTCAATAAAAGGAGGTCCATCATTTCCTACCTGGATAACATGGAGACAAATGAGTGCCTCCTCCAGGAGACACAGCTCCTCTCCAAAGATTGGCATGGAATGAGGTCATGACTCTTTCCCCAGCAGTTCTTTTCATCTACCATGGATAAGAAGGCGGGTGGCTATTTTAGAAGCCAAACATTTTAAGGGGACAGTGGGGGAAAAGGTGGCTAAAATCAAAGAGGTTGATGGGAGCAGGGCCATCGATAGCATAGGTGTTGGTATGAGTATTTTAGATGCCGAAATTGTGTGGCAAACCGCCAGAGTTACTGCTCCCGCAATCACCCTTCACCCGATATACGATCAATCCAGGGGCTGCGTCAATTGCCTATAGATAGAAACGGCTCCTCCCCCCCACACACCCTATACCAATAACCATTTCAAATACCAACCCCACCAGGGATGGTGCTAATAGGTTAAACAGGCCCAGGGGCTCGAATCAGAACAGGTTGCCTAGTACCTCATGCATTAATGTTCCTGCCGCCCCAAGTATCAATGGCTAATCAGGATATCCTGAGTCTGCGGCCTGCTGCTTGCCCTCATGTGTTGGTACTGGCAGGAGTACCTACTTTGAAGAGGGATCAGCATGAGTCATGGGACCAGCTACGCAATAAATGTGCGGACTGGCTATCAAGGCATAGAAGCTTCCATGTATCCGAATGAAAGGAAAATACTGATCCTGCTATTAGGTAACCTCTTGCCCTGCCAGTAACTGAGTGTACTGTTCCCACAGCCCACGTATCCCCCCTATGCAAACGAAGGCCTCAGCAAGTTCAGACCTCCGTATCTTAAGCTGGAATGTTTCATGGTTGTACTCTAAACTTCATTAGCTAGATTGGGTACAACTTATTAAAGACCAAGGTATCCTTTTATTTCAGTTAACATGGGCCACAAAAGAATTGCATATTGTGGGGTTTGAGTGCCATAACATCCTAGCAACATCCCCTAAGCAGGGTCGACCATTTTGGGGTTTATCAATCTGGGTCAATATTAAGACAGGGGGTTGCATAAAAACTGTACATACAGATAACAATAATTTTCAAGGCATATTATTTAATAGGGGAATTTCCTTTTGGATAATTCATTCTTATAACAATGATTTTCATTCTGTTCCAAATATGCATTTTATAAATGTGTTTAATTTTATTGCATCTATTGGAAAATCCAAAGACTCTTTCAAGTCAGTAGGAATCTGTCTGGGGGGCGATTTTAATGCTAAGCTATCTTTGTCATGGTCAAGTGAATATTCACACAGCAGCAGACAAACATGCAATGGGGTAGAGAGCTAATGGACCATTTGACCACCCTTAACTTAATTAATGTTATGGAAATTGATGCAACTACAAAAGATAATGCCCCCCTGAACCGCCCACAGAGGGAGGGGCTGCTCATCTACAATTGATTATGTTTTATCTCCCCCGCTTTAGAAACAAGCTTGCTTAAAGCCGAAATTATGGCCAAAATCTTTGGGGACCATAACCCAATCCAAATAACATTACGGATGTCTCCAGTTCCAACGCCTCAGACAAAATGTGGTGCTCGGGATCAATCACCATCCACAGATAACCTTAGACTGGGCTGGCGAGGCATTAATAACGCAGACCGATTCAGTTCTATGGTTAGGGGAAACATGAATCTTATTAACATCTGTTTAGAGGCCCTGTTGCACACCCAGTGGCTATCAGCGCCTTTACCGAACTCAGTGGGGCCATTAAATCCCTGCTGTCTAAACCCATTTGTACAGTACTGCGCAAACCTAGATGGTTCAATCAGGAGTGCTCAATTGCCAACAGGAAGCTCCGCAAGGCCTATCTCAAAGCCCTAGGTGTAAAGATGTGGTCAAGTCCTTAAGGTTGCCATATAAGCTGGCTATTGCTAATAGGAAGGAACAGTTATTAGGTGAGTACTGGGGTGCGATCATTAATGCTGCCAGCTTAAATTATGGGAATATATTTATGACTACCATTAAAGTGTTAAGATCAATGGGACAACCGTTAACTCCCATCAGCTGCAACATAATGAGCACTACCTGGGAAAGTCACTTTTCCACTATTTACCAAGAGCCTGCTTTTGAATCCGACCCTTTTATGAAAAGGGTGCCACCTGGAGTCTCATTATCAATAAACGAGGTTGAGGCGGCTATACGTCAGAGTGCGGGCAATAAAACTCCAGGCTCTGATGGGATGCCCATCGATCTTATTAAATATAAACCAGAATTTTGGGCCCCACTGTTGTTAAATATTGTTAATAATCTAACCAATGCCCCACTGCCTAAGACATGGTGTACTAGCACGATCGTTTCCATTTTTAAAAAGGGCGATTGCACACAACCTTGTTGCTGTAGACCGATCTCCCTCATAGATAACACCCGTAAAAGAGGCTTATACACAAAAAAGTTTACCTGGACAACGGACAATTCAATTTTAGAACAATGCCAATTAGGTTTCAGGGGTAAAGTTGGCACGAACAAGCAATGTCTTAATCTTAATTTGATGATAGGGAAGTACACTATTACACAGCATTCGCCAGTTTACTTAGCTTTTATGGACCTGTCCTCAGCTTTTGATTTTGTCAATAGTTCCCGTCTATGGTTCATCCTTTTAGAATATAGACTGGATGAGACCCTTGTTCATTTTTTGGCCTATCTCCATGCGGACCTGAAAGCGCGGGTCAGGATTGGGGGTGGGGGATAAGTTTCCAATTACATCAGTGTAGATAGAGGGGTCACACAGGGGTGTGTTCTGGCTCCTTTTCTATTTATCATATATATAAACAATTGACATAAATCACTGATCACACTAACTAATGATGTTCCCAGAATTTAAGGCAAACCTCTCCCAGTGCTTTTATATGCAGATGATGCAGTTTTAATTGGTCGCACACCAAATGGACTATGCACTTTAGTTCGAGGTTTCACAGATTTTATGTCCAGCCTAGATATATGCACAAAATTTAAGAAATATTTTATAATGCCTTGTGGGGCAAGGAAATGTCCATTAAATTGTATCTCTGTGGGCGACCAAAAATTAACTTGTACTGCTACTTCCCCTTATATGGGAATGGTCTTCGCTGTGAACGTCACCTGGTGGGAACACTTGGCATATTGTAAAAGTAAGTTCTCGAGGGCATTTAGCTCAATCCTCAGACTCCCCGCCCTAAAAGATAGGGAACAATTGCAGCCATTTTAAAGATTTTTATGATCCAGTGTGTACCAATAGCTACCTATGGGGCAGAGGTATGGGGTGTTGCAAAATGCTCTTGCGTCCAATCAAAGGAAAATAGATTTTGCAGAAAACTCTTGGGCGCTCCAATCTCCACCCCTCTGTATACATGTCACGGCAAATTGAAATTAGGATACATTGAAGACATCATAAGGGCCCGCCCGCACTATTTTGGCTATCCATAAGGAAGAATCCCGAGGCTTCTCTCACAAGGGACATAATAGATGAGAGTCTTTGCTGTGAGAAAGGGATGGATATTCCATGGCTTCCTGGGGTAGTGAAGAGTTTGGAAAGCGTTAACCTTGGTAGACTGTTTGCTAATTCGAACACATCTGTATCAATGGACAAAAAAGTTTTAAAGACAGCATTGTACGCACTTTATAGCGCGGAAAGACTAGAAAGGGAATTGAATAAACAAACTGTCGCAAAATTTATATCCATTGAGTACCCTGAGCATTGTCTACCAAGTGACATCGCACTACCGATGTCCCAATGGGAGAGAGGCCTCCTATTCCGTCTAAGAGCTGGGACAGTAAGATATTTGCTTTGTTTTCCCTATGGGTATAACGTAAAACTTGACTCCCTGCCATGTCCATGTGATGGTCACAGCGGTCAAACGCTTTTACACTTTTTAGTCTTCGAAAGCGGTCGCTCCCCACGCTCCCTGGTCTTCCTTGGGTATCGTTGAGCTTCGCTCGCATTGCTTGTTGCTTTAAAGAATTGCTGCCTGCTTAGATTTCATAGCGCTCAATTGCTCATTTGTGCATTGTAATCTCATAGCGCTCTATTGCTCATTTGTGCATTGTAATTTCATAGCGCTCTATTGCTCATTGGTGCATTATCGTAGCGCTCGCATTGCATTACAGAAAATAATTATTAGTGCCTGATTGTGCCGGTGCCACTGCCCACAGCGTAATCCCACTTTGTGCCCCAACCTGTTTCGGTTTTGCTGCCATCCATTTTGTTGTTGTGCCTCGGAGCCCGTCCTCTCCACCCCGCTCCCACCTCCCAGCTGCTCCTCCCTCGCTCCGCCCCCCTCCACTTTCCACTTATGTCAGAACAGCTGACGCGCACCGTCCACGCGCAGCGGACGCGCCCCATGCGCGCCGAAGGTGCGCCAAAGGTAAGCCCGTCTACGCCCGTCCGCGCCTGGACCGCGCCCAGCGCCAGACCCCCTGGCCCCCGCAAAATCCACTCCACCCGCATAACGTACGACGCCGCAACCCTCTTACCACTCAACCCCGGCCGTCTTCCTGATTGCCACCAAGCCGCCCCCGGACACACCCATGGACCCTTCACCTGCCACTCCTGCAAGTTCGACTGCACCAAGACCCACACCAAATCCACAAACTCCAAACAGAGCTCCGACACTAACAACCTGAAGTGCATCCTGCTCAACACCCGCTCGGTCCACAGACACGCCATTGAACTTTGGAACCTACTCGACACCACATCGCCGGACGTCGCCTTTCTTGCAGAAACCTGGATGAACGCCTCATCAGCGCCCGACATCGCGATAGCCATCCCGGACGGCTACAAGATCATCCGAAAGGACCGCATCAACCAAACAGGAGGAGGCATCGCCATTGTTCATAAGAACTCCATCCGCATCACGACCAGTTCCGACGATCACCTCGGAGCCGCCGAACACCTTCACTTCCAGATCCACACCGACCCCAAGACCACACTCAGAGGCACCCTCATCTACAGGCCACCAGGACCCCGCACACAATTCAGCGAAGACATCACCGACTTCATCAGTCCACACGCCCTCCCCTCCGAGGACTACATTCTACTGGGAGACCTCAACTTCCACCTGGAAAAGAACAACGACAGCAACACCACCCCCCTTCTGGACAACCTCGCCAATCTCGGACTCAAACAACTTGTTGGCACCCCCACCCACTATGCCGGGCACACGCTCAACCCAATCTTCTCCTCCAGCAAGCACATCTCCTTCAATCACACCACAGCTCTCCATTGGACAGACCACAGCTGCGTTCACTTCAACTACAAAAAAACTACGACCCACAACCACCCACAACCAATTCCCCGCAGAAACTGGAACAAAATTACCACCGACCAACTCTTCACATCGCTTCACCAAAACCCTCCTGCAAAATCATTGGACCCAAACCTTGCAGCCACCAACCTCACATAATGGATCACCCACAGCGCTGACGAATTAGCACCCTTGAAAAAACATCAAATCAAGCAAGGTAGCAAAAAAGCCCCCTGGTTCAACGATGACCTTAAGAAATCCAAGAAGTTCTGTCGCACCCTCGAGAAAGCCTGGAGAAAAAACCCAACCACTGACAACCTGGCCACCTTCAAGAACGCCACCCGCAAACACCACCAACTGATCCGATCCACCAAGAAATCAGCATTCAAGGATCGACTCGACAACAACGCCCACAACAGCAAGGAACTATTCAACATCGTCAAAGAATTTACCAACCCCACTGCCAGCACCAATGACATCACTCCCTCCCAAGACCTCTGCGACTCCCTAGCCTCATTCTTCCACAACAAAATCACTGACATACATAACAGCTTTGATAACCAGTCCAGAGACCTGTCCACCCCACCCACCTCCGAACTAAAAGCCCCCTCCAACAACCTTTGAGCCTGGAACCCAATCACCACTGAGGACACCATCCGCCTGATGAACTCCATCCACTCAGGATCGCCAACCGACCCATGTCCCCACCACATTTTCAACAAAGCAGACTCCATTATCGCACCCCATCTCCGAGACGTCATCAACTGCTCCCTCAACTCCGCTACCTTCCCGGAAAGCTGGAAACATGCCGAACTCAGCGCCCTTCTGAAGAAACCCACAGCAGAACCCACTGAACTTAAGAACTACCGCCCCATCTCGCTCCTCCCATTCCCTGCCAAAGTCATTGAGAAAGCCGTCAACAGTCAGCTCGCCGCCTTCCTCGAATCCAACAAATCCCTCGACCCTTCACAGTCCGGCTTCCAAGCCAAACACAGCACCGAGACCGCCCTCATCGCAGCAACAGACGACATTCGAACACTACTGGGCAACGGAGAAACAGCTGCCCTCATCCTACTTGACCTCTCCGCAGCCTTCGACACAGTCTGTCATAACACCCTTATACAACGCCTCAGCAACGTCAGAATACAAGGAAAAGCATTGGACTGGATCATCTCGTTCCTCGCCGGAAGAACCCAGAGAGTCCGCCTCCCCCCTTTTAGATCAGAGGCCACCGAAGTCATCTGCAGCGTACCACAAGGATCATCACTCAGTCCCACCCTCTTCAACGTATACATGAGTCCCTTCGCATCCATCGCGCGCCAACACAACCTCAACATCATCTCCTACGCAGACGACACCCAGCTGATCCTCTACCTCACCAAAGACCCAAACACCGCCAAAACCAACCTACACAAAGGGATGAAAGAAGTAGCCGAGTGGATGAAGAACAGCCGTTTAAAACCGAACTCGGACAAAACGGAATCCTCATCTTAGGTTCATCCCTCTCCGCCTGGGACGAATCATGGTGGCCACCGGCCCTGGGAAACGCACCCATACCTACGGAACACGCACGTAACCTGGGCTTCATCCTGGACTCCTCCCTCTCGATGACCAGACAAGTCAACGCCGTCTCATCATCATGCTTCAACATCCTACGTATGCTCAAAAAAATCTTCTGTTGGATCCCCACCGAAACAAGAAAGACGGTCACCCACGCACTGGTCACAAACCGACTGGACTACGGAAACATCCTTTACGCCGGAACCACAGCCAAACTACAGAAAAAACTCCAACGCATCCAAAACGCCTCAGCCAGACTCATACTAGACATCCTCCGCCAAGCTCACATTTCCGGTCACCTGAAAGACCTCCACTGGCTCCCCGTCAACAAGAGAATAACGTTCCGTCTCCTCACCCACGCACACAAAGCCCTCTATGACCTAGGACCCGAATGCCTCAACAAGCGCCTGTCCTTTTACACCCCCACCCGCTAACTACGATCGTCCAATCAAGCCCTCGCCGCAATTCCACGCATTCATAGATACACCATGGGGGGAAGATCCTTCTCCTACTTAGCGGCCAAAACCAGGAATTCTCTCCCCACCCACCTCTGCCTTACACAGAACCACCTCTCCTTCAGAAAACAACTAAAAACTTGGATATTCGATAAGTAAAGTACCCCCTCCCTCAAGGGCCTTGAGACCCTCCGGGTGAGTAGTGCGCTATACAAATGTTAAACTTAACTTAACTTAACTTAACTTAAACTTAACTTATGAAATATGCACAATGGTTATTAATTCTGTATTTTAAAAAATTGTCACCTATTAATTTAACAGACGCTCTTGACTGCAAATTTAAATTGGACAATGTTGAATTGATCTTGCACATTGGCACCATTTTGAGAGTAGCTACGGGTGCACGGAAATCTATGTGCGATCTATGAAGTCATTCATATAGTACTATTCACAATATGCACTTTACCTAGGTTTACTGTATTTTGCTACATTATGGATTGGACATTGCTATCTATATAGTTTTCTAATGGTTTTTATCCTGTACATGTGTTACTTTTATGGATACGTTGCTATCCGAATAAAGTCTTTTGGATTGGGATTGGATTGGCTACTTTCAGTCCTCTCACTCTTGAATGGGATTAGAAGGGTTTCTTTAAGTTGGCTGCTGCTAATGGCTTTCCCTGACAGTGCTCTGTGGATAACTCATGTTCCTGCAGTTAGCAGATAATTAATTTCCAAGTTTGGGGGCTCTCTGAGAGGCACAGTGACAAGAGAAGGCTCACAACTTTTTGTGTACTAAGTTTATGTGCAGGTCAGTGGTGTAACAAAACGTGAGCCCTCACCCCACTCCCTATCTGCAAAAAACATGGACGCCCTCCTTCCCCCAGACTGTCAGGACCTCTCGGGCCAAAATTAATTAAATGAATGATGCCAAGTATTCATATTGTAACCTGGAATTGCATATCGTTTTGTATTATCATGCTTCACATTCTGATCATGGCAAAGTGAAATATTGTTCTAAACCTTCTCTGTCTAAATAATATAGCAATGTAACTTGCTTTTTATGCGCAGACTTTCATTCACTGCTCTGGGTAAAAGCAGCTTGTTCTGCAAATCCTTCCCTAACTTTCCAGAAGTGTCGGAGCAGACAGGCTCGTGGAGTCATTCTTGGTTACTGAGTGATTCAGTTACATTTTTGCAACATTTCTTCAGTGAGTCGGTTTATTCTTAAATGCATTGTGACAAGAGGCTCAGATAAGATGTTTATGTATTTGTAAAGTGCATAGCTGGCCTTAGGCTTCCCAGCGCTAAGAGAAACATAACTACGGTGGAATAAGTCAAGTTGCCTAAAATCGGGAGTTTTTAGGGAAAGAGCAATGTTTTGAGTGTTTTCCTGAATTCTAATTCGTTGGTTATCATGCACATGTCCCTGGGTAGTGTGTTCCACATTTTAGGAACCAAGTGCTTGAAGGACCTTCCTCTCCATTTTTCTCTTTTTATTCTGCCCTGTTGCATAAGAAGATCCTCTGATGACCTTAGGGTCCTACTCGGTGTATAGTGTGTAACCAATTTTGGGATTAAGGCCGGTCCTCTGTCATTCATGGCTCTGTGGGCGATACACAGTGCCTTCAACTTGATCCTCGCCTGGACTGGAAGCCAGTGAAGTGTCCTCAGGGCTGCCCTGGCCGATTGCTGTTTCAGGATTTGTAGCAGGATTCTTGCTGCGGCATTCTGCCCTACCCGCAACCGATTAATGACGTATTTTGGTGCGCCCAGTTACAGCGAGTTCCCGTAGTCCAGCTGTGACACGATTAATGCTTGGATCACAATTCTACGAGATTGGTCAGGTAGGATGGGTAGAATTTTACGAAGCATATGGAGTAAGCTGAAACATTTGCCTGAAAGTTTTTTTGCTTGGGTCTCCATGCTTAAATTTTTGTCTAGCCAGATTCCCAGGTTTTTGATGGCAGTCTTGGGGGTTGGTGGTTCTTCCAACTGAGTAGGCCAGCTTATAAGATTCCTGGGGACTGTTTTGTTTCCCAGGACCATGAGTTCAGTTTTATCCTCATTCTGTTTAACGGACTATTTACACATCCATTCAGCTATTCATTTCATAAAATGCCCTAGGTTGTTGTGTAGGGAGTGAGGGTCGTTCATCACTGATAATACAAGTTGTGTATCGTCCGCGTACAACACTATGGATAGACCAAATTCTTGTACTATCCCTGTAAGAGGCTGCATGTAAATATTAAAAAGTGTGGTGCTCACTGCAGAGCCCTGTGGGACACTGTATGGTAGTTGGAGGGTATCGGATAGATAGTCCCCTTCCAGCAACTCTGTCTTTCAGAAATGAAGTGAGCCACTTTATTGCTGTGCCTGTGATACCTTCTTCCTTTAGCCTATTGATCAATGTGCAATGGTCAACTGTATCAAATGTGGCGCTAAGATCCAGGAGCAGGATGCCAGTTGTGCACCCCTGGTTTAACACTTTTTTAGTTCCTCAGTTACCACCAATAGAGCTGACTCTGTGCTATGTTGGGGACGGAAACCCATGTGTGTGTTGTGTGCGCCGGAAACCCATTTGTGTGTTGTGTGCCGTATTAATTTTTTCTTCGAAGAATTTGGTCTGTGCTTGGATCATCTCCCTAGGATATTGTCTAATAGCTGCCTTATATTGACTTTTGATGGCAGGATCATAGTTTTTTCTCCACAACCTTTCCATTCTTTTACATAATTGTTTTGTCAAAATTAATTGCTCATTGAACCATGGGGCTTTAATCCTAACATCAAGTTTACTTTGTCTGGTTTTCTCTGGGTGTTGGGCTGCAACTTTGTTGAGCCAGTCAGCCCAAATCTTGTGGTCTTCTTCTACATCATCTGTCAGGCTTGGTCCTCTAATTCAATCCTTACGTTGTCAGGTAGGGATTTTGGCCATTTATTCTTAATCCCGGTTACTTTGTGACTGGTTTGTCAAGCCTGGGAATTTTCCAGTGAAATAATGATCCGACCATGGCATTGGTTTAGGGGCCCCTACTTTTAGCTTAGTGTCATTGGAAACAAGCATTGGTGTAAGCAATATGTCTCGCCTTTGGGACCTTATAAGTGTTTAGCTATGCACAAGTTGATGCTGTTGCACCAAGGTTATTGTGCTGCATAACTAAATACTTATAAGGAGCCAAAAGCGAGACCTATTGGCTATGCCAATGCTTGTTTAGTGTTGCACTGGTGTTTCATTTGGTACAGTGCTATACACCGTATTTTAAAATAGGGTTAATACATATAATCAAATAAACGTTGCCTGTGCAAGATCGTTTCCTACTGTTTTTGTAGTGTTGCCTTGGTGTTTCCTTTCTAATTATTAAAAAATGTTTTTGTGTCAAGGATCAGAGCGACAGTGGAAATATACAGTGAATCATGCCCTCTAATAGTGGGTGTAAAAATGGCATCAATGTTGTGCTTTGGCATGCTGAAGGCACCATCTATGCATGTTTGTAGTTCTGAGGAGATATGATATTATTCTATTCTGACTTGTGTTCCAGGCAAACCCTAGTGCGAGTCTACACTAACTGTTTATTGCTCATTTTAAACTAATAAAGAGATTGAATTACAGGACTCTGAGACTCTGAAAATGCATCTCTGGCACGGACGAGACCTCTCTGGTTGTTTACTCGGAAGTGGGAGCAAATCTTGCAACAATACCTGAACTCCCGAAAGGCATCTTCAAAAGTCTGAGTATAAAACAAGCTTTCAAAAACTATTTTCTTTACAGGTGCTTGTTGTTGTCCTAGATATTCATGAATGCATGAGCATCTGCGGTGGCTGTCCTTAAGTGGCATTTTGTTAACTATTCAAAAGTGCACTCAAAGCGAGCTCTGGCTGATGCTTGCGCATCCACGGAGCCATCGTTGAATGAACAGGTTTTGTTTAAGTAAAGCACATTCAAATATTCTCCCTATAGATGTGCGTGCATCAGTGATAGAGCGATCTTTGATGAGATTTGTTAAAGCAAGAGCCATTTGAAGATGCAAGTAGTGCATGCGTGCACTTGCGGCACGTTAGAATGCCAGCGTGCGTGTGTGCGCAGTCAGCTCTTTTTGGAAGCACATACTAGTGCTTGTGGCGCGCCCCTGCTTGCTCCCTCAAGGCAGTTGCCGCCACAAGCACTAGTATGTGCTTCCAAAAAGAGCAGAGCAACGGTTAAGGTCCTCCTATGCAGCGTATGCTCACTGCATATGCGAGACCTAAAAATGGCATCCAGTATGGTTCCCTTTGCAATGGTGCTTGTGTTTATCAGTTGTTTCAGTTGCATGGCCTCCATGTCATGAATTAATCTAACTGCTGTGATAGGTTCATCCAGATGGAAGTTAAAGTCCCCCAATAATGTAATGGAGCTCTTGCTGGCCACCATGTCTGCTATTAAGCTGGAAAATTCCTCTAGGACTGGAGTGGGGGTCTACAGAGCAGTGTGCCTGAAAACGAGTTATAAGCCGATGTTTTAGGCTGAATTGTACAGTTTCACTGTTGGTGGTGGCAACGGACGATATCATGCACTCATAGTCGTTTTTGTAAATGATTGCTACCCCGCCTCCCGTTTTTACAATCCTATCTTGTCTTTGTATAGAGAAATCTGGGGTTAGTCCTTGGATTAGGTATGGGGCGGACCAGTCTTTCAACCACGTTTCAGTAACGAAGAGAATGTCAAGTTCTTCATTCTCTATTAGCATTATGATTTCTGTGGTGTGTGCTGGCAAGGATCTACTGTTAATAAGTCCCATATATCATTCCTTGTGGGCCTATCTAGTTGTAGTGGCCCTTCAATCTTGCCTGAGTTGAACTTAGTCCGGCAGACAGGGCATGACATCTTCTTCCCTATCAAGCTTGTTGGCGCTTGAGTCATCTCACAATGAGCTCTACCCGAGTATCTCAATGAGAGTAATACTGCTCTATCATATGTGATGAGCTTACCGCTTTCTGGGACGAATACCGCATGGTGCCTTGCCCTTGACCATGTCCGGACGCAGACTGGCTTGCCTAAGGCATGCCCGCAGCGTGCAGCTGCGTGTCGGTGCTGCAGTCAGCATAAGTAGGCTTTTGCTTAACTACTAGAGCGCTGACTTGTCCCTCACTCCCCACGAGGGCGAGTCCTCTCAGCTGTGCTCACTGGTCCTGCCCCGCCCAGCTCCCGTTCTACTGTTCAACGTAAGTAAGTCAGGCTTCCCCACAGTGAGTGAGCATTCAATTCAATTTCAGTTTAAAAAAAACATTTGTATCGAAAAGCTTTACATTTAAAATGTGATTGTCTTAGAAGCTTTCAGAGTAATTTTAAAAGCGATACATTCAATCATTCAAAATAGTCTGCCTTAAAAAGACTGTGCAAACAAGCAAGTTCTCAGTTAGTACTCTCTGGTACCGTGTGTCTGACCTGTGTCAGTTTCTCTGATTCTTCCTGTTTCTCTTGTTAAGCCATGGCAGCTTCTTGAGCTGTGCAGGGTGTGAGCATCTTGAAGGACAGTCCCAGCTCTACCCCTCCCACTCCCCCAATGAACGCGCTATGGCTTAGCAAGAGAAACAGGAAGAATCTGATCTGAGCCTCTTGTCACCATACATTGGGAATAAACAGACTCGCTGAAGAAATGTTGCAAAAATATAACAGATTCGCTCAGTAACCAAGAATGACTCAGCGAGCCTGTCTGCTCTGACACTTCTGGAAAGTTAGGGAAGGATTAGCAGAATGAGCAGCTTTTACTCCCATGGGATCACCGAGAGCAAAGGAGATACAGCGGCCCCGGCTCAACCCCGACCCCCTTTCGAAGAACATTGAAATACACATGTAGCTGGGGCGGTTGACAGGGAGGATCTAGATCAGTGATACTCAAAGTACGGCCCGGAGGCCGCATAAGGCCCTCCAGGTCTTTAAATACAGACACCCCGGCAGCAGCAGCACTCGACTCAGAACTAACACGAAAAAGAAATGTACATATGCAGCAAACACTTTTTTAAAGGTTAATTGCAGTTAGGAAAAGGCGGTAACTAGGACTTTAACTTTAGGAACACCTTCATTCTTAAAGGCAGCCACTAGATATACATGCTTTGTTTCCCTACCCCGACTTTACACCCTGCTGGCATCAGTGCGGCCCTCGGTCACACCACAGACCAAACTTTGCGGCCCCCGGGAAAATGTTTGTGAGTACCCGTGACCTAGATCAACAAAAGGCGGAAGTAGTTAGACATGAGGACGAAACTGAAGCATGCATCTCTAAAAGGCTCAAACAGGAACCAATGAAAACAAGCATTGGCATAGCCAATAGGTCGCTCCTTTGGGACCTTATAAGTGTTTAGCCATGCAGCAGTTGATGTTGTTGCACCAAGGATATTGTGCTGGATAACTAAACCCTTATAAGGTCGCCAGAGGCCAGACCTACTGGCGATGCCAATGCTTGTTTACCTGATGGGCATTGGCTGACCGCTGCCTGGTTACTGAGGCCCTAGTGAGGTTGAGACATATTTGGGGCAGTTTTAGCCTCATCAGATGATGCTGTGCAGTCCCAGCCCAGGTGCAATGAGGCGCAGTCGGTGCTGCCTGGGAGTGTGTTCTTTCACTTTCGATTGGCGGGGCTGCCCCCCTTTACTCTGGTGAAAGCCACAAACGGGATTCAAGTCGATCTTCTCATCACACAGACTTGTCACCGTTTGCTGAGGCCTTCAAAAGAGTGACCCAACTCCAGCAGTCAGGGCCAATGAGCATTGTTGAGACAAAATAATCATCGATCGATGCAACAACAAAAACAAACAACAAATGAATCCCGGAGAGCAGGCTCGAGACCCTCCAGCAGCAGACAGGCTTTGTATCTCATGGCCTCACCTGGGGTTTCATGCGGGTCCTCTGGGCCCTGCTGGGGTCGTGCTGAGCTTTCTGAGGCCTTTGAGTAACCGCAGGACTGAACTATGAGCGCGGGTTAAAGAGGGCCGTAGATGGACAGCTGCGCATGCGCTGAGAACAGACACTGCCTCCCGCGCGGAGCGTATGTTCGGGAAGGCCTTGAATTAACTGTGCATGCGCTGAGGACAGATAACGCTGTTACTACAATCCCACTCCAGAAATCGATACAAGAAAGATTTATTTCTTTAATTCACAGCACAGGCTTTGACAGCACGGAGCGCAGGAAGGGGCCACAGCTCAGGGCCAGCACAGGTGGGACGGGGTCCTCGCAGGCACAAGAATGACAGTGTCCGCGCGGGGACACAATGAATGAGATACAACAACTGCCTCCCGCCAGGGAGCACGAGGAGCCTCGCGCCACAGAACGCGCGGAGATGTAAGTGCAAAGCTCCTCGGTTCGGTTCCTCTGTGGGGGCGTGTCTATCCTCTGCGCATGCGCAGTGAGACTGAGCGTCCTGTGTCCAGGGCAGTTCTCAGGCTGCATTCCGTGCAAGGTCCGACCTCGGCGATAGGAAGTTCTGTCTTCGCTCCATACATGCGCAGCTGTGACGCGCGGTGCTGCGCGTACACAGTTGTGAGACGCCATGTTTTTTTTTGTGCGTGATGGTGGCTCGTGTAGCAGCGTAAGCACGCGCGTCACTACGGGGACAATAACACACCGGGACACACTCCTCACAGGCAGCTGGGCCCCCAGCGTACCCCACCTCTCCCCCCGGTCCTGCAGCCTCCACTGAGCGGTGCACAAGGAGAGGTGAGACACTCTAATCGACCCGCTTTAACCCGCGCGCTGCTGCGGGAGGCAGTGTCTAATTTTCCGCGCATGCGCAGTTACACGACGCTTGAGACTGACTATTCTAAGCCTGGCAGCAGTAATCCCTGTTTCCATACTGCATTGGTGTACTACCCTTGAGCGCATGCGCAGTTGTTAATCCCAGGCGGGTGGGGGCGGGGCCTGTGGTGTGAATGCTCCTCCTCTACCGGGGGCGGGGCCTATGGGTGGGAGCGGGGTCTCTGGGAGTGGGGCCTGTGGTTGTGGAGTCTGTGGGGGCGGAGTCTGTGGATGTGGGGTGGGCGGGGTCTGTTGGGGGTGTGGGTGGGGTCTGGGAAAGTGGGGGCGGGGTCAGTGGATGTGAGGGCGGGGTCAAAACAGCAAACATGCCCAGACTGGAGGCAGTGCATTATATAGGGAGCGGGCGCCATATGTTTCGGAGTTCGATTTCCTGCGTGCACCGACGCCAGTGCGACCAGAATTTGGAACTCGCTTCCTCCATACCTCCGCACTGCCACCTCTTTCCACATCTTCCAAAAGGACCTTAACCCCTCCTGTGCTCATGACGAGCTCAGCTCGTTATGCACGTTGGAACGCTCGCACGCTGGTCTGATTCCCCTGCTGTGCTGAGCGTTCCATTAAACGGATGCGGTAATGATGAGCTCGCAGAGCGAGCACCGGGGTGCTGTGCGCGCGCCCCCCCCACCCCACAGCGGAGGAAACAGCCCCGCAGTGAAGGGGTTAAAACTCTTCTCTTTCAAAGACACGGCTCCAAATAACTCTGACTGTTTCATGTTCCACACTGGAGAACTAGTTTGTCCTTACTCTTCAACTGTGGAATATGTACTTTTGGAACCCTAATCGCTCCAACTTTAGTTTACAGTGTAATTTTTAGCGAATTTATACTCTGTAAATATGTTACCATAATATCTAATCCTATATACTACACTCTATTGTAAAGCGCTCTGACACCTCTGGGTAAAGTATGCGCTATAAAAAAAAAATCTAAATAAATGCAATGCCCTGCGACCAGGCTGTTGTAGACTCTTCGTCACCTCTGGCCTGGACTCACTGGGTCTGTAGACTAAAGACTGTTAATAATTTAATTTTAGCAGCCAGGAACTCAGAACTGTTCAATTCCTCAGGCTCCGGCGGGCTGCTTTTGGAGGCTTCATATGATAAAAGACAACAATATCTCAAAATGTAACACTAGGGGAGTCAGATATACTGGTATGTAAAATGCATTACAAGATAGGAAAAAACGGGAGACTCGCGTAAAATTTGTGTTTGGAGTATTCAGTTATGATTCTGAATGCCGTCATAGTCGGCGTATCTCAAGTTGCACATTCTTACCTTTCTCCTGGGGCACCGCAACCACAGACTTTACCCATTGCTGCCCACATCTATAAATGATGTTTTTGACACAAGAGTGTCCACTAGAGCATCTTTTAATTTGACTGATCTGGGACTTGCAGCAAATATTTTTTTAAAGCCATGCTCTTGTATTTACAATCAACAGAAGCTGGTGCAGTGAGGGCTGGTGCTGCTCCTGACCTCCCATTCGGTTTGTGGAAGTACCATTTGTGGATACAGATCACGCCTACTCTCTTATCGTGCTTCAGTGCATAGGCCCGATGTAGCTGACTTCACAGTTTTATCCCACACACACGCTTCTACTTGCACACCATGCAGCCCTTTACAATCACTTCTTCTCAAGCACCAAAAGACAGATATGTTTACCGTCTATTTCGCTAACTCTTGTTTTAAAAGGAAAAATTCTGGCCTTCTCTACTTGGTGCTTCTGAATTCATACAATGCTAAAAATATAAGATCAAAATTTGAATGGTTAGGCAATTTTTGATTTTCTTTGTTTTTGGGATTGTGTGATATAGTGCGGTACCTACCTGTAACGAGGAGTGGTGGAAACCCGGAACTGACCACGTGATGCCTCCTTTATTGCAGACGGACCCCTGGGAACCAGAACAGGACGAACTTGAGGAAGAGGAACACGGCGCCTTTAATTGGACGTTCACTGAGGAGGAGAACCCTCCTTCTGTAAACGTCAGCAATGCCGGATTGGATAAACCCCAGGAAGTGTTGTTTGTGGCGTGTGACATCACCCCGGTGGAGAAGGCGAGGAGCGACGTTGGAGAGCGGGTTGGAGATTGCAGTACAGGAATACGAAGGTTTCCCGAAGAACATCCAGAAGGAAACGGAGAAGAGTCCCACGGAGAGCCAGGAGGCCAACGACCCCGTGAGCCGCCGTGCCACACTCCCGGGGGAGGAGTGTGGCTTTCCCAGGTACGGCGGCGTATGGCGGCTTGGGTGGGAAGCAAGCGTGTGTGAATAGTGTAAATAGCCCCCTGATCGTTCTCCCTCGTCTTTCCCTTCCTCCCGTTTCCCGTTTCCCTTACCCCACGTTTGTTCCCTCACTGTCAGTAGTCCCGACTCACCACACCGACTTCTGCTAGATGCACGTTGTCACCGGTGATCCCCAGTCTCACTACACCCGGCCCCGAGGTGCAAACCCCCAGACGACATTGGAACTAACGGCTCCCTCTCTGTTGGTCTTCTTTTGCATGGGAAACCGGAGTCCGGGAAGTCGCCTTACAGACCAGACCTTGAAGGGCAGACCTACACCCAGAAAACCAAGCCGGAAACAAACAGAACCCCAAAACGGATTCAAGTCAGTTTGCCAAGGAAAGACTAACATTCAGAACCAGGAGGACTTTGATGTTAAAGTCAAAACGTGTAATTCCAATAAAACCAGCATTACCTCAACAACCTGGCATTTCTCTCATCCCTGATCCACAAGCCCGGTCCACACTACCGTATGATGTAAGTAAATAAATTACATTGCTAATATACAATAAGGATGTGGGGTGAGTGTTATTAGGGGCAAAGCCTTGCTGATTGCGCGTCGGTGCTGCGGGCACCATAAGTAGGCTTTTGCTTAACTACTAGAGCGCTGACCTGCCCCTCGCTCCCCACGAGGGCGAGTCCTCTCAGCTGTGCTCACTGGTCCTGCCCCGCCCAACTCCCGTTCTACTGTTCGACGTAAATAAGTCAGGCTTCCCCACAGTGAGTGAGCATTCAATTCAATTTCAGTTTTAAAAAAAACATTTGTTTCAAAAAGCTTTACATTTAAAATGTGATTGTCTTAGAAGCGTTCAGAGAGCTTTAAAAGCAATACATTCAATCATTCAAAATACTCTGGCTTAAAAAGACTGTGCAAACAAGCAAGTTCTCAGTTAGTACTCTCTGGTACCGTGTGTCTGACCTGTGTCAGTTTCTCTGATTCTTCCTGTTTCTCTTAAGCCATGGCAGCTTCTTGAGCTGTGCAGGGTGTGAGCATCTTGTAGGGCAGCCCCAGCTCTACCCCTCCCACTCCCCCCAATGGACGCGCTATGGCTTAGCAAGAGAAACAGGAAGAATCTGATCTGAGCCTCTTGTCACCATACATTAAGAATAAACAGACTCGCTGAAGAAATGTTGCAAAAATGTAACAGATTCGCTCAGTAACCAAGAATGACTCAGCGAGCCTGTCCGCTCTGACACTTCTGGAAAGTTAGGGAAGGATTGGCAGAATGAGCAGCTTTTACTCCCATGGGACCACCGAGAGCAAAGGAGATACAGCGGCCCCGGCTCAACACGACCGCTTTTTGAAGAACATGGAAATACACATGTAGCTGGGGTGGTTGCCAGGAGGATCTAGATCAGTGATACTCAAAGTACGGCCTGGGGGCCGCATAAAGCCCTCCAGGTCTTTACATGCGAACCCCTTGGCAGCAGCAGCACTGGGCTGCCGATTACTTGACTTAGAACTAACATGAAAAAGCAATGGACATATACAGCAAACACTTATTTAAAGGTTAATTGCAGTTAGGAAAAGGAAGTAACTAGGCCCTTAACTTTAGGAACACCTTCATTCTTAAAGGCAGCCACTAGATATACTTGCTTTGTTTCCCTACCCCGACTTTACACCCCGCTGGCATCAGGGCGGCCCTCGGTCACACCATAGAGCAAACTTTGCGGCCCCCGAGAAAATGTTTGTGAGTACCCATGACCTAGATCAAGAAAAGGCGGAAGCAGTTAGACACGAGGACGAAACAGAAGCATGCATCTCTAAAAGGCACGAACAGGAACCAATGAAAACAAGCATTGGCATAGCCAATAGGTCACGCCTTTGGGACCTTATAAGTGTTTAGCCATGCAACAGTTGATGTTGTTGCACCAAGGATATTGTGCTGGATAACTAAACACTTATAAGGTCTCAAAGGCGAGACCTACTGGCGATGCCAATGCTTGTTTACCTGATGGGCATTGGCTGCCGCTGCCTGGTCACTGAGGCCCTAGTGAGGTTGAGTCATATTTGGGGGAGTTTTAGCCTCATCAGATGATGCTGTGCAGGCCCAGGCCCAGGTGCAATGAGGCGCAGTCGGTGCTGGCTGTGAGTGCGTTGCCAATGCTTGTTTACCTGATGGGCATCGGCTGACCGCTGCCTGGTCACTGAGGCCCTAGTGAGGTTGAGTCATATTTGGGGGAGTTTTAGCCTCATCAGATGATGCTGTGCAGGCCCAGCCCAGGTGCAATGAGGCGCAGTCGGTGCTGCCTGGGAGTGCGTTGCCAATGCTTGTTTACCTGAGGCGCAGTCGGTGCTGCTGGGAGTGCGTTGCCAATGCTTGTTTACCTGAGGCGCAGTCGGTGCTGCCCGGGAGTGCGTTGCCAATTCTTGTTTACCTGAGGCGCAGTCGGTGCAGCTGGGAGTGCGTTGCCAATGCTTGTTTACCTGAGGCGCAGTCGGTGCAGCTGGGAGTGCGTTGCCAATGCTTGTTTACCTGAGGCGCAGTCGGTGGTGCCTGGGAGTGCGTTCTTTCACTTTCGATTCACGGGGCTGCCCCCTTCACTCTGGTGAAAGCCACAAACGGGATTCAAGTCGATCTTCTCATCACACAGACTTGTCCCCGTTTGCTGAGGCCTTCGAAAGAGCGACCCAACTGTAAAGATGGTCTGACACCGTAACTAATATAGAAAGTGGATTTATTGCAGCACAGCAGATGAAGGCCTCTTCTCTCTTCTCTCAGCTCTCCAGCTGCTTTACACTCTAGAACATTACCGCAGCGGAAGTTGGAGCGAGGGCAAGAGCGAGACGAAGCACGAGACAATAAATAAATACATAACACCAAATGCACAAATGATGGTCAATGAGCCTTGTTGATACAAAATAATCATGTCTAAGTATCGATGCAGACAACAACAACAACAAACATGAATCCCGGGCAGCAGGCTCGAGACCCTCCAGACAGTCTTTGTATCTCATGGCCTCACCTGGGGGTTCATGCGGGGGTTCTGGGCCCTGCTGGGGTCGGGTTGAGCTTTCTGAGGCCTTTGTGTAACCCCGGGACGATGAGCGTGGGTGAAAGACGACCGTAGATTAACAACTGCGCATGCGCGGAGGACAGACACTGCCTCCCGCGCGGAGCGCGAGCTAAGGAAGGCCTTCAATGAACTGCGCATGCGCTGGGGATAGACATTCTGTTACTACAATCCCACTCTAGAAATCGATGCAAGAAAGATTCACAGGCCCGACAGCACGGAGCGCAAGAAGGGGCCACAGCTCAGGGCCAGGACATGGGTGACGGGGTCCTCGCAGGGACAACAATGACAGCGTCCGCGCGGGGAGACAATGAATGAGATACAACTACTGCCTCCCGCCGCGGAGCACGAGGCGCCTCGCGCCACAGCACAGGGTGAGATGTATTTCAGTACAAAGCTCCTCGGTTCGGCTCCTCTGGGGTGGTGTCTTTCCTCTGCGCATGCGCAGTGAGACTGAGCGGCCTCTGTCCAGGGCAGTTCACTGGCTGCACTCCGTGCAAGGTGCTAGGTGTCTTCGCTCCGCACATGCGCAGCCGTGTCGCGCGCTCCTGCGCGTGCGCAGTTGTGAGACGCTGTTTTTTTCGTGCGCGATGGTGGCTCGTGCAGCGGCGTGAGTGCGCGCGTCACTTGGGGGTCAATAACACACCGGGACACACTCCTCTCAGGCAGCTGGGCCCCCGGCGTGCCCCCACCTCTCCCCAGGCCCTGCAGCCTCCACTGAGCGGGGCACAAGGAGAGGTGAGACACTCTATTATCAGTTTCCGAACGCCATTGGTACTATACTCTTTGCGCATGCCCAGTTGTTACTCTTAGACCCGCTTTAACCCGCGCTCCGCTGCGGGAGGCAGTGTCTGTTTTCCGCGCATGCGCAGTTACACGGCGCGTGATACTCACTATTCTAAGCCTGGCTACAGAATCCCCGTTTCTAAACTGCATTGGTGTACTACCCTTGAGCGCATGCGCAGTTGTTAATCCCAGGCGCGTGGGGCCGGGGCCTGTGGTGTGAATGCTCCTCCTCTACCAGGGGCGGGGCCTGTGGGAGTGTGGCCTGTGGGGGCGGAGACAGTGGATGTGGGGTTGGGTGGGCGGGGTCTAGGGGGGGGGGGCGGGGGTCTGGAAAAGTTGAAGCGGTGTCAGTGGATGTGGGGCCTGTGGGGGTGAGGGCGGGGTCAGTGAATGTGAGGGCGGGGTCAAAACAGCAAACATGCCCAGCCTGGGGGCGGTGCATTATATAGGGAGCGGGCGCCATATGTTTCTGAGTTTGATTTCCTGCGCGCACCGACGCCTGTGCGACCAGAATTTGGATCTCGCCCCCTCCATACCTCCGCACCACCACCTCTTTCCGCATCTTCCAAAAGGACCTTAACCCCTCCGTTGCTCATGGCGAGCGGAGCTCGTTATGCCCGTTGGAACGCTCGCACGCTGGGCTGATTCCCCTGCTGTGCTGAGCGTTCCATTAAACGGGTGCGACCGGAGCGCCGTGGCTCATAGCGAGCTGAGCTCGTCATGAGCACCAGGGGGGTTAAGGTCCTTTTGGAAGAGGTGGCAGTGCGGAGGTATGGAGGAAGCGAGTTCCAAATTCAGGTCGCACAGACAAAACAGCCCCGCAGTGAAGGGGTTAAAACTCTTCTCTTTCAAAGACACAGCTTCCAATAACTCTGTTTCATGTTCCACATTGGAGAACTAGTTTGTCCTTACTCTTCAACTGTGGAATATGTACTTTTGGAACCCTAATAGCTACAACTTTAGTTTGCATTGTGTAATTTTTAGCGAATTTATACTCTGTAAATATGTTACCATAATATCTAAACCTATATACTACACTCTATTGTAAAGCGCTCTGACACCTCTGGGTAAAGTATGCGCTATAAAAAAAATCTAAATAAATGCAATGCCCTGCGACCAGGCTGTTGGAGACTCCTCGTCGCCGCGGGCCTGGACTCACTGGGTCTGTAGACTAAAGACTGTTAATAATTTAATTTTAGCAGCCAGGAACTCAGAACTGTTCAATTCCTCAGGCTCCGGCAGGCTGCTTTTGGAGGCTTCATACGATACAAGACAACAATAACTCAAAATGTAACATTAGGGGAGTCAGATATACTGGTATGTAAAATGCATTACAAGATAGGAAAAAACGGGAGACTCGCGTAAAATTTGTGTTTGGAGTATTCAGGCATGATTCTGAATGCCGCCGTGGTTGGCGTATCTCAAGTTGAACATTCTTACCTTTCTCCTGGGCCACCGCAACCACAGACTTTACCCATTGCTGCCCGCATCTATAAATGATGTTTTTGACACAAGAGTGTCCACATGAGCATCTTTTAATTTGGCTGATCTGGGACTTGCAGCAAATATTTTTTTAAAGCCATGCTCTTGTATTTAAAATGAACAGAAGCTGGTGCAGTGAGGGCTGGTGCTGTTCCTGTCCTCCCATTCGGTTTGTGGAAGTGCCCATTTGTGGATACAGATCACGCCTACTCTCTTATCGTGCTTCAGTGCACAGGCCCGATGTAGCTGCCTTCACAGTTTTACTCCACACACACGCTTCTACTTGCACACCCTGCAGCCCTTTACAAACACTTCTTCTCAAGCACCAAAAGACAGACATGTTCACCGTCTCTTTCACTAACTCTTGTTTTAAAAGGAACAATTCTGACCATCTCTACTTGGTGCTTCTGAATTCATACAATGCTAAAAATACAAGATCAAAATTTGATTTTCATCATACACAATCTATGTAAAGCATTTTAAGTGACATGTTTTTGTTTTGACAAATATATAACTTTTAATCGTAAGTCACTTGTAATATAACAGCTGTAGATAAAACTGGCTTGAGTAAAGTCACAGCAATTACAGCCTATTTCATTGAGACCATTGTTATTACAAAAGCTGATCAAATACGAGTCTTCTGTGGGAATATGTTAGATTGTGGTAATAAATACCTCTCTGCAGGCTTTAATGCAATGTAATAGCAATTCCCCTATATTACACCGCTAGGCACTTTTAACATATGCTTTTAACAATAAATACATCCCACCATATGTTTTTTCCATAGCTTTTATTAATAAACAGATTAGGCATATTGCCTACAGTAAAATTGATTTACATTATTTTAGGGAGCTAGCAGCTAAGCTGAAGCCTTTTCAAAAAATTACATCTGTGTACCTCAGCTTCTCACTCTCCTGAGGTTTGCCCAGTGCTGCGGCGGGCTGGGCAGCTCTCCAAGTTAGCAGACTGTAGTTAATTTAAGTAGTAATGATAATTTATTAGCAGGCAGCTGAGATTATTCGTGTTGGGGCCTCTCTAATCCTGTTTGGTACAGTCGGGTCCCAAACAGGCCTCGAAAATTCCTAAAAATGTTAGAAGACTTGCAGGTCTAGTGACTCAAATAATCTACTCAACCTAATTATAATGCTCATGACCCCTAAATTGGTTTCAAATGAAGGGATCCCGGGCAAGTATTTTAATTTCCTCAAGATAAGACTTAAAGCCTTTTTGCAAGAATAAACCTTAGCATGTACTTTAGTCAAGGGTACACAGATTTGAACTTGGAATTATCTTTGAATTCCCAACCAGGTTGTATCCCCCCTGAAGTTTTGGCCTGAAGATGCTGCGATAAAGCAGATTGAGAATGTAGACATAAGGAAAGCCAATTACAATAATCTTACACAAATTGAAAGAAAAGCCCTGGGAAGATCTTGAGAAGAAGCCTCTCCTAGTCATGAAACACGCGGATAAAGGAGGCGCCATTGTGATTCAGTCAGCAGGTAACTACAGAGAGGCATACCTTACCCTATTAGGAGACACCAGAAATGACAAAGTGTTGGAAACTAACCCAACTGAAACACTTCAGAAAGAGATTAATGTTTTGATGGAAGAGGCCAAGAATGAAAGATGGATCACTGGAAAGGAAGCTGCATTTTTGATTACAATGAAAGCTAAGATACCCTATTTTTATATTTCTAAAACAGACATAAACAGAGCCTCCACATGGGCGCACTATCGTCTCTGGCATATGTTCCGTTCTCAAGCCTCTTTCCAAATTTGTGGATTGGTTTTCATGGCCACTTGTCTCAGAAACGAGGTCCTACGTTTAAGACACTAAAAACCTGTTGAATATCATCTTGGATCAAGAATTTGATGTGACTTTTGAACTTATGATGTGCCTTGATGTGGAAGCCTTATACACAAGCATTCACCGAGAAGAAAGCCTTCGAGTCATTGAAGACATCCTAAATGAAAGGGAGTGGCCTTTGAAGCACCAGTCAAGTGGACTATACAACTAGCGTACTTCGCCCTAACAAGGAACTTCTTTCAATTTGAAGATACCATCTACTCACAATTACATGGAACTTCCATGGGGAGCAGTTTCACGTACAGCATAGCCTGTCTCTATGTACACCGATTCGAACAAAAGAACAAATGGAATAATTAACTCCTTCAAACAGAAGCTACGTCTGTGGTGCAGACAAATAGATGATGTCTTCATCATCTGACATGGCACCTTGGAGAATGCAACCCGCTTCTTAGATTAGCTTAACAGCCGAAACAAATTCAGAGTCACCATGACTACAAGCAATGATGAATTACCATTTCTAGATGTCTCTATCAAAGATGAGCAAAGTAGATTGGTCATCAAACTTTATACAAAACCTACAGATAAGAATAGCCTCCTCCACTTTCAAAGTGCACACCCACACGCACTTTGGAAAATTTACCAGTTGGACAGTTTCTTCGCATAACAAGAAAATGCTCCAAGATTGACGATTACAAACAAGAAGCTGTCATACTTACCAATACACTTTTAGATGGGCACACCTCTGAAACATTTGACTCGGAGCAAATAAAAGGGCTCATAATAATCGCAAAGAATTATTCCTAATGGATCAAAACAGAAAAGACCAAAAATAACTTATTTGTGTAACTAAGCTTAGCAGTGTGCCGAATGAAGAAACTGGTGTATCCTTACATGCAACAAACTTAGTTTTGACTAACCTCTGTTCTCATGTAAGCAAAACACCAGCTTCAGAAGCTTACTGGTACCCACCAGATCACTAAGAACTGGCACCACCTCCCAAAATGCCTTGTAGAATCTTCCCAGGATTACGGGTCACTCCCCTTGTGGCCAATACACATCAGCCCTTTTACCAGGAAGTCCACTGCAAATTATCTTATCTAATAACTCCTTAAATTCAGAAGAGTCATACTAACTGCAATTCTAACAATGTCAGTTACGGGGGTGGGGGGGTGGAATTTAATATAATATCTACTCATCCATGGGGCAGGTTGCTTCATAAATGTACTTGTCCTGTAACAAAATCCACTTGTCCCTTTGGTGCCATGTAGTGCAGCCGCAAATTATGTCAGCAATCTCATAATATTAGACCGCTGATGTAGCCTCTCTGATTATGCCAGGGCTCATACCATAGTAGTGCTTGAAGCATGCAATCCCCTTATGTCAATCAACAAGAGGGGGACAGAAGGGCTTTTGGAAGGTCCAGCATACATGCCCAGGCCAACACTAGAGAAGAGGGTATGCAGTTCCTTAGGTGGGTCAAGAGAAGTAAAGAGAGATCAACAATATATTGGCACAAAGAGAAATGGCAGTCCTAAAATAATCGGCAGGAGGGGGAATTCCTCCTTTCGGATCTAGGGCCCTCACACACCCAGCCAGCTAGGTGCCATGCTTCATCATTTGGGCCTGCTCCTCGTTGGGCCTCTTAGGTGGTGCTCTTTTGTTCTATGCCGTTTGGTGCATTGGAGGTAAGGGACCTATAAAGTTTAGATGAGATGTAATGGAAAGTGATTAAAAGAGGTTGGGTATTCCAAAGAATGACTTTTATTCAGTTTGGCTCCCCACCTGGTTAAAAGGAAGAGTGGTGACTCTCTGAATTAATAGTTCGGGATAACTGCGCTCTACTCTTAAGTGGTCGACATGTTTGTTGCTTAATAGTCTGGAGGATCAGTGGCAATTCATCAGGACCTAGTGAAAAACTATCAGTACGAATGTTACTGCATATTGTGCTGTGCGTTATGTAGTTGGCTCCTCATATGCAATTAATTATTTAGCTCTTCTTGTTGAGTCCATTGTCGGTGGTGCCCATACGTAGGATAGTTTTTTCTTCGAAGCGCGATAGTATAGAATCAGTGCAACATCCTTTTGCATGTTTTAGGACTGTCCATTTTATGTCTTGTGTCCCATGCCTTTTTTTCTTCGCAATGTTGTACCATGGGTGCATTCTGGACTTTGCATTTAATTCTTGATCTGTGTTGAGTGATCCTCTTTTTTACTGCCCGATTTGTTTTACCTACGTATGCAAGCTGGCATGGGCATATTACACAATATATTACGTTGGTACTATTGTAATTTGTGAATTCTTCATGTATGATACTTTTGCCTCTGTATTCAAATTTATCTCCTTCGATGGTACTCAAGCATGAGATGCAATTTCCACATTTAATGTGAGGTAGTGCTAGCATGGTCTGTATGAAACCTTTGGTCTATTCACCTGTGTATTGGCACGTATCAGTTTGTCTTCGATGTTTTTGCCAGCTGACAGTTATCAGGGGCCTCTGTTGGTTGCTGTCTTAATTCACAGAGTTTACCTTGAGTTGGGAACAAAAGTCTGATCCAAGGGGTGTACTGAGCCAGATCCCTTTTGTTTGCCATGGTGGTACTGTCTGCCACCTGGGATGTATCTGTGAACAAGTTACGGTTAGGTGCTGTACAGATGAGGCGAAGAGTTCCCCATAGATCAGTTCAGTGTCTCAGGAGAGTGTAGATAGAGGTATCCAACTGAGTTAAAAGGGGCATAGAACCGATGATTGCCTCTGAAGTAGAGGGCCACTGTCCACGTTCTTTCACCTAAGCATGTAATCAGATGTAGTATTGATATATAGGCAATCAACGTAGCATCAGTTTGGTACATTCATGATTAATTTAATGCCTTCGATCCATATTGAAATAGTCTTATTGAGGAACACCAAGTCGCTTCCAGTCAGATAAAATCTTGAAAGGATTATTGCTAGTACTAGCGTGTAGTCTCGTCGGGTATGCCGGGTGATTGCCTATATATCTATCCTACATCTGATTGCGGAAATAGCACCTTGGTGAGCTTCCCTGCACCTGCTTCAGTAATGATTGCTGCTCCTGTGTGGGCATAGGGTAGGCTTCAGTGAGCTCTTACCCCTTCTTCAGGCCTGCTGCACTAACAATAGATGTGCCCATGTGCTGTGTAGTGTTCAACCTACAAGGATACAGAACACTAAAAAGGCCTTTGCTGCAACTGTTAGCTGACCAGTGGCATGGGCTGGACTGGTCCCGGCTGTTGGTCCTTGACTGAGCCCATATGAGGCTCTAAGTGCTTCCCTGAGGTCCTGGGAGGCTATAGAAGTGCACTCCTATTATGGAAGAAGACTTAAAGGACTAAAGTCAAAAGGTAAAATCTTTGACCAGCACGAACCTGGTTGGGGTATCCGACCTGACTTCCATCGTGGTCACCATCAATTTATGCCTAGGTTTTCCGCAACAATGGAGTATCATTGGCACCTTGTGATTCTTGGCACTATCGCTACTTGAAGCGTTACATTTCATATCTCAGATTCCGCTTATTGGGTTTTGTCATTTTATTGTTATTTTGTTCATTACATTTTACATTATTTTTCTATTACTTTTTAGGGCTCGCCTCCTGTGCGCATGCGCATAGCTGGCGAAGCTCTATAGGGGCTTAAACAGCGTTTACCCAAGCACGATTCCACTGGCGATTTCTTGAAGTGCATGTGCTTTTTAGGTCATTGCGCAAGCGCAAGCCCTAAAAAGCGCGTGCGCAATGCCACCAGCCGCCTGCCTGCCTCGCATTACCACATCAAAGGCAGCTTCTCAGCGTGCGCTCATCCCCTAATTATTCACGGCCGGCCGGCCGTACTTTCACTTTCACGGCCGACGGCCGTGTCTCCTTTTATGCTAACTCCCTCTGTACCTCTCCTTGCATCCTCCTCTTTACTTCGATTCCTGCCGTTTTCTCTCTTCTCCGGCTGTTTGCTTTGCTTCCTTGTTAGGACTTGTGCCCTGTGTGTAACGTAATCGGTGCAGCCCTGAATCTCACTATAGCCAGAAGCCTTTCTCGCTTTTCCCCTCTCCAACCCCCTCGCTCATGCAGCCAGCTCGGTTTTATGTACATGGCGGGATGTGTTTGCAGCACGCTATATTTGCTTTCAATTACACAATGGGGCCACACCCTCCACTCGCTGGATGGGTGTGCAGCTCTCTTAACTTGTTTATTATTTATTTTTACATTAAATTATGGGGCTTGCACGTTTTGTTCTGCGCAGCTCCAACTCGCTGTTTTGTTTTTTTAACATAAAATCATGGCAGTTGCGTGCCTACTCCTGTCCATGATTTCACCCAAACCAAAGTGTTGCCGGAATCGCCCTCAGCAACATCGTAATATAACCATGTGATATTTTTTTACAATCTTGTTTTGTATGCAAGCAAGAAGGCCCCTGGAAATGGCTACACACGGAAAGCACCAGGCAACTAGGGATAGACATCAGTGAGCAGAGGCAGAAAATGAACTCCAAGAGGCAGGGCAGTGAGACTCCACACTCACTCACCAGGACGTGTGTAAACAAAGCTACAGCCAAACACGTGAGCTGAGATTATATGCCTGTTTTCAGACCGGAATAGAAAGGCCAGGTCCTGGTCTGACAGTACCCAAACATCATCGTTAAAAACGGAGGCACTGTCAGATTAGGAATTGCACGCGTCCGGCATAAACTCAATAAAAAAAAAAATTGTGTGACAGAAATGTATGTTCTACGCAAGCACAGGTCCCTTCAGATGAAGGGGTACGTCATGGCCAGTTCTATATTTTGAGCAATGATGTAGACTAATTTTTCCAGGAATAGCGGTAACAAGCGTTTTAGTGAGTGTTTCAGGTTATCAGGAATTAAGCACCATGACTCCCCTGTTCCTTTTGAACCTAGTTGCACATTTCCTGCCCGCATCTGCTTTGGCAGGAAGTAAATAACATGCAGCGTGTGTGAACAGGAGCAGTCACCCATTTTGTGAGCGATGTACACATTAGCACGTGTGCTCCGGTACACGCACCAACTGCAAACACAACAATGATGGACAGAATGTGGATCAATGTCACACATTCACCCCAGTCCAAAGATCTGGGCCCAAATCCATCGTTTTTCCACTCCACACCACCCTGGGTTAGACAATGGCGATATGCAAATCAGCGCTGACCCTGTGCCCCATGGGAACAGTCCAGTCCGAACTACAAAAGCCATGTCCTTCCCAGAACGGAAACAAGCATCCGAGGACCGGCCCGGTTTCGAGGTAACACCTCTCTTCAGCCCGGCTAGCTTGATTCCAGTGGTGTGGAGTGCCTGGGACTCACGCCTGAGCATCCCCAGTACACTTAGAGCGGTATCTGCACACACAACAATGATGGACAGAATGTGGATCAATGTCACACATTCACCCCAGTCCAAAGATCTGGGCCCAAATCCATCGTTTTTCCACTCCACACCACCCTGGGTTAGACAATGGCGATATGCAAATCAGCGCTGACCCTGTGCCCCATGGGAACAGTCCAGTCCGAACTACAAAAGCCATGTCCTTCCCAGAACGGAAACAAGCATCCGAGGACCGGCCCGGTTTCGAGGTAACACCTCTCTTCAGCCCGGCTAGCTTGATTCCAGTGGTGTGGAGTGCCTGGGACTCACGTCTGAGCATCTCCAGTACACTTAGAGCGGTAACTGCAAACACAACAATGATGGACAGAATGTGGATCAATGTCACACATTCACCCCAGTCCAAAGATCTGGGCCCAAATCCATCGTTTTTCCACTCCACACCACCCTGGGTTAGACAATGGCGATATGCAAATCAGCGCTGACCCTGTGCCCCATGGGAACAGTCCAGTCCGAACTACAAAAGCCATGTCCTTCCCAGAACGGAAACAAGCATCCGAGGACCGGCCCGGTTTCGAGGTAACACCTCTCTTCAGCCCGGCTAGCTTGATTCCAGTGGTGTGGAGTGCCTGGGACTCACGTCTGAGCATCCCCAGTACACTTAGAGCGGTAACTGCAAACACAACAATGATGGACAGAATGTGGATCAATGTCACACATTCACCCCAGTCCAAAGATCTGGGCCCAAATCCATCGTTTTTCCACTCCACACAACCCTGGGTTAGACAATGGCGATATGCAAATCAGCGCTGACCCTGTGCCTCATGGGAACAGTCCAGTCCGAACTACAAAAGCCATGTCCTTCCCAGAACGGAAACAAGCATCCGAGGACCGGCCCGGTTTCGAGGTAACACCTCTCTTCAGCCCGGCTAGCTTGATTCCAGTGGTGTGGAGTGCCTGGGACTCACGTCTGAGCATCCCCAGTACACTTAGAGCGGTAACTGCAAACACAACAATGATGGACAGAATGTGGATCAATGTCACACATTCACCCCAGTCCAAAGATCTGGGCCCAAATCCATCGTTTTTCCACTCCACACCACCCTGGGTTAGACAATGGCGATATGCAAATCAGCGCTGACCCTGTGCCCCATGGGAACAGTCCAGTCCGAACTACAAAAGCCATGCCCTTCCCAGTATCGGAAACAAGCATCCGAGGACCGGCCCGGTTTCGAGGTAACACCTCTCTTCAGCCCGGCTAGCTTGATTCCAGTGGTGTGGAGTGCCTGGGACTCACGTCTGAGCATCCCCAGTACACTTAGAGCGGTAACTGCAAACACAACAATGATGGACAGAATGTGGATCAATGTCACACATTCACCCCAGTCCAAAGATCTGGGCCCAAATCCATCGTTTTTCCACTCCACACCACCCTGGGTTAGACAATGGCGATATGCAAATCAGCGCTGACCCTGTGCCCCATGGGAACAGTCCAGTCCGAACTACAAAAGCCATGTCCTTCCCAGTATCGGAAACAAGCATCCGAGGACCGGCCCGGTTTCGAGGTAACACCTCTCTTCAGCCCGGCTAGCTTGATTCCAGTGGTGTGGAGTGCCTGGGACTCACGTCTGAGCATCCCCAGTACACTTAGAGCGGTAACTTGAAACACAACAATGATGGACAGAATGTGGATCAATGTCACACATTCACCCCAGTCCAAAGATCTGGGCCCAAATCCATCGTTTTTCCACTCCACACCACCCTGGGTTAGACAATGGCGATATGCAAATCAGCGCTGACCCTGTGCCCCATGGGAACAGTCCAGTCCGAACTACAAAAGCCATGTCCTTCCCAGAACGGAAACAAGCATCCGAGGACCGGCCCGGTTTCGAGGTAACACCTCTCTTCAGCCCGGCTAGCTTGATTCCAGTGGTGTGGAGTGCCTGGGACTCACGTCTGAGCATCCCCAGTACACTTAGAGCGGTAACTGCAAACACAACAATGATGGACAGAATGTGGATCAATGTCACACATTCACCCCAGTCCAAAGATCTGGGCCCAAATCCATCGTTTTTCCACTCCACACCACCCTGGGTTAGACAATGGCGATATGCAAATCAGCGCTGACCCTGTGCCCCATGGGAACAGTCCAGTCCGAACTACAAAAGCCATGTCCTTCCCAGAACGGAAACAAGCATCCGAGGACCGGCCCGGTTTCGAGGTAACACCTCTCTTCAGCCCGGCTAGCTTGATTCCAGTGGTGTGGAGTGCCTGGGACTCACGTCTGAGCATCCCCAGTACACTTAGAGCGGTAACTGCAAACACAACAATGATGGACAGAATGTGGATCAATGTCACACATTCACCCCAGTCCAAAGATCTGGGCCCAAATCCATCGTTTTTCCACTCCACACCACCCTGGGTTAGACAATGGCGATATGCAAATCAGCGCTGACCCTGTGCCTCATGGGAACAGTCCAGTCCGAACTACAAAAGCCATGTCCTTCCCAGAACGGAAACAAGCATCCGAGGACCGGCCCGGTTTCGAGGTAACACCTCTCTTCAGCCCGGCTAGCTTGATTCCAGTGGTGTGGAGTGCCTGGGACTCACGTCTGAGCATCCCCAGTACACTTAGAGCGGTAACTGCAAACACAACAATGATGGACAGAATGTGGATCAATGTCACACATTCACCCCAGTCCAAAGATCTGGGCCCAAATCCATCGTTTTTCCACTCCACACCACCCTGGGTTAGACAATGGCGATATGTAAATCAGCGCTGACCCTGTGCCCCATGGGAACAGTCCAGTCCGAACTACAAAAGCCATGTCCTTCCCAGAACGGAAACAAGCATCCGAGGACCGGCCCGGTTTCGAGGTAACACCTCTCTTCAGCCCGGCTAGCTTGATTCCAGTGGTGTGGAGTGCCTGGGACTCACGTCTGAGCATCCCCAGTACACTTAGAGCGGTAACTGCAAACACAACAATGATGGACAGAATGTGGATCAATGTCACACATTCACCCCAGTCCAAAGATCTGGGCCCAAATCCATCGTTTTTCCACTCCACACCACCCTGGGTTAGACAATGGCGATATGCAAATCAGCGCTGTCCCTGTGCCCCATGAGAACAGTCCAGTCCGAACTACAAAAGCCATGTCCTTCCCAGAACGGAAACAAGCATCCGAGGACCGGCCCGGTTTCGAGGTAACACCTCTCTTCAGCCCGGCTAGCTTGATTCCAGTGGTGTGGAGTGCCTGGGACTCACGTCTGAGCATCCCCAGTACACTTAGAGCGGTAACTGCAAACACAACAATGATGGACAGAATGTGGATCAATGTCACACATTCACCCCAGTCCAAAGATCTGGGCCCAAATCCATCGTTTTTCCACTCCACACCACCCTGGGTTAGACAATGGCGATATGCAAATCAGCACTGACCCTGTGCCCCATGGGAACAGTCCAGTCCGAACTACAAAAGCCATGTCCTTCCCAGAACGGAAACAAGCATCCGAGGACCGGCCCGGTTTCGAGGTAACACCTCTCTTCAGCCCGGCTAGCTTGATTCCAGTGGTGTGGAGTGCCTGGGACTCACGTCTGAGCATCCCCAGTACACTTAGAGCGGTAACTGCAAACACAACAATGATGGACAGAATGTGGATCAATGTCACACATTCACCCCAGTCCAAAGATCTGTGCCCAAATCCATTGTTTTTCCACTCCACACCACCCTGGGTTAGACAATGGCGATATGCAAATCAGCGCTGACCCTGTGCCCCATGGGAACAGTCCAGTCCGAACTACAAAAGCCATGTCCTTCCCAGAACGGAAACAAGCATCCGAGGACCGGCTCGGTTTCGAGGTAAAACCTCTCTTCAGCCCGGCTAGCTTGATTCCAGTGGTGTGGAGTGCCTGGGACTCACGTCTGAGCATCCCCAGTACACTTAGAGCGGTAACTGCAAACACAACAATGATGGACAGAATGTGGATCAATGTCACACATTCACCCCAGTCCAAAGATCTGGGCCCAAATCCATCGTTTTTCCACTCCACACCACCCTGGGTTAGACAATGGCGATATGCAAATCAGCGCTGACCCTGTGCCCCATGGGAACAGTCCAGTCCGAACTACAAAAGCCATGTCCTTCCCAGAACGGAAACAAGCATCCGAGGACCGGCCCGGTTTCGAGGTAACACCTCTCTTCAGCCCGGCTAGCTTGATTCCAGTGGTGTGGAGTGCCTGGGACTCACGTCTGAGCATCCCCAGTACACTTAGAGCGGTAACTGCAAACACAACAATGATGGACAGAATGTGGATCAATGTCACACATTCACCCCAGTCCAAAGATCTGGGCCCAAATCCATCGTTTTTCCACTCCACACCACCCTGGGTTAGACAATGGCGATATGCAAATCAGCGCTGACCCTGTGCCCCATGGGAACAGTCCAGTCCGAACTACAAAAGCCATGTCCTTCCCAGAACGGAAACAAGCATCCGAGGACCGGCCCGGTTTCGAGGTAACACCTCTCTTCAGCCCGGCTAGCTTGATTCCAGTGGTGTGGAGTGCCTGGGACTCACGTCTGAGCATCCCCAGTACACTTAGAGCGGTAACTGCAAACACAACAATGATGGACAGAATGTGGATCAATGTCACACATTCACCCCAGTCCAAAGATCTGGGCCCAAATCCATCGTTTTTCCACTCCACACCACCCTGGGTTAGACAATGGCGATATGCAAATCAGCGCTGACCCTGTGCCCCATGGGAACAGTCCAGTCCGAACTACAAAAGCCATGTCCTTCCCAGAACGGAAACAAGCATCCGAGGACTGGCCCGGTTTCGAGGTAACACCTCTCTTCAGCCCGGCTAGCTTGATTCCAGTGGTGTGGAGTGCCTGGGACTCACGTCTGAGCATCCCCAGTACACTTAGAGCGGTAACTGCAAACACAACAATGATGGACAGAATGTGGATCAATGTCACACATTCACCCCAGTCCAAAGATCTGGGCCCAAATCCATCGTTTTTCCACTCCACACCACCCTGGGTTAGACAATGGCGATATGCAAATCAGCGCTGACCCTGTGCCCCATGGGAACAGTCCAGTCCGAACTACAAAAGCCATGTCCTTCCCAGAACGGAAACAAGCATCCGAGGACCGGCCCGGTTTCGAGGTAACACCTCTCTTCAGCCCGGCTAGCTTGATTCCAGTGGTGTGGAGTGCCTGGGACTCACGTCTGAGCATCCCCAGTACACTTAGAGCGGTAACTGCAAACACAACAATGATGGACAGAATGTGGATCAATGTCACACATTCACCCCAGTCCAAAGATCTGGGCCCAAATCCATCGTTTTTCCACTCCACACCACCCTGGGTTAGACAATGGCGATATGCAAATCAGCGCTGACCCTGTGCCCCATGGGAACAGTCCAGTCCGAACTACAAAAGCCATGTCCTTCCCAGAACGGAAACAAGCATCCGAGGACCGGCCCGGTTTCGAGGTAACACCTCTCTTCAGCCCGGCTAGCTTGATTCCAGTGGTGTGGAGTGCCTGGGACTCACGTCTGAGCATCCCCAGTACACTTAGAGCGGTAACTGCAAACACAACAATGATGGACAGAATGTGGATCAATGTCACACATTCACCCCAGTCCAAAGATCTGGGCCCAAATCCATCGTTTTTCCACTCCACACCACCCTGGGTTAGACAATGGCGATATGCAAATCAGCGCTGTCCCTGTGCCCCATGAGAACAGTCCAGTCCGAACTACAAAAGCCATGTCCTTCCCAGAACGGAAACAAGCATCCGAGGACCGGCCCGGTTTCGAGGTAACACCTCTCTTCAGCCCGGCTAGCTTGATTCCAGTGGTGTGGAGTGCCTGGGACTCACGTCTGAGCATCCCCAGTACACTTAGAGCGGTAACTGCAAACACAACAATGATGGACAGAATGTGGATCAATGTCACACATTCACCCCAGTCCAAAGATCTGGGCCCAAATCCATCGTTTTTCCACTCCACACCACCCTGGGTTAGACAATGGCGATATGCAAATCAGCACTGACCCTGTGCCCCATGGGAACAGTCCAGTCCGAACTACAAAAGCCATGTCCTTCCCAGAACGGAAACAAGCATCCGAGGACCGGCCCGGTTTCGAGGTAACACCTCTCTTCAGCCCGGCTAGCTTGATTCCAGTGGTGTGGAGTGCCTGGGACTCACGTCTGAGCATCCCCAGTACACTTAGAGCGGTAACTGCAAACACAACAATGATGGACAGAATGTGGATCAATGTCACACATTCACCCCAGTCCAAAGATCTGTGCCCAAATCCATTGTTTTTCCACTCCACACCACCCTGGGTTAGACAATGGCGATATGCAAATCAGCGCTGACCCTGTGCCCCATGGGAACAGTCCAGTCCGAACTACAAAAGCCATGTCCTTCCCAGAACGGAAACAAGCATCCGAGGACCGGCTCGGTTTCGAGGTAAAACCTCTCTTCAGCCCGGCTAGCTTGATTCCAGTGGTGTGGAGTGCCTGGGACTCACGTCTGAGCATCCCCAGTACACTTAGAGCGGTAACTGCAAACACAACAATGATGGACAGAATGTGGATCAATGTCACACATTCACCCCAGTCCAAAGATCTGGGCCCAAATCCATCGTTTTTCCACTCCACACCACCCTGGGTTAGACAATGGCGATATGCAAATCAGCGCTGACCCTGTGCCCCATGGGAACAGTCCAGTCCGAACTACAAAAGCCATGTCCTTCCCAGAACGGAAACAAGCATCCGAGGACCGGCCCGGTTTCGAGGTAACACCTCTCTTCAGCCCGGCTAGCTTGATTCCAGTGGTGTGGAGTGCCTGGGACTCACGTCTGAGCATCCCCAGTACACTTAGAGCGGTAACTGCAAACACAACAATGATGGACAGAATGTGGATCAATGTCACACATTCACCCCAGTCCAAAGATCTGGGCCCAAATCCATCGTTTTTCCACTCCACACCACCCTGGGTTAGACAATGGCGATATGCAAATCAGCGCTGACCCTGTGCCCCATGGGAACAGTCCAGTCCGAACTACAAAAGCCATGTCCTTCCCAGAACGGAAACAAGCATCCGAGGACCGGCCCGGTTTCGAGGTAACACCTCTCTTCAGCCCGGCTAGCTTGATTCCAGTGGTGTGGAGTGCCTGGGACTCACGTCTGAGCATCCCCAGTACACTTAGAGCGGTAACTGCAAACACAACAATGATGGACAGAATGTGGATCAATGTCACACATTCACCCCAGTCCAAAGATCTGGGCCCAAATCCATCGTTTTTCCACTCCACACCACCCTGGGTTAGACAATGGCGATATGCAAATCAGCGCTGACCCTGTGCCCCATGGGAACAGTCCAGTCCGAACTACAAAAGCCATGTCCTTCCCAGAACGGAAACAAGCATCCGAGGACTGGCCCGGTTTCGAGGTAACACCTCTCTTCAGCCCGGCTAGCTTGATTCCAGTGGTGTGGAGTGCCTGGGACTCACGTCTGAGCATCCCCAGTACACTTAGAGCGGTAACTGCAAACACAACAATGATGGACAGAATGTGGATCAATGTCACACATTCACCCCAGTCCAAAGATCTGGGCCCAAATCCATCGTTTTTCCACTCCACACCACCCTGGGTTAGACAATGGCGATATGCAAATCAGCGCTGACCCTGTGCCCCATGGGAACAGTCCAGTCCGAACTACAAAAGCCATGTCCTTCCCAGAACGGAAACAAGCATCCGAGGACCGGCCCGGTTTCGAGGTAACACCTCTCTTCAGCCCGGCTAGCTTGATTCCAGTGGTGTGGAGTGCCTGGGACTCACGTCTGAGCATCCCCAGTACACTTAGAGCGGTAACTGCAAACACAACAATGATGGACAGAATGTGGATCAATGTCACACATTCACCCCAGTCCAAAGATCTGGGCCCAAATCCATCGTTTTTCCACTCCACACCACCCTGGGTTAGACAATGGCGATATGCAAATCAGCGCTGACCCTGTGCCCCATGGGAACAGTCCAGTCCGAACTACAAAAGCCATGTCCTTCCCAGAACGGAAACAAGCATCCGAGGACCGGCCCGGTTTCGAGGTAACACCTCTCTTCAGCCCGGCTAGCTTGATTCCAGTGGTGTGGAGTGCCTGGGACTCACGTCTGAGCATCCCCAGTACACTTAGAGCGGTAACTGCAAACACAACAATGATGGACAGAATGTGGATCAATGTCACACATTCACCCCAGTCCAAAGATCTGGGCCCAAATCCATCGTTTTTCCACTCCACACCACCCTGGGTTAGACAATGGCGATATGCAAATCAGCGCTGACCCTGTGCCTCATGGGAACAGTCCAGTCCGAACTACAAAAGCCATGTCCTTCCCAGAACGGAAACAAGCATCCGAGGACCGGCCCGGTTTCGAGGTAACACCTCTCTTCAGCCCGGCTAGCTTGATTCCAGTGGTGTGGAGTGCCTGGGACTCACGTCTGAGCATCCCCAGTACACTTAGAGCGGTAACTGCAAACACAACAATGATGGACAGAATGTGGATCAATGTCACACATTCACCCCAGTCCAAAGATCTGGGCCCAAATCCATCGTTTTTCCACTCCACACCACCCTGGGTTAGACAATGGCGATATGTAAATCAGCGCTGACCCTGTGCCCCATGGGAACAGTCCAGTCCGAACTACAAAAGCCATGTCCTTCCCAGAACGGAAACAAGCATCCGAGGACCGGCCCGGTTTCGAGGTAACACCTCTCTTCAGCCCGGCTAGCTTGATTCCAGTGGTGTGGAGTGCCTGGGACTCACGTCTGAGCATCCCCAGTACACTTAGAGCGGTAACTGCAAACACAACAATGATGGACAGAATGTGGATCAATGTCACACATTCACCCCAGTCCAAAGATCTGGGCCCAAATCCATCGTTTTTCCACTCCACACCACCCTGGGTTAGACAATGGCGATATGCAAATCAGCGCTGTCCCTGTGCCCCATGAGAACAGTCCAGTCCGAACTACAAAAGCCATGTCCTTCCCAGAACGGAAACAAGCATCCGAGGACCGGCCCGGTTTCGAGGTAACACCTCTCTTCAGCCCGGCTAGCTTGATTCCAGTGGTGTGGAGTGCCTGGGACTCACGTCTGAGCATCCCCAGTACACTTAGAGCGGTAACTGCAAACACAACAATGATGGACAGAATGTGGATCAATGTCACACATTCACCCCAGTCCAAAGATCTGGGCCCAAATCCATCGTTTTTCCACTCCACACCACCCTGGGTTAGACAATGGCGATATGCAAATCAGCGCTGACCCTGTGCCCCATGGGAACAGTCCAGTCCGAACTACAAAAGCCATGTCCTTCCCAGAACGGAAACAAGCATCCGAGGACCGGCCCGGTTTCGAGGTAACACCTCTCTTCAGCCCGGCTAGCTTGATTCCAGTGGTGTGGAGTGCCTGGGACTCACGTCTGAGCATCCCCAGTACACTTAGAGCTGTAACTGCAAACACAACAATGATGGACAGAATGTGGATCAATGTCACACATTCACCCCAGTCCAAAGATCTGGGCCCAAATCCATCGTTTTTCCACTCCACACCACCCTGGGTTAGACAATGGCGATATGCAAATCAGCGCTGACCCAGTGCCCCATGGGAACAGTCCAGTCCGAACTACAAAAGCCATGTCCTTCCCAGAACGGAAACAAGCATCCGAGGACCGGCCCGGTTTCGAGGTAACACCTCTCTTCAGCCCGGCTAGCTTGATTCCAGTGGTGTGGAGTGCCTGGGACTCACGTCTGAGCATCCCCAGTACACTTAGAGCGGTAACTGCAAACACAACAATGATGGACAGAATGTGGATCAATGTCACACATTCACCCCAGTCCAAAGATCTGGGCCCAAATCCATCGTTTTTCCACTCCACACCACCCTGGGTTAGACAATGGCGATATGCAAATCAGCGCTGACCCTGTGCCCCATGGGAACAGTCCAGTCCGAACTACAAAAGCCATGTCCTTCCCAGAACGGAAACAAGCATCCGAGGACCGGCCCGGTTTCGAGGTAACACCTCTCTTCAGCCCGGCTAGCTTGATTCCAGTGGTGTGGAGTGCCTGGGACTCACGTCTGAGCATCCCCAGTACACTTAGAGCGGTAACTGCAAACACAACAATGATGGACAGAATGTGGATCAATGTCACACATTCACCCCAGTCCAAAGATCTGTGCCCAAATCCATTGTTTTTCCACTCCACACCACCCTGGGTTAGACAATGGCGATATGCAAATCAGCGCTGACCCTGTGCCCCATGGGAACAGTCCAGTCCGAACTACAAAAGCCATGTCCTTCCCAGAACGGAAACAAGCATCCGAGGACCGGCTCGGTTTCGAGGTAAAACCTCTCTTCAGCCCGGCTAGCTTGATTCCAGTGGTGTGGAGTGCCTGGGACTCACGTCTGAGCATCCCCAGTACACTTAGAGCGGTAACTGCAAACACAACAATGATGGACAGAATGTGGATCAATGTCACACATTCACCCCAGTCCAAAGATCTGGGCCCAAATCCATCGTTTTTCCACTCCACACCACCCTGGGTTAGACAATGGCGATATGCAAATCAGCGCTGACCCTGTGCCCCATGGGAACAGTCCAGTCCGAACTACAAAAGCCATGTCCTTCCCAGAACGGAAACAAGCATCCGAGGACCGGCCCGGTTTCGAGGTAACACCTCTCTTCAGCCCGGCTAGCTTGATTCCAGTGGTGTGGAGTGCCTGGGACTCACGTCTGAGCATCCCCAGTACACTTAGAGCGGTAACTGCAAACACAACAATGATGGACAGAATGTGGATCAATGTCACACATTCACCCCAGTCCAAAGATCTGGGCCCAAATCCATCGTTTTTCCACTCCACACCACCCTGGGTTAGACAATGGCGATATGCAAATCAGCGCTGACCCTGTGCCCCATGGGAACAGTCCAGTCCGAACTACAAAAGCCATGTCCTTCCCAGAACGGAAACAAGCATCCGAGGACCGGCCCGGTTTCGAGGTAACACCTCTCTTCAGCCCGGCTAGCTTGATTCCAGTGGTGTGGAGTGCCTGGGACTCACGTCTGAGCATCCCCAGTACACTTAGAGCGGTAACTGCAAACACAACAATGATGGACAGAATGTGGATCAATGTCACACATTCACCCCAGTCCAAAGATCTGGGCCCAAATCCATCGTTTTTCCACTCCACACCACCCTGGGTTAGACAATGGCGATATGCAAATCAGCGCTGACCCTGTGCCCCATGGGAACAGTCCAGTCCGAACTACAAAAGCCATGTCCTTCCCAGAACGGAAACAGGCATCCGAGGACTGGCCCGGTTTCGAGGTAACACCTCTCTTCAGCCCGGCTAGCTTGATTCCAGTGGTGTGGAGTGCCTGGGACTCACGTCTGAGCATCCCCAGTACACTTAGAGCGGTAACTGCAAACACAACAATGATGGACAGAATGTGGATCAATGTCACACATTCACCCCAGTCCAAAGATCTGGGCCCAAATCCATCGTTTTTCCACTCCACACCACCCTGGGTTAGACAATGGCGATATGCAAATCAGCGCTGACCCTGTGCCCCATGGGAACAGTCCAGTCCGAACTACAAAAGCCATGTCCTTCCCAGAACGGAAACAAGCATCCGAGGACCGGCCCGGTTTCGAGGTAACACCTCTCTTCAGCCCGGCTAGCTTGATTCCAGTGGTGTGGAGTGCCTGGGACTCACGTCTGAGCATCCCCAGTACACTTAGAGCGGTAACTGCAAACACAACAATGATGGACAGAATGTGGATCAATGTCACACATTCACCCCAGTCCAAAGATCTGGGCCCAAATCCATCGTTTTTCCACTCCACACCACCCTGGGTTAGACAATGGCGATATGCAAATCAGCGCTGACCCTGTGCCCCATGGGAACAGTCCAGTCCGAACTACAAAAGCCATGTCCTTCCCAGAACGGAAACAAGCATCCGAGGACCGGCCCGGTTTCGAGGTAACACCTCTCTTCAGCCCGGCTAGCTTGATTCCAGTGGTGTGGAGTGCCTGGGACTCACGTCTGAGCATCCCCAGTACACTTAGAGCGGTAACTGCAAACACAACAATGATGGACAGAATGTGGATCAATGTCACACATTCACCCCAGTCCAAAGATCTGGGCCCAAATCCATCGTTTTTCCACTCCACACCACCCTGGGTTAGACAATGGCGATATGCAAATCAGCGCTGACCCTGTGCCCCATGGGAACAGTCCAGTCCGAACTACAAAAGCCATGTCCTTCCCAGAACGGAAACAAGCATCCGAGGACCGGCCCGGTTTCGAGGTAACACCTCTCTTCAGCCCGGCTAGCTTGATTCCAGTGGTGTGGAGTGCCTGGGACTCACGTCTGAGCATCCCCAGTACACTTAGAGCGGTAACTGCAAACACAACAATGATGGACAGAATGTGGATCAATGTCACACATTCACCCCAGTCCAAAGATCTGGGCCCAAATCCATCGTTTTTCCACTCCACACCACCCTGGGTTAGACAATGGCGATATGCAAATCAGCGCTGACCCTGTGCCCCATGGGAACAGTCCAGTCCGAACTACAAAAGCCATGTCCTTCCCAGAACGGAAACAAGCATCCGAGGATCGGCCCGGTTTCGAGGTAACACCTCTCTTCAGCCCGGCTAGCTTGATTCCAGTGGTGTGGAGTGCCTGGGACTCACGTCTGAGCATCCCCAGTACACTTAGAGCGGTAACTGCAAACACAACAATGATGGACAGAATGTGGATCAATGTCACACATTCACCCCAGTCCAAAGATCTGGGCCCAAATCCATCGTTTTTCCACTCCACACCACCCTGGGTTAGACAATGGCGATATGCAAATCAGCGCTGACCCTGTGCCCCATGGGAACAGTCCAGTCCGAACTACAAAAGCCATGTCCTTCCCAGAACGGAAACAAGCATCCGAGGACCGGCCCGGTTTCGAGGTAACACCTCTCTTCAGCCCGGCTAGCTTGATTCCAGTGGTGTGGAGTGCCTGGGACTCACGTCTGAGCATCCCCAGTACACTTAGAGCGGTAACTGCAAACACAACAATGATGGACAGAATGTGGATCAATGTCACACATTCACCCCAGTCCAAAGATCTGGGCCCAAATCCATCGTTTTTCCACTCCACACCACCCTGGGTTAGACAATGGCGATATGCAAATCAGCGCTGACCCTGTGCCCCATGGGAACAGTCCAGTCCGAACTACAAAAGCCATGTCCTTCCCAGAACGGAAACAAGCATCCGAGGACCGGCCCGGTTTCGAGGTAACACCTCTCTTCAGCCCGGCTAGCTTGATTCCAGTGGTGTGGAGTGCCTGGGACTCACGTCTGAGCATCCCCAGTACACTTAGAGCAGTAACTGCAAACACAACAATGATGGACAGAATGTGGATCAATGTCACACATTCACCCCAGTCCAAAGATCTGGGCCCAAATCCATCGTTTTTCCACTCCACACCACCCTGGGTTAGACAATGGCGATATGCAAATCAGCGCTGACCCTGTGCCCCATGGGAACAGTCCAGTCCGAACTACAAAAGCCATGTCCTTCCCAGAACGGAAACAAGCATCCGAGGACCGGCCCGGTTTCGAGGTAACACCTCTCTTCAGCCCGGCTAGCTTGATTCCAGTGGTGTGGAGTGCCTGGGACTCACGTCTGAGCATCCCCAGAACACTTAGAGCGGTAACTGCAAACACAACAATGATGGACAGAATGTGGATCAATGTCACACATTCACCCCAGTCCAAAGATCTGGGCCCAAATCCATCGTTTTTCCACTCCACACCACCCTGGGTTAGACAATGGCGATATGCAAATCAGCGCTGACCCTGTGCCCCATGGGAACAGTCCAGTCCGAACTACAAAAGCCATGTCCTTCCCAGAACGGAAACAAGCATCCGAGGACCGGCCCGATTTCGAGGTAACACCTCTCTTCAGCCCGGCTAGCTTGATTCCAGTGGTGTGGAGTGCCTGGGACTCACGTCTGAGCATCCCCAGTACACTTAGAGCGGTAACTGCAAACACAACAATGATGGACAGAATGTGGATCAATGTCACACATTCACCCCAGTCCAAAGATCTGGGCCCAAATCCATCGTTTTTCCACTCCACACCACCCTGGGTTAGACAATGGCTGTTGGACAGGCCCCATGACGGGCTCGCTCCCCCCCGCATGACAGAGCCCAGACACCGGCTCTCCGGGTGCTACCCACAGAACCAACCCGCAACCCGTCCCCTATGGGACGCCTGCTCCCGGATGTCCCTGTGTCAAGGGCCCGGGCCACCGTCAGCACCATTGCCCGGCCCAGCCGCCATCTTGGACACGGCATCACGCGGCCGCGCGGCCTCAGCTCGACCCCAACCCTGGGCCTGGCCAGGCCCCGACATCCCGGCACCACCATCCACCCAGGAGGTGAACGGACCACTTGGCAGGTCAATGGGAGTAAGAAGTGTCGATGGCTCTCTCCCGCCAGGTGCCGATCACCCCCAGCCTCCTCGGGCGCTGGCTCCACCCCCCTGCTGGGTGTCTGGACTCCCTCATCCCGGACCTCCTGACCTCCAAGAGCGAGGGTCCGGACATCAAAGAGCGCCAGACCTATAACTGAGGCAGCCCCAGAACAGGAAGGCAGTTGTATCCTGGAGTCGAGAGACACCGAGAAGAACTCATCCTTGACGGACTGCTGGCGCTGCCGCAGCCCTGCCTTGTGAACTATTGTCCTGCCTGCTGGCGCTGCCGCGGCCTTCTGCAACCTTCATCCTCGTGGGACCTGCTGGCGCTGCCGCGGCCCGTTGCAACCTTCATCCTCGTGGGACCTGCCGGCGCTGCCGCGGCCCGTTGTAACCGTCATCCTCGTTGGGACCTGCTGGCGCTGCCGCGGCCCGTTGCCACCTACGATCTCTTCGGGACCTGCTGGCGCTGCCGCGGTCCGATCCATCCGAACGCCGAGCTCGAGGATTGTGAGCTACCGCCGTTTCCACCCCAGTACCCGTAGGTACCAAGACTGTCCCGCTACCCCCTTTCCCTACTAGAGACTAGAATTGAGAGGACCATCGTGTCCTGATCTCCTTGTATCGTACTGCCTCACTTCAAGAACTGCCTATAAAAGGTGTTAATCTGATCTTCGTGTGGTGTCCATCTGTGGGGGGGAAGTTACCTGTCTGTGCGATCGTCGGAGACGGCCCTCACCGGAGGCCTCTCCCCTTGTGCTCGGCCGACCCTCCAGGTCCCCGTCTAACATTGGTGGCAGCGGCGGGATCCGAACCAACGCGTACCGTACAGATAGTAACTCACCCTACGACTAAACCATAATGACGACCAAAGAGAGCGGATCTGCAGAGAAGTTCCAGATGGAAAAGCTGGAGGAATACAACCACCGAGAGCTAAAACAATTTTGCATGGACTTAGGCATTGCTACCACCGGGCTAAGCACAAAAGAAGACTTCAAAAACGCCCTAGAGGCCTGGACAGAGACGAATACCGCCACCCCCCGGGACCTCGAAGCCCCGGAAGTCAACACCACCCTGACGGAAGAACGGAGAACAGGTCCCTCCCGAGAAGAGATCCAGGAGCGGGAAAAAAATAGACTACACGAGTTAGACTTGGCACGGCTCAAATTAGACGGAGAATTGAAGCTGGGGGAACAAAAAATAAACTTAGAACACTTACGGCTCAGAGAAGAGCGAGAGGAAAAACAGAGACAGAGCGATCTCGAAGAAAAAAGACTGGCATACGAACACGAGTGCAAACTAGCAGAGATTGAAATGCGCAAACTGAACAAAAACCTAGGGGTGCCCGAGCCACCGCGCTCCCCGGGTACTACCGAGCAGAAGGTCCACATCCCCAAGGATGTGGTCCGAGAATACCACCGAAACGACGACATACAGCAGTGGTTCAAGGCCTATGAGATCGCCATGACGGCCCACCGGATCGCTCGAAGTGACTGGGGAGCCGGTCTATGGGGGAGATTCGTCAATGAGGGCCGTGATGCCCTGCTGCAGCTTCCGGACCATCAAATGACGTCCTATGACCACATGAAGGCCGCCCTCCTCAGTCGATATGGGCTTACGCCCGAAATGTACCGCCAGAGGTTCCGCAACTGCACCCGGATCCCAGGTACAACTTGGTTGGAATACGTGAACTATTTCAGCCGAGCCTTCGAGGGATGGATCAAGGGTAACAACGTAACCACTTACGAACAACTCTTCAATCTCATTGTGTGGGAGCACCTCTCCAACAACTGTTTCGTCGAGCTCAGGCAGCACCTCCTCGACAGTAAATTGACTGAACCACGGCAGCTCGCCACCGAGGCGGACCGGTGGGAGAGCACCCGAGTGGCCCGGAGTGGGCCGAACGAGCAGAACAGAACCAACCAAGGTCATCATCGTCCCCGAGGAGGAGGAGGAGGACAGGGCCGGGGCAGAGACGCTGTCCCGGTCACTCCCGCTAACACCACCCCGCCCCCAGCCGGCCGGGGAAACCCCCCGATGCGCCCGGGGTTCCGAGCCAACGTTACGTGTCACCGATGCCAGCGAGTCGGCCACTATGCCAGTGACCCGACCTGCCCGAAGAACCAGGCTCCCGGGCCCCGCCAGGTGGCGGCCGCCGCCCTAGGAGAAGAACAAGTCTCCGAAGACCCTGAAGCATACGAGTCGGAGCAGTTCGAGTGGGAACCCGCCGCCATGACCCTGGCCTGCCTAGGAGGAAGAGACATGGTCCCGCGGACTCCCCTGCCCGCCAACAATCGGAAGTACAGCCAATGGGTGAGCATAAATGGGCACAAGGCCGAAGCCCTGCGTGACACCGGGGCCAGTGTGACGGCCGTCCGTTGTCACCTGGTGACCCCAGAACAAATCCTGCCAAACGTTCTTTGCCCCGTCCGATCGGCAGACAATTCGGAGAGCCTGTGTCGGATGGCCTGCGTCCCCTTCGAATGGGGAGGAGTGTCCGGCATGCTAAAAGTAACTGTCCGCGACGATGCCCCCGTGGACTGCCTCCTGGGGAACGATCTCGAGAGCTCCCCGTGGGCAGCTGTTGAAAGAAGAGAGCATCTGGGGATGTTGGGTCTCCCGGACTGGGCGTGCGTGACCACCCGGTCCATGGCCACCCGCACCATCCCTAGACCAGAAGAACCTGAATGGTCAGCACCTCCGCCCCCGATCGCTCCAGAAGAAGACACCATCCATACCGACCACCCGGAACCAACCCCAGAGGGGTCTGCACAGCCCCCCGAACTTCCCGACCTGGCTCAGTGGCGTCAAGAAGGGGGGCCCACCCAAGAACAATTCCGGCAGGAGCAAAAGACCTGTCCCTCCCTCGAGGGACTGCGACAGCAAGCGCTCGCCCAGGGCCAAGGAGACACCACCGGGGCCCACTGGGTTTATTGGGACAATGATCTCTTGTACAGCGAGCAAAGAATCGCAGAGCTGGGGGCCGGTCGAGTGCTGGTGGTGCCCCTCCACTTCAGAGACTTCCTGTTGAACTTGGCCCATGATGTCCCCCTGGCTGGGCACCTGGGGCAAGACAAAACCTACCACCGCCTGGTGACTCACTTTTTCTGGCCCAAAATGAGAAATGACGTCTCCAACCACTGCCGGTCCTGCCCGACCTGCCAGGCCAGCGGGAAGAGCAGCCGCAAACTCAAGGCACCCCTACAGCCATTCCCCGTGGTGACCACCCCGTTCGAAAGGGTGGGAATAGACATTGTGGGGCCCCTGGACCCCCGAACAGCACAAGGGCATCGCTTCATCCTGGTCCTGGTGGACCACGCCACCCGCTATCCTGAGGCGGTCCCCCTTCGTACTATAACAGCCCCAGTAGTGGGTCGAGCCTTAATGGGGATCTTTTCTCGAGTGGGCTTCCCCCGGGAAGTCATCAGCGACAGGGGCACGAACTTTATTTCAAAGTATATGAAATCCCTCTGGCAGCAGTGCGGGGTCATCTACCGATTCACAACCCCCTATCACCCCCAGGGAAACGGACTGGTTGAGCGGTTCAACCGCACTCTCAAGGGGATGATCATGGGACTAGAAGAACCCCTACGCCGCCAGTGGGACGTGCTACTACCGTGCCTCCTCTTCGCCTACCGAGAAGTCCCCCAGAAGTCCCTCGGCTTCAGCCCCTTCGAACTCCTGTACGGACACCCCGTTCGCGGGCCTCTCAGCCTAGTGAAGGAGGAATGGGAAATGGCCCCCCTGAAGACCCCTCCAGACGTCTACAAGTACCTCCTGACCCTCCGCAATCAGACCCGGCGATTCAGGGAGATCGCCAAAGCCAATCTTGAGGCCAGTCAAGAGGACATGAAGAAGTGGTACGATCAACATGCCTCCTCCATCGAGTTTGAACCGGGTCAGCAGGTATGGGTGATGTCCCCCATCGAACCGTGCGCCTTGCAGGACAAATGGACGGGGCCTTTCAAGGTGATCGAGCGCAAGAGCCCCGTCACCTATCTCATCGACCTGGAGTCCCCCCGGAACCCCCTACGGGTGCTCCACGCCAACAGACTCAAACCACACTTCGCGCGCTCGGAACTCAGCCTGCTGATGGCTATCGACAGTGGCGCAGAAAGAGACTCCGAGCCCCTCCCTGACCTACTGAGGTCCCGTGAAAGAGATGGTTCGGTGGACGGGGTCCGACTCTCCGAGGCCCTGACCCCGGAGCAGCGTCAAGATTGTCGGGCCCTCCTGCTACCGTTCGCAAACCTGTTTTCTCTCGCACCCGGAGTCACCTCCTGGTGCCTGCACGACGTGGACACCGGGGACAGTCCTCCTGTCCGACACCGGGCGTACCGAGTACCGGATCGGGTACGTACCTGCATCCAAGAAGAAGTCTCCAAGATGCTCGCCCTCGGAGTCATCGAACCTTCGGACAGTCCCTGGGCCAGCCCGGTCGTCCTGGTCCCCAAGGCCGCGGCCCCGGGCACCACACCTGAACTCCGGTTCTGCATTGACTATCGGGGTCTGAACGCGGTCACCCGAACCGACGCTCACCCTATCCCCCGAGCAGATGAACTAGTCGACCGCATGGGGGCAGCCCGCTACCTAAGCATCTTCGACCTGACAGCGGGCTACTGGCAGATCGGCCTCACCCCCAGGGCCCAAGAACGTTCCGCTTTCTCCACCCCGGATGGGCACTACCATTTCAGAGTGATGCCATTCGGCATGAAGAACGCTCCAGCCACTTTCCAAAGACTGGTGAACCAGGTGTTGGCGGGCCTCGAAGAATTCAGCGCCGCCTACCTGGACGACATCGCAGTATACAGCCGCCACTGGACAGACCACCTCCACCACCTCCGAGAAGTCCTGCAGGCCCTCCAACAGGCCGGCCTCACAATAAAGGCCAGCAAGTGCCAAATCGGCCAGGGGTCCGTGACCTACCTCGGACACCAAGTGGGGAGCGGTCTGGTGGCCCCCCTTCAACTCAAGGTAGCTGCCATTCAGTCCTGGCAACCCCCCGAAACACAAACAGAGGTCCGAGCCTTTCTGGGACTCACCGGATACTACCGGCGGTTCGTGAAGGACTATGGCAGCATTGTGGGGCCCCTCACGGAACTCACGTCTAAGAACCACCCAAAAAGAGTCAACTGGACGCCCGACTGTCAAGCGGCCTTCGAGAAGCTGAAGGCCGCCATGTGCACCGCTCCTGTGCTCCAGGCCCCCGACTACAGCCGCGAGTTCATCGTTCAGACCGATGCCTCCGACCATGGTATTGGGGCCGTCCTCTCCCAACTGAACCCCGAGGGAGTCGACCAACCAGTGGCCTTCATCAGCAGACGCCTACTGCCCCGAGAGCAGCGCGGGAGCACTATTGAGCGGGAGGCCTTCGCTGTAGTGTGGGCCCTCAAGAAGCTCCGGCCTTACCTCTTCGGAACCCACTTCCGGGTACAAACAGACCATCGGCCCCTTCAATGGCTAATGCAAATGCGGGGGGAGAATCCCAAACTCTTGCGATGGTCCATCTCCCTGCAGGGGATGGACTTCACTGTGGAACATCGCCCTGGCCAAGACCACGCCAACGCGGATGGCCTGTCCCGCTTTTTCCGCCTCGACGAGGAGAGTCCCCAGGAGGATGGGTGACTCTCCCCGCCTTCAGCTGGGGGGGACGCATGTTGGACAGGCCCCATGACGGGCTCGCTCCCCCCCCGCATGACAGAGCCCAGACACCGGCTCTCCGGGTGCTACCCACAGAACCAACCCGCAACCCGTCCCCTATGGGACGCCTGCTCCCGGATGTCCCTGTGTCACGGGCCCGGGCCACCGTCAGCACCATTGCCCGGCCCAGCCGCCATCTTGGACACGGCATCACGCGGCCGCGCGGCCTCAGCTCGACCCCAACCCTGGGCCTGGCCAGGCCCCGACATCCCGGCACCACCATCCACCCAGGAGGTGAACGGACCACTTGGCAGGTCAATGGGAGTAAGAAGTGTCGATGGCTCTCTCCCGCCAGGTGCCGATCACCCCCAGCCTCCTCGGGCGCTGGCTCCACCCCCCTGCTGGGTGTCTGGACTCCCTCATCCCGGACCTCCCGACCTCCAAGAGCGAGGGTCCGGACATCAAAGAGCGCCAGACCTATAACTGAGGCAGCCCCAGAACAGGAAGGCAGTTGTATCCTGGAGTCGAGAGACACCGAGAAGAACTCATCCTTGACGGACTGCTGGCGCTGCCGCAGCCCTGCCTTGTGAACTATTGTCCTGCCTGCTGGCGCTGCCGCGGCCTTCTGCAACCTTCATCCTCGTGGGACCTGCTGGCGCTGCCGCGGCCCGTTCCAACCTTCATCCTCGTGGGACCTGCTGGTGCTGCCGCGGCCCGTTGCAACCTTCATCCTCGTGGGACCTGCCGGCGCTGCCGCGGCCCGTTGTAACCATCATCCTCGTTGGGACCTGCTGGCGCTGCCGCGGCCCGTTGCCACCTACGATCTCTTCGGGACCTGCTGGCGCTGCCGCGGTCCGATCCATCCGAACGCCGAGCTCGAGGATTGTGAGCTACCGCCGTTTCCACCCCAGTACCCGTAGGTACCAAGACTGTCCCGCTACCCCCTTTCCCTACTAGAGACTAAAATTGAGAGGACCATCGTGTCCTGATCTCCTTGTATCGTACTGCCTCACTTCAAGAACTGCCTATAAAAGGTGTTAATCTGATCTTCGTGTGGTGTCCATCTGTGGGGGGGAAGTTACCTGTCTGTGCGATCGTCGGAGACGGCCCTCACCGGAGGCCTCTCCCCTTGTGCTCGGCCGACCCTCCAGGTCCCCGTCTAACAATGGCGATATGCAAATCAGCGCTGACCCTGTGTCCCATGGGAACAGTCCAGTCCGAACTACAAAAGCCATGTCCTTCCCAGAACGGAAACAAGCATCCGAGGACCGGCCCGGTTTCGAGGTAACACCTCTCTTCAGCCCGGCTAGCTTGATTCCAGTGGTGTGGAGTGCCTGGGACTCACGTCTGAGCATCCCCAGTACACTTAGAGCGGTAACTGCAAACACAACAATGATGGACAGAATGTGGATCAATGTCACACATTCACCCCAGTCCAAAGATCTGGGCCCAAATCCATCGTTTTTCCACTCCACACCACCCTGGGTTAGACAATGACGATATGCAAATCAGCCCTGACCCTGTGCCCCATGGGAACAGTCCAGTCCGAACTACAAAAGCCATGTCCTTCCCAGAACGGAAACAAGCATCCGAGGACCGGCCCGGTTTCGAGGTAACACCTCTCTTCAGCCCGGCTAGCTTGATTCCAGTGGTGTGGAGTGCCTGGGACTCACGTCTGAGCATCCCCAGTACACTTAGAGCGGTAACTGCAAACACAACAATGATGGACAGAATGTGGATCAATGTCACACATTCACCCCAGTCTAAAGATCTGGGCCCAAATCCATCGTTTTTCCACTCCACACCACCCTGGGTTAGACAATGGCGATATGCAAATCAGCGCTGACCCTGTGCCCCATGGGAACAGTCCAGTCCGAACTACAAAAGCCATGTCCTTCCCAGAACGGAAACAAGCATCCGAGGACCGGCCCGGTTTCGAGGTAACACCTCTCTTCAGCCCGGCTAGCTTGATTCCAGTGGTGTGGAGTGCCAGGGACTCACGTCTGAGCATCCCCAGTACACTTAGAGCGGTAACTGCAAACACAACAATGATGGACAGAATGTGGATCAATGTCACACATTCACCCCAGTCCAAAGATCTGGGCCCAAATCCATCGTTTTTCCACTCCACACCACCCTGGGTTAGACAATGGCGATATGCAAATCAGCGCTGACCCTGTGCCCCATGGGAACAGTCCAGTCCGAACTACAAAAGCCATGTCCTTCCCAGAACGGAAACAAGCATCCGAGGACCGGCCCGGTTTCGAGGTAACACCTCTCTTCAGCCCGGCTAGCTTGATTCCAGTGGTGTGGAGTGCCCGGGACTCACGTCTGAGCATCCCCAGTACACTTAGAGCGGTAACTGCAAACACAACAATGATGGACAGAATGTGGATCAATGTCACACATTCACCCCAGTCCAAAGATCTGGGCCCAAATCCATCGTTTTTCCACTCCACACCACCCTGGGTTAGACAATGGCGATATGCAAATCAGCGCTGACCCTGTGCCCCATGGGAACAGTCCAGTCCGAACTACAAAAGCCATGTCCTTCCCAGAACGGAAACAAGCATCCGAGGACCGGCCCGGTTTCGATGTAACACCTCTCTTCAGCCCGGCTAGCTTGATTCCAGTGGTGTGGAGTGCCTGGGACTCACGTCTGAGCATCCCCAGTACACTTAGAGCGGTAACTGCAAACACAACAATGATGGACAGAATGTGGATCAATGTCACACATTCACCCCAGTCCAAAGATCTGGGCCCAAATCCATTGTTTTTCCACTCCACACCACCCTGGGTTAGACAATGGCGATATGCAAATCAGCGCTGACCCTGTGCCCCATGGGAACAGTCCAGTCCGAACTACAAAAGCCATGTCCTTCCCAGAACGGAAACAAGCATCCGAGGACCGGCCCGGTTTCGAGGTAACACCTCTCTTCAGCCCGGCTAGCTTGATTCCAGTGGTGTGGAGTGCCTGGGACTCACGTCTGAGCATCCCCAGTACACTTAGAGCGGTAACTGCAAACACAACAATGATGGACAGAATGTGGATCAATGTCACACATTCACCCCAGTCCAAAGATCTGGGCCCAAATCCATCGTTTTTCCACTCCACACCACCCTGGGTTAGACAATGGCGATATGCAAATCAGCGCTGACCCTGTGCCCCATGGGAACAGTCCAGTCCGAACTACAAAAGCCATGTCCTTCCCAGAACGGAAACAAGCATCCGAGGACCGGCCCGGTTTCGAGGTAACACCTCTCTTCAGCCCGGCTAGCTTGATTCCAGTGGTGTGGAGTGCCTGGGACTCACGTCTGAGCATCCCCAGTACACTTAGAGCGGTAACTGCAAACACAACAATGATGGACAGAATGTGGATCAATGTCACACATTCACCCCAGTCCAAAGATCTGGGCCCAAATCCATCGTTTTTCCACTCCACACCACCCTGGGTTAGACAATGGCGATATGCAAATCAGCGCTGACCCTGTGCCCCATGGGAACAGTCCAGTCCGAACTACAAAAGCCATGTCCTTCCCAGAACGGAAACAAGCATCCGAGGACCGGCCCGGTTTCGAGGTAACACCTCTCTTCAGCCCGGCTAGCTTGATTCCAGTGGTGTGGAGTGCCTGGGACTCACGTCTGAGCATCCCCAGTACACTTAGAGCGGTAACTGCAAACACAACAATGATGGACAGAATGTGGATCAATGTCACACATTCACCCCAGTCCAAAGATCTGGGCCCAAATCCATCGTTTTTCCACTCCACACCACCCTGGGTTAGACAATGGCGATATGCAAATCAGCGCTGACCCTGTGCCCCATGGGAACAGTCCAGTCCGAACTACAAAAGCCATGTCCTTCCCAGAACGGAAACAAGCATCCGAGGACCGGCCCGGTTTCGAGGTAACACCTCTCTTCAGCCCGGCTAGCTTGATTCCAGTGGTGTGGAGTGCCCGGGACTCACGTCTGAGCATCCCCAGTACACTTAGAGCGGTAACTGCAAACACAACAATGATGGACAGAATGTGGATCAATGTCACACATTCACCCCAGTCCAAAGATCTGGGCCCAAATCCATCGTTTTTCCACTCCACACCACCCTGGGTTAGACAATGGCGATATGCAAATCAGCGCTGACCCTGTGCCCCATGGGAACAGTCCAGTCCGAACTACAAAAGCCATGTCCTTCCCAGAACGGAAACAAGCATCCGAGGACCGGCCCGGTTTCGATGTAACACCTCTCTTCAGCCCGGCTAGCTTGATTCCAGTGGTGTGGAGTGCCTGGGACTCACGTCTGAGCATCCCCAGTACACTTAGAGCGGTAACTGCAAACACAACAATGATGGACAGAATGTGGATCAATGTCACACATTCACCCCAGTCCAAAGATCTGGGCCCAAATCCATTGTTTTTCCACTCCACACCACCCTGGGTTAGACAATGGCGATATGCAAATCAGCGCTGACCCTGTGCCCCATGGGAACAGTCCAGTCCGAACTACAAAAGCCATGTCCTTCCCAGAACGGAAACAAGCATCCGAGGACCGGCCCGGTTTCGAGGTAACACCTCTCTTCAGCCCGGCTAGCTTGATTCCAGTGGTGTGGAGTGCCTGGGACTCACGTCTGAGCATCCCCAGTACACTTAGAGCGGTAACTGCAAACACAACAATGATGGACAGAATGTGGATCAATGTCACACATTCACCCCAGTCCAAAGATCTGGGCCCAAATCCATCGTTTTTCCACTCCACACCACCCTGGGTTAGACAATGGCGATATGCAAATCAGCGCTGACCCTGTGCCCCATGGGAACAGTCCAGTCCGAACTACAAAAGCCATGTCCTTCCCAGAACGGAAACAAGCATCCGAGGACCGGCCCGGTTTCGAGGTAACACCTCTCTTCAGCCCGGCTAGCTTGATTCCAGTGGTGTGGAGTGCCTGGGACTCACGTCTGAGCATCCCCAGTACACTTAGAGCGGTAACTGCAAACACAACAATGATGGACAGAATGTGGATCAATGTCACACATTCACCCCAGTCCAAAGATCTGGGCCCAAATCCATCGTTTTTCCACTCCACACCACCCTGGGTTAGACAATGGCGATATACACGCACCAAGCATGCTCCGTCCATAAGCAGTAAAATAACGCACAGCCCTTGTGAATAGGAGCACTTGTGCACAGCTCTGTGAGCGCTGTACCACCGCCATGTGTGCTCTGGTGCACGCACTGAGCCCACCCCGCCCATAAACAGTAAAATTACGTGCAGCCCCTATGAATGGGATGAAAACTAGGAATACCCTGACCTTTTCTTACTTCTCTTTTTCTGTACTGCCTCCTTCCTTTCTGTTTCTTTCAACAACCATATGATTCTCCCCTCACCTGTCTCTTCCCCCAACATTCTGTTTTTCCTATACCCTTCTCTCCTCATACCCTTCCGTCTCCTCAATGCCCCATCGTCACTTTCCTTGCCCTTCTGTTTCTTCTTAGCCTTTCTGTCTTTAATAGGGCTCCTATTTCTCCCCTGCCGTTCTTTCACTCCATTTGCCCTTCTGCTTTTCCCCATGCCTTTCTGTTTCTCCCCCTGCCAACAGTAGTAAGAAGATCCATCCCTTGCAGGGTGCCTCGGTCATTTGAATGAGCCATTCACCATCAGAAAGAAGTGTTTTTTTGTAGGTTTTTTAAAGCAGTGTGGGATTATGTTGCAGCCAGGCAGTTGTACAAGGAACTCAACACTTGTATTCTGTGCAGTGTGCATTGGTATAATGTGTTTTCCACCTTGGGGGAAAGAACAAGCACATCTCAACATGTTTCCATTAAATGCAGTATTGTTTTGTACAGCTGAGGATGTCAGTTGTCAAGCCTTGTTTCAGTATACATTTTAGGCTTCATTTGACATGGAGGCAGTACAAATGAAAGTTGAACTTCGTGGTCTTGACCTATGTTAATGTGCAGGCTCAGAACGAGTCCATGCACCGGGGATTGCTAAAACTGCATCATCTGCAGTACATTTTAAGAAACAACTATCTGTACTGTCTACAGCGTATACCACAACTCATACACTTTAAGATATAATGTATGCATGAACAGCAGCGCAACTTTAAGAGATAATGTATGCAGGAACAGCAGAGCAGCTTTACCAAAACCAGCTAAAGGGCATTTCATTGTATTTCACGATATGACCCCAGTCCCCCACCCCCGACCTTTCTGTATTAAACGATGCAGCTCCTATAGGAATACTTTTTAAAACACAACAATGTGAACGTAAGAACAGGAGACTTAGATGCAGTGTTTTGTGGGAGGACATTGATTCTGGAGGAATGGATACCCTCTTGTGTGATTAATGCACTATACAAATTACCGTAACATCTAGGTGAATTATAATCTGTGTTGCCACAAACCTCATGCCTGAGTACCCGCTCTCAATGAAGGTGGATGGAATTATAGGCAGGCTGTTTACCCTATACTGAAATACTGCTCAGAGTTCAGCAGTGAACCCACAGGCCGATTCTCAGCAACATACAGTTAACAGTGCGCTCAATCTATCGATCTATCGCCCTCACTCTACCTATCGCCCTCACTCTACCTATCGCCCTCACTCTACCTATCGCCCTCACTCTACCTATCGCCCTCACTCTACCTATCTATCACCCTCGCAGCATCACTCTGTGCAACCATTCAACAACAACTGGTTCAAATATGTTCTCTCAATGTTTCAAGCTTTATTACAAATGTCACAACAATATGTTAATATTTCACCTCTGTTCTTGGATTTGTCACAATAAAATACACTGAACATATTCTTCACAAAAGTTATTTACAATAGTTTAAGCTATTGCTATTATAAATTACAACAACTTTTATTTCAGTATTATTTAAAAAAATTAAAAGACATTTGTATTTGTTAGATGAATACATCTAAGTCACGTACATACAAAACATGTTGCATTACAAATGCTATAGGTGTCACATTTGAAAAAGTTTACAGTATTGGCATTGTAAATGACAAAGCTATTAATTTTGCTATTTTCAAGACAAACACATTAAAAAAAAATTGTCATTTACAAAACCAATAGCTCCAACTTTTCTACTGCGAGACCTATTGCATTTCCAATGCTTGTTTTGTTTTTATTGTTTTGCATTTTGACTTTTACTGTTTTGGTTTCTGCATACATATTTTACATATTGTCCTAAGTTAAGCCTGCCTGTTCCGTGCCTTAGGTACCAGGGGGTTGACTCCAGGTTACTTTTAATGGCGTTGGGAATTCACTCTGACAGGGGTTGTGATTTTTCCTCTTTCACCACAAATAATTCAATTTCTTGAGAACAAGCAGAGAGTTTATAGAAATTATCTGCAAATAGGCAGTTGATTACCTACCAGGGATGAAGCACTTGGAATATGGGAAGAGTATCGTGCGGGAACAGAACCGCTACAAAATTCAGTTTAGAGATGAACCAAGCATCACGCTTGAACGTCACAACTTTTTAAAACAGATATATTGCAGCTCTTTGCATTTTGACAGCCCCAAGCAAATTTGAGAACAGAGTGGATGTATGTAGCAGAGACAAGTTTGTGTTGAGCTGTTTCTCTAAGAATTTGCAGGAGAGATTACTGAGCTGCAGGAACCCAACTCTCCCCGAGAGGTGAACATTCCTAAAAGCATAGGGCGCTCCACGCTTTCATCTAAGACACTGACCTCTGAGGAGGGCGCATCATCAGTGAGTCGCATTCTTGGGACTGCTCTGGGTTGTTCTGTGAACTCCAGAGACCGAACAAAAAGGAATTGGGCTGAGAAAGCTCATTATGGCAGTTGTTACTGATGTGGGTTTAAGTCACACGTGGGAAGTAATGGGAAATGCCCGGATCAAGGACAGTGTGGCAGTGTTGGGGCATTTTCAAGCAGTATGATTGTATGCACTACTGTAAAAGTCTGCACAATTGATGTTAATGAGGAAAAATGTCTCCAGAGGGAATAACTTAGTTTTAGCCATTGATTCCATAGTTCGTTCCACCTTCATGCGACAGGTAATGTGTCCCTTGTGTATCATTCATGCTGGTGCGGTGCTGTTAAATGGAATGGCGGATTCAGGACTACCCATCAAGATTTTGTGTGATGTAGCCTTTGATAAAACTAGAGATGTGAGAAACAGCTGGCCAGCTCCAGTATAAATCCCCACACCTTAGGTGAGCAGGATATCGATATATGCTGGATTACTTTGTTAGTCTGCTGGAATGATTGGGTAAAAAGATTCACTCAAAAATGTGTATCTATCAATGGAAGGTAAGGGATGGAATGGCAGAATCAGACTAAGTTGGTTTCGCTATGAGGCCGGTTCCTGATAATCCAGCGGTGTTGAGTGACATGCCTGTATCGAATGTAGATTTTGATGCAAATGACCTTAATAATACTTTACTACATTCTCCTGATGTTTACCGAGTGGGAGCAGTGAATGGTTTGAGCATTGTATCAAACTTAAAGCTCAGGCAGTACCTCTCATTCATAGAGTGTGCTCTGTTTTTCTGAGGGTACAGAGTGAGCTTACTGAACTCTTACATGATTTATGCTGTCACCAATTCTTCTGAATTGTTTTGCCAGTTTTATTGTCCAGAAGAGGTCTGGGGGCATGCATCTTTTAAAGTTCACAGACCACAGCCCTTTGCTTTGAACCCTTAATGATGCCAGTCAGGCTGCTAAGGCTGTTTTTAAAATTACATCTTTGGCATCAAATTAATAAACAGAGACAGAAACTACAGGGCTGGCTGCTTATCTAGAAAGCCATTTTTGGGTAGTTTGGGTGACGAGGATTTGGAATTTCATGAATGTTTGTGGCAGCAGTGTTAGACGTTGTCCATGATGCTGCTTTTGCTGACCCAGGAGTGGTGCCAGTTAACAAGGACTTCACAGATGGTCTCCCCTGGGGCTGGTGCTTAAGTGCTGAGGTGTTTGGGTGTACTCAAGTGGCGGCAGAGCTAGCTGTGGCTCTGGGTATGGTTATGAGACCCGATTCTTTTGTCCTGCTTGGTAAGCCGAGACCGTGCTTATTAATATTCACCCAATGTGAGTGGTGAGATCCGCATTGCTGGTCTGCCTGAAGTTGTGATGCTGCCGACAGTAGCGTGTCTGCTAAAAGCAATGGCGTGACTGTTGGAACTATAAAGCGAAATAAGAGAAAGTTATCTTCCAACACCACAGTCTTCGTGACTGAGACCAGGAATACTGAAGACTCTGAGACTCACAGCAGTAATTTCTCCTTTCAGAGCGTTATCGCTGCAGATGGAGTGAAGCCCAGAAGTAAGCACATTACTAAGGTACCAACAAAGTTTAATATTTTTCAATTGTATTAACTGTTTCTCTTTTGCAGCATTTGGAAATGCATTTTCTAGTTTTGTTGCTTTTGTTTAGTTTTTTCTTGTAGGCTGTTACCTTTGGTTTAAAGGGAAAGATGTTGTAGTGTGTGACCTTAATGCTGCAGTTTGCATTTCATTACCATCATTTGCTTATCCTGGAAAATCTCCAGGGTGCAGGAGGTTTGCTGTTTCAGAGTTCCTTCTTCAGCTTCTGGACAGTTGTCGCTCTGTGGCGATCTCTGGTCCTGTTTCTCTGCTCTTCTTGTAGTAGCTCTTATCAGAGCTTCATCCATCCTCCCGCCAACGATAATAAGATGCCAGGCATCACCCAGCACACAACACAGACTATGATAAGCTACGTCTATCTGCTTGACGCAGTAAGAGCGTGGATAAAGTTCTCCGGGTCTATCAGGCTGTGAATGTAACCTAAGGGCTTAAGATGAAATGAAGAGCTTACCTCCTTCCTGAGTGGCTCCAGACTGCTGTGTGCAGACCCGATAGCTGGCAGCACCCTGGAGTATGTATGTGTAAATCAGATTACGTTGGAAGTAACCTGCAATATAGTGGCAGACAGCACCCTGCCAACAAGTAGGATTTCTCATAGTATTTTATTTCCTGACACATTAATGGAGATTGTCTTTTAACTGGCAGAAGAACAACACTGACCGTACATTTTTCTGGGTTTGTCTTTAAAATGACGTACACATTAGGAATGGCATTTCGTTCTGCTGGAATAATAACACAAGTTATCTTTCACTCTGCTATGATGTTGCTATGATGTTGGCTGCAATGCCTTCCATGTTTCATTCAAATGTGCTTTCTACAGGGCACATGCATGATTTGCTGCTGTAGATAAATAATGGTCCTGTGTACTGTGGCAGACTCAGAAATATTGAAAAACTTCATGATTTCACTTTCAGCACTTCATAGTCAAACCTTTCAATTTTTGACTCAATCATTTGGCAGAAACATAACCTAGTACCATTAAAATAGTTGTGATAGGGAACATTCATGTGGGATTAGGACTGGCTCGACCAGAGTGCTTGCTGACTCGGAGGAGTATGGAGTTGACCACCTTGCCTGGTCCGGTGTGGAACCAAGCCAGCGATGCTTTGCTGCAGGTTCATTTGCCCTGATAGCTGGTCAACAGTTTGAGGAGGAGGAGGTGAAGAGCTGGCTAAGTGTGCCATGAGGCTGGTGTTTCAGTACATCCCTGAGAAGTGAGCTTTGAGTCGATGTAGTGTTCCTCTTACACCACGTGCAATTCACCCTCTCCAAAGCCTCAAGAATTCCTGGGTGTGAAGGGCGGCTGATTCTGATTGGGTGCTTGATAGTTTTCCAGAAACTCATGTTCTTGATTGTTCATGTTTATCAGTAGTTAATTAAACATGCCCAGGGGTTTTATCTCTTCAGTTGGCACAAGCTGCACTAAAAGTTTCTTTCCCATTGCAAAAAAATATGAACGGCTGATGAGCCTCTGTCTGTCAAAGAATAGAAGGGCTGGGCAACTGTCATTCATCTCACTGTGACTTTAGAGACCATCCTTTTAATGAGAAAAACAAAACTACAAGTCCCATAAGCAATAGTGGTGGAAGGTGTCACGCATGACCTGGGACAACATCCGGTTCAGCACCTTCAGTTCCATTTTTTAAGTATTTCAAACAATATTGAATTTATAACCTTTGTTTTTTATGGTCATGAGTCACCAGAATACTAAAAACGTGTCTTTTATTTTCAGGATCAATTAAGTAATGGTCACCAGCTTGGAAGCTCTGGTAATTCTTCAGTATTTGTCATTGATCTTCATATGTGACTGGTTTGGGTCTGCCCCTGCATCGTACCCGATAACTCGCACAGGTAAGGAGCTGGTAGCAGCAACATGATAACCCCATACTCGTCTGTAAGAAGTGCGCTCGGAGGCAGGTATCCGATCATTTTTGTGAAACAAGCAAGCGCCAATATTTGCTATGTACATTTGTTAAAATAAAACAGTCAAATCACAGTATACTGTTCCGGAGGTTCGTCCCAGAGACATTATCTGTAACTGAACGCAGACACCGTAGGAAGCATGTGCTTTTAAGACAAGTTGTGTTCACTCACCTGAAGGTGACCTGCTTCATCATTGGGCTATACTCCTCACCAGGCCGGAGCTACAATGCCTGGTGGGCACCACCAGAAGGCACTTTGTCGCAGATCTTTTAATAAGTACGCCGGATGAGCATAGTAGGACAGAGGATGTTGTGTCATAAGATGTGAGATTGGTGAAGTCTGAATAAAAGATCAACTATTGACCAGTTGCCACAATATAGTTAATGTGATCTTCCTGGTCCATGTTGAGATTAAAAACAGTAGCAGAGAAATTGAGGAACTAATGGTCCCTATCACTGTGTGAAAGTGTCGATCACCTATGGACCTGCTGGTAAGCTGGAGTCTATACTTCAGGTCAACGTTTTTCATGCCTTGTGTAGTCATGGAGCAATCTGTTGGCATTTCATCAGGACCAAATATGGGAAAATGGGTAAATGTGACCTAATCTTCACCAAAGCGTGAAGAGCTCTGTAACTCAAAGCCCTGCACCGTGCATAGGTGATAAGGTGCCTATTAACATCTTACTACCACAGGTGAGCACTGCCTAACAGAATGCACTAGATACGGTAACCCTCCTAAAATTCAGGACAAACTGACTTATCCAATAGGGAGGACGCCGAATCAGAGGGCAACTGGTTTGAAAAGCACATGCTTCCTTGGGTGCCTGCGTTCAGTTAGAGATAATGTCTGTGGGACTGAACCTCCAGAACAGTATACTGTGAGTTGATTTATATGAAGAATGTGTATACTGGACTGTCATTTTTCTCAGCGTCTCTTGTGCTATGTAAAATAAAACACAACACACCGGGAGGCCAACAAATCTATCATAAATTTAATGCAAAAATAGCAAAAGGCCAAGCAAACTAACAAGTGATAATTGTCTTTGCAATGGACAAGAGCATCCACTCTAAAGCAAGTTGGAGTATATAATGCTAATGCTACTCAATGTATTTTTATACACTTTTCTCCTAATACAAGTCAATGAAACCTGAACACATGATAGAAACAGTTACTGAAACGACTGTAAGCACCTGCTGAGGTCTTTTTTGGGAATTCCAGAAAGACAGGGCGCACGCCTTGGTGACCGCTAAATGTTGGCAAGCAAGAGTAAAATGGTGTAGGCAATAGGGCGAGTGGTAATACCTCACAACCACTCAGAAAGGCCAGAAAACTGGTCTATAACGAATATGAACAGCTGTGCCCCTGCACTAACACAATTGTGTGCAGCTTCAAAATAGTGTATGATTGTTTACATGTAATAGTGACATATAGCACATCAATCTAAACAGTTAGTGGAGATACGTAATTCAGTGACAATTCATCTATTGAGACGGGTAAGTCAATCAATATTTTGTGTTTAGAGTGTCCATTTTCTGTTTATGGTTCCATTTCAAAAAGCCAACACGTGTTTCATCGCAAGGAACAAATGCGAATCTTCAGGGCAGATATATCTGGAAAGTGTGGCTTCCAGGACAGGATGTGCTGGTTCAGATAGGACACAAGAAAGGGCGCGAGAGGACCGGTCAGGACGTGAACAGGAAAACCAAAATTGTGTTTATTTGGCTTCTATGTACTAGGGGTGTCTACCACGGTAGGGGCAGAAAACCACGTATCGCGTTATTAGGACAAAAGTTTCTTATTTGTGTGTAAACACATCTTCGTTTAGGGCAGGTTGAGTGGAGACCGGGAGGAGAGAGGTCTTCGTGGTTGTAGGGCGTGGTTGTAGGGCGGTCCGTTTACGAAATACGGCGCCGGGAAACTCCAAGAGGGAGAAGTTCGTCCGCCAGGACAAGGTATTTTGTTGGTCACGAGCGCACCCGCCCTACAACCACGAAGACCTCTCTCCTCCCGGTCTCCACTCAACCTGCCCTAAACGAAGATGTGTTTACACACAAATAAGAAACTTTTGTCCTAATAACGCGATACGTGGTTTTCTGCCCCTACCGTGGTAGACACCCCTAGTACATAGAAGCCAAATAAACACAATTTTGGTTTTCCTGTTCACGTCCTGACCGGTCCTCTCGCGCCCTTTCTTGTGTCCTATCTGAACCAGCACATCCTGTCCTGGAAGCCACACTTTCCAGATATATCTGCCCTGAAGATTCGCATTTGTTCCTTGCGATGAAACACGTGTTGGCTTTTTGAAATGGAACAATAAACAGAAAATGGACACTCTAAACACAAAATATTGATTGACTTACCCGTCTCAATAGATGAATTGTCACTGAATTACGTATCTCCACTAACTGTTTAGATTGATGTGCTATATGTCACTATTACATGTAAACAATCATACACTATTTTGAAGCTGCACACAATTGTGTTATTGCAGGGGCACAGCTGTTCATAATAGTTACTGAAACGACACTAATGAGTAGGAGGCAGGATCTTCTCTCGAGAGGAATGTGAGGAGTCCGTGAGGTGCAGATCTAAGACACATCAAATTAATATAAGAATATTGTAATTTGGTAATGTAATATATCAATGCACTTTGTGGCATTCATGTGTAACCAATTATCGGTATTAAATATCCAGTATATCCAGTTATGTTTTCTCAATTCCTTCTTCTAGAGGCCACCACTGCTGCTATCCAGCTGTATTCAGCAGAGCCTCCTGTGACCTGGAATCCTTCATTTAATCAATACCAAAGGCCGTCAATGCTTCTAGCCAACCCCGGTCACTGGTGCCACTTGCACCACACCACCCTTGGGCCTGTTATTCTTTTAGCCAGCTCCAGCCAGTAGTGGCCCCTTGGACCTGTATGTAAGCCTACTAGCCAGCTCCTGTTAGTACTGGCCCCTAGGACCTGTTATCATTCTAGCCAACTTGAGTCATTAGTAGCACCTTGGGACTAGTGATCATACTAACCAGTTTCAGTCAGTATTGTCCCCCTGAGATCTATTATCCTGCTAAGTAACTCCAGTCAGTAGAGACCCCTGAACCTTAAATCCTGCAAATATTCAAAACAAGAGGTCAACTCTACTGCCAACCAGTTCCAGTCAATATTGACATGTATTGTTACCCTGCTCGTAATGAATACCAGAGGCCAGCGTTGTTGCTAGCCAGCTCCAGTCAATATTGACATGTATTGTTACCCTGCTTGTCATAAATACCAGAGGCTAGCGTTGTTGCTAGCCAGCTCCAGTCACCAGCGGCCCGTCACATATTATCCTCAGTAGGATCAATGCCCAAGGCCTGTGCAGCTGCTAACCTGCCCTAGTCAGTAGTGACCTCCCAGACTTGTTATTCTGCATATAATCAGCAAGGCTTAGGCCCTAATAACACTCACCCCACGTCCTTATGGTATATTAGCAATGTAATTTATTTACATCATACGGTAGGTACCGCACTATTTCACACAATCCCAAAAACAAAGAAAATCAAAATTTGTCTCACCATTCAGCACTCCACCTTGTCAAAAATGACCAAATCACACCAAGCACTATAGCCTGACACATCACATGGCACACTCAGCCACAACATGACAAGATACCACGGCAGAGATTTGGGGCCATTAATCCTCTGGTCGAGGCATGTGTGCTGTAGATGCACATGCTTTGCATACTCCTGCCATCTTGTGTTGGGTCTGGATGTTTGCAAGTTGTTTTTCTATGAATAAGTCTTTCCAATCACGAGGAAAGGTGACTCCACCTTTCGGTGATAGTGCGCATGGACATCGACTCCATTGTTAGATTGTTTTTACCCCAAATGGGTTCGGATGTGTATTGCTGCGCTCCGAAACCGCTCTTTGGGTTTCCCGCAGTCCACTCTACCCTCAACGGTATTGTTTCAGTACCCGTTTCCCTGTTCTCCGCGTTTCAAATAGATCAGCAAACTCTCCATGTTCGATAGAAAACCTCATGGGCAACCGTCAGGCCTTGCTGCGTAGGGCCAGTCAACTGCAAATGGAACGGACTCCATTCCATTTCTGTCCTGGGTGCCACGCCAAGTACCCTCGCAAAACATTCATCAAGTTTGTAAATTGTGCCTCTCTCCAGCACACAAGGAGAAAGACTGCGACGATTGTAAGTCGTTTCGGTCCAAGAGGACTCTACCCGATCATCAGGCTCGACGGCGAGAGAGTCAGCGTCAGAGCATTCAACACACTCTGGATATCTTCTGGTAAGAATCTGACCAAGACGAGATAGAAGCGTCTGCCGTAGAAGAAAATGCCCATCTCTATGCCAGTATGGTACAAAAGGGGGTGGTGATGGACGGAACATCTGAACTAATCAAACACTCACACCCAGTCAACAGATCTGGGTTTAATCCATCACCGTTCTTTATCCCACTCTGCCACCGCAGTTCAGACATGGCCATATGCAAATCAGTCTGACCCTGTGCCTCATGGGAACAGTGCAGCCTGAACTGCCAAGCCATGCCTTCCCTGGACCGGAAACAAGCTTCTGAAGACCGGTTTCTGGCATTACAGCCGTCTTCAGCCCGGCTTGCTTGAATCCAGTGGCAAAGTGAGCAAGGGACTCACGTCTGAGCATACCCTGCCAACATATGGCGAACAAAATGGTACAAAAGGGGGTGGTGATGGACGGAGCATCTGAACCAATCAAATACTCACACCCGCTCAACAGATCTGGGTTTAATCCATCACCGTTCTTTAGCCCACTCTGCCACCCCAGTTCAGACATGGCCATATGCAAATCAGTCTGACCCTGTGCCTCATGGGAACAGTCCAGCCCGAACTGCCAAGCCATGCCTTCCCTGGACCGGAAACAAGCTTCCGAGGACCGGTTTCTGGCATTCTAGCCGTCTTCAGCCCGGCTTGCTTGAATCCAGTGGCAAAGTGAGCAAGGGACTCACGTCTGAGCATACCCAGCCAACTTATGGCGAACAAAATGGTACAAAAGGGGGTGGTGATGGACGGAGCATCTGAACCAATCAAACACTCACACCCAGTGACATCATTCCTAATAGCTGCATGAACACTCGAGCTGTTAGTGAGTGTTGTGGTTGAAATCTTTGAATCAATGTGAGCATTGTTTGAATCCTGACTGGATTGGGGTATACTATGGCTTTTTCTGTGTCTATAGTAGCCCCTTGTTTGGTTGCTGGTGGGATTTTGTGTAGTTCACCGTAAACCCTAGCTGGTGCAGCAACTGAATTGTCTTCTGTGTGTTTTGAAGACATTCTTGTTGTGACTTGGCCTTTATTAACCAGTCGTCCAAGTAAGGGAAGACATGTATTTGTTGTCTTCTTAGGTGTGCTGCAACCACTGCTAGGCATTTTGTGAACACCCTTGGCGCTGTTGTAACCCCAAAAGGAAGGACTTTGAACTGATAATGTTGTCCTTCTACAACAGACCTGAGGTATTTCCTGCGGGCTTTGTGAATTGGGATATGAAAGTATGCGTCTTTTAGATCCAGTGTAGAAAGAAAGTCCCCTTTCTTCAATAAAGGAAGTACTTGTTGGAGCGTGACCATGTGGAAATGTTCTGAATTTATGTATGCATTGAGAGGTCTGAGGTCTAGAATTGGCCTTAGGGACCCGTCTTTTTTGGGAATCAGAAAGTATTGAGAGTATACTCCTGTTCCCTGTTGATGTTGTGGAACCTTCTCTATGGCATGCTTTTATAGTAGTGATAATATTTCCTGTTTTAACAATGTTAGATGATCTTGACTCATTGGACGCTGTTTGGGGGGGATGTTTGGTGGGGTAGCTGTCAGTTCTAGGCAATAACCATGTTGGATAATTTGTCTCACCCACCTGTCTGATGTGATGTTTTCCCAGACAGTTAGGAACTGTGATAGACGTCCCCCGACCGGTGTTACATGGTCTGGGGGGGAGCTTTATGAAGTCACTGTTTTGCGGTTGGAGAGTTGCGGTTGTTGTTATTTCCGCGACCTCTACCCTTGTTGTTGTTACCTCTGTAACTGCCTCTAGAATTACCTCTGGGTGATGTTGGTGTAAAAGAGGTTGATTGCTGGCTTGTGCCTGTATTCTTTGATCCACCTCTATAGGTGGACCTACGAAAGGAACCTCTTTGAGCTGGCTGTTGCAATGCTCCCATTGATTTAGCCGTTTCTGTGTCTTTTTTCATCTTTTCTAAGGCCTCATCTGTCCCTGAGCCGAAAAGTGTTTTCCCATCAAAAGGCTGGTTCAATAAGGAGGTTTGTACCTCTTGTTTGAATCCTGAGACTCTGAGCCATGCATGTCTTCTTAACATGATACTGGTGTTTATGGATCTTGCTGCAGTGTCTGCTGTGTCTAAGGCGCACTTAATGGAAGTGTTAGTTACTATCTTCCCTTCTTGTATGAGCTGATCTGCCCTTTTTTGATGTTCCTTAGGGAGATGTGTAATGAGTTTTTCTAACTCATCATAATGAGCTCTATCATAACGTGCAAGTAGCGCTTGCGTATTAGCTATGCGCCAGCTGTTTGCTGTTTGGGATGCTACTCTTTTGCCAGAGGCATCTATTAACTTGGACTCCCTGTCAGGAGGAAGAGATTCTCCCGTAGTTAATGAATTTGCTCTCTTACGAGCGTTTGTGACCACTAGGGAGTCCAAGGGTATTGTCCCTTAATAAATTTTGGGTCCTTTGGGGCTGCCTTATATTTTTTATCAATTCTTGGGTTTAATACCCTAGCCCTCACTGGGTCTTTAAATATGTCTGATGTGTGATTAAGGAGACCCTTAAGCATTGGTAGGGTCCCTGAGGTTCTTTGTGCAGCAGGTAGTGTTTCTAAAAGGAAATTCTCTATCTGAGGTTCTGCATGTAAGTCTACCTTGTGGTATTTTGCTGCCCTATTAATTAACTGTGCAAAGCCTGTATTATCATCAGGTGGGGAAGGTTTTGAGGGATACAGTTCAGGGTCATTATCATTATCTGACCCTGCATTATAATCTTCCCATGGGTCTGTATCTTCTGGGATAGTGTCGTTATCATCCCTAGGAAGTTCCCCCTCCCCTGTGTCACTTTCTACATCTGTTTGAGGTGTAGATGGTCGTGATGTAGAAGGTGGAAGAATAGCTGGCAGAGTGTGAGGAAGAGGAGAAGAGGGTGTGTCTCTAGGTTGTGGAGAAAGGGGAGGAGTTGTATTTGTCCCCATTGTTCTCTTCTTAGGAGGAGGAGCTTTGTCGTCCAACTGTTCATTCTTCCTCTTTTTAGGTAGTTTTGTCACCACCTTGCCAGTTTGTGGATCAATAAACAAAGTCTTTTGTTTTGGATCTGTCTGATGCTCCTGTGTCGGTACCGAAGTTTTTGGTTCCGAAAGGTGCTTTTGACTGTCAGTGTTATATGTTTTCGGCACCGAGAGTTTGTTCGAATCCGATTTTTTCGGTGTCGAGGAAGTCTTCGACGTCGAAGCTTGTTTCAGTTTCGACATGGAATGTTTCGACTGCGAGCTTTCCTTGTTATGGAGCTTCGGTGTCGCTGTCGATGCCGACCATTTCTCGGATCCGACATGATGGGAGGCCGAGTGTTTCGTTTTCGGTTTGGTCGCCGAGCCTAAAGGCGGGGCGTCGGAAACTTTTTTCGGTTGTCTGACCGGGCTCGAAACCAAACGGGGTTGACACCAAACGGGGTCGGTTTTTTGGTAAAGGGACGTCGTCACTCACGGTTTGATGAACGTCGATTTCTTCGACGTCAGACTCGTCCGCTTCCGACCCCGACTCGTGCTCATCTTCTTCTTCCTCTTCTAGGTGTTGGGCCTCGAACAACTCCGGGATTGCATCTGACTGCATTCTCGACGCCTCGTGTCTTCGGCTCGACGGTTTCTAATCATCGACTTGGAGGAGAATGCCGCGCAGGCTTCACAGTCCCTGGATTTGTGTTCAGGTGATAAACAGAGGTTGCACACCTCGTGTAGGTCCTTGTGTGGGAACTTAGCACCACACGTTGGACATTTTTTGAATGGAGTCCTTTCCATGGATTCCGGGCTGGACTACGTCGAGATAGGCCTCCCGGTCTGCTCGACGTAGAAGTTGGAAATTTTTGTTGTTGACGTCGAAGCTCGTCGAAATGGAAATGAACTCGCGCTCGATAACAATACCGTCCAATTAGAAAGGGAATACGTGCCGAAATATAACTCTTTTCTCAAAGTCGATCCGGAGCGCTTCGATCCTCATCCTAACCAGATGGCGGAAAAAAACAATCTGAGGATGGAGCCAATGCCCATGTGCACTAGCACCCAGGGGAGGAGTCATCAGTCTTGTGACTACAAAAGACTTCTCCAGGAGAAAAACAAGTGCAATCATCCGAGCCCAACACCACGTGGCGATCTATTCATAAATGTACCATCTGCAGCCCATATGCCTCGAACACTTATTTACCCTAGATGAAATTCTGTCGTTCCGCAAAATAAATCTAACCAAGTGTCATTTTATAAATTGGTCTCAGATTTATTCATTGATTGTGTGTCATGTATTACCACTGTGTGTACAACAGTGTGTGTCATTTATTGCCACTATGTGTACAACAAATGCTTAAAACTACCCTCGTATACGTCTAACTGCTCCCCCACACTACCACAAAAGAGCATTAGTATTATCTACTTTAGCCTCTGTAAAATCTCTGGGGATCCACTGGACTCTCTGCACACTATACCTCTTTTTGGTATAGTATAGTGAGAGCCGACTCCCCACGCTCAAGTACTCACACTAAGACATAGACAGACACACACAGACACACACTCTCTCTGACACACATTCTCACACATACCCACCCTACCTCACATCAGAAACATATATTTAACTTCTTAATGACACCTTCAACTAGGACCATTAGTAAATAGGTTCATGCAGAATTCAAAAGATCCTACTTGTAAGGATATCTGTGCAGTCATCCCCATGACAGGAAAGAAGAAATGGAAATGAATGAATAAAATGCTTTAGGAAGCTAAGCCTTCTTAAATTAAGAAATGAATGAAAAATAAGCCAGGAATAGAGAGAAACAGAAAAAGAAATAAGAGAGAAAAAAAAAGTGAAATAAAGATAATAAAAACAAGGGACATAGAAAGTACGAAAGAAAGAAATGAGGCTCCCACATATCATATTCAGTGGTGCTTGTAATGCGGCAACCAGGATATCCGTCACGTTTGTGTCTGAGTAACCCGGCCAGTCACCCGGCCAGCGAACTCTAAATCAGGCTCTTGACACTTTGCAATGTTGCTGCTATTAACTATGCACCATTACTTCCTCAGAAGTCACAGGCAAGAGACACCTGGTCGCCTGTCACATAATTTTGTATAATTACAAGGGGCACCAAATAACACCGCATAAACAACAAGTGCAGATTAAACCGCAGGATTCAAATAAACCCACACACACACAGACCGTAAGATTAAACCTGTGCTAAACACACAAGCCTCAATAACAGGTAGATAATACAAAGACTGATGGACATAATGAAGCAGACCTAGAGATACATGCATAGCACAGACAAGATAAAGGTCTTGATTTAGAGTTTGGTGAGCAGGGTACTCCTTCACAAGCGTGGTGGAGTATCCTGTCCAACTAACGATGGTCTGCCAGTAAATACACCGGACGGCCCTTCCTTTCTAGATCAGGCTGTCTGATGTGTTTTTCTCTTATTCAGGACCACCAGGGAATACCTGGCAGTCGTGATGAGAATTTGTCTTTAAATGAATCCAACTTCCTGGGAGTAAATTAATCAAAGAGAAAGTTCCAGGGGTGTGAGGGTCATTAGTTATTGCTTTTTAAAAACAAACTCCAGCTTTGAAAGCTTGTTCTTGAAAATAACAAAAGTTGGTGAATGGCCACCTGAAACATCCCCAAGGGATCCAGAGAATTGTCGATCAACTTCCTATAGATGGTTGAGATTGTTTTTTCGGTCAGGGGATTAGTTAGCAGCTGGTCCTCCAGTGGGGATGCATCAGGCAATCTCCCCCCTTCCCAGATGTGACCTTGCAGAGCGTGACCCACCTGCAAATGTCATAACCGTTTTTAGTCACCTAATTCTTACTTTTGTTGTAGGATCGTGAAGGGCACAAGCGCCTGTCCCCTCCACACATCGCCCGGCTGCTCTAAGCTAATCAATCCCCATTTTGTGAAGCCCTGCAATCCTCCCACTGCACTTAAGAGATCACCACCATACAGTGCAATAATTTCAGGCAGCTTACCTTCTCAGCCTAAACACTTGGTAGCCTCTCTCCACACCCTTACCACTGTTTAGGTATGAGTAGGTAGGGCGCACTCATACTTTCTTCGATACAGCACCGGGGTGGGGTAACCTCTCTTGCCCATGGTCAATCTATCTACCCGGTAAGCAGGATCCTCACAGTCCACAAAAATCCAGTTGTTGACAGCCATCAGCTGCGTGGCCCAGTAGTACTTGAGAATGCTACGGACCGCCACTCCACCTTAAACTCCCCTCTGCACCTTACTCAGAGCGAAGTGCCACCATCCCACATCAGGAGCCAAAGTTCTCAGTCTACCCTTTGAAAGAAAATGTTTGGTGGGATCTTAAAGGACGTTTTTTGCACGATGTACAGGAGACCCTGGAGGGTCATCACTTTAAATAGGACCACTCGACCCAGTAAGGACCGCAAGTGTGGGGCATCCCAGCAAATCTGGTCTAATTTCGGAAGTATGTTCTTGCCTGTGGCTCTCTTTTAATAAACACACCCAAATATTTAAAGCCATGTAGTGCCTCCCGAACTGTGCACCTAGCGTGCAGCCGCAGGGTCCCTGCCTCCAGAAGGAATATTAAGGACTTCTTCCAATTGATCTTATATCTAGAATAATCTCTAAATATGTGAAAAATTTGTAGGATTTGTTCACTTGAGAAGACTGATTACGTGTCCTACAGCAAAACGTCAGCATAGAGGGAGATTCTTTCATCCCACTCCTGATCCACTGAAATACCCCATAAGAGAGGTCCTAGTGAACCTACGCATGTGTGAAGAGCATAGGAGACAAGGAGCATCCCTGTCGGACGGCAAAGACTCGGGAGACTGTATTATTGACGCACATGCACGCTAGAGGGTCCACATACAAGAGCATGACAGCAGCGCCACTGGTTCAGCAAATGAATCCCCTGTTGCGTGTGGTACTCCATTAAGGTGTCGGAGATTTAAGCGCGTTCCCTGGTGTGGTATAAAGCCCGATTGATCAGGATGAACCACTGATGCAATTACTGTCCGCAGGCAGATCGCCAGGGCCTGCGCAAGGACTTTAGTCTCAAAATTAAGCGGGAGATATGTCTATAAGACCCACACTCAGTTGCTGGTTCGTCCTTTTTTGGGATGACCACCACCTCAGACATTCTTTTGTCCTCTGGGAGACACCCTTATTTTCAGGCAGTCTGAAACCTACTCTGAAGGTACTCCATGATTTCATCCATCATGCTTTTATATAATTCTAAGGGGAGCTCATTAGGCCCTGTTGCTTGCTCTGTTTGCAAGGTTCTTATTGTCTTATATATATAGTCTACTGTCAGGTCTTGGTCTAGTGCGTCTCAGTCCTCATTCGTTAGCATTGGCAGGGTCAGGTCTTTCAGGAAGTCTCTTCCAGTATTTCCGTCCCCTTGTTGTCAGTGTCCTCAAGGATCACTGGCTTGAATTCATCCTATAGCACGCAAGCTGATTCTGTTCTCATTAAAATAGAAGTCTGCTCCATCTCTCATACAAGCTTTGAACGTCTTGTCTTTTAAATATCACGGATCAACCCTTGGGGGTAGCATGAAGTCCACAACCAGAGCATCGAGCTGCAACTCCACCGGCGAATGTTCTGAGATTCCCCCTGCTATGTGTGTAGCGGCTCTGAAATCAACTTTATGGACAGTCTGGGTCAAAAGATAGTGCAGGCATGCCAGACTACCATGAGCTGCAGACAGGTGCGTCTGGTTCTGATACCCTCTTCCCCTCTAGGGGCGTTTAGGAGTATCATGAATATAGTATAGGGTCAGTTCTGTCACTCCAGTCACCCCAATGCGTGTATGCTCTGTCGTAAGTGTCTTACCCTTTCACAGGATGAGTCAGTCTTGTCTGGGTCTCTATCCTGTTTCCCGACACTTGAATGGCACGCCCAAAGACTCGAGAGAGCATTGACCCACCAGCAGGCTTTTGTGGAGCGCTTTTGTCCTGGATGTAAGGCTGCATACAGTAGGGCACCCACTCTGTCTTTTCTTTGCCTTTTCCTGAAGATCAGCAGTCCCAAGGTATCAGTCACACCTGGCCTGTCTGTAAGTGCAGCGCCCTCTGGAGGCCTGATCATTAGCAATTGAGCCCACACTGTGGCTGGCTGGACCACAGGCGTAAGCTCAGACAGGGTGTTCGACACTGGAGTAGTTGTAGTCCTTCATGGGCCTCTGACACAGAGTAGTCAGAAATTCAGCAGCTAAAAGCCCAACACAGGCTCTCCAGGAAGTCAGTAGATTCAGACCTTGTTGTGTTAGGAATTTGGCAAATGCAACCTTGAATGGGCTGGTTGGCAGCACACACTCTCCTACGGGGCCTCAACAATCACGTTGTCGTAGAATTTTATTTTCAGCCTTGAACTGTTGGGAGAGTCAGTTGTGGGGGGGCGGGGTGGGGGGTCCCCCAGACTAGCTGGTCCTGCTGGATGGCTGTCCGGCCCGCCCTACATATAACTGGGATGTGTCGGACCTTTCTTTTTCCAGGGCAGCCTTGTCCTCCTGCTGGATAGTCAAACTCCCTTCCCTTTCTTACCAGACAGGCAGGCTTCTAGGCAGACTTCTAGGCTCTTCAGGACAGGTACACAGCTTCTCCATTAAGTAATTCAGCCTGCAGGTGATGTCCCTTCAACTTAGATAGACTGTCAGGCTGACACCATCCCTGGTGGCACAGCAGGCACCTGAGTACTTTGTAGAGCACATTATTCGTTGGTAACAGAGGACTTTGGACTGGGGTATAAAAGAGGGATAGATGGTCCCACTTGTATACACAACTGGCAGGCAGGAGATGCAGTTTACTCTGTCGCACTCTCACATTGCATTTATGCTACGCACACCAACACCCTAAACACGCACTTGATGTTGGCGCAAAGTCTGGGCACAGGCAAAGAAATGGAGCATTACATGGGTGTGTCAGTAGAAAGCCACTCCACTGACAATGATGCAAAGATCGCATCAGGCTATTGATCCTTACAGCATGGTGTATTGCCACCACCGCTCTAGCTGTTAAACCCATGACAGTCCTCTGCCTTAAATGAGGGCACACTTGGTGTGACCCTCCAGGTCACAGGACCAGTCCAAGATCTCTCATAGTCCCTTGTTAGAAGTTGCATAGTACAGGGGTGGCAGAAAAATCTTATGTAATTGTTTTGTGGTAGATTTACCCCAGTAACGTGCAGTTACAAGTTTGACGCCATGGACTGGGGAGTTGCCACGAGGAACAGATTCTTCTGCCTGTCAAACCACATGCCCTTCACTATTTCATAGTATTTTTCTGCTTTTATTTACCACTTGTTTTATGCAGGTGGTAGATATATTCATGTGGTTGGTTGGGGGGAGATGGGTGAAGCAGGGTAGGGAAGAGGAAAGCATTTTCTAACAGAGGGAAGAATTGTGTGTTTCCCCCAGTTAGTAAAAAAAACAGCATACGTCTTGGCTGCTTCTGCTGCACCGAGAGTCTTGTGGGTCTTTTCAGTCTAATTTTTCTGTCCGGTAAATCCAGGTGCAGAAAAGCCTAACAACTGATAATCAGGTGGAATAAAATGCACACATGAAAGTACTCCTTAATTTCATTGCCCTTGATTCATACTCTGGACCATAGTTGAGGGATGGGTCTATGCATAGTCCCCGCAACACACAATAGATTTGCTTGCGGCAGAGGCCAGAGCTCAAAAGTCAGGATACCAGATACAAGTAGGTGGTAACTCAGGGCAGGGGAAGTGCCTGTTGTCCGTGGAGGGGAAATTCCCATCCTAGAAATCTACATTAAAATTAATTAATAGTATTCTATTTTAAATATCTGTTTGGTGCCAGTCCATATGACTTTAATGTCTGCTTTTGGGATTCTATGTTACAAGTCCATAGGGTACATGTATCCTTTCTGAGCTTAATAAAATGTTGGAAATTCTACAAATCCTCACTCCTAGATCCAAGTACTCTCATGCTACCATTCTACACTCTGCTCTGTCTGAAGAACAGCTCAACATTTTCAAAATTCTGCAATTCTGCATTGATATGGCTTGTAAATTATTTTTGGGTAGATTTACATGTATTAACTATTTAATTTTAATACTATAGGGGATTGAAATTATGGACGAAGAAAGCAAGATTTAGCACCAGCCAACTGAATGTAAGTGCCATAAGAAGGTTTATATCGAAAAATTGATGGACATCCAGCTTTCTAAGTTTGAACAATTTCTAAAATCTAGGTGTGCCGAGGAAGTGGGAGCTGAGGAAGGTACTATACCTGTAAGTGAAGTCTCTAATTTTGCATTTCATTAACCCAGAGCAAAGTCATATCTGTCCACACAGCATCAGAAATAATGCCAGAAAGACCAATCACAACATCCTCATCTGAAATATTATCAGAAAGACAAATTGCCTCAGCATGACAGAATAACGTTCATCTAAAACACGCATGATCTAAAGCATCATGTAATTCCAGAGTGGACGCACACACTGCATAAAAGAAAGGTATAACAAAAGGTTTCTTCTGCAAACCATCAAAGAAAAGACACTGAAAGAAGACTCCGAAGCTGACACGCTAACAACCAAAAGATTGGAAAATCACCTTTATTCAACAACCGTTTTTAACCAGTTACGCAAGTTTGAGACTATCTGCCTCGGGATATAACACCTCGACCCACTCTGCTCACTCTGGCGAAAACCTTAAAAATTCACCACTTTATTGTGTTCATGACCATCTCAGATTGTTTCCTTTTTATTGTGTACTGTTCTGTAATTCTATGTAAATCGCCTCAACATTATCTGTTGTGCAGGAGTGATATGTAAAACTGTTAAATATAAAAATGGATTAAATGAGCACCATTGCGCTATAGCTAATGTAAATAAATCCTCGTCTTCAGAACTACAATCCTTAGCCTTCCACCAAACATAGAAAGGGTAAAAGGAACTGATGTTCTGCGACTGGTGAGACACAATATTACTGTGCATGTTCTAATGTTCTCAGTTACTGCCATTACGCCAGTGCAAAAAGGTACTTCTCAGTTTAATCATTAAATATCAGACTAACACCTTATCACTGCATTGTTAAGAACCCATACAAATAGATTTGAGAAAAACTTCAGTCACAAAATAAGTTGCTGCCGGAGAGGTTATAACCAAAAGACTGTTATTTGCTAGAAACATTTCGACAGGTGTTACAGGGCTGCATCCAGACATATTTTGCTCAATTTAAGTGTTAAGAAGATTACACACAATTTCTTTTAAAGATAAATGCTGAACATTATCTAAACAAGCCCGACTCTAAAATCGGGTTGACTCTTACCGTGGCATATAAGCAAGAGAAAACTAAATGTAGAGATATTAACTCTAGGAATAAACCTTATAAAAGCACGGGCTGTGAGAACAAATTCAGTGTTAAAACTCGCCTCAATCAAAGCAAAGTAACCCAAGTTGGGGAAAAAAGTTACCTGTGCCAAAAAAGATTCGGCCATAATTCTCATCTCACTGAATTTGAGAGAATGCACACTGGGAAAAACCACTCTCAGTGCTCAGTGTGCCACAAAAGTTACAGCCGTAAATCTCATCTCAATGAGCATATGAGAATCTACCATGGGGAAAAACCTTATCAGTGCTCTGAATGCCAGAAATATTTCAGTGAAAAAAGAGACCTTACTGTACATATAAGGACCCACACTGGGGAAAAACCTTATCAGTGCTCTGAATGCCAGAAAAGGTTTTGTTACAAACAAAGTCTTTCTCAACATGTATTAACCCACACTGGGGAAAAACCTTATCAGTGCTCTGAATGCCAAAAAAGGTTTCGTAAAAAACAATGTATTTTTCAACATGTATTAACCCACACTGGGGAAAAAACTTATCAGTGCACAGATTGCCAGAAATGTTTCAATGCCAAAACCCATCTCACTCGGCATAGAAGAACTCACACTGGAGAGAAACCTTATCAGTGCTCGGAATGCCAGAAATGTTTTATTGACAAAAACAGTCTCACTCTTCATATAAGAACCCACACTGGGGAGAAACCTTTTCAGTGCTCTGAATGCCAGAAATGTTTCAGGGTAAAAATAAGACTCAATGAACATACAAGAATCCACACTGGGGAAAAACCTTATCAGTGCTCTGAATGGCAGAAAAGGTTTTGTAAAAAACAAAGTCTTTCTCTACATGCAATGAACCACACTGGGGAAAAACCTTATACGTGCTCTGAATGCCAGAAATGTTTCAGTTTAAAAAGTAGTCTCACACGGCACATCAGAATCCACACTGGAGAAAACCCTTATCAGTGCTCTGAATGCCAGAAATGTTTCAGTTTAAAAAGTAGACTCACAGAGAACATCAGAATCCACACTGGGGAAAACCCATATCAGTGCTCTGAATGCCCAAAACATTTCATCCGTAAATCACTTCTAACTGCACATGTGAGATTCCACACTGGGGAAAAACCTTATCAGTGCTCTGAATGCCAGAAATGTTTCAAAAACAAATTCAGTCTCACTCAGCATATACAGACCCACACTGGGGGAAAACCTTATCAGTGCTCTGAAAGCCAGGAAAGGTTTTGCAACCAACAAAGTCTTTCTAAACATTCAATAACCCATTCTCTGGAACATCCTTATCAGTGCTCTGAATGCCAGAAATGTTTCAGTATAAAAAGTAGTCTCACACGGCATACAAGAACCCACACTGGGGAAAAACCTTATCAGTGCTCTGAATGCCAGAAATGTTTCAATGAAAAAAGATTTCTCACACGGCACATAAGAATCCACACTGGGGAAAAACCTTATCAGTGCTCTGAATGCCAGAAATCTTTCAGTGAAAAAAGAATACTCACTACACATGCAAGAACCCACACTGGGGAAAAACCTTATCAGTGCATTGAATGTCAGAAATGTTTCAGTGAAAAAAGAATATTCACTCGGCATACAAGAACCCACACTGGGGAAAAACCTTATCAGTGCATTGAATGCCACAAATGTTTCAGTGAAAAAGGCAGTCTCACTTGCCATATAATAATCCACACTGGAGAAAAGCCTTATCAGTGCTCCGAATGCCTAAAATGTTTCAGCAGTAAATCTCATCTCACTGAACATGTGAGAATCCACATTGGGGGAAAAACATTATCAGTGCTCTAAATGTCAGAAAAGATTCAGAGGTAGTGATGGTTACATGCACCATAAGAAAACACACCATCAAAAATACTTCAGTGCTCCAAGTGCCAGAAAAGCATCAATTTAAAATGCAATCTCACTCTACATGAGCAGACGCACACAGGGGAAAAACATCACCAATGCTCTGAATGCCAGAAATTCCTATTTGATAGGCACAGCCTCACTAACCATAATCAACTCCATACTGATGAAAAACCTTATGAGTGCTCTGAATTCCGGAAAAGCTGCAGAGAAAAGCACTATCTCTCCATGAGAAACTCCACACTCGAGAAAATCCTTATGCCATAAAAGCTTGAATCTGAAAGACAGTGTTATGCTTCATGAGAGATCCCACACTCGGGAAAAACCTCATGAGTGCTCGAAATGCAAGCAAAGTTTTGGTCACAAATTACTTCTCACTTGTCAGGAGCAAACTCACAAGGGAGAAAAAAGCCTTATGTGTGTTCTGAATGTCAGATAAGGTTTATTCACGAATACAATGTCATTTCACATGAGGGAATTCACACTGGACTAAAGCCTTATACAGGAGGGGAAAGCCAGAAACGTTATACTCAGAAAGGAGATCTCACTTAACATGAGAAATGCACCCACACCAGGTGAAAAGTAAGGCGTATCTTGAGTTGCAGAAAAGCTTCTAACAACCTGACTTTACATGAGAGAGCACATATTGTAGTTGCAATAGAATTCATCAAGAAACTCTTGCAGGATAACTTAGGCTGCCCGCATGCAACCTCCAAAGAAATTTCAGGCCTTGAAAAAATTGCAACAAAATCCACAATTTGAGTATCTGAAAGTTACAAAACTCTCAAGGTCTTTACTTGACACAGAGAAGTGTTCGTACTTGCAAACATCAACTAATTAACAAAAAATTCACAATATTAATGTCTTCAATTTTCTCCACCCAAAAGGTTTCTACTTACACTTGTTTCTTTACATATGACTGAAATCTAGATTTTCATGGTAAGATTAGGCCTAGGCGGTGTTCCGCAATGAAGAACTTCGCAAAATGTCAAAAAAACTCAACCGCTCAACGCAGAGTTCTGCGAGCAGCGGAGTGCGTTAGGGTCAATTTGAAGCGCTTTTTCGGCGAGGAGCACGCAACTCCTCATTCCAAAAATGATTAGTGGTGAATTAGTGTAGGGAAATATAAAATGTATTTGAGAGCTGGACATGTTGGTCTGTTAGTTGGGTTGAAAAAGAGAGTGGAGGGATAGAAGAGGGAGGGTTTTGCATTTATATAGCGCTTTCCACCCCATATGAAGTGTTGAAGTGCTTTTCGGCGAGTAGCATGCCACTCCAGAACCCAAAAAGATGAATAGATAGATCAATTATGGTGGGTAGGTTGTTTTATTATATAAATACAACTGTACGAAAATTCATAAAATTCTGTTGTAAAGTTGTATCCAAGAGGCAAGTATAGTCTCTGATAATAATGTATACAAAGTTGGCTTGCCATCAAGACTGATGCCCGGTAATGTTGATGCAAAGTCATCTGTGCTGGAGTATCCTAGACTCTTGTTGAATTGTACCATCCAACTTGTAGCTACTGCTATTTGTATCAGGTCCACGTTGTAGGCAGACACAAACGCCGAAATTGTGCACTATTTTTATTAAGCATAATGTAGGTGAACAGATGACAGTAACCACTGTACAAGCTGTATTAGGTGCTTAGAAGTAGAGTGACATAGAGGGCAATAAACACTCCACTAACTCTGTCACTAGCTTAGTACAGACGAACGCCAAAGGTCCTCGTACATAATGAAGCATCAGAGTGCACCCTCTTTCTGCGTCCCATAGGCATTTTGGCTTTTGTTCTGCATAAGAGGCTGCAGACACTTCCATAGCCCTTTATGTAGTGTGGATCACGTAGGAGAGATTCTAAGCGGGCATGTTTTCCTTTGTATTGGGCATGGCCACGTTCAAATGTGGGAAAACCTTTTGTCTTGCGACTGCACTGTATTACTGACACGGGTGAAAGCGCAAACAAGCAGTCAGAAGGCGCACTGATTGTATACCCCCACCTGACAGGATGGTGACAGACCCCAACTACCTGCAGGGGAAACTGGCCACCTCGTTTAATAGCTCCCAGACACTTTACTTTGTAAGCAGACTGGTGCTTCACAACTGTACCTACGTTGGGGCACCGCATGCTTTTTCCAGCATAATCTGGTGTACTCCCCCTGTGTGGGATGATAGCACACACTAAAGACTGCATTGTTGTGTAGTCTGGGATAGTGCACCTTCCATGTAATTCTGAACTGGGCCTTTAAATACAGTATTATTTTGTGTTTTAATTCAGGTTTACAAAGAATGTGGTACTACTTGTATACTAGGGTAGGACAAGGAAGATTGAATTTCTACGGTGGCAGCAATGTTTTTGTCAAAGTGCTTTATGCCCTCAACACCCTCCCGTACCCTGAACATAATGGGATTACGTAGATTACACCTCTACGTGCCTAATGCTGCCATTTGTATTTCAAGACCAGTGATTAATGTGGCTTTATCAAGTTCAAAGCCATTAGGCTTTCCCGACCTGTCTGATACTTGCATATGGAAAAAATGGGTCATTTGGAACCTAAAGATAGATAAACATATTCATAGGTCACAATTTAAGTCTGCATCTAAAATAAAACTGTAAATTAGGAGAGGTGAGAAGTAAAAAGGCAGCCGTTAATCGAGCTGCATTTGTACATAGGCCTTCCTATATTATGAGATCTATTCCTGCTTCAGTCTTTAATTGCAATGAATACTTTAATACCCAAGACATGAAGTCATCTTCGAGCTGTTTAAATAATCCACCTGTCTCGCCACCTTTTCCCTGCTGCATCCTTAACAAGTGGCCTAGCCAGTGTGCCCTGGGCCCCAAGGCAAGAAAGGAAATGTGACCCCTGCCCTCTGTTTGGACTGTGGAAAACAGCAATAATCATTGTTTTGTGGGCCCCTCAGGCTTCTGTTTGAACTGTGACAAACAGCAGTTATCAGGGATCAGTGGGCCTTTAAGGCATCTGGGGGCTGGTGCCACTGTACTTGCTGCACCAATGGGAAGCCCTTAACAGCTTCTATTCTAGCCCCACTGTAGAACCGAAACAGCCAAGTACTGATCTGGCCATATATGCAGGCATGCAGCCGCCTCTTCCACTGAAGGGATGTAAGTCGCATGAAAGCAGCATGCGGGAAACAACCATTTTCTGAGGCAAAGTCAACCAACACCTCGTCTGTTCCAACCTTAATCCATTTAAAACCAGGGGCAAAAAAACGGTTCATCGTCATCCCTTGCTTATCAGAAGAGTAAAATAGATTCATCTAACATTACAGTTTACCACATAAAAAATTGTGATTCTATTTACAAATTAAAACTGGCATGCATATAGAAAGGGCAGCATTTGGCCAAAATAGTCATTTTCCCTACCCATACTTTTAACACATCTTATACAAAAAATGCTAACTACATTGTCATCCGGAAATAGTCATTAGCGCCTACTCATAACCAAATGCCACTTAGAATTGTCTTTCACTTCAAGCTTTCAAAAGTAAATTGATATAAAAGCAGTATTGAATTTTTTGACATTGTGTACTCTTACCAAAATTTAGAGCATCATTTTTATGACACACCATAGAAAGAAGGAGTTGTTTATATATACTAAACCTCCAGAAACGTTTGATTAACCAGTTATAAAGTCTAGCTTAGTTTATAGTCTTCTTTTTTTTAATAGAAATTATTTCACATTGTTACTTGATCTGCATGGCTAAACACTTAGCCAGTTTTAACTTTCACTCTGCTGCCCCCACTACCCTGAGCTCATTATTGTGGTATTTAGTTATACCTTTCTCTATAACAAAATATGCCTGAACTCCTTCCTCTCAGTGAGGGGGTTGTATCACGGTGCAAGGAGATGCCCAATAAGGAAGCATGCCAACTATGGTGGGTGAGGGAAATCTTCCCTTTAAAGGGATATTTCATCTAAGCTAGCTCTTCATTTGCAACAGTAATCCTCATAGACCCAAGGGTTTCTTGTTTGTGGTAGAAATACATTTTTACCTCTTCATTGTACGTTCAAGCACAGACCATTGCATGAAATGTTATGATCTATGTAGGGAAAATACTCTGTGCACTGAGAAAGTGTGTTAAAATAACGGAAAGTTGATAATCGCATTTAATAACTTCTGATACCTGGATTTATCTAGAAGAGAAGTCTGTTAATTCTAGCAGATTTGTGATACCACAAGGTATAAGAAATTAGGGGATCTTTATCTGATATATTTATCAGTAAATTATCTGAAATTATTGAACATAAATTTTGCAAGTATTATTTCTAAATATAAAGGAAGTTCTATATTGGTCTTTTCTAAACTAACCCCATTGCGTATGACTACAATAACCACCGCTCTCAAATCAATATTGTGCTTGTTTAGTGAGATAGCTAAATGATCTAGGAGAAACCAGGAACTGGTGTCAGTATTTTTCTTAGGAAGCTTCAAGTTAGAAAATAAAACACTTTTTAGAATGCCCCAAAAATTGTGATAAAGATATTTCAATATGTTTGACAAAAAGAATAGGTACATTTCATGACAATATTGAAATAACAGAAACACATATTTACACAACATTACAAACATATTAGAGACTAAATTTCAGCAATATAGGAAATACTGAGGTTCATGTACTAATAATCCATTTAGTAAAAAGTGGTTGCTTGTAGAGTCAGCACACTACTGTGTCTGTGATTGCTTTTAAATAATGGAATTTTTTAATGCACCCCATTTTACTTTCAGATTTACAAATGTACCCTTGGGTTACTACCTCCTGTTACTGTTTTTCAGCCCACATATGGTTTCAAAGCTCAATACATACCTTAAGGATGTATTTAATATTAAGAAGGTAAACTATTAACATTCCCCTTCCGAATTCTGAATTGTTAAATGGGCTTAGTACATTTCTAAAAGGGGTTTAGCATTTGCAAACTCGGTGAAATACTGAACCAGTGGATTTTTTTAACAAGAAAACCCTTGGTACATGAGGCAAGTTTTCTCAATTTCCTCCAAATTAAGTTTGATAATAATGTTAGTTGAATAATAACCTGTGCATGTACCTATTTAGTGTTAGTGTTGCTTCAGATCAAATAAAAACCATCACACGTAACTCTTACACAATACTTAAAGACAGAATTTCTGAAATCCAGCTTTAATGTTTTGTTAAATATATTTGCAAATGTTGTAGCAACTGATGTTTTGTTTTTTAATAATCAGCTTATGTTTATTAGGTTTTATTATTCAATAAAATGTTTCAAACACAACAAATGGTTGTTTATATGTATTTACAACTGCAGCATTTTTATTGTATGGGAACTTTTAAAGGGGCCAAAAATATGGTCTGCTGGATGACGGAGGACCACATTGGCATCAGCAGGGAGAGGTTTGGGCAGGTGATTGGGAGTATATGTAAGGTTAGAAGTAGGGGGAACAAAGCATGTACATTGTGTGGACTGTGACTCCTGGAGTTATTGTGAGGGATACCATGCTACCCTGAAAATGAATCCCCTAGTGATTATTATCAACAAACTTTATTCGGTTTAATAAAAGAGAACCATAAAAATCATACATAAAATGATAAAACATTTTCCAAGTTACAGATTGACAAATATAATATGTACAAGTTAATCAAAACACAAGACATGGCTTGGTAGTACCGACTAGACTGTTCCCATGAGGCACAGGGTCAGAGCTGATTTGCATATAGCCAGTGTCTAACCCAGGGTGGTGTGGAGTGCAAAAAAACTATGGATTTAGGCCCAGATCCTTGTACTGGGGTGAATGTATGACATTGTTCTACATTCTGTCCATCAACTGTGTTTTTTGAATTCACCCTATAGCACGCAAGCTGATTCAACAGGCCGCCCATTTTCCTTAAAATAGAATTCTGCTCTATCTCTCATACAAGCTTTGAACTTCTTGTCTTTTAAATATCACGGATCAACCCTTGGGGTGCGTATAGCCCCCACCCGAGGCTCGTAATAACTTCCTTATGACAGTAGACATAGATCCAAATGCACCCATGATGTCCATCGAGACAGGTTGCAAACTTGCTGCGACACTGGGTTAAAAGGGACTCGTGGAGTAGCTCTGGGACAATACACTCCCACGTTATGCTCCTTCCCGCTTCCACCACTTTAAGGGGGCCACAAGCCCCCCGTCACCCACCTCAGTATGTCCGAGTGTTTGGGTCTAGCCTGTTAAGACACAAATGGGGTTATGGTCACTACATTCACTCACCTTCACAGACAAATCGGTAACCAGTGAATAAGGGGGGTAGATACAAAGGTGAATTCAATAAAGGTCTCACACCCTCTCCCAATAAAGGTGGGAGTAATGTCTGTTTTCCCCGGAGGCAGCTTAAGCTCAATACCCTGGGGAGTATGTTCCATGTGTAAGCCTGCTTGTTGTGCACAGTCCATAGCTTCCACTTCTCTTTGCCTGATGTCCCCACACATGAGTTAAAATCCCCTGTTAGAAAAATGTAGTGATAACTCTGACCTTTCAAGATGCTATCCTGAACCCCAGCAGAGTTATATAGCCCTCATCCAGGTGTGTAACTCCCCCGTTGTAAAAGTTTAACAGAAGTAGCTTGCTCTATCCACTGGACAACAACATCACATGTAAATTGGGAGAGATTTTTAGTGAGGCAGCGAAGATGTCAAGGACAGCTAGAAAAACAAATGTGATAATCCCCCCCCTTGGCTCTCCCTGACCTGGATGGGGTTGCTGGAATGAAGAGGGTTTTATAGCCATCCAGGTGATAATTATTGTCTACAGCCCAAGTTTCCTGGAGGCATATCACATCAAATCTCATAACAAGGGCCAACCATTTGGTGTTCTCAATCTCGCTCTCCAGCCCCGCGATTTTCCTAGAAAGAAATTTACACCCTCCAATCACAATCGATGCCTGTTCCGGGGGCGATACATTTCCCTGGAATGCGGGTGCCACAGGGTCCGAGAGACCAACACATCGTCAATTGTAATCTTCCAATGAGCTCAGAGGAGTAAACCTATTTGCTGTGCTTACCCCTATCATCCCCTATGCATGACCCCGATGACCCACCTCTTGGAGCCATTCGTTCTGGGACCGTAGTTGGTAATAATTGAGTCTGTAGAAGTATCCCAGCGGAAGTGTCAAGATTGCTGAGTTCCAGCGCCTGTAGTTAGACTAGGCAATCGTGCTTAAGGTTCGGTTTACCATGACTGGATTGTTAAAATTGATGATAATACAGCCCCCCAGCCAGGATTTCTTGGTACTACCAACCCACTGTGTCCGGTGCACCATGAGAATTTTGTTTTCCACCCTAAGCCTAGTGGCAATGTTGGAATTGAGCCAGTGCACCACCTTATTGTTCAGCTAGTAAAAGTCTTCCTTGGTCCCGGGGTTGAGGCATGGTACTCCAGCTAACACCACAACAAGCGGAGTGGACTCGGGTAGGAGATGAACAGAGCCCAAACTAGGAGAATAGTTTTTCTAGTCCCTGGGGGCATGGCTTCCAGCCTTCCTACCTATCATCAGAACTGCACAATCCGCCCACTTCGAAACCCTGAGATTTCAAAGACTGAGAAGAAACTGGGTTCAGGGTGACCCCCGCCCACCTCCGGTTGGCTGGACAATCTTTAGGGTCAGTCCTGGGCATAATAGGTGGCGTTGTATCTCCTACCATGTGACTAGACTGCTTTGTGATAGACACTGCTCTGTCTCCTGCCCCTGTGCCACTACCCCTGGGCCTGGAAATGATGGTCGAGATCGTAGGCCTTGCAGGAGGGATACTTGTGGAGAGAAGGGCATTGTCCCCTTGCAAGGAGGCAATCAGTGCAGACAGGTTGCTTTCCAGTGCAGAAAGTTGTAGTAGGATGGGGTCCAATTTAGTTCCAAGTGCTGACAGCAAGGCCGCTTTGAGCATGTCTAACGAAATAGCATCCAGGTTAGGCACTACTGGGTGGACTGCTGAAGATGACTGTGATCCAATGTTCTTTCTGCGTTTACAAGGGCCCCCAACCGAGGGGCGCTTCCTTTTAGTGCCTCCTGGGCCCAGCCCATTGACTGGCGTCATGTCAGGGGCTGACCTAAAAATTGAGCGACTGGGCACCGACCCATGTGACAACAACTGGTGTAAGGAGGACGATACCCCCAGCCTGGTCTTGAGGCATAGCTTGAGGTATGTCCACCAAGTCTACTTGAGGGGACTGAGGCTAAGTATGGGAACCAGCATATGGAGCAACACAAGAAACCACTAGGGAAGGATGGGAAGGTGAGCGAGATAATCGTCTAATAGCCAATTCAATCGCCTTGTGCAGAACCCCAGCAGCCTGCTGCAAAAAAGCTTCCTATTTATGACTCTTATGTTTTTTTTCTTTGATAAAACTGGATAAAGTGTGTTGAACCCCCTAATATTTAGAAGAAACATAGATACTGGACCTTAAAGTAAGCCTTTTCTGCCAGCTATTGCTGCATTTGGTGAGCAAGTTTACACAGGAAGTAACTTGATTGGTATAAAATACAATCTTAGGCATCACTACCTCCTTATTCCTTTAGTCTGTTATCTGTAAACACTTTGAGTGCTTGGTAACAGGCTCTGTTAAAGTACAGAGTGCTTTAAAAAAATCCTTGTGAACCCCCAACAAGGTGTTTAGTTCACTGAGTTGGGCAGCCATAAACCTCGCTTATTTATTCCTGACTTGACCTCTTTGCCAAAATATTGTGGTTGAGAACTCTCTATTAAAGGTCTGGGCAGCTCGCACTCAGTGGCATTTCCTTGAACAGCCCCGGTCTCACCATCACAGACAGTGACATCCACGTTGAAGATGGCATCTATAAAACCAGGAGATTTGTTTTTCTTAATTCTCAGCCTCCCCTTGTGACAAATTGTGTTCTCAAGATCTATCTCTTCGTTTTGAACAGTTACAGGAATAGCGTAAATCAAACTAAACATTTGAAGTAAGTTTGTGATAGAAAAAGAGGACTGTAACATTGGGTTGTCTGAGATGCATACGTCATATCATCCCACTTGTACCATACAGCAAGCGGCAGCTAAACCGCCACCCAACTGATTGGCCGTCTTTGAACACTGTAAAAACGTGCATGTACTCGCTGGGGCTGCCAACTGCATCCCGCTTATGTTGTAGGTCTTCTCTGCCGTGTTTCGTTAACCAGAAGCGCAGAGAAAAGCCACAATGATTTATTAGTTCTTCAGAAATCGAACGTGGAGTTTTGAAACTTCTAATGAATATATGAATCCCTCTCTTTTACTTATACTTTAAGTTCTTTGAATCTAGCTTCCCTGATTGATTGTAACTAAATGTAAATTTTAGCAAGGACAAGTGGATACTGTCCTTATAGAATCCCTTAGGGATCGTAAAGAAGTGCCACACTCAGCGCGATTTCCTGCAAATTCGTTTTTCTACTGCCCTGCACCGAAAATCTAGAAAAGATTACATCAAAGATGGCATTATGAACTTTGGCACTGTATCTTATATAGCAATCCTAATTTAACTAATTTTCCTATTGATCCACAGTTTTCATCTCATCCCGGCTGGTAAGTGAGTCTTAACATGCTTTCTAGTGTTGCGAGTGTTGAGATGAATGCATCTAAGGTAGTTGGGTTCTTTCCTGGTAGGAGGGTTGGCGGGCCGGATGCTGGTGAAGCTGCATTTCTGGCAGGAGAAGGGTCCTTGGGTGCGTTTCGGGGCAGCCAGGCAGCAGGTGCATGATCGTCCGGCATTGAGTGCGTGGAGGGAGCTGAAGTAGTAGCGGAGACGGGCGTCGTGACATTCGCGGGGGCCAGGTGTTCTGGCTCTGGGCGAGGTCCAGGCGCGGACGCCATAAGAAGGGGAGGTAGAAGAGAGGAGCAGCTGGGTGGGAGACGAATGGGCGAGTGGGGGAGCGGGGGCGCAGCGGCGGCAAAACTAGGGAGGAACGGCGAGGGTACAGAAGGCAGAAAGGGCAGAAAGGGCACAGAAATGGCACAAGAGGAAAAGGAGGAATGGGAAGGAAAACAACTAACAATCCACCAAAATGCAATACAAAATACACTAAGGCTAGAGTAGCAAGTGGGGGGGCGGGGCCGGAGGGGACGCAGCGACAGAGAAACCATGGGAGGAACGGCGAGAAGGCAGAAGGGCACTGGGCACAGAAGTAGCGCAAGAGGCAACCGGGGTAATGAAACAAACAAAATAAACAATACAACAAGCAATACAATTACACAAATCAACCTACCACTGGTCACAAGGGATGGGACACAGGTGGTAGCCTGTAGGTGGAAGAGGGCCCGATCTTGCGTCCAAGGCAGCTGCAGCGAGCTGGGAAACACGGGCAGACAGGTGGTGCTGTTGCGGCGTGGGAAGCCACCTGCCTGTGAAAGGGTCAAGGGTCGTTCTCCTCACCGTGCAGCAGCCGCCATAAGAAGGGAACATGGGAGGGAGGAGCATCTGGGAGGTGGGGGTGCATGAATGAGCGAGCGGGGAGTTGGGGCCGCAGGGGGCGCAGCGCCGGGAACACTGGGAACGGCGAGGGTACAAAAGGCAAAAAGTGCACAGAATTGGCATAAGAGGAAAAGGAGAAATGGAAAAGAAAACAACTAACAATCCAACAAAATGCAATACAAAATACACTAAGGCGAAGTGTAGCGAGTGGGGGGCAGGGCCGCAGGGGACGCAGTGGCGGGGAAACCACAGGAGGAACGGCGAGAAGGCAGAAGGCACATGGCACAGAAATAGCACAAGAGGCAACAGGGGGAATGAAGCAAACAAAATAAACAATACAACAAGCAATACAATTACACAAAGCAACCTACCACTGGCCAACAGGGATGAGGCACAGGTGGTAGCCTGCGGGTGGAGGAGGGCCTTGAACTCGTGTCCGAGGCAACAGCAGCGAGCTGGGAGACACGGGCAGACAGGTGGTGCTGTTGCAGGTGGGGAGCGAACTCCCTGTGACAGGAAACCTATTGTCCTACCTTCCCCTGCTCGGCCATGGCCCAGCAGCAGGAGCACAGAATTGTGTTTGGCATCGGCAGCAGACCTAGGTTGCTGTTAGGCTCTGTAACGTCGGTCCCGGGAGCAGGGAGGGTTCCCCGGAAGAGCTCTCCTGTGATTGGAATCATACCTTCAACACCGGATATGGTGTTGGGGTATGATTCCAACAGGTTTGATACCAAACATGCCAAGGTTCGTTCCAGTCAGTTTCGAGATGGTCATCACGTGATGACTCTTGGTCTCTCTATTTCAGGATGGCTGTTCCACTTACAAAGCCTGGAGAATGGACTCCAGGGTTTGTATGGGTGTCCCCGTCATGCAGGGGAACCTTCAATCTTAAAACCGAGCACCCTGCCTATGGGGCTGAAAAGGCCTGCCAGAGGGGTGACTTATAGGGTCTAAGTGCAGTGGAGAGAGATATAAGGAGCTTACATCTCTCCTGAAAGGTGCAGGCACCAACTCACACAGTCTGCAATGGCAGGCCTGTAGTCAGGATTTAGAGGGACACTCATGGGTGGCATAATCCATGCTTCAGCCCAGGGAGGAACCCTGGTGCACCTATGCCCCAGGTACTTCAGAGCCATATACTAGGGATTTACAAGGGTGCACCAGTAGCCAAACAGGAATGTACCAAGGTACTTGCCATAGCCAATTTAGGGAAGAAAGAACATAGGCTAGGGTACTGGTTCGCAGGATCCCAGCCAGATTAGTCAGAAACAGTATAACACCGGGCAAAAAGGGAAGGGAGCCATAGAAGCAGATCCTACTTTGCTACACCGCTGCAGACAGCCTTTTTTTGAGTGTCACCATCCACAATTTATGGTGTTTGTTGGAGCAGAGGCTGTGCCTCTCACTCTCTGAGGAGGACTCCCATGAACTTTGGAAAGACCATGGCAGTTCCCTCCAAGAGGCCAGGTTGAATGAATGAATGAATGAATACGCACTTGTATTGCGCATGGCTACCCAAGGGCATCCCAACACTTCTTGTGACACCTTATCATTCACCACAGCTCAAGGAAAGAGAAACGTCTTCAACTGCTTCCTGAACCTAAGATAGTTATGTTCAAGACGAATATGGTCCGGAAGCTGGTTCCAAAACTTGGCCGCATTGTAGGGGAACCGTCGACCTCCCGTCCGTGACTGTTTAATCCTAGGGACTTCAAGAAGTTGTTTATTGTTAGATCTAAGAGTCCGATTGGTGCGATATAATTGCACCAAGGACTGAATCAAAAAGGTTGAAATTCAGTTATTTCAAGTTCCTACACCACTGGCACTGAACGCCGGAGTGGGTCTATAAAGCACATATGGCAGAGGATTCCAAGTCCTGGAGGTGCTGAAGGTGTGGTTCACTGGCCTGTGACATTTTGCATTTCCTGTGGGACTGTATAGTACTTTTGTGCTACTGGGGCTCAGTTTGGGATACCTTGATGACCAACCTAGGGGTGACACCACAATTAACGACCCGTCTGACCTTGCTTCACAAAATGTCAATATTCCCAGATCTAACCCACCATGGTAAGAGTTGGCTGACTACGGCCTTCGTAGAGGCAAAGGTGGAATTTTATGCCATTGGTCATCCACCACACTACCGTCTCATAGTACATGGCTCTTTGACATGCTCAGCATGGCCACTTACAAAAGACCTATGTGTAAGCTGAAAGACCAACTGCAGAAGTTTGGGGACCCTTCCTACATCGGTAGCAGTATACGCTGACACCAATCGGCCTGGTTCCGTCCTCTGTGCCTGCTCCTTGATTACTTTGGGGGTGGGAGTTGGCTTCTTGAGGGGCTGCCAGGTGGCCTGGCTCCCTGACTTTACACTCCTGTTCCCATGTCCCTTCCCCTCGTGTTCCCCCTCGTCCTCCTTCCCTAATCATCTGCGGGATCTTCTGGGCCGTATCACCTCTATCTCGAAGGGTTATGCTATTTGTTTTTCCTGTTCTCAATGCATTCTCACAAGTTCCAATTTACACAGTATCTTGGACTCTGCTTAATAGATGATCTTTCATACCTGTTGATTGTTTATGGAAAATCAATAAAGAATTGAGATATTTAAAAAAGGCATCTCAAGTTTTTGAAAACTAATTGGCATACTGATGACCTTACAGGGAGTGATGTCACTTAACATTTGACTTTGACTATGTAAAAGGAAGAGACATTACTGAATTTACAGATATGATGAGAACATGTGTAAAGTGATACAAGTTGTGAGAAGTTGGCCTGGTATATGATGCTCACTAGTTCTTGTGATCACCTTGTACCATGCCAAGCAACCCTTATGATGATTGGTTGTAAGTCAACCTTATAGACCAGCTATCCTAGTAGCGTGGACAAAGCAGTCTTAGGCTAAACTCTGTAAAGGCATGTGAAGCAAGCTGTTTCACCATACACAATCCCCTTGAATACCAAATGAAAGGACACCACACAGATATATATTGAAAATATATATATATATTTATTTACTACAAATATCCCCTATACTCTTTATGAGCACAGAAGCAAATGCGTTAAAACAAAACACAGTTTAAATACACAAAAGTTGCACACTATGGATGAGCCCTAGGGGCCACCTAAACCATATGCTAAAATAGTGGTATAAGGACCACTAATCTGAAAGGAAGTAGGCCTAGGGCCTGGGGAATCGCTGGAGCTGTTCGGGACTAACAGTGAAGAAGTCGGGAAAGGCCCGCGGGACTCGGGTGCAGCGCTTAAAGCACACGCATGCACCAATGCAATGTCAATGGTGCGTAAAAGTTACAAAGTTAGTGTTTTAGGAACCTTCCGACTGACCTAGAAGGACAAAACTTTAGAGCTAGGCACTAGAGGTGTGTACCAGTGTAGGAACACCGGCGTTGCTGAGTTACCTCACCCACAGGAAGCGGGTGCACACACAGGTGCCAAGTCGTGTCGGGTTTCGTCACGCAGGCCGATGGTGCCTGGAGATGAAGATGCTGCAGGTGGGTCGTCGAGGAGAGTTCCGGTGGATCCAAGGATGGATCTGAAAATGTGAAGACCTGAAAGCAGAGGGGACAATGTTCAAAGTCACTAGCCAGTGACTACCGTGGAACCAGGCGATGTCGGGTGCAAACAGGTGAAGAGGTGCAGCTTGTCTCGACAGCCACGTGGACATGAAGAGGTCAAGGACTTCCAGGAGTCGATCACGAGCTGTCCCACGAAGGTTCTAGCTGATGGCGGTGTCGGCAACTTGATTGGAGCAAAAAAGGCCTTGGCTAATGCAAGCCATGCAGGAAGTGGAAAAAGCTTGTTACTCGGACCAGCAAGGTCAGAGCGGGTGCTCCTTCTCAGGGGAGCAAGGGCCAGTCTGGAGCAACCAGACCAGCAGTGTAGATTGTAGATTTCTTCGCCAAGATAGCCGCTAGCCACGTGGCAAGTGGCCGGGATGGCGCGTCGAGTGGCAAAGTGTAAAAGGGCCCCACGCAGATGGTGGAGATGCTGGGGGGCTGATCTTCGGTGCAGATGCTGCTCCGTGGTGGGGCTTCTCAAACCCCAAAGCACAGCATTGAGGGTGCCTCGGGTGCTGTGCAGTCAGCTTCTCGGGGGTCTTTCAAGATGGCCAGTCCCACGTCTCTCGGTGCCTCCATGGGTCTCTTCTTTGCAGGTACTGTGGATCGGGCTCTAAGATGTCTGGGAGTCTGGGTCTTGTTGGGCTCTGGGCTCGGGCTCCGGCAGGAGGTGGCGGCAAAGCAGACGTCGAGTTGCTGGTTGGTGCCTGTATTCACAGGGTGGTCACTCCTTGGCCACAAGGGAGATTCTCTTCAGTCTTCTGTGCAGCAGAATGTCGAAGTCCAGTCTTCTTCTTAGTTTCAAGTCAAGTTCAGGATGATCTGAAGTCTTGGGACACAGCTCCTACTCTTATTCCAAATCTAGGGGCCGGAATACCTGCGAGGTCCCTCCTCTGGGTGGGACCAGGAAGGGGGGTGGTTACACCCCCTTTACTTTGTCCTGCTTCGCGCCAAGACTGGGGCTGGAGAGCCCCAGCACCGGTTTGAACTGGCTTATGCACAGGGACACCTTGTGTGCCCCAGGCATGTCTGATTCTATTCAGCCCTGTCCTACCCAATACACAAAATCCTGTCTGGGGTGGTGCTAGCACCTCCCAAGGCAGGAAACCCTTTGTCCAAGCTGCCCTCGCTGGAAGGACTCCCAGCAGCAGGAGGTCAGACTTGTGTCTGTGGTGGCAGCATCCATTTTGTGATGCTGAGGCTCTGTTTAACTTTAACCGGGGTTCAGGTTAGTTACATGTCGTATCCCTCTAGAAGGGTGGAATGCTACCCCTGTCGCTAGAACTGGCGAGGGGGTAGTATTCCAAATCGTATGACACCTTACTCGACATGTTTGGATAAAGCCAAACCAAAGATAGCATTTAACCGCGAGGTTCATAATGCACTTAAGAGTATATGGTATGGCAGTATCATGAAACAGCTAAAGGACATGGTTCCGAAAGCTGCAGACAGGCTCAGCTCATGCCAGAGCACCATCTCACATATTTCCAAGCACTCTGCCTCCAGGATTGATGAGGCCTTCCATAGGAGTGGCTGATAGGAACATATGTGTCCATTTTAGGTTAGGCATAGGCATACTACACCTAAGTAAGGGGTGATTACACCGACTTACCCCAGCTGAGTGATCAGCCAGTTGTGTCAAATATGGAGGCCAGGCCAGGGGTGGCACAATACGTGCTGCAGCCCCTGGTAGGCCTTGGAAGCACCTATGCCCTGGGTACCTGGGGTACACTGTTACAGGGGCCAATAAGGTGAACCAGTTCCAATTTCATAATGCACCTAATGTGCATTGGCATTAATTTAGAGAGAGAACAGCAGGCTGTGGGTCTGATTAGCAGGCCCACAGCCACATTAAGTCATAAACCAGTGAAGCAAAAAGCAAAAATTTGGGGTGACCATAGGATAGCAGACCCTACTCTCCTACACGTGTCTACTTCTGCAGGTACAGGAATGATTCCACTTCCACTGACCCCTGCCTGTACTGGGTGTGCCTTCTTTTCTATGCGTGGTCTCAGGGGGAAGGAATTGCCATTAGTTGTAATATTATCAGGTAGAGTACGTGGCCCCCCCTCGAGTACACAACCAACCATAGTAGTTAGATTTGTAATCAACATTTTCACAGCCAGGTTGTGGCATTAGTTTTGGGTTATTTCCAAAACGTGCTCTTGCGCGAAGGCTCGGGTTTTTGAGTTTGAATTGTTTTCCTTTTGCCCGCATTCCTCCTTCTTCAAATCTAGCGCAGGAGCGCAAGAACCTTCTTTTGCCCGCATTTCTCCTTCTACAAACCTAGCACAGGAGCGCAATAACTTTCTTTTTGCCAACATTACTGTTTTTACAAACCTAGCGCAGGAGTGCAAGACCCTTCTTTGCTTACTTGGACATTTCGTATTTCTACCTAATAGGCACTGTTTCTACCTAATAGGCAATGTTATCACCAGCGCTCATCCTAATTATTGATTTCTTCGATGTTCTGATGGAAGACTTCTCCAATATTTATTTTTAAGAGACCATCCTACTAATTCCATCCCGTGATATACTACAAGAAAGTGTGGAGGGGTGCACAATTGCTAGTAACTCTTTTCTTTCACAAACAGGGTTTGCTTATTCCTACCAGGTTTGCTCACAAATCCAATGGGACATTTCTGCCTGCAGCCCTGTGGTTTCCCTGACTCACCTGTTATGCTTCCAGCTCTTGGCTCCCGGCTCCCCCTACCGCCGCAGCCTCCTTCATCCCATCGCGGCCGCTGAGAGGGGGAGACTTCAATCCCCAGAGTGACTTGCGGCAGGAAGCCGCCTCAGCTGATTTGCGCACCTGGAGGCGCTTTAAAACCAAGGCCAACCCCCGCATCGCTAAGCCCGGGCAAAGGGCGGGCCATCTGTGGCCGTAGGCTGCCGGGCCGGGCCACCCCCCGAAAATTGTATTTTGTCCCGGAGGAAGCGCTACCTGTTCCTGGGGGATTGTCTACTTCAGGAAGGTAGAGGAAGGTAGAGTTTGTTTGCTGAGGATTCCCGTGGTACAGACAGGGTCCTGAATACTATTATCTCATTACTTTGGGACTAACTGAGACAATTGCTATCTTGTGACACTTTGAATACCTAGCAAGTGAGACGTATTAAGGGCATGGGTAAGCAAAAGTCGATGGACGGTTGGAGTCTGTTAACCCATCCAAACATCGGAAGGGGAGGAAAGCTAAAAAACGCCTAGCCATGCCGCTTTGAACTGTGTTATTGATCAAATTGATTCTCTTGTTGGTGAGTGTGGGGAGATTCTTGTCGGTAGTCAAGATCCTACCATGGGTGAGGGCTCTAGGCAGTAGAGTAGAGGGGTGTCAGGGCCTGAAATTGAGGCCAACCAATCACCTACTATCCCCGCCATGTTTCGGGTAAAACGAAGGGAGGTGGAGAGAAGTAACACAGATGGCAAAGGCCCAGCTATTCTAGCGAGTGAGGTCCTCGATCCTAAGGCTCCTGACAAGTCCATTACTGTAATAGAAAGTAGTATATCTGTCTCTCACCCTCCAATACCCTGCTCTAATAGATTTTCAGTTGTGTACATGAAGAGCTCTCTGTCCTGCAAGTGTCGCAAATTTCTGGGCCCAGCCTTGCTCCAGTATCAAATCCTACATCTAGTTTGGTCACTGACCTCGACATTACTAGGGGCAAAATTGCCTTACAAGAAGTTAGCACCTTAACAAATTTAGTTACCCTCTTGTGAGATGAAATTGAGTCCATGAAATGTTGATCTCATATTCATTAAGGGCCATATGTATCAAGCCAATTTTCATTCGCAAACGCTGCGATTCGCAAAAAAACAGCGTTTGCGAATGAAAATTCGCTATTTCCAATGTATGAAGCCAAATAGCTTTGCAAATGAGAAATCACAAAAACGTGCGAATTCACGAAAAGCGCAAATTAGAGAATCGCAGTTACCACCAAGTAGGAGCAGTTGGTAACCAGGTGCAAACTATTTAAGGAGTCCCAGAATGCAACAGACTTTTCTCCACTATGGCTGGACTGCACATGATACCCAGGAGGTTGCGACTCAGAGCTGCTGCACAGAGGAGGAGACGCCAGGAGAGGATATTCCGTGTGCGCATCACCCTGTTCCAGAGGACTGAGGACGACATCCACACACACTACAGATTGGATGAAGAGAGCATCCTTGATTTTATTGAGGAACTCAAACCCTTCCTTGAACACCCCACAGGCAGGACTCAATCCATCCCCACCCACATCCAGGTCCAGTGCTCACTGCACCTCTTGGCATCTGGTAGTTTCCAGGGGGTGATTGCCTCAGTAGGTGGGGTGTCACAGAGTGCACTTTCACGCTTTTTCCACATGTTCCTTGATGCCATGGTACAGAGGCTGCATCATCACATTAAGTTCCCAAGCACCCCACAGGCACTAGACCAGACCAAGCAGGAATTTTATCAAATAGCCCAATTCCCTGGGACACATGTTGCAATATTCCCTCCCTGGTGTGTGTGTGATGCCAAACACATCATCACAGACATTGTTGCCAAATACCCAGGCAGCACGCACAACGCTTTCATCTACCGTCACAGTGGGATACACCGTAGACTCACAAGTGGGAAGTTTGGCGAGGGATATTTACTAGGTAAATGCATTTGAACAGAGGCCACATTTGTTAAGACTAGAATGTGCAGAACAGTGTTTAACCATAATGTGTGTAATTCTGGGGCAGAGTACTGCTGTTTGAGTGAGACTCAAGCTGCGAGTTGCGCTCATTGCTGCTAATTGGGACTGGAGAATCATTTTTAATAATAAATGCACTGTTTTTAATATTACCATCTTGCCAAGCTACATCCGAGTCACATACTCTCCTGGCATAGACGCAAGAACCCGGCGTTGTCAGTCTGTAAGAGCGGGCCCGCTTTCATTGGGTTAGCGCACTAGCCTTTTAGCTTGAAATCCTTTACAACGCACGCTGGCGCGAAGGCGCAGCGGGCGCGCCAAAGGCAAGCCCATCTGCGCCCGTCAGCGCCCGGAACGTGCCCAGGGCCAGGACCCCCGGTCTTCTGTTTCCCCATATCTACTCAAGAGAAGCACTGATGAAGTTACGGGGGGGAGAACTGTAGAGCGGGAGCTACGATGAACCTGGACGGTGAGAGGGAAATGTTTATTTGCTCGCAATGCGGATATTGATTGGGCGGTAACTTAGCTCAATACACCGTACCAAGGGGCGGGGCAGCCTGCTGTATGCGCAGAGATTATACTGAGGGTGTTTGGCCACCTAATCATATACCTCCCGCTCTCAACGACCAAGGACGGACTACAGAACAGGTGGCTGCCTCAGCAAAAAAGCTTCTCTGTATCCTCTTGAATACTCGCTCCATAGTTAAACATAAGTATGAGCTCGAACTACTACTCAACACACATAGCCCTGACTTGGTCTTTTTAACGGAGACCTGGACAGACACAACCTCAATCCCTGACTGGAATGTCACCCTACTCCCGGCCTATGCCTTTTTTCTAACTACGGCAGATCAGGCAGTGGAGGAGGCGGCATCGCCATTATATACAAGGAAGGCCTGAAGGTGCAGACGAAAGCTGTGGCCGATCTTCAGGCGCAAGCCATGCAATTCTGTGTCAGACTTAAGGACAAGACCGTACTACATGGCCTACTGGTCTATCGACCACCGGGCACTAGAGCCACCTTTCTAACAGCCCTTATGTCCTACTTGGAATCCTGTATTAACTACCAGTACTTTACAGTCCTAGGTGACTTCAACTATCACTTGGAGTTGGCTGCCAACCCAGATACGGGCCAACTCCTAGATTTAATGGAAGCGCATGGCATGCACCAACTTGTATCTGAACCTACGCATCTAGGAGGACATATTTTAGATGGGCTTTTTTCGAACCATCTGGACATTTCACCAGGTGACGTAGAGGCACTCCCGTGGACTGACCACAAAGCAGTATTCTTTAAGGTTAGGGCCAGGGAATTGGGGAAGTGTCCCTCTCATAAAGCTACCAAGGTGACGTTTCGTCGCCGGAGTAAGGTTACAAGGAGTGGCCTAGGGGCTGCCCCCGACCATCTCCCGACCAACTCCCCAAGCTTAGACAAGGATAATGAACTGGCTGCCACTCAATTTAATGAGTGGATTCAAGCAGCAGTAAACTGTGTTGCTTCGGAGCAGACCGCTATAGCAAACAGGCGCCCTTCGGGGAGGCCATGGTATGGCCCTGAACTTAAACAGTTAAAAGTTGAATGCAGAAGGTTCGAGCGCCTTTGGAGAGTAGAGTACTGCAAAATCAGTAGAGAAGCCTATAACCAAGCGATGAATAGATACAAAGAGGCTATTTTAGCGGCCAAAAGGGTGTATTTCACCTCGAAAATTCAGGTTGCCGGAAACTCCGCTAAAGAGTTGTTTAAATCTGTGTCTTCACTGACTGAACCTCAGCAGGGTAGTGGGTTTAAGCCTGATCAGGCGTTTTGCAAACAGCTTGTAGTTTTTTTCCATAATAAGGTGCAAACTATATATAACGATTTGGCCAGTTCATTAATTTCTCAGTCAAACATAAGTCTACCACCTTTGGAGGAAGAAATAATGCCAAACAAGTTGCTATGTTTTAACCCCCATCTGAAGAGACCGTAATAAATATTTTAAAATCTATCAAATCTGGCTCGGCCCATGACCCATGTCCACCAGCCATTATGCACTTGGCAGCGGAGAGGATTAGCGAGACTCTCACATCTCTGATTAACCAGGTCCTGATATCTGGCATCTACCCTTTGGCTCGGAAGACAGCTAGTATTAGGCCAATTCTGAAGAAGTCCACCCTGGATCCTACGGACTGTAGAAACTACCGACCTATCTCAGATCATACGTTTGGAAGCAGAAACCCCTATAGCTGGAGCAGTAAGGCCGCATTTAATTTTACCGATGGTCATAATAAAAGACCCCTTCAGGAGGACATCCCCTAATGATAGCGCATTTTGAAAAAACTGCAAAGACTGGATCAAAATACAGCGCTTTGCTACCTAACCGAATTTCATTTTCAATCAAATTCGTTTTTTAACTTGAAGATAGTGGTGGCTCCAGTATACATTATTCCTCGTGGGCATCCAAATTGCTGAAAGGAGGATATCCAGATGTGAAGCTCGATATTCCCATAATCCGGTACTGATTGGATGTACCTAGAAGTATTAATGAAAAACAAAATACTCCGGTTGCATACACTAATTGTGATACTGAGAAAAACTGTCCAGATGAAAGTGTTTTAAAGCAAAAAAAACGAAACGCTGCGTCGACAATTGTTCTCTTGGAAATATTTTAATATGGATGTGTTTTTATGATATTGTGACAACTGTTCGCTTAGAACCATTGTTCTCTGGGAAATATTTTAATAAGGATGTATTTTTATGATATTGATTTGTGCAGAGAATTGTGTAAGGTATGTAATAAATGATGTATTTGTATAACTGATTTTTTTTTTAAGTTTCTTAAATTTTATTATACTTTTGACATTGTGGCATTGTTGTTTCATATTTGAGCTCTGACAACCTTAACATCATCTTACTGTAAGGGTCTGTGGATTTTCTCTGTTGTAGGGACATTGTAATTTTACTGCACTCTTCCCCTGTCCCGTATTGGATATAAAGGGGACCTTCTTCTTTTTTCTTATTTCAGGTCTGCCACTGGTAGCCTAGATTCTGGAGAGGTCGATTAATAAAACTTTAACTGAATACCTGGACATCAACAGGTTACTGGACCCCCATCCCAGCATGGCTTTTGCCCCAGAGACTCTACGGAATCTGCTCCGATTACTGCAGCGAAGGGAATTCGGACAGTAGTGGATGGTAGAGGGAGGGCCATTCTTGTGCTCCTTGACTTGTCGGCCGCATTTGACACCGTGAATCATACGGTGTTGGTGCGGCGACTACAGGAAACTGGAATAAACGGGGTGGCCCTTGCTCTCCTTTCCTTCTTTTTAAACAACAGGAAACAAAGTCTGAACTGGGACGGTCTACAATCGGACTGTTTTAATCTACCCTGCGGTGTCCCGCAGGGCTCAGCTCTGTCGCCAACACTGTTTAACGTCTACGTGAGGCCGTTGGCCAGGCTAGTAAGGAAGCATGGCTCTACTCTTGTGTTATATGCTGACGACTTACAGCTGGTGATTTCCGTTTCAGATAAGCCAGAGCTAACAGCGAAAGGATTTCATGCTTGTTTGACGGACGTCATGGAGTGGATGAGTCGGAGCTTCTTAAAAATTAATACGGACAAAACAGAAGTCATTGAATTTGGGAATGGACTGCCAATGTGGGGCAATCATTGGTGGCCACCGGAAGCCGGGAAATGTCCCTTACCCGTAAAGAAAGTGAGGAATCTGGGAGTCATCTTCAATGACAAACTTAATATGTCAGCTCAGGTGAACAGTCTAACATCAGCCTGCTTTTTATTACTTAAGACCCTGAGGAAAATCTTCCCTTTCATCCCCCTGGCACTTAAAAAAACAGTTATGGCCGCCCTTTTTATGTCCAGAGTGGACTATTGCAATGCGATGTTCCTGGGCATTGATAAGTACCATATTAGCAAACTTTAATCACAGCAGAATGCTGCCGTTCGATTGATTCTAAAGCTGCCGAACCGCCATCCCACCACTCAGGGCGGGAGAGCAATTCACTCGCTCTCTGTCCATCAGAGAATTGAGTTCAAAGCACTCTGCTTGGTGCACAAAGCACGGTACGGGGGAGGTGTGGACCACTGTCAGAACAGGCTCAGTCCTTGCATGCCTTTGTGTGACTTACGCTCGGCTAATCACGGCCTGATTTGTGTACCTAGGTACAGGCGAGCTAGATGGAGGGGTCGCCTATTTTCCTGTTGTGTGGCCCAATTGTGGAACAAACTACCAGTTGCCCTGAGACTGCATCCGAACCTTCTATCGTTCAGGAAAACCTTAAAATCTTGGTTGTGTAATGCCGGTTAGTGACCAGTCCTTCCCCACACTCTGCCTCCTTTACACACCCCAGCGCCAAGACGCCTCGGCATTCGAGCGCTTTCTAAGCATTTATATAACATAACATAACATATCCACCCCACCCCACCCCACAGGTGACAGTGCGTATGCGGTCCGGGACTTCATACTGACGCCCTACCTGAATCCTGCCAACGCTGGGGAGCGGCGATACAACAGAGCACACATAGCAACCAGAGGCACCATTGAGCGCGCATTCGGGATACTCAAGAGCAGATTCAGATGCCTCCACAAGAGCGTGTGTGAAAACCTTCTTCCACATCAGCCACGAAAGAGGAGGAACTCCTGGACATATCAAAAAGAAGGGAGGGGCAGTGCATTTTGCATTATGTATGTACTATGTTTTGACCCAGTTTCTGCTTTAGGGTGAACTTCAGTGATCTGCTTACAGTGCGCGATATCCACAAACCTCATAAGCTGTGCGCATCAGCGAAATTGCGTGAAACTTCAGCAATTAAAATTTAGGCCCAGAAACTTTATTTGCAGTGCGCATCAGCGGAACCATCAGCCCGATTACTGATGGCACTTATTTATACAGGGAGGAGTCACTTTAGTCTGGTGCTCAATTACATGTGTAGACGTGAGTCTGGTGATGCCTGATAACTGAAAGGCACATATTTGTTTACTTACAATTTCATATATGTCTGATTTATTATTGCTATTACAGCGCCTTCTACCTTGAGAAGGCCCATCCTAGACCAGTGTGTGGACAAAAAACATGCCGACAAATCGAGGACAAAGGGATTGGGACATGGTCTAGGGACACTAACAACAAATCCAACATCAAACCTCACGTTTAACTGATGGAGCGCAAAGAGCGATATAAAGCGATATACTGAGAAGAAATAACCTGGAGAATTGCTGCAAATTAAAGTAAATTAAAAAAACTAATAAAGAACTACATATCCACAGATGTGTGACCTGGAAGGCGATTGTTTCTCAATGTAGCCCTTGTTTGTGATTACCTTACAGTGCTCACATTATCATCCGCGCTAGAAAAGATGGGAGCCTGGGGTGTCTGGTCACAGAAGCTCATTTACATACAAAGGGGGGTGACAGCCTGTTCACAACGCACAGCACAACTTGTTTACGTAAAGTGCTTGTACACAGAACAGGGTAAAGTCTTGTGTCTCTTTTTTTCATTTTCTTTAATATATCCTGCACCTCGCTCTCTTCTTCTCTTCCTAGCATTTCAATTCATCGTAAATTACTCAAATTCCCTATTGCTTTATCAGCAAGGCGGGGGTAGCCACAGTTTAAGGGGTCCCGCCACTATTATCTAGAAACGGGACTCAGTTCCACCTAGATCCTTAGTCTGCGACTGGTAAATGTTACTTTGTGCCCCAGCACTGCAGACACAGGCCTCTGAGTGTTTGTTTGTGTGAGTGGCGCAAGACAGGAACAGAGAACTTGACAAAATTAGCCCTTCTTTTGCTTAATACATTGTAAATGTGGAACATTTTGGGGCTTAGGGCCTGGATAAAGAATAACGCCAGGAAACAAGAGCAAATTGAAAGCACATTTTTATTTATTCGCTGAAAACTGTTAAAAATTTAATTTCCAAGTACCACATATCTGTTTAAAAATATTTACACTTTCAGTCATTTCCGAGTTTAGTTACAAACTAATATTGGAAAAAACACATGATGTATAAAAACTGAAACCAAAAACTTATTTTTACATTATTTTATGTTTCTTTGTTTTTAAAACAGGCTGTCAACCTTTCACGTGAAAATTATTATAAGGGCCTTACCTCATTTCTTGTGATGTCAGTACATGTGACGTCATTGTGATTTGTATATGATAATGGGCTCCTTCACTATTTTCCTTACTTGTGCCATGTTTATTGGCATGACATGGGTCTATGGGTATTAAAAATAAACATATACATTCACATGTGTTCATCCCGTTTCTCTGGTGATGTCACACATTGGCATGTATTCGGCTGCTTCCTCTTTTTTTAGGTGAATACATATCACCTGCCGTTCCCCCTCCTTCCATTTCTCTCTTTTTCTGCCCCTTTCATTGTCTCTCTCGCTCTCTTTATCTCTCCCCCTCTCTATCTCCCACACACTGCTGTTAGCGTTGGCTTCATGAACGTCACTGCCACTTCTGGCATTCATACGACAAATCCTTCAGAACATTTGAGGACAAGGGACAATCAAGTGTGGAAGACAAGTTGCTGGGAGTGCAACTGATTGTCCTGGCACATATATGCTTTTGATGTGGGATTTCGCTATTTCACCACATTCTTCAAACAGAGTCTCCTGCCTACAATGGCTAAATTCTGGCAAAAAGTAGAGTTTGGCAAGTCACAAAATGAATAGGGAGAGCCAAGTCGAAGAGGAACCACGGATCACACTTAGTTATAAGGCGCGAGGCACGAGCTGATCCATCAACCGATAACAGTCTGTAAAAGATGCAGCAAACGTTACTTAAAAACAAGGTATATGCTCTTTTATATCTGAAAATAGGTTATTTCTTGAACACCTGTGCTTCACTTTAGTTCATTACATATACTGCAGTGGCATTTGTTAATAGTAATACATGCATTTTACCAATGAAGCTTCCATCTCCAGAGCCCTGACAACAGATCCACTCTGGGTGTGTTGGGTTTATAGGTTTTATCACTAATCCGACAAGTTAGCTGAAAAGACTACTGTTAGTCCCAATATTGTTCAGTGTTGCTTTTACAGGTAGTGTGGTCAGGTGCGATTGAATGTTTTTCTTTGTATCTCTTCTTCACCAAATAAAAATCAACAATGTTTCTTTTCTTTTAATCCACATTGTGCTTGTCTCCCACTGTGTATCCTGGTACATCATGTCACTTTGCTATGTGTACGGAAGTGAACAATGACTGGAAACAAACACTTTTATAATTCTGCAAATACGGTAATCTGTTTTTCTTCTTTACTGTTATTCGGGTCATCTATCATCTGGTATTTCAATGTCCTACATAATTAGAATTTTATCTTTTTCCGTAATTCATTCCTCTCACAATAACTGCGCTGTTTAGCTCTTGTCTATGTCCTCAGATGGGTCAATATTATTTTTGATGTTCTTAAGTTCTTTCTGGAATCTCTGCATCTCTAGGATTATTTCCATGTGAGTTAAATGAAGAAGTGTATTCACTGAGGGCTGTGTGGGATCAAAAATTGACAAAAGCCCTTCTCACTTCCAGTGCCCTTCTATGTTTTCCCCCTGTGTGTTCGCTGATGACTTTGTAGCTCTGATCGTCGACTAAAGCTCTTCCCACATTCATTGCACTTGAGTGGCTTTCCCCCTGTGTGTGTTTGTTGATGTTTTCGTAGGGTTGATAACTGACTAAAGCTCTTCAAACATTCACAGCAATCATATAGTTTTTCCCCTGTGTGTGTGCGCTGATGAATATGTAGGTTTGATATGTAACTAAAGCACTTTGCACATTCATTGCACTTGAATGGTTTTTCCCCTGTGTGTGTTCGCTGATGTGTTTGAAGGTTTGATAACCGACTAAAGCACTTTGCACATTCACTGCACTTGAATGGTTCTTCTCCTGTGTGAGTTCGCTGATGAACCCTTAATGCTGACGAGTAACTAAAACTACTGCCACATTCACTACAATTATAGGGGTTTTCCCCTGTGTGTGTTCGCTGATGTCTTTGAAGGTGTGATAACCGACTAAAGCACTTTGCACATTCACTGCACTTGAATGGTTCTTCTCCTGTGTGAGTTCGCTGATGAACCTTTAATGCTGAAGAGTAACTAAAACTACTGTCACATTCACTACAATGATAGGGTTTTTCCCCTGTGTGTGTTCGCTGATGTCTTTGAAGGTGTGATAACCGACTAAAGCACTTTGCACATTCATTGCACTTGAATAGTTTTTCCCCTGTGTGTATTCGCTGATGTTTTTGGAGGTATGATAAGTGACTAAAGCACTTTGCACATTCACTGCACTTGAATGGTTTTTCTCCTGTGTGTATTTGCTGATGATGCCTTAATCCTGAAGAGCTGCAAAGACTACTGTCACATTCACTGCACTTGAATGGTTTTCCTCCCGTGTGTGTTCGATTATGACTTTTTAGGTCTGATAACTGACTAAAGCTCTTCCCACATTCATTGCACTTGTATGGTCTTTCCCCTGTGTGTGTTCGCTGATGATACCTTAATGCTGAAGAGCTGCAAAGACTACTGTCACATTCACTGCACTTGAATGGTTTTTCCCCCATGTGTGTTCGATTATGACTTTTTAGGTCTGATAACTGACTAAAGCACTTTGCACATTCATTGCACTTGAATGTTTTTCCCCTGTGTGTATTTGCTGATGTTTTTGGAGGTTTGATAAGTAACTAAAGCACTATGCACATTCAAAGATCTTGAATGGTTTTTCCCCTGTGTGTATTTGCTGATGTTTTTGGAGGTTTTATAAGTGACTAAAGCACTTTGCACATTCACAGCACTTGAATGGTTTTTCTCCTGTGTGAGTTTGCTGATGACTTTAAAGGCTTGGTAATTGACCAAAGCTCTTTACACATTCACTGCACTTGAATGGTTTTTGTCCTGTGTACTTGTGCTGATGAAGCTTGCGTTTTGATGACAAACTAAAGCTCTTGCTGTATGTGTATGATTCTTCTTTCTTGGTTAGTGTCTGTGGGTCGGGTATATATTTGTCTACATCCAATGACTGCATTTCCTGATGGGCCAACATGGCTGATAAAGAACTTGTGTTTTTCTCACACACTTTATATGTGTGCAGTATTTTGCACGTTTGATTTCTGTTTTAACAATAAAATGCGATAGCCCCCAAATATTTGCCACACTCCTAATATGTAGAAGGTGTCTTTGTAGGCGATTGTGCCTTTAGATTGGATTATGGCTATGCACGCTTGCGGGTAAAGATGTATCTTCCTTCTGGCCGGTGCAAATAGGGACAGTCTGTTGTATTTCAGAGAGAAGAACTCCTCTTTCATTTACTCGTCAGTTGTCTGGCTCCACTCTGTTGTGCTCTTCTCTGGTTACTGTGGTTTAGCCAGAAAGAGTTTACAATTCTCCTAGAGCACGGAATGATGGCTTGTCGTCATTTTAGAAAACAGAGCACTGTGGTAATCACATCATACCAATCCGAAGATCAAAGCTGGTGTTGGACACTTGTTTATACATGAGACGGTTTGTTATTGTTGTTGCCTTAATTTTCCTAAGGTCATTTCTTCGTCTTGTGGCGTGGAGGTGCACAGCTCAGACTCTTACAATCACTGAACTGCCCTTGATGCTCCATCCCGGATCTGTCAGTTTCTGCGCAGGTTCCTCTGTCACCGACTGCGCTGATGTTTTCCTAAATACTCTAGCTCATTATTTCTGCTATGATTGAAGATTTACAGCATTCGCTTCATTATTGATGGTCATTTCATACAGTCAAGGCTTGTCTTCTGTTGGATGTAAAGATATTTAAAATTACTGAATTGAAACATAATGGAATGAGAATTCACAATGTTTAACTGGTTGTAAAAGACATTTCGGGGGAGATTTACCAAATCTCCACACAATGCAGCGCAGCCCTTCATCCGCGAGGCTGCGCTGCGCGACAGGGAGGGAGCAGGAGAGCACCATATTTTCAAAGATATGGCTCTCTCTTTTCCTTTCCCTTGAGCCGGCACTGATTACAGAAGGCCTGCGTCATGCACACACCTTAGCACCAGAGCCCTAGCGTGTGTGTGTCTGTGAGTCCAGCATGGGTTTTGTACAGGAAGGACACCCTTCCTGTACAAATTACTATGCCTCGACACGAGGGAAAGCTTTTACCATTTTGTATGTGTGTTGCACAGTGCAGCACACATGCAAAGTCAGAAAAGGAAGGAGAAATGAAAGCATTTCTCCTTCCGTGCATCTAGTTTTGTTATTGCACAGGAATGCCCATGCACCACCCTTGGCAGGCCCCCATGGCACAAAGTAATGCGAAACAATGCTATGCGCAGTGTCATATTACTTCAACGTTATTTCCAGCGCTAAACAAGTTTAGCTCTGGAAAGTAAATTAGGAAAAAAAGATTTTTCGCCATTTTGTGCCACTTTTGTGACGCAAACACAGTGCAAAATCTTAGTAAATCTCCCCCTTCTTCTTTATCACTTTTGAAGCTTAGCAAGGAATTTTTCATCATACACAGATATTTAACTAAAAGTTCTGTTGATCAGGTGACATCTTATTAATGTCTGAAAAGGAGGTGATTTACCAGGGTTTACAGAGTAAGGGCGCTCATGAGGCACCCAAGTGCTAGAGGTAAAGCTTAAGATAGACGCATATGGTCAAGATTTTATTTAAACAACAATAGATTTTAGAAAAAGAGATGGATCAGGAAGGGCTGCAAAATTTCCAGTAACTCTTCACAAAGTATACAACAAAAGTAACTCCAGTCACACACTTTTTCTCATTCTTTCCTATTCACTTAAGATCATCTCAAATACCAACTCCTGTCTTTACTCGCTGGTCATAAGTCACCTTTGACACTTTCAACAGCTCCCTTGGTTCAAGCATTTCTGGTTTCTTCTAACCTGGAAGATTGAAACATTATTGTTGGTTGAGGGGGGTTTCCTATCGCCATAACATCTGTCCATCTCCCTGAAACTAGTGCAGTTTACAACACCCAGTTCTGGCCTGAAAGACAACTTTAAAAAGCAAGGGCCTCATTTATGAAAAGCGATGCATCGCTGCGTGAAAACAGCGATGCGTCACTTTTCACTGCGCTCTCTTTGCGACACCAATGATGCGTCATATTTACTGTATGACGCATCATGGCGCAAGGAGTTACAGATATGTCAGGATTTCTGACGTATCTCTATGGCGCAAAAGTGACGCATTGCTGGAGTGTGTCAGAAAAGTGACGTAACTCCAGCAATGTGTCCTTTCACATGGGGCAAGCCCCATGTGAAAGGGCCTGCGTCAGTCTTACGCCTGCTGTGAGGCAGGCGTAAGAAATTGACGCATTTGTGTCCTGGAACTGGCGCAGTGAAATCTCATAGATTTCAAAGCGTCACTTCTATGACCCTTTCTTGCGTCAGAACGCCCCCCTTGCATACATTATACCTGGCGCAGGTATAATGTGGCATAAACACAAAGTCCGAATCAAATTTTCTTTAAAAACTATCAGACATTCTGTGCCTAATCAAATCGAGGAACTGCGACTGTGTCACACCAGTTTTTATTGATCATGTAGTTTTAAAAATAAGAATACCAAAAATGTTCTCTTTTAATCTTGATTTCCCGGTGTCTTCATCAAGTCAGCAGTGACAGTGGGAGGTGCAATGCTTAGTCAGCTGTATCGAAACCTTTGGAGATTAGTTTTTTGGCATCTTCTTTTCCACTGCCTTCATAAATTTTACAAAACTACAGTTCAACTGAGGATCCTGGGATGAAAAACAGGAAAGGACTGCATTCCTTCGTGTGCGTATCTCTCGTCGATTGAAGTGGTGTTTCAGCAGGTGAGGAGTCGGAACGTGATTCTCTTACTGACGGGGAGCCAGCGCAGGATTCTCAGGTGTGCGGAGATGTGGCTGTGTCGGGGGATGTCCAGGATGTGGCGTCCTGAGGCGTTCTGAATGCGCTGGAGTCTTTTCTGGAGTTTGGCTGTGGTGCCGGCGTAGAGGGAGTTGCCGTAGTCCAGTCGGCTGGTGACGAGAGCCTGGGTGACTGTCTTCTTGGTTTCGGAGGGGATCCACCGGAAGATCTTGCGTAGCATGCATAGGATGTTGAAGCATGACGAGGAGGCGGCGTTGACTTGTCTGGTCATGGAGAGGGAGGCGTCCAGGATGAAGCCCAGGTTGCGTGCGTGGTCTGTTGGTTTGGGTGCGCTGCCCAGGGCAGGGGGCCACCAGGAGTCGTCCCAGGCGGAGGGCGAAGATCCCAGGATGAGGACTTCCGTCTTATCTGAGTTCAGTTTTAGGCGGCTGGTCATCATCCACTCGGCTACATCTTTCATCCCTTCGTGTAGGTTGGTTCTGGCGGTGGCGGGGTCGTTGGTGAGGGAGAGGATCAGCTGGGTGTCGTCGGCGTAGGAGATGATGTTGAGGTTGTGTTGGCGTGCGATGGCCGCAAGGGGGATCATGTAGATGTTGAACAGCGTGGGGCTGAGTGATGATCCTTGTGGTACGCCGCAGATGACTTTGGTGGCCTCGGATCTGAACGGGGGGAGGCGTACTCTCTGTGTTCTTCCGGCGAGGAAGGAGATGATCCATTCTAGTGCCTTCTCCTGGATTCCGATGTTGTTGAGGCGCTGCACTAGGGTGCGGTGGCAGACCGTGTCGAACGCCGCGGAGAGGTCCAGGAGGATGAGGGCCGCTGTTTCCCCGTTGTCGAGCAGTGTTCGGATGTCATCGGTGGCTGCGATGAGGGCAGTCTCGGTGCTGTGGTTGACTCCGAAGCCGGACTGCGAGTGGTCGAGGGATCCATTCGTCTCGAGGAACAGCTGTCTGTTGACGGTCTTCTCGATGACTTTGGCAGGAAAAGGAAGGAGTGAGATGGGGCGGTAGTTTATGAGGTCGGTGGGGTCCGCTGATGGTTTCTTCAGTAGGGCGCTGAGTTTGGCATGCTTCCAGCTCTCCGGGAAGGTGGCGGTGTCGAAGGAGGCATTGATGATGTCCCATAGGTGGGGTGCGATGACGGAGTCGGCCTTGTTGAAGATGTGGTGAGGGCAGGGGACGGTTGGGGAGCCGGAGTATATGGAGTTCATTGTGCGGATGGTGTCTTCTGTGTTCACCGGGGTCCAGGCGTGGAGGGTGGTGGTGGGGTGCGTCGGCTGTGTGCTGAAACTGTTGTGTATGTCAGCGATCTTGTTGTGGAAGTACGAGGCGAGCGAGTTGCAGAGGTCTTGCGAGGGAGTGATGTCGTTGTTTCCGGCGCTAGGGTTCGAGAGCTCTTTGACGATGTTGAAGAGTTCCTTGCTGTTGTGGGCGTTGTTGTCTAGTCGTTCCTTGAATGCGGTTCTCTTGGTGGCGTGGATCAGCTGGTGATGCTTTCGAGTGGCAAGCTTGAGGGTGGTTATGTTGTCTGTAGTTGGGTCTCTGCGCCAGGCTTTCTCGAGGGCTCGGCAGTTCTTCTTGGAGCTCTTGAGTTCGTCGGTAAACCAGGATGCTTTCTTGGAGCCGGGTCTGGTGGGGAGGGGTCTTCAGTGGAGCGAGGTTGTCTGCGCAGTTGTTGATCCACCTCGTGAGGTTGTTGGCGGCTGTGTTGGGATTCGCTGAGCTGGCTGGAGGGTTCTGGCTCAGGGATGTGGCGAGCTGGTCGGCTGTGATCTTGTTCCAGCTCCTGCGGGGAACCTGTTGCGGGTGGTGATGGGTCGTGGTCCTTTTGAAGCTGAAGTGGACGCAGCTGTGGTCTGTCCAGTGGAGTCCGGTGGCGTGGCTGAAGGAGATGTCCTTGCTGGAGGAGAAGACGGGGTCAAGCGTATGGCTGGCATAGTGGGTGGGGGTGGTCACCAGTTGCTTGAGTCCGAGGTTGGTGAGGTTGTCCAGCAGGGTGGTGGTGTTGTGGTCATTGTTGTTCTCCAGGTGGAAGTTGAGGTCACCGAGGAGGATGTAGTCAGCGGAGGGGAGGGCGTGCGGGCTGATGAAGTCGGCAATGTCTTCGCTGAATTGCGTGCGTGGTCCCGGGGGTCTGTAGATGAGGGTGCCTCTGAGGGTGGTCTTGGGGTTGGTGTGTATCTGGAAGTGCAGGTGTCCGGCGGCTGTAAGGGTGTCGTCGGTGTTGGTCGTGACGCGGATGGTGTTCTTGTGGACGATGGCGATGCCTCCTCCCGTCTGGTTGACGCGGTCCCTCCGGGTGAACTTGTATCCGTCCGGGATGGCGATGGCGATGTCGGGTGCTGAGGAGGCGTTCATCCAGGTCTCCGTGAGGAAGGCGACGTCTGGAGATGTGGTGTCGAGGAGGTTCCAGAGTTCTACGGCGTGCCTGTGGACGGAGCGAGTGTTGAGCAGGATGCACTTCAGGTGGTTGCTGCTGGGGGTCGGCTTGGCGGGTGCGGTGTAGGTCCGGATGCAGGAAAACTTGCAGGATTGGCAGGCGAAGGATCCGTGGGTGCGTCCCGGGGTGGCTTGATGACAGCCGGGGATTCGGCCGATGTTGAGTGCGTTGAGGGTGGCGTGGTCGTAAGTCCGGCGGGCGGGCTGGCATCTTCGGGTGCCAGGGGGCTGGGCGCCTTCCAGGCACGGACGTGTGCAGACGGGCTTACCTTTGGTAAAAACACTGTGTTTGGAAACTGTCTACTCTTTTGTTAGGAAAGCGCGGGGAAGACTCTGGCCTTTGTTTAAGTATTACTGTTAATCGGAGCCCGTGAAGGGGCTCTGATTAACAGCAATACTTAAACAAAAGGCCAGAGTCTACCCCACCCTCCCTCATAGCCTCAAGCGCCACAAGCCCTCCCCCCACCACCTTACCTGCTTGCCTCACGACCGCTCTGCCGCATTCGTGCCGCTCTCTTTCAAAGCGGCCGGCGGCTCGACTTCCTGACTGTGTGCGCGCTCCACGCTAGGTGGTGCGTGGTGAGGTCAGGAGTGGTGCGAGCGCGCGCGCACGCGCCTTAGAGGGAACGGTGGTTATGGCACAAACCGCTGACAATAAACCTTTGCCATCAAGTACCACACATGCAGGAATGCTCAGTGGGTTGTGCGCTGCTAGATTTAACATGGACGTCTGTGGAAGTGTGTCCCTCCAGAAAGCAGAGTAGATCATACGGGGGTCAAGAAAGGTTTATTTAAGTATCACAGCTACAGAGACCCCATCCTTCATCAAGCTAAGAATGAATGACAAATGTCTCTATCCCAGCCCACGGCCCAGCACCCATCCTCACATTCCAGAGTATCATGACACAGGACGACACGCCTTCTCCCCCTCACACATTCTAAACTTAAAGAAAATAAAAGGAAACTTAACTATGAATGCAAAGGATACAAAGAACATAATAGAGAATGCATGTAGGATCTTTGAAAAACTCAACAAAGCGATTTTATAGGCAAAGAGAAAACTGGGGTGCATGGGAGATGGGAAAAGAGCTCACTTTAAGAAACACAATCGTGCAAATGTCGGGGAATACATTTCAAGTGAAGTGGCCCAGAGCCCCTTTCTCCTGCAACAGGCTCTTCCACCTCAGAGCCTGAATCAGGCTCACTCGTCTTTATTGCATTTTTGAAAACCTTGATACCCTTAAACGGAAGACTGAATTTGGATCTGGGAGACTTCATCTTGACCCAGTCTCCCACGTCGACCACTGTTCTCTTCACAGCCCTCCTTTTATCATACAAGATCTGTATTTTTTTATCACCTCTTTCCAGTCCTCAATACTGTTAGACCTGGTAGCATTGGCATGAGACTCCCTTCCACTAGTACTGCCATGTCGACTTGGTAAGTGCACCCACTGACCAGTCCCTAAACCTTCCTTTTTCTACATGGTAGCCACCCCTAAGGTAGGCCCTAGGGCAGGGTGCATTGTATGTGAGCACGGTGCCACTGCTATTCAGTGCCACAGTGCAAGTGCTCCCTATGTTAATTTGATGTCATGGATTAATGACTCCATGATTGGCTTATTTGGTTTACATGTCAGTCCCTAGTACAGTGCACTGCGTGTGCCCAGGGCCTGTAAGTCAAATGCTGCTGGTTGGCTTGCAGCACTGATTGTGCCACCCACAGAAACAGCTTGTAAAGTGTGTCTCAGGCCTGCCATTGCAGAGCCTGTATGCAGTCTAGTACTGCGATGTGGACTTGGTAAGTGCACCCACTCACAGAATTACGTTCATTATTTCTCACAGGGGTTTATTGGCCACATAAACACAATAGTAAGCACGGTTATTTTGTCTCACTATCACTTGTGTCACCCTTTTTTTTGTGGTTCTCGAAAAGGAGAACAAACACTGTTTGTCCCTGTCTTTTCTTTACTTCTTACACACTCAGAGAGAGAGTTACCGATGATGAGAAGTGGGTAAGCTGGCGATTGTTAGTCAGCAACCCTGTTGGCGGTTCTACCATGAGGTACTCTCTCCCTTCTCTCACATTTTTTCACTGCTGGAAGGTGGGGAGTCTGGATGGTAGCAGTTGTTGTTTTTAGTGAGACACTGTGACAAACAAGAGCAGTTGAACTGTACACACTCGAGGGAATTGAGAAGAGTATTGAAAACCCTGGATTTGTTATTTACGTTAGGACTAAGTGTCTTTTAGGTGAGGCCTTATGTTGTTTATAAAGTGCACCCACTGACCAGTCTCTAAACCGTCCCTTTTCTACATGTTAGCCACCCCTTAGGTAGGACCTAGGGCAGGGTGCATTGTATGTGAAAGGTAGGACATGCACTGATGTGTGTTGCATGTCCTGGTAGTGAATTACAGCCAATTTTCTTTTTCACTACTGCAAGGCTACCTGTCCCCATAGGCCAGAATGGCAGTTTGGTTATAACACCTTATAATCTTAACTATCCCAGGGAACATGGTAGAAAAACGAATTTAATATGCCTGAATTCAGAATGATAAAATACATCTTTTAGTGAAGTTGGTTTTAAACATTCTGTGTTTGAAACTACCACTTTTAGAAATAGGTATTTTCTTGCCTAACCATCCAAGCCTGCTTCTGCAAGGCTGTGTATTCCATGTCTGGTTTGTGAGTGACAGGGGCTGAGGGGGCTCCAGGAGACAGGGTGAGTCAGCACTGGGCTGAATAGACCTATCTGCATGTAGAGTGGTGGGGGGAGTAGCACATGGGCCTGAATAGGGCTGTGTCTGCCTTCCACAATGCTGGCTCCACCTCCTGTGGTGTGTCTGTTGACCCTGGCCCACCCTGACAAAGGAAGAAGTTGTGCACTGGCAGGATGCACAAAGAACTCGTTTAGACTAGGTACAGACACTCTCTGCTTTCAGAGACAGAGGATTTGTGTGTATAAAAAGGGGGACCCAGACCCCAGAACTTTAGATCACTTCTGGGAATCAAGGAGAAGAACAAGAGAATCAGCAGGAGTTTTTGACTACCCCTATACCATTGTGTTGTTTGCTGGGGATGGCCTGCAGTGGTTTCTTTATTGCCAAGGAAAGGAGAAAAGACTTTTATTGAAACTTTCATCATCTTACAGAAAATCTCCAAGGGCTAGAATTTAAGCTTGCCTCCTGTCTGAAGTCTCAGGGATACAAAGACTTCACCCCATCTGCTTGCCTGCATCTGGAACTTGCTTTTCTGGCTGCTACAGAAGGAAATTGCAAAACCAACGCCGGCGAGCAAAGCCATAATCTGCATCGAAGCCGTGAGCGCTGCTCTGACTTACAACGTAGACCCGCCGCCGGCCGCCGTGCCATATCGACGCCAACAAGCGACATCGTAACCTGCCACAAGCCCTGAGCACTGCTCCGACTTTGTGACATAGGCCCGATGCCAGCTGCTATGCTGCATCGCCTCCAAAGCCGACATCATTGTGGAGCCGATCCTCGACGTGGGTGGTCAAGAATCCATCGACAGCGTGACATTGTACGGAACCATGGTTTCGGCGCTATCGTAAGGAACCAACGCCTCCCCTGCTTTGTGCAAGCATTGAGGACCTGACGCGTCGCCTCCCCTGAAGCAAGGAACCGACGAAGCACAGCGCCAACTATGCCGCGAGCTGTCTTTATTTTCCCTTTTCCCAAGGTACTGTTCTTTGTGGGTCTGTTTTGACTACGCGCTCGAAGCCCCGCACCTCACGGTCGGCACCGTACTTTGGGATTTCTTTGACCTAGACGTCGTGATAACTCCAGTTGGGGTTATCTGTTGCTAAAAACTGCGTTTAAGTGAATAACCTATTTTTGAGCTACTTCCACCATCTTATTTCTGCTTACAGTATTGTGGATTTTTGTCATTTGAGTCTTTTGTTAAGTCTATATTAAGAATACTTATTTTTATAAAACCTGTGTAGTGTACACCTGTAGTGTTTTCCCTGTATTACTGTATGTGTTCACAAATGGTTCACACACTGCCTCTGAGATAAACCTTCCTGCTCTTGCCAAGATACCACAGGGTTGAGCAGGGGTTATTTTAGGAGTGTCACCCCCTTACTCTGACTAGAATCAAGGGTCCCTATTTGGACAAAGGTGCAAGCCATTGCCGTTTAGAGACCCCCTGTTCTAAAACCCACCTTTTCATCCACTAAGGTTCTTTTGGCCATTACCCACAACGGAGTGACCTCCATGTTGGGGACCCATCCTTTAAAAAACGAAAGGGAGTTTCACCAATGGACGAACAAGAAGTGAACCTATACTCGCTAACCTACTTCCTCATGGCCAACTCCCAACTTTCACCACAGACAACAGCTTGTTGCAGAGTCTCTTTAACAACCTTGACAAACCTTTCCACCACACCATTGCTTTGTGGATGGTACAGGGACGCCTTCTTATGCTTGATCCCCCTGGAACTCCGAAACTCTTCCATGACTAAGGTTGTGAACTGAACACCATTGTCTGACAAGAGTGTTAACTGGAAACCCTCACGTTCAAATAACTCTTCTAGAAACTCAATCACTTTCCCAGACTCAACGGAATAAACCGCCTCTGATATCAGGCCAATGGGAAAACATATCAATACACACGATCAAATAGAGATCCTGAGTTTTCAACTTCACAGGTCCCAAAATATCTATAGAAGTGTCCACCACGGACCAGTAGCCTGTTCCCTAATAACCATGGGTTGAGTCCTGCACTTCAATATCCTGTCATAACACGCACATTCACGCACCAACCTCTCTACATGTACATCCATGGCTGGCCACCAATATTCTTACCTGATACTTTGCTTTGTCTTGGCAATGCCCATGTGCGAGGTGTGAGCAGTCTTTACTAGCTTATCCCTTAGTGCAAGGGGTGCAACCAACTTACTACCACACACGAGGAAACCATCCTCCCCCGCCAGATCTTCCCTAACTTGCCAAAAGCTTTCGAAGACCTCCTCACAGTCCTTCTTCTCACACCAACCACCTTTGACCATGGTGAGGACTTTCTGCAAGTCTAAATCGATCATGTGATGTTCCCTCCACTCTCTCTCTGAAATCAACCCTTCGCTAATCACACACAAATTAATTCCTTCCTCCAATTATTCACCTCCAAACCTCTCAACATCATCTGTCGTTTCACACTCCATACCACGAGTCTTGGCAGACGGTGTGCCAGAACTGTAGAGCCACAACCCACTTCCGTAACCCATGGGAGACCGAGTCAATGCCTTTCTTGGAGAAGACCTCCCTAAGAGGTTTGTGGTCAGTACGAATTCTGAACCTTTTCCCCCACAAATCCTTTCTCAGCTTGTGCACTGCCCAGGAAAAACCCAGAGCTTCTTTTTCCACAACAGAACAGTTGCATTCAGCACACCTCAAGGGCCTAGAGAGGAAAATAATCATTTTAACCTCCCCATCAACCTTTTGCAAAAGAACTGCTCCTAACCCCTTTGAGCTGGCATCAGTGATGAGATAAGATTCCTTTGTGGGGTCAAACCTTCCTAGACAAGGTGCTTCATTCAGATGTTTCTTAATGCACTCAAACTCTTCCTCACAGCCCTTGGACCAAACACATGTGCCTCCCTTCTTGAGGAGAGACCTCAAACAAGAGGTTTTCCCTGCAAAGTTCGGAACAAACTTCTAATAAATTCAGCCATGCTTAGAAACTTTACGAACTCTTCTTTGTTCAAAGGGTTGTGCAAATTAAAATGGTGCTTACCAATGAGTGTTTAGGTTTGATGCCTGCAGCGGACACAAAACGCCCATGGTACTCTAATTCTTTGACATCAAATTTGCACTGGTCAATAATAAGGGTGAGGTCAGCATCACATAACTTCTTCAATACTGACCTCAGCCTCCCATTATGTTCCTCAAGATCCACACCAAAGATGAGCACATCATCTGGGTACACCTTGAAACCCTGAAGGCTTCCAAGAATGCCCTCCATCGCCCTCTAAAAAACGGAGGCTGCAGAAATCAGTCGAAAGGCATTCTTAGAAAACCTAAAGGTACCAAAGGGTGTTACCCAGGAGGTAAGGTCCTGGGAAGAGGTGTGAATGCTCTGAATGTTCTGAAGAGGAGTGAAGGCCGGCCTGGTGATAGGCGGAGGTCAAGTCCAAGGAAGAAAAATGCCTTGCCCACTCAAGAGAACACAGCATTTTAGTTATGTGGGTGAAAGCATAATGATCAACAATAACTGCTTTGTTGAGCTCCCTCAAGCTGACACAGAGCCTAGCCTCCCCATTGGCTTTGCGGGCCATAACAACAGGAGAGACCCACTCTGTTGCTTCAACTTCTTGAATGATAAACTTGGCAAAGAGATTGCCTAATTCAACTTTCATGCTCTCCCTTACTTACAGAGGTGCATTTCTGACCTTAGCTGTTTTTGGAACAGAGTTAGATTTGACCTTTATCCAATGTACATAGTTTTTGAAACAAACACAGTCCACCAGCAAAGACCTCAAGGAATTCCTTGATCCAGTCTCGATTAGCATTACTAACAACCCTAACTGGTGGTAATTATTTTAGGCAGATAGATCTCATTGGGATAAAGGCAGCTATGTAGATCACGTTGATGGAAGCAACTTATGAGCGAGTCCTGCTTCATCGAGACATAGATTTTACCAGGCATGACTCTCCCTTTGAAATCAATTGTGACCCAGAAATAACCCAGCAACTCAATAGTCACCATACCTTAACCTTTTGGTCTAATGTCTGGCTTCAACAGGGTGAGTTTGCCCAGCAGATTACACTCATAAAATGTTTTGGGGACTAGCGGTATCTTGGCCCCAAAGTCGAAGAGCATGCTCACTGGAGCATCATTGATCAAAACTAGCTCCTGAGGGCCATCTCTAGCATTCCCTGTGACAGGGAGAACATTGATTCCTTCCAAATCTTCTTCATAAAGATAAACTTCCCTGACTTTTTTATGCCCGTGTCCCGATCTGCAGCTCTTTGATACGTGACCTTTTCTCTCTTTTTGCACATGGCCTTCCAACCTGGGCAGTCTTTAACCCGTTGACAGTGGCGCAAATTTCACCGCTGTGCGGGCATATTAATGAGTGGGTGCAGTTCGGACAGCCCCTAGTCGTCCTCCGCACATGCCCACTGTGACGTTAGGGGGCCGTCCGACGCACGCAACGGGTTAAAGTTGGCCATATGGCCAGAGTTGCCACACCTGAAACACTTCCTCTGAAAATTCTTTGTGTTAAAGGGCTTTGAAGTGGTGCTCAATTTGGGTTTAACAAATCTATCCACCACCACCTTGACATTAATGTTCTCCTTTTTATCACCTGAACTGTCTTTGCGTATAATATCAACACACACTTTTGAATGCCCTTGACTTTTGGATATGGTCAGCACTTCTTAAGGCGATGGTGTGTCTTTTTGCCACAGGGCATGTCTCGTTTTGTCGAGGGCGCATCCTAACATGAACTAATCTCTTAAGCGATCCTCTAAAGCGGCACCAAAATTGCATGTGGAAGCCAATGTGCGCACTGTAGTTATGTACTGTTCGACCGACTCATCCTGCCTTTGCATCCTTCTCCCGAAGTTATATCTTACAAGGACAGTACTCACTTTGGGGAGGTGGTGCAAGTCCAACTTTTTGAAGCAGATCTCGTATTCATTAAGAGTGTCGGAGTCACTATCAGAGAGTTCAGGAAGGTACTTAAAGAATTCTTGTCCCTCAGAGCCCAAGCAATGCATTAACAATGAGGCTTTCCTCTCTGCACTTAAGGAAGTGCCACAGACACGAGCATAATGTGTGGAAACCTTCTTCCACGAGAGAGGAGGAACTTCTGGAGATGTCAACAAGAAGGGAGGGGCAGTGACATTTTGCATGATGTACGAGCTATGTTTTGACCTAGTTACTACTTAAGGGTGATTTTCAGTGATCTGCGTACAGTGCACAATATCCACAAACCTTATAAGCTGTGCGCATCAGGGGAACTGCGTGAAACTTCAGCAATTAAAGTTTCGGCCTATGCGCACAATGCCAGAAACTGTATTTGCTGAGCGCATCAGTAGAACGATCAGCCCGATTACTGATGGCAAATATTTATTCAGGGAGGAGTCACTTTAGTTTGGTGCTCAATTCCATGTGTAGATGTGAGTCTGGTGGTGCCTGATAACTGAAAGGCACACATTTGTTTACATACAATTTCATATATGTCTGATTTATTATTCCTATTACAGTGCCTTCTACCTTGAGAAGGCCCGTCCTAGACCAGTGTGAGGACAAAACCCATGCCGACAAATGAGCGACCTGAAGTGTAATACTGAGAAAAAGTAACCTGGAGGATTGCTGTAAATTAAAGTAAATGAAAAAATAATAATAAAGAACTGCATAACAACAGCTGTGTGACCTGGAAGTCGATTGTTTCTCAATATAGTCCTAGTTTGTGATTACCTTACAGTGCTCACATTATCATCCACGCTAGAAGAGATGGGAGCCTGGGGTGTCTGGTCACAGAAGCTCATTTACATACAAAGGGGGTGACAGCCTGTTCACAACGCACAGCACAACTTGTTTACGTAAAGTGCTAGTACACAGAACAGGTTACAGTCTTGTGTCTCTTTTTTTCATTTTCTTTAATATATCCTGCACCTTGCTCTGTTCTTCTCTTTCTCTCATTTCAATTCATAGCAAATTACTCAAATTCATTATTGCTTTATCAGCACGGCACAAGTCGGGGGGTAGCCACAGTTTGAAGCGGTCCCCCCACTATTATCTAGAAACGGGACTCAATTCCACATAGCTCCTTAGCCTGCAACTGGTAATTGTTACTTCGTGCCCCAGCACTGCAGACACAGGCCTCTGAGTGTTTGTTTGTGTGAGTGGCGCAAGAGAGGAACAGAGAACTTGACACAATTAGTCCTTCTATTGCTTAATACATTGGCTGGATAAAGAATAACATCAGGAAACAAGCGCAAATTAAAAGCATATTTTATTTATTCGCTGAAAACTGTTTAAAAATGTAATTTCCAAGTTCCACATATCTGTTTAAAAATATTTACACTTTCAGTCCTTTTTCAAGTTTAGTTACAAACTAATAGTGGGCAAAACACATGATGTATAAACACTGAAACCAAAAACTTATTTTTACATTATTTTATGTTTCTTGTTTATTGTTTTTAAAACAGTCCATCAACCTTTCACGTGAAAATTATAAGGGCCTGACATCACTTCTTGTGATGTCACTACATGTGACGTCACTGTGTTTTTCATATGATAATGGGCTCCTTCACTATTTTCCTTACTTGTGCCCTGTTTATTGGCATGACATGGGTCTATAGGTATTAAAAATAAACATTAAATTCACAGGTGTTCAGCCCATTTCTCTGGTGATGTCACATATTGGCATGTATTCGGCTGCTTCTTCTATTTTTAGATGAGTACAAATAACGTACGTTCCCCCTCCTTCCAATTCGTTCTTTTTCTCCCCCTTTCTTTGTCTCTCTCACTCTCTTTATCTCTCCCCCTCTCTATCTCCCACACACTCCTGTTAGCTTTAGCTTCATGAATGTCACTGCCACTTCTGGCATTCATACGACAAATCCTTCAGAACATTTGAGGACTATTTCACCACATTCTTCAAACAGAGTCTGATGCTTACAGTGGTTCAATTCTGGTAAAAAGTAGAGTTTGGCAAGTCACAAAATGAATAGGGAGAGCCAAGTCGGAGAGGAGCCACGGATCACACTTAGTTATAAGGCCCGAGGCACGAACTGATCCATCAACCGATAACAGTGTGTAAAAGATGCAGCAAACGTTACTTAAAAATAAGGTATATGCTCTTTTTTATCTAAAAATAGGTTATTTCTTGAACACCTGTGCTTCGCTTTAGTTCAATGCAGTGGCATTTGTTAATAGTAATACATGCATTTTACCAATGAAGCTTCCATCTCCAGAGCCCTGACAACATGTCCACTCTGGCTCAGTTGGGTTTATAAGTTTTATCACTAATCCGACAAGTTAACTGAAAATACCACTGTTAGTCCCAGTATTGTTCAGTGTTGCTTTTACAGGTAGTGTGGTCAGGGGCGATTGAATGTTTTTCTTTGTATCTCTTCTTCACCAAATAATAATCAACAATGTTTCTTTTCTTTTAATCCACATTGTGCTTGTCTCCCACTGTGTATCCTGGTACATTATGTCACTTTGCTATGTGTACGGAAGTGAACAATCACTGGAAACAAACACTTTTATAATTCTGCAGATACTGTTATCTGTTTTTCTTCTTTACTGCTATTCGGGTCTTTTATCATCTGGTATTTCAATGTCCTACATAATTTGAATTGTATCTTTTTCTGTATTTCATTCCTCTCACAATAACTGCACTGTTTTGCTCTTTTCTATGTCCTCAGAAGGGTCAGAAGTGGAAAAATGTGGCTCAATGGTTAGAGTGGCAGGCCCTGATGCAGAGGTCTGGCCCGGGACCTGGGTTCAATTCCCACCTCGGCGGGTCTTGGGCTCAATTTCCTCGGACCTAATAATTCTCGCCTCGGTGCCTAATCTAATCATGGGTCCCACTCTGCAACTCTGGGCAATAGCTTGCTTAATCTCCACAACGGCCCCAACAGCGCTGGGATGACTGGCTTCACCTTGGGGGTGCCCAGGAGTGGACATTTCACAGGGAAAAGCCAGGAAGGATTCCACAGCGGTATGCGTTACAGCACCAGGACACCCCAGTTGGGGTATTAGTGCACTTTACAAGTACAAATTACATTTACATTTACATTTACAAGGGTCAATATTATTTTTTATGTTCTTAAGTTCTTTCCGGAATCTCTGCAGCTCTAGGATTATTTCCATGTGAGTTAAATGAAGGAGTGAATTCACTGAGGGCTGTGTGGGATCAAAAATTGACAAAAGCACTTCTCACTTTCAGTGCCCTTCTATGTTTTCCCCCTGTGTGTTTGCTGATGACTTTGTAGCTCTAATCGTCGACTAAAGCTCTTCCCACATTCATTGCACTTGAGTGGCATTCCCCCTGTGTGTGTTTGTTGATGTTTTCGTAGGGTTGATAACTGACTAAAGCTCTTCAAACATTCACAGCAATCATATAGTTTTTTCCCTTTGTATATTCGCTGATATGTTTGTAGGTCTGATAATTGACTAAAGCTCTTCCCACATTCATTGCACTTGAATGGTTTTTCTCCTGTGTGAGTTCGCTGATGATACCTTAATACTGAAGAGAAGCGAAAACTGCTGTCACATTCACCGCAATGATAGGGTTTTTCCCCATTGTGGGAAATCAGGATATCCCCCCCATCGAACCACCCAAATTACTGGAGCTAATGAACCGAGTAAAATCTGGCTCACCCAACGATCCCTGTCCTCCGCACATCCTAAAAGAAGTCTACACTGCACTCCCCCAGGGCATTCTCCCTATTCTGAACACCTCCCTTTCACGGGGAATAGTACCTGACTCCTTCAAAAAGGCCATCCTGGTCCCTCTTATTAAGAAACCAGGCGCCGATCCCTCCAACCTCTAATTACCGCCCCATTTCCCTTCTCCCTTACGGCGCTAAGCTACTGGAAACTCACGTAACCAGTTGCTTATCCAATTTCATCGAAATGTCTGATTATTTGGAACCCAACCAAGCGGGATTCCGCCAGGCACACTCCACCGAGGCGGTGATCCTCGCCGTGCAGAACACCCTAAGGACCAATGCCGATAGTGGAATCCATCAGGCCCTCGTGCTACTCGATCTATCGGCCGCGTTCGACACAGTGGACCACACCATACTTTTACACCGTGTCGAACAAGCTGGCGTCAGCGGCGCGGCTCTCTCTTGGATTAAGTCATTCCTGGCGGATAGATCCCAGGCTGTAAAGCTGGAAAATTTCATAGCCCCCACACTCCCTACCACATGCGGTGTCCCACAGGGTTCCTCTCTGTCCCCCCTCCTTTTTAATCTTTATCTCAAACCCCTACTGCACTCCCTGAAAGATAGGAAGGTCACCATATTCAACTACGCAGACGATTTGCAGCTGGTATTCTCCCTCAACTCTCCGGACTCTGTCGAGGAATTCCAAAAGACCATGCTGCACATCCAGAGCTGGATGGATCGGAACCACCTTAAATTGAACCCAGGAAAAACTGAGTTAGTACTCCCTAGCAACAGTGCACTCAGTTGGGGGCCCCACTTCTGGCCTCCCTCGCTAGGTGCTCCTCCATCCCCCTCCCAGTCTGCCAAAAGTCTTGGGGTTACTCTCAGTGCCGATCTCTCACTGAAGACCCAGGTTGGAACCGTGATCTCCTCCTGTTTCTATCAGCTAAGAAAGATAAAAAAAATTGCTCACCTGCTGACCAACTCTGCCCTCATCCAGGTGGTAATCGCACTGGTTCTTTCCCGGTTAGATTTCTCCAACTCTACCTACCTAGGCCTTCCCCTCACCATCGCCAAACGCCTGCAGATTGCTCAAAATCAAGCAGCTAGATTAATATTCAAGAGCAATCGCAGGAAGTCAGCCAAACCTCTGCTGGCCTCCCTCCATTGGCTCCCCATCACCCATCGGATCACTTTTAAGACAGGCTGTATAATCTTCAAGGCTCTCCACGGAAAGAGCCCCAGGTTCATCAACCAACTTATCAACAAATATGAACCTACCCGTGAGCTTCGCTCCACCCATTTGTCCCTCCTCACGGTGCCGACTTTCAAAAAGAAACGACTCGGCGGATCCAGCTTCGCACATCTTGCCCCTAAGACCTGGAACTCCTTGCCCTTGTCCATCCGGAGCTGCACCAAGCTGACAGAGTTCAGACGAGCCTTGAAGACCTGGCTATTTAAACAAGCGTACGGTTAGGGCATTACACCATCTGCTCTCTCACTTACCTTTTACCATCTGCTTTCTTCAGCGCCATGAAACCCCTGGGTGACCGTGCGCTTAACAAATTCCGTATAGAATAGAATAGAATAGTTGATGTGTTTGGCGGTTTGATAATCGACTAAAGCTCTTCACACATTCACTGCAGTTGAATGGTTTTTTCCCGTGTGTAATGAGAAAAAACACAGGTGCACCATACATTTACAAATGTGCAGGAACAATAATATTAATGTTGAGGCACAAAACAGTGATATCCAAAGGTCTTATTTGTTTGAATCCTTTATTTTTCAACAGTAGAAAAACGTGCAGCTGACGCGTTTCGTCCCTGTGGGACTTCTTCAGGGCTGTGTTTACAAAAGACATATAAAACAAACCATTAAAATCATGCACTATTGTATATCCCAAAAGAGCAACAATAGTAACAAGTTTAAAAACAGGTAACTTTAACAGAATAATCATCTTGAAAGTTACAAGAAAGAGCACGAGTCTATTTGTTACATTTCCCAAAAGAGAGATTAAACATAAATAGAGCCTAATGGACTGTTATTTAGACTATTATTATTAGTCAGCCTAGAGGCGACATGTAGTTCAGAAAAAGCTACACACATTAAGTTCATTTCGAAAATAGTCAGCCTAGAGGCGGAATTTAGTTCAGAAAAAACTACACACATTGAGTTCATTTCGAAAAAAGTGTGTGAACTTGTATATTTGAGTTGGAGAACAATTCTTGAAACAGTAGTGATCGCTAAACATGACATGTGAAATAGGTTTTGAGAATTGTAAGTGCAAACCTACCAAGGATAGGTGGTCAAAACTTGGCATAATGAGCGTGCACAAGGACCCGGATAACGAAGTCTGTTTCGCAGAGAAAAATTAAGAACTGGATAAAACAAATGGGTGAAAAAAGAAAATATAAGAAAGCGAAATGATACATATCTAACAGCTTCTAATCTACTAGGAGGTCATCCCATTTTATGGTCAGTAAGGAGAATAGAAGGACACTCACGTTGAAAATGCAATAACCATTGGAGGTCTGAATAATGTCTGTATCCTCTAAGAAAAAAAAATATATATACAACTGGGCTTGTGGTTTAATTATAAGGAAAAAAGAAACACCTATGTAAACACTTCAGATCTGATGTGTTCCTTTCTATGATCTATATCAGGCTACATTAAATTGAATCTATTTGCATAATTCCTGCTCTCCAGGTATAGACCCAGTTCTATTTTACATCTGCATGTTCTTTTGGACTGAACCATATGTATTGCCCAATAGATAAGGCTTAACTATAATTATTAATGCAATAAATAAAAATGTATACTCAAAATGTAATTCTATAGGTGCACCATCCATGAGTTGTGCACCTTAATCTGAAAAAAACAAAAAACAATCATCAACATCGATTATATTCATTGGAAAGAAGGCAGAAGTCTGGGTAAGAGAGAACAGGAATATTTACCTACATTTATGTGAGAGAGGACCTCAAAGACAGAAGAAGGCTTATAATTCCAATGAGTCCTCTTATTCCTCGAACAAATTTCTAGACATGAAAGAATATAAATAGGTAGAGAGTAATATTTATTGAAAATATTTTTATAAAAAGAAATTACGTTATGCATAGTTTGAATCATGACAAAAATTGCAAAGATAAACTATAAGATGGAAGACATGGAAACATGCAAAGGGCTCATAGCGAATATGCACTGAACCCACCTCACCTCCACTTTAAATAAAGTGTCGACGTGAAGTGGAGATGCGTAAACCAGAAGTCGTGTCCAAGTTGCCCCCTACATAGTAACTCACCAATAGGATACTATACATCTAATGACCAAAATTTACGTCAAAACGTCAAAGATTATTAAAAGATAAAAAAGAGACTCCCTATATATGGTCTTCCACATGTAAACATTCATGTCAAAATGCTTCTTGAAACAAGCATGAAGAAGCATGAGGTTAGTATATATGATCCTCAAGAAATGCTCGTATTCAGTAATAGAACATAAAGAAATATAACTATACATATTTGGAGAGAGTCGGTTCAGAAACGATACCGACTATGAAAAAGGAAGGGAAAGGAGCAAAAGAAATTTAGATTGACTTACCACGAGGAGAGTTACATGCCGTCTTGCAGAGCCCAGCCGTCGTACACCCTCAGTCCGTATAGCACCTAAAGGTAACTATCTGTGGCATGATCCGTATTTATAACCCGGCTAATTGTTTAAGTCGGTCCACCTGTAAGGTATTAGCACCGTAAATGGCCATGTAGTGTTAGTGTTCGATGGCGGCCATATTTGAAGGGTGTATATATCATCTGGAATTGGGAAGTATGGGTAGAAGAAAAGGATAAAGGAAGAATCCAGAAAATAATCCTTCGCGTTCAGCGTCTCTATTATAAAGACAAGAGTGATCCCTGTAAAAGTGTCTTTATGATTGTATATCAATATTAAAGACAGAAATGTAAAAAAGAGGGACAAACATAAATCGCGGCCATATTGAAGTGGTGCATATGACCCAAACGTGCAAAAAACGAAAAAGAAGGAAAACGTAGATCGCGGCCATATTGGAACGGTCCAAGTAAACCTAATAGTAAATATGCAAGGAGACGAAATACAAGGACGTGAGTAGCGGCCATATTAAGCCGGTGTATACGAGCCTAGAAACAAAATATTAAAACAATAGTGACACTTTAAATGCCAACAATGTAATTACACTCCGATATAGGGTCTACTTAGATTGTTAAATACACATGACGAACCTGACGACTCTCAGAATATGAGTTCAATCTAGACAGTAGAGTTTATGCGGAAAACCAATATAAGGGATTTGAAGACTTAATAATAAGGGGTCAATGTAACAAATGTAAAAAAGAGGGACAAACATAAATCGCGGCCATATTGAAGTGGTGCATATGACCCAAACATGCAAAAAAATGAAAAGAAGGAAAACGTCGATCGCGGCCATATTGGAACGGTCCAAGTAAACCTAATAGTAAATATGCAAGGAGACGAAATACAAGGACGTGAGTGGCGGCCATATTAAGCTGGTATATACGAGCCTAGAACCAAAATATTAAAACAATAGTGACACTTTAAATGCCAACAATGTAATTACACTCGTGTGTGTTCACTGAAGATGTTGTAGGTGTGATGACTTACTGAAGCTCTTCCCACAGTCATTGCACTTGAGTGGCTTTCCCCCTGTGTGTGTTTGTTGATGTTTTCGTAGGGTTGATAACTGACTAAGGCTCTTCAAACATTCACAGCAATCATATAGTTTTGCCCTTGTGTGTGTTCGCTGATGTCTTTGTAGGTCTGATAATTGACTAATGCTCTTCCCATATTCATTGCACTTGAATGGTTTTTCTACTGTGTGTGTTCGCTGGTGATACCTTAATGCTGAAGAGCTGCAAAAACTACTGTCAAATTCACTACAATGATAGGGTTTTCCCCGTGTGTGTTCGCTGCTGACTTTTTAAGTCTGATAACTGACTAAATCTCTTCCCACATTCATTGCACTTGAATGAGTTTTCTACTATGTGTGTTCGCAGATGATACCTTAATGCTGAAGAGCTGCAAAAACTATTGTCACATTCACTGCACTTGAATAGGTTTTTCCCCTGTGTGTGTTCGCTGATGGTTTTGAAGGTTTGATAATTGACTAAAGCACTTTGCACATTCACTGCACTTGAATGGTTTTCCCCCTGTGTGTATTTGCTGATGTTTTTGGAGGTTTGATAGGTTACTAAAGCACTTTGCACATTGACTGCACTTGAATGGTTTTTCCCCTGTGTGTATTCGCTGATGTTGTTGGAGGTTTGATAAGTGACTAAAGCACTTTGCACATTCACTGCACTTGAATGGTTTTTTCCCAGTGTGTGTTACCTGATGGTACCTTAATGTTGAAGAGTCGCAAAAACTACTGTCACATTCACTACAATAATAAGGTTTTTCCCCCGTGTGTGTTCGCAGATGACGTTTTCGGTCTGATATATGACTAAAGCTCTTCCCACATTCATTGCACTTGAATGGTTTTTCCCCTGTGTGTATTCGCTGATGGCTTTGAAGGTTTGATAATTGACTAAAGCACTTTGCACATTCACTGCACTTGAATGGTTTTTCCCCTGTGTGTATTCGCTGATGTTTTTGGAGGTTTGATAGGTTACTAAAGCACTTTGCACATTCACTGCACTTGAATGGTTTTTCCCCTGTGTGTATTCGCTGATGTTGTTGGAGGTTTGATAAGCGACTAAAGCTCTTTGCACACTCACTACACTTGTATGGTTTTTCTACTGTGTGTGTTCGCAGATGATACCTTAATGCTGAAGAGCTGCAAAAACTATTGTCACATTCACTGCACTTGAATGGTTTTTCCCCTGTGTGTATTCGCTGATGTTTTTGAAGGGTTGATAATTGACTAAAGCACTTTGCACATTCACTGCACTTGAATGGCTTTTCCCCTGTGTGTATTCGCTGATGTTTTTGGAGTTTTGATAAGTGACTAAAGCACTTTGCACATTCACTGCACTTGAATGGTTTTTCCCCTGTGTGTATTCGCTGATGTTTTTGGAGTTTTGATAATTGACTAAAGCACTTGGCACATTCACTGCAATGATATGGTTTTTCCCCCGTGTGTGTACGCTGATGTATCTGTAGGGTTGATAACTGACCAAAGCTCTTTACACATTCACTGCACTTGAAAGGTTTTTGTCCCGTGTGTATTCGCTGATGTTGTTGGAGGTTTGAAAAGTAACTAAAGCACTTTGCACATTCACTGCAATGATATGGCTTTTCCCCCGTGTGTGTACGCTGATGTTTCTGTAGGATTGATAACTGACTAAATCTCTTGACACATTCACTGCACTTGAATGGTTTTTGTCCTGTGTACGTGTGCTGATGAAGCTTGCGTAGTGATGACAAACTAAAGCTCGTGCTGCATGTGTATGATTCCTCTTTCTTGGTTAGTGTCTGTGGGTCGTGTATATATTTGTCTACATCCCATGACTGCATTTCCTGATGGGCCGACATGGCTGATAAAGCACTTGTGTTTTTCTCACAAACTTTATATGTGTGCAGTAATTTGCACGTTTGATTTCTGTTTTAACAATAAAATGCGATAGCCACCAAATATTTGCCACACTCCTAATATCTAGAAGGTGTCTTTGTAGGGGATTGTGCCTTTAGATTGGATTATGGCAATGCACGCTTGCGGGTAAAGATGTATCTTCCTTCTGGCCAGTGCAAATCGGGACAGTCTGTTGTATTGTAGATATAAGAACTCCTCTTTCCTTTACCCGTCAGTTGTCTGGCTCCACTCTGTTGTGCTCTTCTCTGGTTATTGTGGTTTGGCCAGAAAGAGTTTACAATTCACCTAGCGCCCGGAATGATGGCTTGTAATCATCTTAGAAAACAGAGCACTGCGGTAATCACATCATACCGATCCCATGATCAAAGCTGATGTTGGACACTTGTTTATACAGGAGGGGGTTTGTTATTGTTGTTGCCTTAATTTTACTAAGGTCATTTCTTCGTCTTGTAGCGTGCAGGTGCACAGCTCAGACTCTTACAATCACTGAACTGCCCTTGAAGCTTCATCCGGGATCTGTCAGTTTGTGTGCAGGTTCCTCTGTCGCCGACTGCGCTGATGTTTTCCTGAATACTGGAGCTCATTATTTCCGCTATTATTGAAGATTTACAGCCTTCGCTTCATTATTGATGGTCATTTCACACATGCAAGGCTTGTTTTCTGTTGGATCGAAAGATATTTTAAATTACTAAATTGAAACATAATGGAATGAGAATTCACAATGTTTAACTGATTGTAACAGACATTTCAGGGGAGATTTACCAAATCTCCACACAATGCAGCGCAGCCCTCCCCCGCGAGGCTACGCTGCGTAGCGCGACAGGAAGGGAACAGGAGAGCACCATATTTTCGAAGATATGGCTCTCTCCTTTCCTTTCCCTTGCGCCGGCACTGATTACAGAGGGCCTGCACCATGCACACACCTCAGCACCAGAGCACTAGGGTGTGTGTGTGTCTGTGAGTCCAGCATGGGTTTTGTACAGGAAGGACACCCTTTCTGTACAAATTACTATGACTCGACACGAGGGAAAGCTTTTACCATTTTGCATACGTGTTGCACAGTGCAGCACATATGCAAAGTCAGAAAAGGAAGGAGGAAGGAAAGCATTTCTCCTTCCTTGCACCTAGTTTTCTGGTTGCACGGGAACGCCCATGCACCATCCTTGGCAGGCCCCATGGCACAAAGTAATGCGAAACAATGCTATGCGCAGTGTCAAATTTATTTTAACGTTATTTCCAGTGTTAAACAAGTTTAGCGCTGGAAAGTAAATTAGGAAAAAAGATTTTGCTCCATTTTGTGCCTCTTTTGTGATGCAAACAGTGCAAAATCTTAGTAAATCTCCCCCTTCTTCTTTACCGCCTTTGAAACTTAGCAAGGAATATTTCATCATACACAGATATTTAACTAAAAGTTCTGTTGATCAGGTCACATCTTATTAATGTCTGAAAAGGAGGTGATTTACCAGTGTTCACAGAGTAACTGAGCAAAGTAAGGGTGCTCTTAGCTCCCAAGTACTTAGTGGTATAGCTGAAGATAGAAGCACATGGTCAAGATTTCATTTAAACAACAATAGAGTTTAGAGAAAGAGATGGATCAGGCTGGGCTGTAAAATTTCCAGTAACTCTTTACAAAGTATACAACAAAAATAACTCAATTTACACACTTTTTCTCATTCTTTCCGATTCACTTAAGATCATCTCACATACCAACTCCTGTCTTTACTCGCTGTTCATAAGTCACCTTTGACACTTTCAACAGCTCCTTGGTTCAAGCATTTCTGGTTTCTTCTAACTTGGAAGATTGGAACATTATTGTCAGTTGAGGGGGGGTTTCCTATCAGCATAACATCTGTCAATCTCCCTGAAACTAGTGCAGCTTACAGAGCCTGGTTCTGGCCCTGAAAGACAACTTTAAAAAGCAGGTCTTTAGTTCTTCCTAAAGTAGATAAAGTTCTGTAAGCTGCAGCTCCTTCCGGGGCTGTTGTGTAAAACATAACGAGGGGTTCACTGTAAGCCCCATCCTTTACATTATAAGCGCTGATAAGGTAAACAAACGTTGATTCATATATTTAATATTCAACTAGATCAGTCATTTAGTACTTATAGATAATCCATCACAACCAATAATTTACACCTGACATATCCCCGCAGCAGATGTGTGCATATTACTCTTTTCCCCCCTTTTGCAACATTACATGGCATCTGGCATGACATTGTCCGTTTGGGGCTCAGGATGATACTTTGTCACTGGATGGGCATTTGGCAGAGCGGGAGGAGTTGTCAGTTATCCACAGGTGATGCGGCATTTCTACCTTTCCATATTTCTCATATTCAAGTTTACCTAATTTCCTGTCCTTCGGCCACCCCTACTGCCCTATGGCTGCACACTCACTCTGTGGGGTTCATCAGAAGTCAGATAACTGCCTCATACTCACTAGGCCATGGATCTCACTTCTTCTACAACACTTATTGCAGACAAAGGGCCTAGTTTAGAGTTTGTCCAACAGATTATTGCCTCAAAACTAGGGGTGGGTGAAGAATTCCGCTCGGCCGGCGGAGCTCGCGAAGGGTCCAAAAAACTCGATGCCGAACGGAGTTCTTTTCTCAAGCGGTTCGCCAAAGGTAAGGTGACGAGCGCTTGTGAGAAAATATAACACGCTAGACCTCCTCCTTGTGAGATTTCTCATTGAGGGAGGTCCCGGCAGGTCGCGACCACTCGAGTGTTAAAATCTGCCATTCTTGTTGATGAAGCTGCCATTCGATTAGAATATCAATTAGAGCGGCAGAAAGCAGCAATGCCCTCTGGCACGACACGTAGTGCTGTTCGTGCTGATTTTACAGTGGGGGTTAAACTCCTGGCACAAAAAATCAGTATGAGAAGTGCAACTTACACTCTAACACTAGCGGAAGTCTGCAGAGTGCGGCGGAGTTTCCCTGACACTTCATGGAGTTCCGCGGGGTAAACTCTGCAAACTACACCAAGGCATTATCAAAACGTGACAGATATCCTGTCTGCCTTATTATAATTGTTAGAAATGGGATCTCTGGCTGGCCAAAGGCTTGCGCAAAAGTCAGTCAGAGATCACCACTCTAAGTCAGGGCAAGGGAGTTACACGCCAAGAAAACCCTTGCTCACCCCCATGGTAACGTGACACGGCAGTAAGGCTAAACTCGGAGACTATGGAAGTTAAGCGTTTGCGTGCGCACCCAGCAACAACACCCAAGGCCCACCACAAAGGAAACTCCACACAAGGTAATGTATAAAAATAGCCTTTGTATTGTAGCAAACACATAAGATAAAAACACACACTTTACAATGTGCCAACAGGCATGGGCAGAATTTACAGGGGATATATGTACAGGACAGGGCCACATGGACCACTGTCAGGAATAGGCACTTTTAGAACTAGAATACTTGTTAGAATTAGCACTTAGGCATAGAATATAAAATCACTGTAGCACAAAATAGAACATAGAGCACACAACCAGTAATCACTGGTAACAGGTAAGTACCACCTACGGAAACAATAACCACCTTAGGAGAATCACGCAGGGAACCAGGACCTCACTAGCAACACCTGTACTAGGAAGAACAATCACCTACGTATCACCATACATTTAGGGGTATAGGAATAAAAGCATTACACATGACGCATTAAAATCCATTCAGAGGTGCATGAAAAACACTTTAGCAGAAATTACATAGGCCACAACCCGTGGCTGTCCCCGGCCAACTGGCCTCTCTGGGGCTAGGATGCCCTGTGTCCCAAATGTCAGGGCAGGCTGCGCAGGCAGCCAAAAGAAGAAATGCGCAAGAATTCCTAAACGGAGCAGCTGCCCACTAAGTGCTGGGCAGCTATAGAACTTGAGCGTGGCACCAGCATGCCTTCCTGGCTCTCCTCGGTGCTGAACAAGCAATGGGGCCCAAGAGCACGTGGGAGCCTCGTGGGCTCTGCGACCAAACAACTGGGCCCTTAGGAGCCTCGTGGGCTCGGAATACACTGTGCCCCCTTTGAGCCTCGTGGGCTCTGATCAATTAAATGCCCCTGGAGCCTCTCCGGGCTCTCAACAATACTGGGCCTTCGTTGGAGTCCACCTTCTGGTGACTCGAAATAGAGAAATGCCCCCTGAGCCTCTCGGGGCTCTGAAAGAAATGTGCACCGTCGTTGGGAGTCCCTCCCTGGGGGACTCAAGATGGCAAAATGCTCAGGAGCCTCTCGTGGGCTCGAACAAAGGTGCGGCAACTTTGGGGGAGCGGCCCTCTGCCAACCGGGGCCGCTCTCAGTTACTGAGGAGCTAGTGGAGCCTCTCAGGCTCTGTGGACATGCCCGTAGCTCTCGCCCGCCCATCAACACTCACTGGGTTCTGCTGCGGGGAGGCTCCGACGTCGTGCTGTGTCTCCCTGCTGACGAGACTCCTACGCTGGTCACCACGGGGTTCTCCCTCATTCATGGGAGCCTCCAAACACCAGCTTCTGGCTTCTTCTCGCGTCGGGTGGAGGCGGGGTGATCTCCCGTCCTCCAGGGCCCTCAGGACGCCTCTCCTTACCACCTTGCACCGGAGCATGGGGTGGGCTCCCGTCGACTTCTGGTTTCGGCACTAAGTACTTCCGGGTCGTGGCTGCGGCCGATAGCAGCGCGGCCCTGGGGTGTGGAGGCGGGACAGCACCTCACATAGGATCCCCGGGCCGGCGGCAGTGATCTCGGGGGTCAAAACGAGGGGTAGGCTCCCTCAAAATAAATAATAAAGCGAGGTGGGCACTCGCTGGGGGGGGCACCTGCCAGGGGCTTAGCTTGGCAATTAAGCGAGGAAAATGCAGGGTGGGCACCGGTTACGAACAGAGAGCGCTCCCAAGGCACTAGGGGGATAATTACAGCGCTGTAATGTAATGTAATGTATGTGGTCTTGTAAAGCGCACTGCTGCCCTGAGGTGTCCTGGCGCTGTAGACCGCTGGGGAACCCGTCCTGGCTATCCCTGTGAGATGGTCCCTAACTGGGCATCTCCAAGGTGAAACCAGGCATCCCCAGTGAATGTGGGGGGCCGTTGTAGAGATGAGGCAAGCTAATGCCCAGAGTTGCCGAGTGTGATCCCTGGTTAGAGTAGGCACCGAGGCGAGAATTATCGAGTCAGCTGACCCTGGTCCACGACCCTGCCGCGTCGGGAATTGAACCCTGGTCCCAGGTTGTTCTCTGCTTCTGGGTCTGCCGCCTCTAACCAGTGAGCCACACCGCTCCCAAGCGCTAGTGGTAAAATAAAGCGCTCCCAAGCGCTTGATGCCCAGAAGTCCAGGGCAAGTCACAGCCAAAAAGTCCTTTAGGAGGTGGGGGGGGGCAAGGCTGGGCCCAGAACCAGCACACAGGGTCCTCCTAGGCAGGGAGGCAATCCCCAGTGGCGGTCCTCCTGGTGCCCAGCAGTAGCAGCCCCCCTCAAGAAAGGATCCAGCAAGAGAACCCCTTGTAAGAGGTCACAGCCTCTTTTTATACAGTAAATCCCTTTGTCTCAGGGTGCAGGGTGGGGGAAAAAACCAGTCGCAGCTGGTTTTGGAGCACTTTGTTTTCCTCAGCCAACCTTTCCTTTCACTGGCCAGGCTAGGGACATTAGACGCACCACAGGGGCCAGCGCCAGTATTGTGTGGCGTAAGCCCAGCCCTATTCAGGTCCCAGGTGTACTCCTCCCTCCCATCACTCATGCTAATCTCAACACTCACCACCGGGGCAGACCCAATATGACTCATGGAGCCAGGCTCACCAGCCAGCTCCAGCCATTTACAAGCCAGACACAAATTACACAAACATGCCAACTTCTAGAAGTGGTACAAAAGGGGGTGGTAATGGACGGAGCATCAGAACCAATCAAACACTCACACCCAGTCAAACGATCTGGGTTTAATCCATCACCGTTCTTTAGCCCACTTTTTGATAATGGGATGGAGTCCGCATAAGACAGTCCTCTCTGAAGATGTCTGATCTTCAGGCGCTGAAGAGCCCTGTAATGAAGAGGGCCCGGGAATATTACTTGAATTGATGATGCTAAAATCCCTACCACTCTGGCAATGGCCCTGAGTGTGACTGTCTGACTGTCCAGTAACTTCTGTATTTCCGTCTTGAGATTTCTCAACTTCGCCTTGGGAAGGCACAGCTGAGCCGCCTGTGAATCGATTGTGAACCCGAGGAACTCTGTCACCTGAGTCAGGGCAATCACCGACTTCTTCGGGTTGATCACAAACCCTAAACTCTGACTTAGGTGCTGCCTGAGTGTGGCTTGATCTTGTGCCATAATTAGGATATCGTCTAGGTATACAATGAGTCGTATCCCCCTCTCCCTCAGATGGGCAATCACAGGTTTCATGGTGAAGCACCAAGGAGCTGAGGAGAGTGCGAAAGGAAGGGCCAAAAATTCGTACCACCGCCCGTTCCACCGGAACTGGACAAAGCGGCGGTGGGGAGGGAAGATTGGGATGGAGAGGTAGGCGTCTTTGAGATCCAGTCTTACCAACCAATCTTCCTCCTGTAGCAAATCCGCCAGAAGATGGATCCCCTCCATCTTGAAATGATTGTACGTAAGAAATTGATTGAATTCTCTGAGATTCAGAACGAGTCTGTTGCCACCTCCTTTCTTCTGCACAATAAAGATGTTGCGGCAGAAGCCGTGAGGCCCTTTGTTGCACGGTGCAATCGCGTGCTTCTGTAGCAAGTCTGCAACCTCTTCGGCTATGAAATTGCGATGTCGTAGGGAAAAATGAAGTTCTGCTGGAAGAACTGGTTGCAAAGGAGGAGAGTAAAACTCCAACTGAAAACCTTGAACGGTTTGCAACACCCAAGCGTCCCGGGTCAGGGCTTGCCACTGTCGCAGACAGTGACGAGTGCGACCCCCCAAAGGAAGTGGAAAGTGGTCTACCACACTCACCTGTGGATTGCGGTCCTTTGAAGCTGGCCCTGTTGCCGCCGGACTGCAAAACGCCCTCTGTTGAAGCCTCTGCGTGCCGGATAAAAGGTACCTCCACGAGTGGAGTCCCAATCTCCTCTTCCGCGACCAAAGTCGCCGCGTTGGGACCCTTGTTGAAATCCTCGGCCTGACGAGCGGCCCCCGCCTCGTCCGGCCCGATTAAAAACACGTTGCTGGAATACCCTCTTTATTCCAGATTGCGCCTTATCGAGGGAAGCGAACGTGCCCACATACTTTGAGACGTCTTTTACAAAACGTTCGCCGAATAGATGACCACGTGCTAAGGGCCCAATTGCTTCCTAATAGGCCGTGAGGCGGCTGCAAGGGCTTGCTGGACGGTCTGAGGGACCGTGGTATCCATTGCTTTGTTTACTGAAGACTGGACCGAAGCATCTAACACTTCTACAATGTTGTCCTCCAAAACAGCCTCCTGCTGTTGGTCATCATACACCTCCTCCTCACCATATTCTGCAGGATATTGCGCCCACTCTTCCATAGTCAATTTGGAGTGTGGCCAATAGAACAGTGATAAAGCCCAATTGGTATCACAGTCACCAGGAGGAGTAATGGGGGGGCAGCCCACTAGCACACTAAAAGTTTATAAAACAATTATAAAGCCCCCTTAGCAAAGCTGTAGTCCAAATAGGTCAGTGACATGGGCCAAATAATCTCCAGAGCGTGTGCTCACTCTCAGGCCAGAATTTTACAACCTTTAGGCAAGGAGAATTATACAGAGCTGCAATCCGATGTGAAAACGCTCTGAAAATGCGTTTAAGTATGACGGGGATTCGCGCCGAGGAGCGCAGCCCAAACGCAACCAAAACAGCCCAAAACCAGCCCAATCTAGTCAGCGTTTGAACGCGCTCGTCGGCCGAGAGCAACCAGGCGCCTACGGCAAGGGAGGGCTATGAAGGGGCCCAGCGCCGGCGCTTGAAGCGCAATGCCGGTAATGGAGGATCCTATGCGTGTAGACGGTTGCCGCTCTGCCGGTCGATGACCGTACACCCAAACGCGACTATGACGGGTCGCAAGCTCGCAGGTCAGAGAGAAAACTGCTCCGCTAGCAAGCACATGAAGGGGAAGGATTTTGCGCTCGGAAACGGAGCAGCGCCCTGAGTCCCTCGAATCCTGGCGAAACAATCGCTAAGGTACCAATAATGACAGTCTAGGAACACATTAATCTAGAAACACCTTCAATATATATAAATCCGGTCACATAACACAATAGGCATCAATCACTAGCTAAACTCATGCAGAGTATGGGAACATGAAAGGTGCACTTATCTCTTGCTGTGAGCAGCAAAGAAAGAGGAAGATGGCTACATGCAAAGGGATCTTATGGACAATGGAGGCGTGGCTACTATATGTGCATCATGGGCAATGTAGTTTGTTTATACTGTTACAAAAGAAAATATGCATTTTCATTGGCTGCTGTGATTTTGCAGTAAAGATTGAGAAGCATAATCTGAAGCCTCCGGTCCTTTATTAGAATCTGATGTAAACAATGCAATAACACAGGCCAGGCTCGAGGAGAATCTGATGCAAACAATGCAATAACACAGGCCAGGCACTAGGTGAATCGGATGGAAACAATGCAATAACACTGGCCAGGCACTAGGTGAATCTGAGGCGAACAATGCAATAACAGGACAGGTGTTGGGAAAAGCTGATGTAAACAATGCAATAACACAGGCCAGGCTTGAGGAGAATCTGATGCAAACAATGCAATAACACTGGACAGGCACTAGGTGAATCTGATGTAGACAATACAATAACACAGGCCAGGCGTTGGGAGAATCTGACGCAAACAATGCCTTAACGCAAACCAGGCACGAGGAGAATCTGATTTAAACAATGCAATAACACAGGCCAGGCGTTGGGAGAATCTGACTCAAACAATGCTAATAACACAGGCCATGCACGAGGAGCATATAACGCAAACAATGCAATAACACAGGCCAGGCACTAGGAGAATCTGATGCAAACAATGCAATAACACAGGTCAGGCACAAGGTGTATCTGATGCAAACAATGCAATAACACAGGCCATGCACAAGTAAAATCTGATGCAAACAATGCAATAACACAGGTCAGGCACTATGTGAATCTGATTCAAACAATGCAATAACACTGGCCAGGCACTAGGTGAATCTGACACAAACACTGCAATAACACAGTCCAGGCACAAGGAAAATCTGATGTAAACAATGCAATAACACAGGCCAGGCACAAGGAAAATCTGATTTAAACAGTGCAATAACACAGGCTGGCGCAAACAATGCAATAACACGGGCCAGACACTAGGAGAATCTGATGTAAACAATGCAATAACACAGGCCAGGCACAAGGGAAATCTGATGTAAACAATGTAATAACACATGCCAGGCACTATGAGAATCTGAGGCAAACAATGCAAAAACACAGGCCAGGCACAAGGAGAATCTGACTCAAACAATGCAATAACACAGGCCAGGCACAAGGAGAATCTGATCCAAACAATGCAATAACGCAGGCTAGGCACTAGGAGAATCTGATGCAAACAATGCAATAATACAGGCCAGGCACTAGAAGAATTTCACACAAACAATGCAATAACACAGGCCAGACACTAGGAGAATCTGATGGAAACAATGCAATAACACATGCCAGGCAATAGGAGAATCTGGCACAAACAATACAATAACACAGGCCAGGCACTAGCCCTTCGCTGCGGGGGTTATTCCCCCGCTGTGCTGGGGGGGAGGGGGCGCGCACAGCGCCTGCATGCTCATGACGAGCTGAGCTCGTCATGAGGCACGGCGCTCCTGTGCTCATGACGAGCTCAGCTCATCACAGGTGCATTGCCTCCCGTGGAACACTCAGCACAGGAGGGGAATTCTCCCCGCACCTGAGCGTTCCATGGCTCATGACGAGCTCAGCTCGTCATGAGCACCGGAGCGCCGTGGCTCATGACGAGCTCAGCTCGTCATGAGCATCGAAGAGGCTAGGATTGATGCAAACAATGCAATAACACAGGCCAGGCACTAGTAGAATCTGAGGCAAATAATGCAATAACACGGGCCAACCACTATGAGAATCTGAGGCAAACAATGCAATAACATGGACCAGACACGATCAGAATCTGACGTAGAAAATACAATAACACAGGCCAGGAACACGGGCCAGGCACGAGGGAAATCTGATGCAGGTGAGCATGTAATACCTGGTGGGATCTAGTGTACTGTGTGGACAAGAGGGTGGGAGGGCAAAGACTAGCTTCATATGGACTGAAGCATGGGCAAAATGAGCAATATTTGAAGGAAGTATTACCATATAGTTATTCATGCAGAGTACGGTTTTTTTTTTTGGCCAGGTATGGGATATTACGTACCATGGGTGTCAGAGATATTATAATTTTTCCTACAAGGGTCATCTGCTTTACAAAGAATTTCAATACAAGGAGTGACTCTAAAAAGCAGCAATGGGGCATGCAGTGAGAGGAGAGAATGCAGAGTATCACTAACGTTATAGAACAGCACACAACTTTAGAGGCTACTTAGATACAAGGGAGACACCTGAATTGGGCTTTGCACCTCACATGTACGCAGTACACAAAAGCGCCTTTACACACAGACCAATCAACCTAGGAGGGGCCGAGGGGAGACATAACATCTAATCCTGGCTTTACCACCTTACCTAAAGATGCTGGAAATAAACACCAAATGTTACTTCTCGACAGGGCCACTATACAGGTACGTATCCTAGGATTGTAGTCCCGCGGCCTCTCCCTCACGATCTCCACCACCACCACATGCTGTATTTGGCAACTACCGGAGCAATTGAGTCGACTCCATTTTGTATTTGCGGCAGCCATTTTGTCTGTCATATCCTGCCATGTGCTCACTGTGTGTTTTGTCCTACTTCCTTGTTAACTGCGCTTGAAATCTGCCCAGCAACAGGCTATATTTAGTATCTCCTGTTTTAGCGCATGCCCAGTAGTCTACAGCTGTTAGTAATTAGTTCCAGATAGGAATGTGTTTTCGAAGGTCTCGAGAACCGTTAACTCCGCCCACTCATCGATTGTGCTTCTAAATGTCCTTATATGTACATAAAACTCATTCTTGTGTTTTGTACCGCCTTCTTTGAGCCCCCTCTTTGTGTATAAAAGGGGCCATGTGCTTTAGTTCGGTGTGCTACTCCATACAATACCGAAGGGTGTTGTGTGGACTGCTGTACCACCTCCGGAGGTTAATAAACTATACTCTTCTATTTTCCAGTTTCTGTGCCAACTTCTTCCTATGGTCTGAGGACTTTTTGTGCAGAGAAGGGAGTACCACTTGCACTGGTAGGCCTTGCTGAGGTTTACTTCTACATTGGATAGGCCGCACCTCCACTGCACCCCCAGGCCAGGACTCTCCTCCTTAGCACAGTACAGACCTCACCTCTTCTGCACCCCCTGGACAGGTGTCAGGGTGCATAAAAAAGTAATTAAAGATCTTCTTTGTCTCACAGTATCTGCCACTGAACCGGCATTGCAAAGACCACCCGCTCGCAAAAGGTCGCGGGTGATTATAGCGCGGAACCGGGCATTCTCCCCTATACTACCAACAGGGAGGACCGCGGTGGAAGTTGCCGGTCTAGTCCAGAGTTCCTGTACACGGGTGCGAGGTCTAGACCAGCTGTGAAGTGCACTGGTTGATTCTAGAACCGAGGCACCAATGGATTTCAGAGATTAGTCATGTTCTTTCTGTAGTCTAGTTAAATAGAAATAGTGCAATTTTGTGCCAGGCTTAGGCGCATGTTCGAGCGCTTCGGTGCGTCGGTTAGTTAGCTCGGTAATTTAGAACTAGAGAGAAATACCAACTTAAAGTAAATAGGAAAAAAGAAATTTAAAGAGAAGAATTAACGCTTACCCATTGAATACTTCAGTTCCTGATTTCTTCGTTGCTTGGTTGATGACGGAGGCTCCAGAAGGTTTCTAAGGGAGAAGTAAGAAGAATTCAGAAGATAAGAAAGTAAGGCAGTGAGTGAATGAACGAATGAGTGAAAAAGAATAAATTAACTCACAGAGTTAAAGGGTGCGAAAATGTTGTTTATAATGCAGGTTACCAAAGAATAAAATACTTATATTGAAGAATAGATTAGGAGCGAAAGCCATAGGCTCTCTGGGTAAGGAAATATGTATATATATATATAGAGAGAGTGAGAGAGTAAGAAAGTGGAGAAGGAATAGAAGGAAATTAGTAATGGTGTGCTTTTCTGTTACATCGATTTCCACTCATGCTTGAAGAGAGAGAGGGAGTAGAAAGGCAAAAAAAGGAGTACGGCGGAAAGGAAGAAGTAGAGTGGAAGAGCCAGATGGTCAGGCAGTCTCTTCTCTGTTCCATTCCCCTTTTCCCCGGCTGGGTTCACACGGCCACTAGTAAACTCTTCAGTTGGTGGCTGTGGGAAAACCAGTGGTGGAAATTGGAAAATCTCATAGTTCTGCTCCGAATTTGGAAAATCTCATAGTTCTGCTCCTGGGAGTGTGGCACTGTGAGTAACCACGACCCTTAACAGAGTGAAGTGCCCACGTCAATACTCACCTGAGCAGAAACGCTAAAGGGTTCATTTAAAAAAAATTAGGAAATATTCTTAAGGAGATTCAACAAGAGTGGATAGGATTCAGGGAGAAAAATAAGGTAATCAAATTTTAAATGAAGGCCCGCATTTCTTAACTCATTGCTCTTTGTACTTCATGTGTCGGCCCACTGTCTTCCCAGATGCACAATCTTGTAGAGCTTCCATCTTGTCGTATCTCAATGGAGACGCAGCTTCGTGGTCAATGCCCCTGGTCACCCAAGGAACCCCAATTTTATATAACTTCGAGGAATTCAAGAAAGAGTTTTTGTGAATTTTTGATCGTCGGACAATGAATTACTGGAGTTGAGGCAAGGGAATCGAGCGCTTGTCACTTACCTGGCCCAATTTAACAAACTTGTAGTAGAAACTGAATGGCCGGAGGCCAAAAGGGCAGGCTTGTTCTATCGGGGTTTGAAAGATGACTTAAAGGATGCTGTGTCACAGATCCCAAATTGCCCTGCAGAAGTTTCAGCTTTGATTGATCTCGTTTTGGAGATAGACTATCGACAAACGGAATGAAGGGGTGAAAGACAATGGAAATTTCGGCCCAGTGTACCACGCTTTGACCGGGTCAGCGCAGAGGTTGTTAAATCTGGTGATAAAGAACATGGAGTCAAACCTATGCAAATTGGAACTATTAGAGGACCCCTTTCCAAAGAAGAGAAAGCAAAGCGTTGACAGAATAATCTATGGCTTTATTGTGGTATCAGTGAACATTTTGTAAAGAAATGTCCCAAGAAGCCAAAAACCTTCAAGAAGGAAAACTCTCTGCACCACTAGTAGATGGAGTTGGGCTGGTGGTTGCTAACAAGGATACAACTCCAATTTCTCATCAAGTAGCCAATATTCTACAATCTTCCACTCCACACCGTATTCTGACGAGGACCCTAAGCTTTCAAGACCGAGTTCTTTCAGGAGTGGCCGTGATGCTGGACTCCGGTGCTACAGGGAACTTTTGTGACCGCAAATATGCCTCGAAAATTGGTCTGAGGCATTACCTAAAGAGAGAAGTGAGGCAGTTAGGGCTGTTGAGGGTACAAATGTAGCTTCTGGCCCAATAACCAGTCACACAGAAGTTGTGGAACTTGTCTCTTTTGAAGGTCAGAAGGAAGAGATTCAATTTAACTTGATCGATGCTCCGCAGTTTGGAATCATCCTGGGTTTGCCTTGGTTAACTGAATACAACCAAGTTATTGGTTGGAGAATTGCTTCGGAGAAAAGCAGAAAGAGCAAGATAGAAGTCTTTCAGCTTTATTATGCAAGCAAAAGATGATGGTGTGTCAGGTCTTCCGGTAGAATAGCAATAGTTTGCTGAAGTTTTCAGTGAATTGGAATCAAAGAAGTTGCCCCCACATCATTGGTATGACTGCAAAATTTGATTTGGAACCTGGATCTAACCTTCCTTGCGCTTGTATGCGCTTACTGAAGCTGAAAACCGTCAACCTAAAGATTACATTCAGAAATACTTAGAAAACGGGTTCATACGACCATCACAGTCCCCGTTTCTTCACCGTTATTTTTCATTCCGCAGCGTGACGGTGATCTGAGAATGTGTATAGATGATCGTGCCTTGAACAAGATTACAATAAAGAATCGTTATCCTCTTCCCCTGATTTCAGTTCTTCTAGATCAACTAAAAGATGCCAAAATCTTCATGAAGTTAGATTTACATGGGGAGTGCCATTTAATTTGAGTGAGAAGTGGAGAGGAATGGAAAACAGCATTCAGAACAAAGCATGGATTATATGAGTACCAAGTGATGCCCCACAGTTTGAGCAACACTCCTGCAGCCTTCCAGAACTTCATTAATGATGTCCTGAAGGAGTTCATTGATCAATGCACAATTGTTTACATCGACAACATTTTCATTTATTCCTCATCAGAAGAAGATCAGCAAAAGGTCAAAAGAGTTTTGCATTGCCTGAAGGAAAGCAAGCTTTACATAAAACTTGAAAAATGCGCTTTGGGGGGGGAAACCTGTGGATTTCTTGGGATTTGAGAATTGAGACACGTTACCCAACGAGTTTTCATCCACAAACAGATGGTCAAACTGAAAGGGCCAATCAAGAGTTAGAAAAGTATCTCAGACTGTTTCTTTTGGATCAAGAGGGAGAGTGGCTTGATCTTCTTTGGACTGCAGAGTTTGCACATAATAATGCTAAGAATGCCTCTACTGGTTTTCCCCCTTTCTACTTGAATTATGGAAGGCATCCGAATTCTGAGGTTTCCTCTCAAGAAGTGTCGGTGCCTGCAGCACAAAACTTTGTACAGCATCTTAGCAAGGTACACGAGTCTGCCACCAAGAACTTAATGAAAGCTAAGGAACGCTACAAGTGCAGATGAAAAAGAAGACCTGAACCAGATTGGAGTACAGGGGATGGTTAAGCACAAGAAACCTAAAGCTTAAAGGAAATAGAAAGTTTCAACCCCGATTTATAGGTCCATTTCCTGTGGAGCAAGTAGTAAATCCAGTGACTTTCAAACTAAAACTACCACCACAGCTAAAAATACACCCAGTGTTTCATGTTTCTCTTCTTAAAAAGGTTTCACTGCATTTGAAAGAATTGAGAAACAGAGAACCTATTTTAGTGAAAGGACGAGAAGAATTTTAAGTTAAAAGAATCTTAGTTTCAAAGTCCATTCGAGGGAAAATCTTCTATCTTGTAGACTGGAAGGGTTTTGGCCCAGAGGATAGGTCATGGGTGGAACAATCAGATGCTCATGCTCCCCGATTAACCAATATTTTTCACTTGCAAAATCCTCACAAACCTCAGCCCGGAGGCTTAACCTTGCGAAGGTGCAGGAAAAAGAAATCAAAGCTCTTCTTTGTCCCGCAGTATCTGCCATTAAATGGGCATTGCAAAGATTAACCGCTCGCAAATGGTCGCGAGTGATTATACTGCGGAACTGGGTATTCTCCCCTGTACTACCAACAGGGAGGACCGCGGTAGAAGTTGTCGGTCTAGTCCTGCGCTCCTGGACACGGGTGCGAGGTCTAGACAAGCTGTGAAGAGCGCAGGTTGATTTTAGAACCACGCACTTCACAAACGGATTTTCAGAGATTAGTCACGTTCTTTCTGTAGTCTAGTTAGATAGAAAAAGTGACGTTTTGTGCCAGGCGTAGGCTAGAGAGAAATACCAATTTAAAGTAAACAGGAAAAAAATATATAAAGAGAAGAATTAATACTTACCCATTGAATACTTCAGTTCCTGATTTTCTTCGTCGCTTGGTTGACGGCGGAAGGTCCAGAGGGTTCCTAAGGGAGAAGTAATAAGAATTTAGAAGATAAGAAAGTAAGGCAGAGAGTGAACGAACAAATGAGTGAAAAAGAATAAATGAACTCACAAGAGTTAAAGGGTGCTAAAAAGTTGTTTATAATGCAGGTTACCAAAGAATAGAATACTTATATTGTAGAATAGAAGAGGAGCCAAAGCCATAGGCCCTTTGGGTAAGGAAATAGAGAGAGAGTAAAAAAGTGGAGAAGGAAATTAGTAATGGTGTGCTTTTCTGTTTCAGCGATATCCACTCATGCTTAAAGATAGAGAGGGAATAAGAAAGGCATAAAACGGAGTACGGCAGAAAGGAAGAAGTAGAGTGGAAGAGCCAGAAGGTCAGGCAGTCTCTTCTCTGTCCCATTCCCCTTTCCCCCGGCTGGGTTCGCTTACTACTCCACCTACATCCATTGCCTTGCTTCTACTACTGCCAGAGGCCCAACCATTTGGACAATGGGAACACTGGCAAGTTGTTAAACTTCACTTTCACATCACTATCACTGCACACTCAGTAAATATACCTGCTCCGCTGTAATACAGGCCTTGTAGCACAGCAGGGACACACTTGGGGTCACCAGGTGGGCCTGATGATGAAGCATGCCACCAACTAGGTTGGTGGGTGGGGGCTTCATAAAAAGAAAGAAGCCTTTTCTTTTTACAGTTTTGAGTCTCATATCACGTCTTGACAGACTAGTTCTCATTGATTTAACACGCCTTTGTCATGAGCCATCTGGGGCTCAATGGGAACTCTGGATACTTTTCAAAAACTCGTCTCGCCTCACCTGCTCTTAACACCCTGGACAGGACATGCCTCACCTCCTCTGAACCCCGGACAGGCCTCACCTGCTCTGTACCCCCATGGACAAGACATGCCTCACCTCCTCTGCACCCCCTGGATAGGCCTCGCCTTCTCTGCTCCTCCTGAACAGGCATCTCCTCTGCACCCCTCATGACCCGCCTCACCTCCTCCTCTCCCCCTGGACAGGTCTCACCTGCTCTCCTCCCCATGGACAGGACTCACCTCCTCTGCACCCCTAGGACAAGCCTCGCCTCCTTCGCAACCACCCCGCCCCTGAAAAGGACATGCTTCACCTCCTTTGCACCCTTTGGACAAGCCTCAAATCCTCTGTACACCCCCGGACAAGCCTCACCTCTTCTGCAACCCCTGGACATGCCTCACCTCCTCTGACCCCTGGACAGGCCTCCCCTCCTCTGCACCCTGGACAGGCCTCACTTCCTCCGCACCCCATGGACAGGCCTCACCTCCTCTGCACCCCATGGACAGGCCTCACCTCCTCTGCACCCCATGGACAGGCCTCACCTCCTCTGCCCCCCTGGTGAGAGAGGCCCCACCTCCTCTGCCACCTGGACATGCCTCCCCTCCTCTTCTCCCCCAGGACAGGCCTCACCTCCTCTTCACCACTGTGGACTGGCCTCACCTCCTCTGCACCCCTGGACAGGCCTCACCTGCTCTCCTCCCCATGGACAGCACTCACCTCCTCTGCACCCCTTGGACAGGTCTCACATCCTCTGCTTCCCCTGGACAGGCCTCACCTCTGCACCCCTGGACAGGCCTCATCTCCTCTGCACCCTCTGGACAGGCCTTACCTCTTCTGCCCCACTGGAGAGGCTCCACCTCATGGACATACCTCCACTCCTCTTCTCCCCCTGGACTGGCCTCACCTCCTCTGCACCCCCTGGACAGACCTCACCTACTCTGCACCACCTGGACAAGCCTTACCTTTTCTGCACCCCTGGACAAGCCTTACCTCTTCTGCACCCCTAGACAGGTTCACTTCCTCTGCTCCCCCTGGACAGGCCTCGACTCCTCTGCACCACCTGGACAGGCCTGCCTCACCTCCTCTGCACCCCTCAGGACAGGCCTCCCCTCCTCTGTACCCCTGGACAGGCCTTGCCTCACCTCTTCTGCACCCGTGGAGAGGCCTCACCTCCTCTGCACTCCTCAGGGCAGGCCTCCCCTCCTCTGTACCCCTGGACAGTCCTTGCCTCACCTCTTCTGCACCCGTGGAGAGGCCTCACCTCCTCTGCACCCCTCAGGACAGGCCTCCCCTCCTCTGTACCCCTGGACAGGCCTTGCCTCTTCTGCATCCCCCTGGACAGGCCTCAACCACTCTGCATCCCCCTGGAGAGGCTTCACCTCCTCTGCACCACTCCCACATATACCTAACCCCTCTGCACCCCCAGGACAGGCACCACCTCCTCTGCACCCCTGGACAGGCCTCACCTGCTCTTAACCCCCCTAGACAAGACATGCCTCACCTCCTCTGTACCCCAGGACAGGCATCACCTGCTCTGTACCCCCATGGACAAGACATGCCTCACCTCCTCTGCACCCCCTGGATAGGCATCGCCTCCTCTGCTCCTCCTGAACAGGCATCTCCTCTGCACCCCTCATGACCCGCTTCACCTCCTCTTCTCCCACTGGACAGGCCTCACCTGCTCTTAACCCCCCTGGACAAGACAAGCCTCACCTCCTCTGCACCCCATGGACAGGCCTCACCTCCTCTGCCCCCCTGGACAGGCCTCACCTCCTCTGCACCCCTGGACAGGCCTCGCCTCCTCTGCCCCCCTGGACAAGCCTCACCTCCTCTGCACCCCATGGACAGGCCTCACCTCCTCTGCCCCCCTGGACAGGCCTCACCTCCTCTGCACCCCTGGACAGGCCTTTCCTCCTTGCATCCCTGGACCGGCCTCTCCTCCTCTGCACCCCTGGACAGGCCTCTCCTCCTCTGACCCTGGACTTGCCTCACCTCCTCCTCTGACCCTGGACTTGCCTCACCTCCTCCCCACCCCTGGACAAGCCTCACCTCCTCTGCACCCCATGGACAGGCCTCACCTCCTCTGCACCCCTGAGAAAATCAACTCCCCAGCACACGTATTTAAGTAAGATGTGGTTTCCCTCTAAGTTAAAAAAAAGTACAGTAAATGAGTCACAGAATATACACAATTCTTTCTTTCTTTTGTTTGAGTTTTATTCTGGTGTTCTCGGCCACAACCAACGCGTGTTTCGTCGCTACAGGGTGTGATCCCGCGACTTTCTCAAGGCTGTGTAAAAAATAAAGGTACAGAACCATGGTCTAAATAGAAGTTACATCCTTCTCAGGCATTGGTATTATTTTTTGTAAATTATATACGGCCACAGCGCATATAAACTAAGGGGGTTGTCTATGTTGGGTATACAAACAATAGTAACCTAACCTTGTTGAGAAGATACACGTAAAGAAAGCATTCGAAGATATAACAGTATACGATGGAGGGAGCGAATCCAGATAAAACTGACCTCCTCATAGCCCTGGTGCACAAAATCCTTGGTACTTTCAAGTGTGAAAACCCAGTCTGTGGTTGGGTCCGAGTGATGGCTCTCATGACGCGTGCTCTAGTCTTAGGGGTCATAAGTCCCAAACCTTAGAGCCCCAATTGTATCCAGCATGAAGGTGAGAAATAAACACCTCTACCGTCCCAGTATAACTTTCTGTAAATAAAGAAGGGGTATGTTTAAACGTCTGAAAGTCCATCTCTGTAAAGTTCCAGATTGATGGATATTTCAAAGAAACCTCCTTTCAGAGCCGAGTTTACCCGAGCTCTGCCACACACGGCTGAAGCCTCTCGAGGCCTCACTCTTCATGCAAACGCTGAGAGTGACCTGCGCCTGCTCTGTGTGAAGGAAGGGCCCTCGGGCCTGTGGACGGCCTGGATCTCACCTCGAGAGCCCGAGGGACCCGCAGGGAGCCGCTCTGGTATTAAACGTTCATCCTCATGTCTCTCTCGTGCGTGATGACCCGGAAGCTATCTCGGTCTCACCTTTCAACCGTCGCAGAGTCCCCGAACATCAGCAGAGGAGCCGCTGCATCCAAACCCGCAGCCCGACCACGGTGTGCGGGATCCAAAGCTGTAGAAGAGCTCAGACCGGCAAACATCAGCAGAGGAGCCGGTGTATAAGAGCTCAGCCCGTCGCTCGGGGTGACTTCCGGTATCCCGACATAGCAACAAACGAAGGACTACGGCAATGGAAACGGGCGCCATCTTGGAATGGGGAAGATGTCAAATGCGCGTGGTCTGTACACTCATCTACTTCTGAGTTCTAGCAGCATTATACATCATAAGAGGAGTAGTACTAGACTGCTGTTAAGGTTTTGTTTCTATATATGAGCTGAGCACTTATTGTTGAGTATAAGTCAGGCATGATGGAGCGCGAGGCGTCTCGTGCTAGCTGAGAGAGTGTCATCAGTTGTTCGTCCGCAGCCCTCTTTGACCCGAACTCCGTGCAGGATGCAGTGTCTGTCCTCGGCGCATGCGCAGTTGTTTAATCAACCAGTCCCTCTTAACACTGTGCTGCGGGAGGCAGCGTCTGTCCTCCGCGCATGCGCAGTTGTTAACCCATCGAGCCCTCTTTAACCTGCACCATGCTGTGGGAGGCAGCGTCTGTCCTCCGCGCATGCACAGTTGTTAACCCATCGAGCCCTCTTTAACCTGCACCATGCTGCGGGAGGCTGCGTCTGTCCTCCGCGCATGCGCAGTTGTTCACCCATCGAGCCCTCTTTAACCTGCACCGTGCTGTGGGAGGCAGCGTCTGTCCTCCGCGCATGCGCAGTTGTTAACCCATCGAGCCCTCTTTAACCTGCACCATGCTGTGGGAGGCAGCGTCTGTCCTCCGCGCATGCGCAGTTGTTTAATCAACCAGTCCCTCTTAACACTGTGCTGCGGGAGGCAGCGTCTGTCCTCCGCGCATGCGCAGTTGTTCACCCATCGAGCCCTCTTTAACCTGCCTCTTAGCTCAGTCCTGGGGCTTTACCGTGTTTGAGGGAAGACAGTGTGGACGGGCCCGGTTGTGTCCCCTCTCGGTTGGACTCTGCTGTCCCCTCTCTGGTGGCCGTGCTCTCCCGGCGGTGTTGCTCAATACACAATAACTAACTCTTACAGTTTAATGTGCCTCGCAATCCTCAGCGCATGCGCCGCCATAAGTAGAGGAAATCCTGCGCATGCGCACTCGTGACGATGCGTGTCCTGCGCATGCGCAGCTGCAGTTCATCAGCGGCTCATGTCCCCTCAGGGCCGCTCCTCACAGAGCAACGCAGGACAGGTGAGGAAGACAAGGCCTCGAGGCAGCGGGGGCGGGGCTATGGATGTGGGGGTGGGGCCTGTGGGTGGAGGCGGGGCCTGTGGGTGGGGGCGGGGTCTGTGAGCTTGAGGGGGGGGTCTGTGAATGAGGGGTCTGTGAGTGAGGCCTGGGGGCGGGGCTATGGCTGTGGAGGCGGGGTCTGTGAGCTTGGGGGGGTCTGTGAATGAGGGGTCTGTGTGAGTGAGGCCTGGGGGTGGGGCTATGGCTGTGGGGGCGGGGCCTGTGGGTGGAGGCGGGGTCTATGAGCTTGGGCTGGGTCTGTGAATGAGGAGTCTGTGTGAGGCCTGGGGGCGGGGCCTGTGAGCGTCTGAATGAGGAGTCTGTGTGAGTGAGGCCCGGGGGCGGGGCCTGTGGGTGGAGGCGGGGTCTCTGAGCTTGGGCTGGGTCTGTGAATGAGGGGTCTGTGTGAGTGAGTTCTGGGGGCGGGGCTATGGCTGTGGGAGCGGGGCCTTTTGGTGGTCGCGCGGTCTCTGAGCTTGGGGGGGTCTGTGAATGAGGGGTCTGTGTGAGTGAGGCCTGGGGGCGGGGCTATGGCTGTGGGAGCGGGGCCTTTTGGTGGTCGCGCGGTCTCTGAGCTTGGGGGGGTCTGTGAATGAGGGGTCTGTGTGAGTGAGGCATTGGGGCGGGGCTATGGCTGTGGGGCCGGGGCCTGTGTCTGGAGGCTGGGTCTGTGAGCTTTGGGGGTCTGTGAATGAGGGGTCTGTGTGAGTGAGGCCTGGGGGCGGGGCTATGTCTGTGGGGGTGGGCCTGTGAGTTTGGGGGGGTCTGTGAATGAGGGGTCTGTGTGAGTGAGGCCTGGGGGCGGGGCTATGTCTGTGGGGGTGGGCCTGTGAGTTTGGGGGGGTCTGTGAATGAGGGGTCTGTGTGAGTGAGGCCTGGGGGCGGGGCTATGGCTGTGGGGGTGGGGCCTGTGGGTGGAGGCGGGGTCTCTGAGCTTGGGCTGGGTCTGTGAATGAGGGGTCTGTGTGAGTGAGGCCTGGGGGCGGGGCTATGGCTGTGGGAGCGGGGCGTTTGGTGGTCGCGCGGTCTCTGAGCTTGGGGGGGTCTGTGAATGAGGGGTCTGTGTGAGTGAGGCCTGGGGGCGGGGCTATGGCTGTGGGAGCGGGGCCTTTTGGTGGTCGCGCGGTCTCTGAGCTTGGGGGGGTCTGTGAATGAGGGGTCTGTGTGAGTGAGGCCTTGGGGCGGGGCTATGGCTGTGGGGCCGGGGCCTGTGTCTGGAGGCTGGGTCTGTGAGCTTTGGGGGTCTGTGAATGAGGGGTCTGTGTGAGTGAGGCCTGGGGGCGGGGCTATGTCTGTGGGGGTGGGCCTGTGAGTTTGGGGGGGTCTGTGAATGAGGGGTCTGTGTGAGTGAGGCCTGGGGGCGGGGCTATGTCTGTGGGGGTGGGCCTGTGAGTTTGGGGGGGTCTGTGAATGAGGGGTCTGTGTGAGTGAGGCCTGGGGGTGGGGCTATGGCTGTGGGGGTGGGGCCTGTGGGTGGAGGCGGGGTCTCTGAGCTTGGGCTGGGTCTGTGAATGAGGGGTCTGTGTGAGTGAGGCCTGGGGGCGGGGCTATGGCTGTGGGAGCGGGGCCTTTTGGTGGTCGCGCGGTCTCTGAGCTTGGGGGGGTCTGTGAATGAGGGGTCTGTGTGAGTGAGGCCTTGGGGCGGGGCTATGGCTGTGGGGCCGGGGCCTGTGTCTGGAGGCTGGGTCTGTGAGCTTTGGGGGTCTGTGAATGAGGGGTCTGTGTGAGTGAGGCCTGGGGGCGGGGCTATGTCTGTGGGGGTGGGCCTGTGAGTTTGGGGGGGTCTGTGAATGAGGGGTCTGTGTGAGTGAGGCCTGGGGGCGGGGCTATGGCTGTGGGGGTGGGGCCTGTGGGTGGAGGTGGGGTCTGTGAGCTTGGGGGGTCTGTGAATGAGGGGTCTGTGTGAGTGAGGCCTGGGGGCGGGGCTATGTCTGTGGGGGTGGGCCTGTGAGTTTGGGGGGGGTCTGTGAATGAGGGGTCTGTGTGAGTGAGGCCTGGGGGCGGGGCTATGGTTGTGGGGGCGGGGTCTGTGAGTTGGGGGGGTCTGCGAATGAGGGGTTTGTGTGAGTGAGGCCTGGGGGCGGGGCTATGGCTGCGGGGGCGGGGTCTCTGAGCTTGGGGGGTCTGTGAATGAGGGGTCTGTGTGAGTGAGGCCTGGGGGCGGGGCTATGTCTGTGGGGGTGGGCCTGTGAGTTTGGGGGGGTCTGTGAATGAGGGGTCTGTGTGAGTGAGGCCTGGGGGCGGGGCTATGGTTGTGGGGGCAGGGTCTGTGAGTTGGGGGGGTCTGCGAATGAGGGGTTTGTGTGAGTGAGGCCTGCGGGCGGGGCTATGGGGGCGGGGTCTGTGGGTGGAGGCGGGGTCTGTGAGTTTGGGCTGGGTCTGTGAATGAGGGGTGTGTGTGAATGAGGCCTGGGGGCGGGGTCTGTGAGTTTGGGCGGGGTCTGTGAGTTTGGGCGGGGTTTGTGAATGAGGGGTCTGTGTGAGTGAGGCCTGGGGGTGGAGGGTCTGTGTCTGTGGGGGCGGGACCTGTGAGTTTGGGCGGGGTCTGTGAATGTGGGGGCGGGGTCAAAACAGCAAACCCGCCCCGCCTGGGGGGGTTGCATTATACAGGGAGCGGGCGCCAATGTGTCTCTGAGTTCAATTTCCGGCGTGCACCAACGCCAGTGCCTGTGCTGCCAAAGTTAAGGAATCAAAGAAAGGTAAGAAGAAAGGAATAGAGAGAAACCGAAAAAGCAATAAGAAATAGCAAAAAGTAAAAGAAAGATAACTAAATGAGAGAAATAGATAGACGGACGATAGTAAAATGACTGCGGTATATTATATTCAATGGCGCTTGTAATACGACGGCCAGGAATAACCCAACCACCGAAATCTAAATCAGGCTCTTAATACTTTGCAATGCTTCTACTGTTAACTATGCAACATTACTCAGAAGTCATGACAAAGAGACATCTGGTTGTGCAACCAGAGTTTGGAGCTCGATCCCTCTGTACCTCCACACCGCCACCTCTTTCCGTTTCTTCCGAAAGGACTTTAAAACTCTTCCAAAGACACGGCGACCAATAACTCTAATTGTTTCGTGTTCCTCACTGGAGACTAGTTTGTTCTTACGCTTCAATTGTGGAATGTGTTTATTTGGAACCCTAATCGCTTTAACTTTAGTTTGCAGGGTGTAATTTTTAGCAAATTTATAATCTGTAAATGTGTTACCACAATATCTAATCCTATATACTTTGCTCTATCTTAAAGCGCTCTGACACCTCTGGGTAAAGTATGCGCTATCGAAAAATGCGTAAATAAATCCAATGCCCTGCGACCAGGCTGTTGGAGACTCCTTGTCGCCCGTGGCCGTGGACTCACTGGGTCTGTAGACTAAAGACTTTTTAAATAATTTAATTTTAGTAGCCCGCTACTCATAACTGTTCAATTCCTCAGGCTCCGGCTTTTGGAAGCTTCATACAATAAAAGACAACAATATCTCAAAAGGTAACACTAGGGGAGTTAGATATACTGGTATGTAGAAAACATTACGAGGAAGGATAAAACGGGAGACTCCTACATTTTTTTCAAAAGTGCACATGGCATCATATATTTAGAAAAAGGAATGTGCAGTTGTAACAGCACAATAAGGATGAAGGGCAATGGCAGCCCAACTTGGACTTTGTGCACAATTGTGCTTGTGACACATAAACGTGGCAACGCAAGTGACAAGATGAGAACAGTGAACGGCGTGTAGTGAGAGCAGGTGAAGTAATATATACAAGTGACTGTGTGGTTCAGCACGGTTTGATTCACAAAGGTTGCATAGATATGCCGTCAATCGCGCTGTGTGAGTCGACGACGTTTCAATCCTATGGATTCAGGATCATCTTCGTGACGGGGCTGCTGTATTTGAGGTAGTGCTCTCTATGGGGGTCCGGAGGAGTCGAGGTAGTTGAACTACTGTTCGTCAGCGGGTAGTGAATCCTGCGACAACAGATCTTGCCGAGTGTATTTGATTGGGGGCTCTGGAGGGGCAGAGGAGGCAGGGAGGGAGCCACGGCAGCGAGGAATGCTGACCCAAAAAATGGCGACCGGAAGGTTGGGCGTCGAGTAGCCAAGAATGAAACCTCGCATTAGCGATTGGCGCGTTAATCAGCTGATAACCGCCACGGTTGTGTTTGGAGGCTTCGGGCATGATTCTGAATGCCGCCGTAGTCGGCGAATCTCAAGTTGCACATTCTTACCTTTCTTTTGGGCCACTGCAACCACATACTGCTGACCGCATCTATAAATGATGTTTTTGACACAAGTGTGTCCATATGAGCATCTTTTAATTTGGCTGATCTAGGACATGACCTGGGGCTTGCTGCAAATATTCTTTTTAACCCCTTCGACGCTCATGACGAGCTCAGCTCGTCGTGGAGTTTCCATTGACTTCAATGGAAATTACATTGAACATCAGGTACCACCCTTAGCATCCAAGTGGTTAAAGCCATGCTCTTGTATTTACAATCAGCAGAAGCTTGTGCAGTGAGGGCTGGTGCTGTTCCTGACCTCCCAATCAGTTTGTTGAAGTGCACTTTTTGTGGATACAGATCACGCCTACTCTCTTATCGTGCTTCAGTGCACAGGCCCGACGTGGCTGCCTGCACAGTTTTATCCCACACACAAGCGTCTACTTGCACACCCTGCAGCCTTCTTCTCAAGCACCAAAAGACAGAGATGTTCACCTTCTCTTTCGCTAACTCTTGTTTTAAATGGAACAATTCTGTCCTCTGCTTGGTGCTTCTGAATAGATACAATGCTAACAATACAAGATCAAAATTAGATTTTGATCATACACAATCTATGTATAGCATTTTAAGTGACATGTTTTTGTTTTGGACAAATATATAACTTTTAATCGTAAGTCACTTGTAATATAACAGCTGTAGTTAAAACTGTCTTGAGTAAAGCCACAGCAATTACAGCCTATTTCATTGAAACCATTTTTATTACAAAAGTTGATCACTAGGACAAATACGCGTCTTCTGATATGTGAGATTGTGGTAATAAATACCTCTCTGCAGGCTTTAATGCAGTGTAATAGCAATTCTAGCCTCTTTAATATATGCTTTAAATAATAAATACATCTGACCATATGTTTTTGCATATCTTTTCTTAATAAATTGATCAGGCATATTGCCTACAGTAAAATTGATTTTAAATTATTTTAGGGAGCCTTTTGAAAAAATTACATCTGTGTGCCTCAGCTTCTCACTCTCCTGAGGTTTGCCCAGTGCTGCGGCAGGCTCGGCAGCACTCCGAGTTAGCAGACTGTAGTTACTTTAAGTAGCTAAGATAATTTATGAGCAGGCAGCTGAGATTATCCACTTTGGGGCCTCCCACATCCTGTTTGGTACAGTCAGGTCCCACACAGGGCTCGACAAATCCTAAAAATGTTAAAAAGCCTTGCAGGTCTAGTGACTCAAATAATCTACTCCACCTAATTATAATGCTCTTGACCCCTAAATTGGTTTCAAATTATGTGATCCCGGGCAAGTATTTTAATTTCCGCAAGATAAGACTAAAGGCTTTTTTTCAAGAATAAACCTTAGCTTGTACTTTAGCCAAGGGTACACAGATTTGAACTTGGAATTATCTTTGAATTCCCAACCAGGTTGTATTCCCCCTGAAGTTTTGGCCCGAAGATGCTGCGATAAAGCAGATTGAGAATGTAGACATAAGGAAAGCCAATTACAATAATCTTACACAGATTGAAAGAAAAGCCCTGGGAAGATCTTGAGAAGAAGCCTCACCTAGTCATAAAACACGCAGATAAAGGAGGCGCCATTGTGATTCAGTCAGCAGATAACTACAGAGAGGCATACCTTACCCTATTAGGAGACACTGAAATGACAAATTGTTGGAAACTAATCCAACTGAAACACTTCAGAAAGAGATACATGTTTTGGTGGAAGAGGCCAAGAATGAAAGATGGATCACTGGAAAGGAAGCTGAATTTTTGATTACAATGAAAGCTAAGATACCCTATTTTTATATTTCTAAAACAGACCTAAACAGAGCCTCCACATGGGCGCACTATCATCTCTGGCATAGGTTCTGTTCTCGAGCCCCTTTCCAAATTTGTGGATTGGTTTTCATGGCCACTTGTCTCAGAAATGAGGTGCTACGTTAAAGACACAAAAAAACCTGTTGAATATCATCTCAGATCAAGAGTTTGATGTAACTTTCAAACTTATGCCTTGATGTGGAAGCCTTATACACAAGCATTCACCGAGAAGAAAGCCTATGAGTCATTGAAGACATCCTAAATGAAAGGGAGTGGCCTTTGAAGCACCAGTAAGTGGACTATACAACTAGCGTGCATCGCCCTAACAAGGTACTTCTTTCAATTTAAAGATACCATCTACTCACAATTACATGGAACTTCCATGGGAAGCACTTTCACGCCTAGCATAGCCTGTCTCTATGTACATCGATTCGAACAACAAGACAAATGGAATATTAACCTCCTTTACATAGGAGCTACGTCTGTGGTACAAATACAAAGATGATGTCTTCATTATCTGGCATGGCATCTTGGAAAATGCAACCCGCTTCTTAGATTAGCTTAACAGCCGAAACAAATTTGTTTGGGTTTGCTCAAGTGGCAGCAGAGCTAGCTGTGCCATTGATATAAAATTGCGCCGTAGGGTGGCTTTTGAGGAAGGACTGATGAGTAATGGAGGTTGCGGTTAATAATCGCGCTCCTCACTTTGAAGGGATATCCTCCCCTGTAGGGGATGGCCTGTGTGCCCTGGGCATGATAGCCCCTTCGTGCTATACCTGCCCCCGATGTGACTTATTGTGGCTTGAGCTGTTACAGTGGCGTTGGCATCGTAGTTGTTTTGAGGCTTTCTACCGGGATGAGGTGCTTCGGGGACTATATTATCTAATCAAAAACAAGGAACCTGGTATCGATTTTACGTGGCTGCTTTTTAGGTCTCGTAGACCTATTACGGTGAACCCAAAAACTTTAACCAAAGCGGATTTCAACGAGTGCATGAGTTCTCGTGAACACGCTTTTATCTGAGCCGCCTGCCTCCGAGAGCTTCAAATTAAAGCCATCTGTTGCTTCCCCAGCGCACTCGGCCTCACTTCTCCTCCCCCTAATTAACACACACTTCTTTCACGGCGGCCGTGCTTCAAAGGGCTCCGCTCCGCCCCCTGCTGCATTCACTTTCCCTCCACGTTCCCTCTTCTTCCTTCCTCTCCCGTCTCCCTCGTGACACCTCTTTGCCCACTTCTTATTTTTATTAAGGACTTGTTCTTTTCTTTCGCAAGAATCAGGATATCTCCTTTTGCTACAAACAGCCATGAATTCGCTGAGATATCATTTATGAGGCAACCACGATGCATCAGACAATACCCATGTGACTCTCGGCCAGAAAAAGCAACTCGGTAAAGACGAAAATCATACCAAAAAAAAGTATTCATGTTATCGACCTTGAGCGGATGAAAGGCTGTACCAGCCACACATAGATAGGAAACTATGACATGCGAATGTCACAGAGAATGATGAGCCATTTTAGAGCTTGTGTACAATCCAAGTAGCCTTTGGTCGCTAGCTGCTCTGAATTGCCAGTCACCCCAGCATTCTGATAGATCAATTCTTCAGACTCCGCTGCCATGTCTTAGATTTGCACCAAGCTAATCAACTTTATTTCCATTCAGAATTACCTGAGCAGGGTCTTAGCAGCTTTTGAGAATGATTACCATTTCTCGTAAACATAATGTAATCAAAACCTTAGAGCCAAAAGTGTGTTATGTGTGATTTAGAGTTTGGCAGATAAAATCCTCTGTCACAAACCTGACCGAGTGCATGAGTTCTCGTGACCGCGCTTTTATCTGAGCCGCCTGCCTCCGAGAGCTTCAAATAAAGCCATCTGTTGCTTCCCCAGCGCACTCGGCCTCACTTCTCCTCCCCCTAATTAACACACACTTCTTTCAAGGCGGCCGTGCTTCAAAGGGCTCCGCTCCGCCCCCTGCTGCATTCACTTTCCCTCCACGTTCCCTCTTCTTCCTTCCTCTCCCGTCTCCCTCGTGACACCTCTTTGCCCACTTCTTATTTTTAAGGACTTGTTCTTTTCTTTCGCAAAAATCAGGATATCTCCTTTTGCTACAAACAGCCATGAATTCGCTGATATATCATTTATGAGGCAACCACGATGCATCAGACAATACCCATGTGACTCTCGACCAGAAAAAGCAACTCGGTAAAGACGACAATCATACCAAAAAAAAGTATTCATGTTATCGACCTTAAGCGGATGAAAGGCTGTACCAGCCACACATAGATAGGAAACTATGACATGCGAATGTCACAGAGAATGATGAGCCATTTTAGAGCTTGTGATTACAACCCAAGTAGCCTTTGTTCGCTAGCTGCTCTGAATTGCCAGTCACCCCAGCATCAGACAATACCCATGTGACTCTCGGCCAGAAAAAGCAACTCGGTAAAGACGACAATCATACCAAAAAAAAGTATTCATGTTATCGACCTTAAGCGGATGAAAGGCTGTACCAGCCACACATAGATAGGAAACTATGACATGCGAATGTCACAGAGAATGATGAGCCATTTTAGAGCTTGTGATTACAATCCAAGTAGCCTTTGTTCGCTAGCTGCTCTGAATTGCCAGTCACCCCAGCATCAGACAATACCCATGTGACTCTCGGCCAGAAAAAGCAACTCGGTAAAGACGACAATCATACCAAAAAAAAAAACGTCTTTCAGCCCCCAAAGCATATTTTAAAGAAATGTGCGCGCCAGCAGCAGGAGGCACCAGCAATCTGGCTATTGTATAATGCTTACACGACAAAACGGGGGATTTTATTGAAATTGTTCTTCCTTCTGAAAGGCTCTGGCAACAAGATAGCATAAACGTGTCTGTCTCCACCTCAGGATGCAATGTTCAAGGTTAAAAGGCCTGTTGTGCGCTGACCTCATCCCGTTCCCACTCCGGCTCCCCAGGGGTGATTCATGTGGCCTTCTTTTATGAAACATTATAGCGCTGCTGTCTCGGTGGCTTTCAGGTTCCGTCTCCCGCGCGGACAGCCCCGCCCCTCCCCCCTCACCAAGGGCACAATGAACCGGAACGGCAAGCTCGCAAAGAGAGGAAAGACAACTGCCTCGCAAACGGGCTAGCAATGCAGCCCTTGTTAGTTTTTTATATTTATTTTTATTTGTTTAATATATTTTATGGTGTTTTACAGCAAATCTTGGCTCCTCTGCTGGGGGCGGCGTTCCATCTCCAGCCCTCACCCTCACACCCCTCACCCTCACACCCCTCACCCTCACACCCCCTCACCCTCACCCACCCTCACACCCCCTCACCCTCACACCCCCTCACCCTCACACCCCCTCACCCTCACTCACTCTCACCCCCTCATCCTCACACACCCTCACTCACCCTCACCCACCCTCACACCCTCACCCACCCTCACACCCCCTCACCCTCACTCACCCTCACCCCAACATCCTCACACACCCTCACCCCCCTCACAACCCTCTCACCCTCACCCTCACACCCCCTCACCCCCCTCACCCTCACACACCCATACCTTCACACCCTCACCCTCAGTCACCCTCACACCCCCTCACCCCTCTCACCCTCACACACCCTCACTCACTCTCACACCCCCTCACTCACCCTCACCCACCCTCACACCCCTCACCCTCACACCCCCTCACCATCACACCCCCTCACCCTCACCCCCTCATCCTCACACACCCTCACTCACCCTCACACCCTCACCCACCCTCACACCCCCTCACCCCCACTCACCCTCACCCCCCTCACAACCCTCTCACCCTCACCCACCCTCACACCCCCTCACCCTCACACCCCCTCACCCTCACACACCCATACCTTCACACCCTCAGTCACCCTCACACCCTCAGTCACCCTCACACCCTCACCCGCACACCCCCTCACCCCTCTCACCCTCACACCCCCTCACACCCCCTCACTCACCCTCACTCACCCTCACACACCTTCACACCCCCTCACCCTCACACCCACTCACCCTCACACCCCCTCACCCTCACACCCCCTCACCCTCACACCCCTCACCCTCACACCCACCCTCACTCACCCTCACGACCCTCTCACCCTCACACACCCTCACCCTCATACCCCCTCACCCTCACACCCCCTCACTCACCCTCACACCCCTCACTCACCCTCACACTCCCTCACACACCCACTCACCCTCACACACCCTCACCCTCACACACCCTCACCCTCACACCCCCTCACCCTCACACCCCTCGCCCTCACACCCCTCACCCTCGCACCCCCTCACCCTCAAACCCTCACTCACCCTCACGACCCTCTCACCCTCACACCCCCTAACCCTCACTCACCCTCACACACCCTCACACACCCTCACCAGCATAGCATAACAAAACCTAGCATAGCATAGCAAAACACAGCATAGCATAACAAAAAAAGCATAGGATAGCAAAACCAAACCTAGCATAACAAAACAAGAAATAGCATAGCAAAACACAACAAAGCATAGCATAGCATAACAAAACACAACAAAACATAGCATAACAAAACATAACAAAGCATAGCAAAACAAAACATAGCATAACAATACACAACAAAACATATCATAAGATAAAACAGCATAACAAAACAAAGCATTGCATAACAAAACATAGCAAAACACAAAGCATAGTATAACAAAACACAGCATACATAACAAAACATAGCATAACAAAGCATATCAAAACATACCATAACTTAGCATAACAAAACACAACATAGCATAGCATAACAAAACAAAGCTTAGCATAGCATAACAAAACATAGCATAGTATAGCATACCAAACCATAGCATAACAAAACATAGCATAGCAAAACAAAGCATAGCATAATAAAACACAACAAAATATTGCATAGCATAACAAAACATAGCATAGCATAACAAAGCATAGCATAGCAAAACACAACAAAACAGCATAGCTTAACAAAACACAACAAAACATAGCATGGTTTAACAAAACATAACAAAACATATAATAGCATAGCAAAACACAGCATAGCATACCAAACACAGTATAACATAGCATAGCATAACAAAACATAGCATAGCAAAACAAAGCATAGCATAATAAAAAATAACAAAGCATAGCATAACAAAACAGCATAACAAAGCATAGCAGAGCAAAACATAGCATAACAAAACATAGCATAGCATAACAAAGCATAGCCTAGCAAAACACAACATAGCATAGCATAACAAAACACAACAAAACATAGCATAGCATAACAAAACAAAGCATAGGATAGCAAAACTAAACATAGCATACCAAACACAGCAAAACATAGCATAGCATAACAAAACATAGCATAGCAAAACAAAGCATAGCATAATAAAAATAACATAGCACAACAAAACATAGCATAACAAAACATAGCATAACAAAACATAGCATAACAAAGCATAGCAGAGCAAAACATAACAAAGCATAGCATAGCATAACAAAGCATAGCCTAGCAAAACACAACAAAGCATAGCAAAACACAACAAAACATAGCATAGCATAACAAAACAAAGCATAGGATAGCAAAACTAAACATAGCATAGCATAACAAAAGAAAGCATAGGATAGAAAAACAAAACATAGCATAGCATAACAAAACATAGCATAACAAAACACAACAAAACAGCATAGCTTAACAAAACAAAACATAGCATGGCTGAACAAAACATAATAGCATAGCAAAACACAGCATAGCATACCAACACAACAAAACATAGCATAGCATAGCAAAACATAGCATAGCAAAACAAAGCGTAGCATAATAAAACACAACAAAACATAGCATAGCATAACAAAGCATAGCAGAGCAAAACATAGCATAGCATAACAAAGCATAGCAGAGCAAAACATAGCATAGCATAACAAAGCAGAGCATAGCATAGCATAACAAAACATAGTATAGCATAGCATAACAAAACATAGCATAGCATAACAAAACAGCATAGCATAGCATAACAAAACAAAACATAGGATAGCAAAACGAAACATAGCATAGCATACAGCATCACTCAGCACCACCACAGCATCACTCAGTGGCACCACAACATCACTGATCTCCACCACAGCATCAATCTGTGCAACCATTCAACAACAACTGGTTCAAATATGTTATCTCAATGTTTCAAGCTTTATTACAAATGTAACAAAAAGATGTTAATATTTGACATATGTTCTTGGATTTTCGTCACAATAAAATACACTGAACATAATCTTCACAAATGTTATTTACAAAAGTTTAAGCTTTTGCCATTATAAATTACAATAACTTTTATTTAAGTATTAATTATTAAAAATGGACGACTGTCCCACGAATTCCACATCAACAGGGGAACACGCCAGGGGTGCCCACTGTCCCCCCTTCTATTCACATTGACGATAGAAATACTAGCTATCCGGATCCGACAGAACCAGGGTATTAGGGGGTTCACCTGGGGGGACTCGGAAGCCACACAGGAAAAAATCTCGCTATACGCGGACGACGTCCTGCTGTTTGTGACGGAGCCGGATGCCACGATCCCGGTCCTGTTCAAAGAGCTGGATGACTTCGGAGCCAGAGCGGGTCATACCATTAATTGGCATAAATCGATTCTCTATGACCCACAGGGCCGAGAGCGAGGGGAGTGCCTGCCGGAACTCCTCATTCACACAACCGAGGGATTTCAGTATCTGGGGGTGTTTATTACGCTAGACGAGACACTTTCCCTTCATAATAACGTGACCCGCATCATGGCAAGTGCGAAATTAGAGATGGACCGGTGGAGGCACCTCCCGCTCACCCTATTAGGGCGCGCAGCGCTATATAAAATAGTTCTGCTTCCAAAATTCCTCTATGCGCTGCAGAACGAATATTCCCCGCTCCCTCCTGTGACCCTGCCTAAAATCCACGCGGAACTACGAGCGTTCTTATGGTTGGGGAAGCACCCAAGAATAGCCTTGGCCACACTGCAACGCCACCAGTACAGTGGAGGGATCTCCCTCCCCAACCTGGAGGCGTATTATTGGGCGGAACACCTTGCCCCAATAAATGAATGGCTGCATGCAGCTATTGATCACCCCACTTATGCACTAGAACGTTCAAAATGGTCTCACACGAACATTCTCTACTATTTATACGGAGGTCCGAGGGGGAAGCACCTTCTGCCTGCTACCAGAATCACGTTGACTGCATGGATTAAGGCAACCAAACGCATGGGATGGGACAAACGACCCACTCGACAGACGCCACTATGGCATTGTAGGTGGTTGGGTGAACTTAACAAACTGACAGGCTTTCGGCAGTGGGATGACATCGGCATTTCGAACATAGGGGACGTGATTGCCAGGGGTGAACTGAAAACATTCCAAGCCTTACAGGGAGACTTTGGCCTACATAACACTCAGTACTACAAATACACACGGCTAAGGCACGCTTGGAGGGCGCAGAACATCGTGTTGGCAGACATCCCAGAGTACGCCCCTTTAGAGGGTAGGTTATTGCAAGAGCAAATAGGAAGGGGAGCGGTGTCCCTCACGTACAGAACGCTAACCAACAACACACTGGGAACCCTACAGGACCTGAGAAACAAATGGGAGGCAGACACGGGGGAGATGGAGGACCTGGACTGGAAGATGGTCCTTATGCACCCGCGTGAGGTGGCGATTAAGTCCAGACTCCGTCTCATACAGTTGAAGGTGTTGCATAGAGCTTACTACGACAGGGTGCGACTATACCGAATGGGGAAGGCCCTGGACACTGCATGCCTTAGATGCCACCAGCCGGAGGGGAACTTCTACCACATACTTTGGGGCTGTGCAATCATACAGGAATACTGGGAGGACATATTCGGGGAATTGGATGAAGTCCTGGGTACTACTTTACCACGTGACCCAAAACTAGCTCTGTTGGGGTTGACGACCGAAGTCGACTTGGCCCGCCCTCTGACCATATTCCTGGTGCTGGCACTGGTAGTGGCCAAGAGAGACATTGCTCGACGCTGGGGAGTGGCCGAACCGCCAGACTTGGAGGAATGGAGGAGAGGGCTTGACCTCTATATGGCGGCCGAGAGAGTGACATATAAAGCCAGGGGTTGCCCCAAAAAGTTCCGAAGGGTGTGGTCAAAGTGGAGGCAATACCACGGACTAGAGTGAACACACAGGGGGTCTGAAGGTGGACTTTGTTATACTTGATGTTTGATATTCCCCCAAAGGTGGAGACGGAGCTTGGGCCTGTTAAATGTATTACTGTGGGACCCTGTTTTTCTCCGGTGGATGTAACTTTCACAGCATATGATAGACAAATCTTGGGGTGGGGGGGTGCGGGCATGGTAGGAGCTGTTTTTTGGGGGGATGTTTTTTTCTTACTTATTGACATTCGTCACTAGCTTTGGTTGAAACTGCACTGTCGTTTTTGATATATCAATAATCCTAATAGTAAAAGAAAAGTTGCGATACTGACGGATACTGGCTGAATGTTGACGCCAGCCCGTGTCCCTCTATATTCTCAAATGATTCGCCCAGAGCAACAATAAAAATTTGTTTAAAAAAAAAAAAAGTATTAATTATTAAAAAAAAATAAAAACCATTGTTATTTGTAATATCAATACATGTAAGTCACGTACATACAACACATATTGCATTACAAATGCTATAGGTGTCACATTTGCGAAAGTTATAACTATTGGCATGGTAAATGACAAAGCTATTAATTTAGCTATTTTCAAAAACAAAACCTAAATAAAAAAATTGTCATTTACAATACCAATAGCTCAAACTTTCCTATTACGAGACCTATTGCATTGCAAATGCTTGTTATTTTGGCAGACTCAGTACCTGAACAAGTTAATTCTTAGGTACTTATATTTGTCATCATCATCTATTTACATCATATATTTTTACACATTTGTGATTTTCAAAAATGTCCAAATTTAAAACACTACAAGACATTCAAATCAATAAACACTTAAAAAAATATATAAAAACACCAAAATGTGAGAAAAATAATTGCAAACAATTGAGTCCATTCACAAAAACATGTACAACATTACATAGCGACAGTACACCCGTTCATTTTCTGAAATAAGTCCTATCACATCTACTTATTTAATGTCTCAGTATGGGACTATAGGAGGCAGCTAGGAGGGAAGGGTGAAAGGGGATATCGAAGGTACATTAACAAGCACGGAATCGAAACCATGGTGCGCCCGCAGCACAGAGGAGCGGGGGCAAGGGAGGCTGGCAGCAAAGCGAACGCGTGCTAATTATAAACAGATGTTTATAATTTAAACCAGATGCCGCTGCTGCGCGTAACAGCCACCAATAGGCCATGAGCGGAGCAATGCCCCCACCTGGGGCCAATTGCGTGCTGTCTTTTTTTAAAAACAACAACAATAAAAGGGGTATGCCCAAATCACCCCCCATACCTGGGCATATAACATCAAAGATGTATAGCAAAGAAAAATAGTACGGAAGGACCAATCAATCATTTATTTTTGTTCATGGTACCATCAATTACCCTGACGTTTTTTAGTATTTTGAAAATCTACATATACATGATTCTAACAAATACATGTGTCATATGACGGGCTGAGTACAAAACATCAATTACTCATACATTAAACATAATATATACAGGACATGATCAAATACTGAAAATCACATATACATAACAATTACGTATATAACACAATACATATACACAATATATACTACATATACAATACCTAATTATATCCAAAATGAATGTACACTCCTTACTCTGAGCAATACACTCTGAGGAGGTCCCCTGCACGCCTGAGGTATAACACCGCTTGTCTCATTACTCTATAGGCGCCCTTACTCTAAGGCAAAATTCTAATTAATGCGACTCCTCATATGTTTGTCGACGCGTTTCAGCCAATCATTTCTTTCGGCTTCATCAGGACAAGGGTATAACCATATCTACAATTATAATGAAAAAAGCATAACTATACATTCTATTCTACCCGAAAAAATCTCCCTATCCCATCAGTGCCCATGCAGTGCTCAGAAAGTCAAGAGACCACGTGAGATCAGAAAGAGCCAAAAAAGGGGAGTGGATCAAGATGGTGCCACATGTGAAGCAAAACTCTACACTCATCCACTCAAATATCCACCCAAGCCTGGGTGTATGGTGCAATTACCACCAAGTCAGTGTTAAACCCAATGACACACGGGGGCATAGAAAAGGTACTTAAACCAAAGGGCAGCCAAAGAAGTACCTGGAGTGAAGACTTCACTCTCGAGTTCACAGACAAATTTATACTTCGGGGGTACAGAGATACCCACATCGGCCGAATCCTAAAACAACTCTAATCCTAAAGTGATAATGAAAAAGGGGAGGCAGGAGTCATTCATCACAAAGCTTCATCCTGTATCTGATTCTACCTCGAGTGTGGTACAACACATGTAAAAATGTGATTAAGTATCAAGGACCCCCTGAAGGAACGAATGAACCAGTCCTAGGTCAGGGAAAAATTAGTGAAATGAAACAACCTAGGCACTATGGTGTAACAAAATTGTAAACCAAAGGAGTAACAGAGAGGTTGGACTGCACAGGAATCAGTTTCTAACATTTATTGATAATCATATTAAAAAACAGACTAAACTTAGGACAAGTTTATCTGGATTAAAACTTCAAAAAAATACATCACAATACATAAATTTTAAAACAAAAAATGAATCAATTATCAATATATACAATGTCAATAAAGCAAGAAAAAGTTACAAATATAAAAAGTGGCATAAATATTGTTTCTCGACGCGCGTTTCGGCGACCAGCGCCTTCTTCTGGAGTAGCCACAGTATGTTCTAAAAATTAAAAAAATGAATTTATTATCTAAAACCTAAATTGGAAAAAATATACATAAGTAAATACATTGAATTATAACATAAAAATAACCTGAACCTGTAACAACCTCGTAACCTCTTGTGTTAGACAATTATACATCAGCGATATAAACCCTTAAACGGGTTTTCCATTTCCTTGTACATTTCAGAACTGGGGAGGAAACCCAGTTCATGGAGAAAGTTCATAGAGACAAAGGTCAAACTTGGACATGAGGCCCTTAAAAACACAGTTCATGAAAATAGGGATACATGATAATAATTTTAATCTCATTATATCATTGTGCACTTAAACCATTCCAATTTTAATCAGTTGAAGACATTTATCTAAGTGACTGTCTAGTAAGTGATTAATACACAATGATACAATGAGATTAAAATTATTATCATGTATTAAAACCTAGGAACTGGTTCTGAAATCTTCCGCCCCTCCAACAATTGAAATAGACCTTAAGGACATCCTGTCCTAATCTTATCCCTGTTTTCATGAACTTTGTTTTTAAGGGCCTCATGTCCAAGTTTGACCTTTGTCTCTATGAACTTTCTCCATGAACTGGATTTACTTATGTATATTTTTTCCAATTTAGGTTTTAGATAATAAATTCATTTTTTTTATTTTTAGAACATACTGTGGCTACTCCAGAAGAAGGCGCTGGTCGCCGAAACGCGCGTCGAGAAACAATATTTATGCCACTTTTTATATTTGCAACTTTTTCTTGCTTTATTGACATTGTATATATTGACAATTGATTCATTTTTTGTTTTAAAATTTATGTATTGTGATGTATTTTTTTGAAGTTTTAATCCAGATAAACTTGTCCTAAGTTTAGTCTGTTTTTTAATATAATTATCAATATATGTTAGAAACTGATTCCTGTGCAGTCCAACCTCTCTGTTACTCCTTTGGTTTACAATTTTGTTACACCATAGTGCCTAGGTTGTTTCATTTCACACAACACATGTAAAACACATACCAGTCAGGCATACCTGCGAAATCACGCTATTAATACTGGTCAGAGCAGCCACCAACGTTCTCTCGTTCTGTCGGCAAGCTGAGGGTCGCATAACTAATTCCTACACCTCGCTTCCTACAGTACAAAATATCCAGAAATTATCTCCTCATTTCTCTCCACCAAATGCTCTTACTGTATAGTTCAGATAACTATTTTATAATAGTCCACAACATTTACCTGTATATCGGGGCCCCGTCAGCAAAAGGTCCTAAATCTTCCATCACGCTCACAGAATTGAAAACGCCCAAGACGCCACAACACCGGGTTGGGCACAGTTAATTGTTTTAGTTTTAGTTTCAGAAGGACGTTTGACAAAAGGTGCTTTAACAGGATTTAGACCTGGAGACATAATGAAAACTGCATTACATAGAGCCCAAGGAGTGCTAAACTTCAAGGATGCTTATGATTCACACAAATTCGGAGAGTAGTGACGGGGATCCCCAGGCACAGGCCTCCCGACCATCCGGTCTCCCGTTGAGGGTACTATCCTGGAATGTAAATGAGCTTGGGGATAAAATCAAGCGAGCCTGGTCTTGCATTACCTTAGGCCAGCAGTTCCCAAACTGTGCACCGCGGCACCCTGGTGTGCCGTAATGAGGTGCCAGGGGCGCCGCGCACACAATGTGGGATATTGCAGCAGCGTGTTTGCTGGCCGCCGTGCTCTGCCGTGCCTCGTTGGACCCTCTGCACAAGGAAGTAGGTAAGTGAAGTCTGCCTAATGCCAAGAATTAGCTGCAGCATGTTAGCGAGTAATGGGCAGGGAATGAGTGGGTACGTGTAATAGGAGATGGAAACGCAGTGCTGGGGGAGGTCATGTAACAGGATGGTCGAGCGTTATGTTGGTCAGGCAACTGCTGCTAAAATCTGCGTGCAGTGTGAAAGCATAGCAACGGGCCAGCCTGTATTTTTTAGTGACGTCATCCTTGTGATTATACCTCTGTGCAGTATTCATTTGTTGATACAGACAGTGGGTCTGCCAGCGCGGCAAACAAAACATGGAGAGGGCGTTGCACATGGTGCAGATTATGTAAAGTATCTCTTGCAAAACTTCAACTAGAGAAGTGCTGACATTTAAAAGAACTGTTTGCAGATTTGGACTTCCCATGAGGCTGCACGACAGCTCTTAAACTCTGCTCAATATTTTTGAATGTTTTAATAGCCCCTGGCGACCAAGTAGAGCCAGGACCTTGCCAATTTGCTATATTAATTAATTATTTATATATCTAGCTCATGCACATATCCTGAAAATATGTCTGGATCCAGTCTTCTAGGGCCTGTGTTGGACACACCTGCACTAACAGATGTTATGTTATGATCCCGAGGTGTGAGAAATTGCATATATGTGACATGTTTATGATACTTTTTTTTTTGTTGTCCTTATCTCATCAATAAGCTGCTGCCGATCTTTCAAAGCCATCAATTTCGAACTGGGCACCCTTAGGCTTCCTGCACTTGCTTAGGTCACCCGACCAGCCCCTTTTTTGGGGGTTTTGTTGTAATTAATCATAGGACCAGCTGATTTTTACCTTAGATGTCATAATAATCTCAAGTCTCGGCCCATGATGATAAAAGGTTGCCAAATATTCGTTGATTTATCACTGGTTGCTGCAGGTTCAAGGCAAGCCATTGCAAGTGAGGATTTTAGCCAATCTTCTGTTTTAGGAGGGTGGGGATCTTTCCATTGTATACATATTTCCTTGCGGGCAAGCAAAATCAGACATAACAACAACCCTTTGTGTGTCTGTGTTAAGTCTGCTGTGGAAAGACCGTCATTAACGAAAAACACCAATGAACGATTAACCTCAATGTTAACTTTGAAGATGTTGCGCAGATAGTCTCCTACCCCCTTCCAAAACCGCTCTAACTCGGGGCACTCGTAGAACATATGGATATCATTGGCTTTAGGTGCCCCCTTCCAAAACCGCTCTAACTCGGGGCACTCGTAGAACATATGGATATCATTGGCTTTAGGTGCCCCCTTCCAAAGCAGCTCTAACTCGGGGCACTCGTAGAACATATGGATATGATTGGCTTTAGGTGCCCCCTTCCAAAACCGCTCTAACTCGGGGCACTCGTAGAACATATGGATATCATTGGCTTTAGGTGCCCCCTTCCAAAGCAGCTCTAACTCGGGGCACTCGTAGAACATATGGATATGATTGGCTTTAGGTACCCCCTTCCAAAACCGCTCTAACTCGGGGCACTCGTAGAACATATGGATATGATTGGCTTTAGGTTCCCCCTTCCAAAACAGCTCTAACTCGGGGCACTCGTAGAACATATGGATATGATTGGCTTTAGGTACCCCCTTCCAAAACCGCTCTAACTCGGGGCACTCGTAGAACATATGGATATGATTGGCTTTAGGTGCCATGCATCTGGGACATTTTGGCTCAGGAAGTGGGCGAATTTAGCAATTCTGGCGGGTGTATAATAAATGCGGTTAGTGACAAAAAAGTGATTTTTCTTAAGACTAGCTCGTTTAATAAACCTATACAATAGTTTTAAAGATGATTCTAGGTGGTCACCCATCATGGATTCGAAGGGGGATTGGTTCTAAGACGATGACTGTGGTGGAATTCCTAGATCATCTGCATCCAAAAGCTTTTTTATACCAGATGGAAATTTCTTTCTTGAATGGCTGGACAGATTGAAAGAGGATCTCTATATCCAAGATGCCTCTTATGCCCCCATTGTCTGCCTCAAACCAAGATTTAAGTAGTAGGTAATTAAACTTTGAGAAACTAGAACCTATCTTGGCTCTTAAGAATTCCCACAGATGGATTCCGTTTACATCCCCCAGATCAGACCATATGGAAATTCCCGCTCTCTTAATGGGGCCAGCTAAACCATCTTGAAGGCAGGGCGGTGTCCCCGGGGAGTCCCATGTAGGTGTAAAATCAGAATAGTAGCCAATTTCCCATTTAGGGCTAGATGTAGGTTATTTCTATTTACCGATTCCTAAGTACCGAATTTTACCGATTCTGTATTTAGGAATCAGTAAATAGAATGTAGGTAAACAATCAGTAAATTTTACTGATTCGGTAATATTAGTTATTACCGATTTGGTATTTACCGAATCAGTAATAAGGAATGCCTCCCCATTCATTCCTATGGGCCTGGAGACCTTATAGAGTAGTGTCGGTTACACCAGTCCAGGCAGCGTGTAGCCTACCCCGGCGCTCCTTCCAGTCTGGGATCTCCGCTAAGTAGGCCCCTTTCAGGGTGCCTGATCGGGTATTGCACCGCCGACCCGAGTAGGAGCAGGCCCAATGATGAAGCAAGACACAGGCTTGTTGGGTGTGTGAGGGTCTTTTTCAGAATAGGAGGAACCCTTCCTCCCTGTTTGGTTTTGCACTGACATTGGGGTTCACTGATCCTCGCAATACATACCTAGTTTCCACCTGCTCCCCTTTCTTTCTCTACTATTCCCCCTCAGGAACTTCATACTAATCTTGTTACACTAGTTTGTGGGCCTGTATGTTGGACCTTCATAGCCCATCGTTCCCTCTCATTGATATAATTAATACCGTGAGGACCTATCAGGTTCAAAAGCTAGTGTCTTTGGTTGGGCCCGAGCATAGGACGTTGCCATCTCCACAGCTTGATCCACAGAGAGATGTGGCTGTTGACATAGCCACCTCTGTGTGGGTGTTGGTAAGGCCTCAAGAAACTGCTCCAGATAAATGACCACCAATATTTGTTCCTTGCTGTTCTCTTGGGGTCTTAACCATGTATCCGCAGCCGCCTTTAACTTTAAAAATATTGTCTTTGGGTTATCTGCAGGGTTACCTCGTTCCTTTCTGAATCTTGACCGATATGCTTAGGGATCCATTCCCAAATGGTCCAATATGACAATCTTAATGTCCTTGTAAGGAGTGTTTCCTGTGGGGTTAGCCACCTGGTACACAGCCTGGGCCTCCCCTGTCAATAGCGGTGGTAAAAAGAAAGGCCACTTCCCCTCCGGCCATCCACAGCTCGGGCAGCCCTTTCGGAATTCGTAAGGAAGGCATCCGGGTCCTCGCCCGGTTGATATTTATGGAGGGATATGTTGGGGTGCCCTGCATGTACCCCTTGGTGGCTCTGTTGGCTCGTGGTTGAGTGCGTTGGACCGTCAGCAACCTTATGTATGCATTCAACCTGCTGGATGAGTGAAGCCTTGAACATTTCCCTGTCCACTTGGGCCGTCGTCATCTGTCTCTCTCTGGCCCATTCCAATTTTTCTTGACCACGAATTAGTTGTTGTATTAGGCTTTCCATTATCTTGGACGAATGGAATTATGCCCACATTCTACACCAAGTATGTAGAAGAGTCGGTCAAGAAGGAGCACAGTGCATAGAATAATTTCTTAGTATGCACTTTTTTTTAGTATTACAGGAAATCACAGTAATTGATTGTCTCTTATGTATTCTTCTTTCCCACAGAATCTTCCACTTCAGTCCCTTAGGTGAGCCTCGGCCACCGTCGTCCCTCGGACAGAAGGAAAAGGCTCAGGTAAGTGTTTTTGCTTTATGGTTTAGTCAAGGGAGGATGTGAAGGATAAATAATAGCTACGCATAAATGTGAAGGAAGGGGGTAGAGGTTGGAGTAACAAAAAAGAAAAAGAGTAGCCAATGATTTCTGCTCTTGTCTTTCTTTTCCGTCTCACTTATTTCCTTTTCCCTAGGTCCCTTTCACCCCTCTGCCTCCCCTCCCATCCCTCTCTGACTGAGCCCCTTTCCAAAACCCCTTTAGACGCCCATGCACCTGGAAGAGCCACGTCCCTCCGGGCCGTGGCGTAGTGACTACGCGTCCTTCATTGAGGTCTGGTCTCCTTCTGCTTCAGCTTTCCCTCCTCCGCCAGGTTCGGGTGTTCCGTTTGCGGACTAACTGTGACCTCCCCTGGGCTCCGGTTCTCTCTCTCGGAAGGTTGTTAGGTCTTCTCCGTCTTTCCAGTCTTCCTCGCTGGTTTCTCTGCCTCGCGCTCCCTTGCTGCGTGTAGCTGGACCAACTACTGACCTACCCGACCGGCTCTCCGCCCCGCCTTCTTGAATCATGTATCGTCTGAAATCTGTCCTCATCTCTGGCTTATAGGGGCCTCCTGCCGATTCCCCTCTCTCCACTTCATGCTGGCAGTAAAACGGCCAACTGTAAAAGGGGACTTTGAATATAGGAGGGGATATGAAGGGATGGCATGGCACTCTTTATCCTCTAACCCCTCGTCTACTACAGGGCCTTCCTGACACCCGTTTTGCTCACAGGTTAGACATCCCTCCTCGCAGAGTAATTGCAGCTGAGTTGAGGTTTTAGCAGGGAGTGACCTTGCAATGACAGCAAGTGCTCCTCTACCCCAACCTAGAAATGCTTGTTTATTGATAGCAAAAAGCATTCTTGTTCCCAGGCCGAGACCTTAGTCAAGCCGCCCTTGTTCAAGATCTATTGATAGCTGCTTCGCCTCACGGACGAATAACAAACCGTCTCATCTGCACAATGTATGTTCAGACCTTATGAGTTGGTCAAGGTGTAGTGATAGTGTTCTTACGAAGTGGAATTCGTAAGCAAAGTAGTTTTCATGGAAACGAATCCTTCACTTTCACAGATGCAAATGCGTCAAAAGTCATCATGTGAAAGAAAAGGCAACTTTGTCGAACGTGTCCATGTTAAAATGGCAGCGTTTCTCCCTGGGTCTAACTGAGCCATGTGACAAACCGTCGCAAGTAGGATTTTGAGAAGGGATAATACAATAGTAGTTTTGAAGCAGTGAATAGATATTAGTTAAGCTGGAGAGATTTAGTAGTGAGGTTCAGCTGAGAATTGTATCCAAAAAGGTGTTTAACATTCATGCCCATGAAGAGGTCAGATGGTGTGCGAGATGGATTGGCTGATTTGAGAATTGCAATCGGTTCTCTAGGTGAAAAAAAAAGAATTAAAGTGAGAGTGTTCAGCAAAGAGATACAAGAGAGATGAGGGGCAGTAAGTGAAGTAGCAGCGTGTTCCCCAAAGTGGTGATCTTAGAGGAAAGTATGAAGTAAGGTCAGTGGTAGAGAGTGTGGCGTGAATGATAAGTGGGCTTAGTGGGGAGTTTAAATTAGATGAAGGATGTGGGTGAGACTGTAGTCATCAGATGATATCTTGAAAGTATGTGCACTTGATATTAGCAGCAGCTAGAGACTGTGGGCCAGATGTAGGAAGGCAGATACCGGTCGCGATTTCGGCCGTTACCGACCGGTATTTTGATTTTGGGATGTAGGGGCATGTTAAAATACAGAATCGGTAATTTTACTGATTCGGTAAAATACCGACTCTGTAAAATTACCGAATATGTATTTTGACATGTAGGTAGCACTTAAATCAGTGCTACAGGGGTTTAAGAAGTCGTTATTTACCACCAACTAGAAGTTGGTGATAAATAATGAAAACCCTTTCAAAAGCATTTTTTTTGCTTTTAAAACAGTGCCATGTTGCAGACATACATGCCCTAAGGGCATGTATGTCTGCAACATGTGCACCCATGCACAATTGAGGGGTGCAACAGGGTGTCAAAGTGACACCCTGCCACACTTCTATGTTCCCCCAATTACCGAATCGGTATTTACCGATTCAGTAATTGACATTCATTCCTATGGGCCTCCAGGCCCATAGGAATGAATGGCAATTACCGAATCGGTAAATACCGATTCGGTAATTAACGAATCATACCGATTCAGTAATTAATTTGGTAATATTACCTTTATCCCGATTGCCAGTTCTTAAATACCGAATCGGTATGATTCAGTATTTAAGAATCGGTAATCTGGGATTACCTAGATCTGGCCCTGTGTGTTTAGTGCATTTATGTTAGTGGCAAGATTTTCTTGTTTAATTTGTCGGGAGGCCAGTAGAATGAATATAGAATTTTATAATTGTCTGGAGTAGGCCATATTAATTTGCTGCATGTGCAGTAGCCTACACATGATTCTGTTTTCACCCTGGTGTGTGCAGGTTGTCAGCTCATCTGGTTCTGTTTACTGATAATGTTAAATGCAGATCTAAATCACTTTTTGATTGGTCCATCCCATGAGGTAGATCTTATTTTTTAATCCTCTCTTTTCTCCAGTGAGTTTGGTCAGTAACATACCAATCCCGGTACAGGAGAGAATCCATTTTAAGGCTCTATGCGTCGCCCATAAATCAAGGCCCTGGTTAGACCATACAAGGCCTCCAGAAGACTTTGCTCTGACGAGCTCCACCTGGCAGAGGTTCCTAGAATAATGAGGGCCAGATCGAGTGGTTGCGACTCCTCATACAATGAAATGAAATGAAAGGAGGATTTATAAAGCGCGATTGCTGCCCTGAGGCGTCCAAGCGCTAAAGAAAGAAAGTGGTACTGACCGCTGAACCAATCGTCACAGAGAACTAGTTAATTCAATTCCGCTAAGCTTTGGAATTCCCTACCACTTTCTCTCCGGAAAGAATCTAACCACCTGGCTTTCCGGAAACAGCTGAAGACCTGGCTCTTCCCCTAAGGGCCCCCCCCCCCTTTAGTCCTGCCTCTGGGTAGCCAGGCGCTATATAAAAGCCTTTTTCATTTCATTTCATTTCAATCCTGCCCCCTGCCCGTACAGTTTCTTTATTACCTTAACTCTCTGTTTGTACTAAGTGTTTTAACCGAGATCTGTGTAACTGTCCAGCTCGTATAACATTTTGCCGACCACTGGTAACTATCAGCTACTTAGAGCTAGCCTTAAAATAGACACTTCTAATGCTGAGCAAGTGCCTTATTTAGAGTTTGGAGGGCAGGGGACTCCTTCCTAATGTGGTGGGTGTCCCACCTCCCATATTTGAAGAGCCATTAATGTTAATGCACAGGTAATATTGCAGACTGGACATCCGCCACGTTTATAATTGTGTCTGCCAAACTCTGAATAAGGCCCCAAGGCTCCATATTCTTTTCTATTTGGATTAAGAATACGTTCTAGTCCTTCATCTCTCTTCATTCTAGATAATATCGGAGTTAATCCTACAACTTTTCCTTGGTATTACTGTTTAAAACTTCTGCCCTCCAAGGAGACTTGATTAAAGTTTGGCCTCCAGAAAAGCTCTATTTAATACAGCTCTACATGTTCATAGGAGACATTTCAAGGTTGCCTGGAGAGTGCTACAGTGCATTTCTTGTCTATTTGTAAAAAACCTTCAATTATTTTCAAAACTGCTGGCCTGTCCAGAAGTGAATTGAGGTATAACAGACCCACAGGAGTTTAGCAACTTCACGGTGTCTTTATTTTGCATCAAGGTTCTGTAAATTCGTCCTTTGATTCCCACGCTTTTGTTTGACTAAAGTATAATTTTGGATGATGAGGTCTGATGTTTGGGTGAAAGAGTTTGCCAACTGATGTTTTACGGCAAGAAAATCCTTTTTTGATAACTAATTTTATTGATTTTGTAAAACAGGAATAACGACACAGCGCTGATTCAGCCGATGCCCATGCGCACTATGGTCCAAAGGAGGAGTCGCCTATCTCGTGACTTCCAAAGACTTTTCCAGGACAACAACAAAGTGCAAACATCTGGGCCCAACACCAGATGGCGATCTATGCACAGTGTGTGACTCTGCAGCTCTACATGCCAAGGACAGATGCATACTGGTAAGTAGCATTTCCCATTCCACCTGGCCCAACCACTTTCCCCAGATCCTTTGGTGCTTGTCCGGACATCCCATGGCCTTGTATGGTGGTCTTTCCTGTGCTGTGCACCAGTCCACGCCTTTGCGCCATTTGACTGAACTCTGTGGGGTGGGATATTTCTAGGCTGCTGCGATATCCCGTTTGGCCACCATGATGGCAGTACCCAGGAGAAGCTTGTCTGCCCTGGGTCCGTCTAGGCCGCCCATAACCCTCAGGAGTAGATTCAGGGGCTTGTGTGGCACCTCCCAGTCTAGGATGCCTGTAAGCTCAGATTCTAATACTTTCCAGTATGGGGTAAGATGCGGACACGTCCACACCATATGGTAAAAGTCAGCCAGTTCCAACCCACAACGTGTACATGCTGGGGTGGCTGTTAGGCCTGCCCGATGGAGACGACTGGGGTGAGATATGCACCATGAAGGTAGTACAGAGATCAGAGGGGTGGGAAAACCCAATAAACCCTTGCAAGCTTGGGCAAATATCGATAGTATAGGGTTAATGATGCCAACAAGGGACTTTGTTTCAATCAACTGACTTTCAGTATATAATTCTGTATTAAAATAATTGCAGAGTCCTATTGATCAAATCAATAACTGCTAAAATTTTTATCAGTTTAAATAAAGTGACCAAAGTATTCACATCAAATGATCGAAGAAATTAGAGATGGGACGAAAACAAGGGGAAATTGTTCTCTAGTAAAATTTTGTCGTTATATTGTTTCTTGACTCATAGGGTGCATATCAACGGTAGTCGTTGATTACAATACTTAACCCCTTAGGTGCTCATGACAAGTTCAGCTCAGCTCGTCATGAGCACAGGAGCGCCGTAGCTCATGACGAGCTGAGCTCGTCATGAGCACCGGGGCGCTGTGCACGCCCCCCGCCCCTCAGCACAGCAGGGGAATAGCCCCAGCAGTGAAGGGGTTAACAAATGAACAAGGAAATCGTAAAATCAGCCTATATTTCATTTGAAAAAAAGTCCAATCCTAGATCAAATTATTAGATGACATCTATTCTACCACAATAAGATAGTCACCAATGCAAATCAATCATAAACAAAGAAAAGGACTGTATAGTCGACGTTTCGGTCTTGAGTTGAATTAATCCTTTAGACCATCTTCAGGACAGAAAAGTGTGCAAACGGTAATGACCCTTAAAAACATAATTTAACAAATTACATAAATATCATTGCAATTGATTAATACAGTCAATAGAAATTCAACAAAATTTAAAAAATAACCGTGTTTCAACAAATGCCTCCCATCTCTGAGGCAAATAATTGTCTTATTATTCCAATTAAGTTATTGTAAAAGGAAGATGTACCCTTCCTCATACAATTGTCTTCTTTCATTTAGGAAAAAATCACAGTAGTAAATTCTAGGCAGCTTACTTCACAATGTGGTCCAAGTGTGACCTGGTATATATCCACCAACAATTAAGCAAGTTTCTTTGGAGATCCTGTTATCAGTCTAAAAACAGAAGTCAATATATATAATAAGTGGACTATCTTGCTTAATTATTTAATGGAGCATATCATTCCAAGATTTTGAAGATATTACCTGCTTATACTTATCCACAGGACTAGATTTGGAGTTATTATAGTTCGAAGATCAAATGTCCTCCAGTCTTTGGCTTTGGGCAGTTTTTATGCTTCAGATCTAGACATAATTTACATATGTCATTTGTATTTAGTAGTTTCTATCTACACGCTGCACTACCTCAAGCCTTATTACGATTTAATCTAGATGGGCAACTTATAATCAGGTATCAATAAATACTGGGAACTGCTGTTATATTTCTACATCATATTATGGTTGCCTCACACACATATCTCTCGATGTATATCCAGGGTTAATACTAATAGAGGTATTGAGATGTTCTCATTCGATGGCTCAGCAAAACAAGTTCTTACAGTTGTGTTTAGCCGTACTGGGCAAAGTCTGACCCAGGTTTTGTTTACCAGCCTTGGTAATATAGGTTGTGTCATATTCAGTGTAAGAAAAAGGCAATATTAGTGCAAATTGACCAAAGTGAAACCTGTCTTCACTACAATTGCTACCTAAATGAATCGCAGACACGTAAAGTCTAGCATTCAGGTTATCATTAGAGAGACTCGCTTGAGTTTAGTACCATTCGTGCTAGCCTCACTTACTTCACAGATTCAATCCAGCGCAGTCTGTCGAACTCTCAGTGCGTCACGTCAGCGATAGCCTCTATGTGCTGCACCACTGGGATTGAACCATGTGACCCGGAAGTGTAATCAACTCTGAGCAATACATGTTGCTCAAAAAGTGTCGGCCATCTTAAACACACCAGTTCATCATATATATTGATATATTTTCAATATCTTGCCAAAAAATTGTATAATCGAAACCGTATTTGTGCGCTGTTATTACCTCACTCAGTTTGTGAATCTAAATATTTAAATATCACACGGGACAGAAAATAAAAAGAGTATTGTCACCTGAGTGCCCAAAATATCAGTTGTGTAACACCTAATGATGTTAATTAGATGTGTCTTGTTTATACGGTGCACAGTTAAATAAAAATGGACACAGATTATCGCCATCATTCGCGAGAATGTTATTCCACTATTTTGGAATGTCTAAATCAGGACATCATGTCATTTCTCTTGGACAAGCATTATGTTATACATTGTTTTTCTACTTTGGACACTCTCGGAAGTTAACACCGTCTCGTCTTCCTGCTTCAATACCCTACGCATGCTTCTAAAGATCTTCCGTTGGATCCCCACCGAAACCAGGAAAACAGTCACACAGGCCCTCGTCACCAGCCGTCTGGACTACGGAAACACCCTCTACGCGGGAACCACAGCCAAGATCCTGAAGAGACTGCAGCGCATCCAGAATGCCTCAGCACGACTCATCCTGAACATCCCCCGCCGCAGCCACATCTCTTCCCACCTGAGAGACCTGCACTGGCTCCCAGTCAACAAGAGGATCACGTTCCGACTCCTCACCCACGCACACAAGGCTCTCCACGACACAGGCCCGAAATACCTCAACAGCCGCCTCACCTTCTACACACCCACCCGCCAGCTCCGTTCCGCCAGCTTCGCCCTCGCATCCGTCCCTCGAGTTCGGAAGTCCACCATCGGAGGAAGATCCTTCTCCTACCTGGCGGCCAAGACATGGAACTGCCTCCCCACTCACCTACGGAAGACCCTGGACCATCTCTCCTTCAGGAAACAACTCAAGACCTGGCTGTTCGAGCAGTAGTGCCCCTCCCCCCCTCCGCGCATTGAGACCCTCTCGGGTGATTCCATTGGAAAGAAGTTTTCCACCATGGCGGCAACTACTTTCCGGGCGGCCAAGTCTCTTGCTATTCTAGGCCGATATGACAGGCAAATTTTGTCGGACATTTCACCCTTTATTAATATGTTGCCCGAGGCCTCTGAAGCGGAGGCTTTGAAGATCCTTCAGGAGGGAGAACAGGTCTCCGCCTAGATTATCGATTATCGATTGTGCAGTCTCCTCCAAGGCGTCTGCCATCTCGATCAGGAGGAGACGATAACTGAGATGAGGGATTCCTGGCACAACGTTGTGCCGCCTGGGAGATAACCAAATCTGGCTTTGGTTGACCAATAACGCAGGCTGGTGAATCATCCGGGGTCTTGCACTTCATATCCAGGTGTGGCAGGACTGCAGGAATGGAAGCAGGGGTTTTCATGACCTTCAAATCGTCCTGCCAGATGAAATCAATGATCGGGATATCCCGGACCGGTTTCCGTGGCTGGTCTTTGAAATCATACAAGAAACCGTTGTCGTCCTTGGTGACTATAGGAAGCTGGAATCTCTTGGCCGCCCTGTCCATGAGAACATGAAACCCACCTATGTCAGCTGGCGGAGAGTCAACAGGAATTGGAGTGGTAGATGACAGAGTCTGAATTTGATAATTGTCCCACTCAGTAAGTAGGGATTCTACAAACAACTGAAAAGAGTACCAATAGGGGCTGTTTACGCCCCGATATAGCATATGTCTCCAATTTCGAATAGAAACACATCTATGATGTTCTAAATCCTTTTGCAGCCAACATATCTTGTTGGCTACGTTATATAGATGATGTTTTCTTAACTTGGAAGGGGAGTAATCAGTTGTTGCTGGAATTCCATGAGTGGCTAATCAATCAATCAATCAATCATAGCATTTGTATAGCGCGCTACTCACCCGAGAGGGTCTAAAGGCACTGAGGGGGGTGGGGGGGGGGGGGGGGAACGCTACTGCTCGAACAGCCAGGTCTTGAGTTGTTTTCTGAAGGAGAGATGGTCCAGGGTCTTCCGTAGGTGAGTGGGGAGGGAGTTCCATGTCTTGGCCGCCAGGTAGGAGAAGGATCTTCCTCCGATGGTGGACTTCCGAACTCGAGGGGCGGATGCGAGGGCGAGGCTGACGGAACGGAGCTGGCGGGTGGGTGTGTAGAAGGTGAGGCGGCTGTTGAGGAATTTCGGGCCTGTTTCATGGAGAGCCTTGTGTGCGTCGGTGAGGAGTCGGAACGTGATCCTCTTGTTGACTGGGAGCCAGTGCAGGTCTTTCAGGTGGGTAGAGATGTGGCTGCGGCGGGGGATGTTCAGGATGAGTCGTGCTGAGGCATTCTGGATGCGCTGCAGTCTCTTCAGGATCTTGGCTGTGGTTCCCGCGTAGAGGGTGTTTCCGTAGTCCAGACAGCTGGTGACGAGGGCCAGTGTGACTGTTTTCCTGGTTTCGGTGGGGATCCAACGGAAGGCCTAGGGAGGCAGGGACCTCGGGAGGGGTAATGGCGACCGGGGGCCCTGTAGGTTGATGCAGGTTCTGGGCGCCCGGTACCGGGGAGAGGGATGGCGGGATGCGGGGATGGTCGTCTGGTGGTAGGGTCGAGTAGGGTGCGGGGCGGACAGGGGACGGGACGACCAGGGGTTTCTGGGTGCGGGGCTAGGCTATCGGGGTGCTGAGGAACGGGGGGAACCACGCCACGAGGCCAGGTCCAACACCATCGATCTGTAGTTATTGTGGATTAATTGGAGAAGAAATGGGATATCCGCCGTCCAAATTTGGTCGGATTGATGGGAAGAGCGGTTGGCAGTGATCACTGCTTTTTTGAGCAATCTCTACCTGTGAAGGAGGATTTCCCTCTGTACTGCTTGTAAGAAACAGCCTGCGGTTGTCGAAATGACTGCTGGTCCAGGTAGGAGGAGTAGCGCGGTTGGCCTTGAAAGGGTTGGTCTTGCCGGTATTGGTTGTAACCTTCCCAAAAACAAAGAGGAGACACGACCCCTCGCGGTACCAAAGGGCGGCTTTTTAAACTGTAGAGTGCCGAGAGCACTTGCTGGGTCAGTGTCTTTCTTTATTGCCTGGCGGGCGTCATCAATGTGCTGGCCAAAAAGTCATTCGCCGTCGTAAGGCATGTCAATAATCTTTGTTTGTACTTCTTGCTGAAAAGAAGTAGCTTTTAACCAGTCTTGACGTCTGAGGAAATATAACAGCAGTTCCCAGTATTTATTGCTACCTGATTATAAGGCCCTGCGAAACTTAGGCTTCAGACGCGCCATGCCCGGCTGGGGGATAGAGGACTTCCTGAGTGAGATAAGACAAGGAGTTTCGATTGCACCTCCGGCCTCCCCTGGGAGACTGGTTTCTCTCACACCTCTGGCCTTCCCCTGTGGGCTGGTTTCGATCACACCTTTGGCTCCCCGAGAACTGGCTCCAGACCCTGATGGGCGTCTGGGAATCCCCGGGCACATCTTCTAAAGGATCAAAGAGCCAGCCTACGGAACCCTCCAATGACCAGCCCTGAGGCAAGGGATCCCCGCCTGCGAGGGTCCGGACATCAAAGGGGCACTGCGCTATATCAAGGCTCGTCCAAGAACTAGTAGTCAGTTGTATCCTGGACAAGAGAGCCCTGCTGATCTGATCGCGGCTCAACCCTTGGGGAGAAGACTGGAAACCTGGACCTTATCGAGCCCTGCTGACGCTGTCACAGCTCATCCTCGTGAAGAAGGAACTGGAACCTCGGAGCCCTGCTGACCTCGTCGCGGCTCATCCTTGAACTCTAAAGGACATTCGTTGAACAACCTGAGCCCTGCTGACATGGTCGCGGCTCCTCAAGAACTGACAGACACTCTGTTCACTCCGGATCGAACCCTGCTGACCTCGTCGCGGCTCAAGGAGTACTCTGGTCCGCCGGCTGAACCATTGAAGCTACCACCACGACCGGGTTCAAGAAGAAGTGAGTAGAACAGCCAGTACGGTCGCCATCTTCCGTATCCCCCGGCTCCAGGATTGAGAGCTGTGCGCAGGGTTCGCTTCGTGCTGGCCTAAAGATCGAGACTGTACCGCTTCCCTCTTCCTCATCACTGAGACTTTACGATCCCTCGATCGCATTTTGCCTAAATCTCTACTGTTGATAAAGAACTTACTTATTGAAAGCAACTGTGTGGTGTCCGTTCATAAGTGGGGTGTGAACTCCGTGTGTACGATCCTAGACTCTAAGTCCTCCCCGGTGAGGACCTCACGTTAAGACTCGGCATTATTTGTGGGAGAGGTGGTTCACGGAGTGGTCGGGAGAGACTAACCTGGCCCTCTAGGATCGCCCCTTCTAACAGATGGGTTTTGGACATAGTCTCCAGAGGCCACACTCTGGAATTTGTGAAATTCCTTCAAATTCTCCCCCCAGAGTTCCTCCTCCTGCCCATCTGGGGGCCATCATAGACACACAGCAAACAAGGGCTTTTGTCTCAAACGGAAGGCAACAGCGGATTTCCAAACTGGCAACTCGCCTGCGCACAAAATAGTACGTTTCTGTTCAACAGTTCAAATCGCTTCTGTAGATGCTGTCTTCCCCTTTTCCCCTAATTCGCAACTGTTGCCTCAAAATGAGACCCTTAAAGGAGGAACTCGACAACGAGTGGCAACAAGTCTCCGCGTCCTTCGACAATGTCATCAACATCACGTCCCAGATACGAAGAGCATTGCTATGGTGGACTTGCATACCTAACATCTCAGCAGGCCGTTTGTTTGTAGTGGATGCTCCAAGTTTCATTCTCACGACAGATGCCTCCCTCGAATATTGGGTAGCGCATCTTCAAGCCCTCACAGTCACGGGGAAATGGGACACCCACCAACTTGGCACATAAACCTTTTGGAGTTACTGGTGATATTCCTGGCTCTTAAGTCCTTTCGCACCTTCATTCAAGGAGCTTCAATGTTGATCCGAATGGACAACACAACAAGCATGCATTATAACAGAGGGCAGAAGGGCACGAAAAACGAGGGAAACAGGGCAGAAGGGCACAAAAAACGAGGGAAACCTCGGGCAGAAGGGCACAAAAACAAGGGGAAAACGAGTGAAACAGAGGGCAGAAGGCCACAAAAAACGAGGGAAACAGAGGGCAGAAGGGCACAAAACAAGGGGAAAACGAGTGAAACAAAGAGCAGAAGGCCACAGAAAACAAGGGAAACAGGGCAGAAGGGCATGAAAAACAAGGGGAAAACGAGTGAAACAGAGGGCAGAAGGGCACAAAAACGAGGGGAAAACGGGTGGAACAGAGGGCAGAAAGGCACAAAAAACGAGGGAAACAGAGGGCAGAAGGGCACAAAAACAAGGGGAAAACAAGTGAAACAGGGCAGAAGGGCACAAAAACATGGGGAAAACGGGTGGAACAGAGGGCAGAAAGGCACAACAAGCATTTACAATGCAATGGTTTCGCCTTTGGAAAAGTTAGAGCTATTGGCATTGTAAATGACAACATTTGTATTTATGTGTTGGTTTTGAAAACAGATAAATAAATGGCATTGTCATTTACATTGCCATTAGCTTAATCTCGGCAGTCACTCTGCACTCCCTCTGCACTCCCTAGCTAGTCACTCTGCCCTCCCTCTGCACTCCCTAGCTAGTCACTCTGCACTCCCTAGCTAGTCACTCTGCACTCCCTAGTCACTCTGCACTCCCTAGTCACTCTGCACTCCCTAGTCACTCTGCACTCCCTCTGCACTCCCTAGTCACTCTGCACTCCCTCTGTACTCCCTAGTCACTCTGCACTCCCTAGTCACTCTGCACTCCCTCTGCACTCCCTAGCTAGTCACTCTGCACTCCCTCGTCACTCTGCACTCCCTAGTCACTCTGCACTCCCTAGCACTCCCTAGTCACTCTGCACTCCCTAGTCACTCTGCACTCTCTAGCACTCCCTAGTCACTCTGCACTCTCTAGCACTCCCTAGTCACTCTGCACTCCCTAGTCACTCTGCACTCCCTCTGCACTCCCTAGTCACTCTGCACTCCCTCTGCACTCCCTAGTCACTCTGCACTCCCTCTGCACTCCCTAGTCACTCTGCACTCCCTCTGCACTCCTAGTCACTCTGCACTCCCTCTGCACTCCTAGTCACTCTGCACTCCCTCTGCACTCCCTAGTCACTCTGCACTCCCTAGTCACTCTGCACTCCCTAGCTAGTCACTCTGCACTCCCTCTGCACTCCCTAGCTAGTCACTCTGCACTCCCTAGCTAGTCACTCTGCACTCCCTAGCACTCCCTAGTCACTCTGCACTCCCTAGTCACTCTGCACTCCCTAGTCACTCTGCACTCCCTAGTCACTCTGCACTCCCTAGTCACTCTGCACTCCCTAGTCACTTTGCACTCTCTAGCACTCCCTAGTCACTCTGCACTCTCTAGCACTCCCTAGTCACTCTGCACTCTCTAGCACTCCCTAGTCACTCTGCACTCCCTAGTCACTCTGCACTCTCTAGCACTCCCTAGTCACTCTGCACTCTCTAGCACTCCCTAGTCACTCTGCACTCTCTAGCACTCCCTAGTCACTCTGCACTCCCTAGTCACTCTGCACTCCCTAGTCACTCTGCACTCCCTAGTCACTCTGCACTCCCTAGTCACTCTGCACTCCCTAGTCACTCTGCACTCTCTAGCACTCCCTAGTCACTCTGCACTCCCTAGTCACTCTGCACTCTCTAGCACTCCCTAGTCACTCTGCACTCCCTAGCTAGTCACTCTGCACTCCCTCTGCACTCCCTAGCTAGTCACTCTGCACTCCCTAGCTAGTCACTCTGCACTCCCTAGCACTCCCTAGTCACTCTGCACTCCCTAGTCACTCTGCACTCCCTAGTCACTCTGCACTCCCTAGTCACTCTGCACTCCCTAGTCACTCTGCACTCTCTAGCACTCCCTAGTCACTCTGCACTCTCTAGCACTCCCTAGTCACTCTGCACTCTCTAGCACTCCCTAGTCACTCTGCACTCCCTAGCTAGTCACTCTGCACTCCCTCTGCACTCCCTAGCTAGTCACTCTGCACTCCCTAGCTAGTCACTCTGCACTCCCTAGCACTCCCTAGTCACTCTGCACTCCCTAGTCACTCTGCACTCCCTAGTCACTCTGCACTCCCTAGTCACTCTGCACTCCCTAGTCACTCTGCACTCTCTAGCACTCCCTAGTCACTCTGTACTCTCTAGCACTCCCTAGTCACTCTGCACTCTAGCACTCCCTAGTCACTCTGCACTCTCTAGCACTCCCTAGTCACTCTGCACTCTCTAGCACTCACTACTCTGCACACTCACTACTCTGCACACTCACTACTCTGCACACTCACTACTCTGCACACTCACTACTCTGCACTCTACACAAAGATCTGTTACAATTAGAATAAAATAAAACGAGGTGTAAAAAATGATATGAAGTAATCTTCCTCGAGTTTTTCTAGCACCCAATTCTCTCCCTTCCTTCCCCCTTCTAGCTCCCCACCTCACCTTCTGCCCACACCTTTTCAGATTATGCTGTGAATGGGTGCAAGTATTTATTTTACTTAATGCAGTTTTATATAGCGTAAACTTTTCTAGCACCCGATTCTCTCCCTTCCTTCCCCCTTCTTGCTCCCCACCTCACCTTCTGCCAACACTTTTTTCAGATTATGCTGTGAATGGGGGATGGCGGGCAAAAAGAGAAGAGGTGAAGGAGGGACGAGGGGGTCGTAGGGAGGGGGGTGGGGCGCCAAGGACGGATGGTGGACGTGGTATACAAGGACGAGGAGTGATAGAGTTATTGGGTGTAGGGATAGGGAGGGTCGTAGGAAGTGGGTACGAAGGGAAGGGGCCGGAATGGAAGGGGGGAGACGAGGGAGGAGATGAAGAGAAGAAACGTCAGGAGAGCTGAAGGAAGGGGGCCGGACAAGCTGGCTGCAGAGGGAAGAATGGCTGAGTGAAACCGGGTAGTGGAGAGAAGGAGGGACGAAGTGAAGGAGATGTGAGAAGGATAGGATGAGAGGGTTGGAAGGGAGCCTGGCTGAGGCTCGGCAGGGGCTGGAGCTGAATAACAGACGGGATGCAGCGGGGGTCTCACGGATGCACCTGACACTCGGAGCATCCATATGGCGAAAACCCAAGATTAGATGAGAGAGTATGGTGTGATGGAAGATCTCGATTTAAAATGTCAGGTCACTTGATCATGTTCTTTAAATTGTTACACCGATTAATGGTTATTTATTTTTAAATTTGTTTCTTCGATGTTTAGCTCTGTAAGCACACCAATAACCCTTTCGGTGCATAGACTATTCGAAACAAGGAGGAAGAGACCTGCTTTGTGGTTTTGTCAACAAATAATTATTCAGAGTTTATACAGAGTTTCTAGGACGTTAATTACCCATACTACTACTTCAGAAAAATCTGTAGAGATTAATTCGCTATTTTGCCGCTCTACAATGTTTCAGGAGGGGCACTCCTGAGAACAGAGTTGCCTTTGTTGCCACTGTTTTTATGGCGTGAGCTGTTACTCTTTCTCAAATTAACTCCAGTGCATTGGTGTTTGTGAAGGTGCCTCACCTGATCAAACCAAAGACTTCTTGTTGACAAGCCTTAGAATGTGCGCTCCCTATCTCCAGCATACGTGGTCAGGCTGGAGCTTGGTTCCAGCTCCTGGGAGGAAAGTCCAACTGACAGGCTGCATACAACCATCCTTCACGTTACAGCTGCCATGATTAAAGGTGTTATTTGCACTGAATCTTCTTACACTGCATCCGCCTGCCTTTACTGAGCGGGTCTCATAAATAGATGGCAACGTTCTCCTGGAGCCCTTTGTAATATCTGACTGTACATGATATTGCCTTTATGATGGTTAGTAAATTGTAGTCCTGTTAGTTTACAGTTGCGATGCCACCACCCCTCTCATTAAGGCAAACCGGATTACATATTTTATATCCCAAAGGGATCGCCATTTCAGTCACTGGCTTAGAAGTGCCAGAAAGTCATGTTTCAGTGACAAATAAGACGTGCAGTGCCTTATCACAGAGGAGGACATAAATAAGGCCCGCACGTTTTTGCATAGACGCACATTGATTAGGGCTCTATGCAGCGGCCCAAAATACTTAGAAGCACGATTTATAAAATTAATAGTGTAGATTAATTTAATTAATTTCCAAAAAAATACACAACCTAGGGTGGAAAAGTCCTCTGAGGGAAAGTCCTCTGACTTGCTTGTTTGCTACATTACTCGGCTGGTTTGTATACATTACCCATGGGGACTGGTTTACCCTACTCCAGTTCTAGAACTGTGCATTGGTTCTTATGCGTGACCCTACTGGGACCCTACTACATGGGGGCTCAGACCTCTACCACCATGACCCTTCTCTCTAGCTTGTTTCCTTTCTGTTCCCCATCACCCCTAGGATGAACGGACCTCTGACTATCTCCCTGCTATGTCTGGCGAGGAAGGTGTCTGTGACTCTCAGAGCCAATTACAGCCCACACGGGATGGTTCAGACTCACCCCAAACACAGGGTGACTCAGTTTCCATCCTTCCAAAGTCGATAAACTGAGTGCTTCTAGATCTGGGTAATACCAGTGTCTGCAAATTACAGTGCTTTGAAGTGGCAGAAGTGCTCTACTTATGTAACAGCTCGCTATTACTGTGTTTTACATGTAATAGAAATTCAGTGTCTTTCACTCCAGTTGCCACTAAAGTCTCTGAGAGCAGTTCCACAAGCGGGGCACCGAGATGGTGATCACCAAGTCCGGCCGGTGAGTGTCTGTCTGCGCAGAACCACTTTCTCTTTCACTTCCCCCCCCCCCGCGCCTGCACTCCAAGCCTACACTCCCATCGCCCACTCCAATCACTTCCCTAAACACGACTAGCAAATCTGGCACCTGCGTTAGGGGAAATGTTTTCCCCTCTCCTCAGCTACGCCCGGAGTGAACGGGGAAATAAACGGGGGCCACCAACCCCGTAATTCAGGCAAAATCTCGCCAGAGCGCAAGTTCGCAGTATGTGCGTACAGCAACCTACTAACTTCAAAATCCCACAATACATTTCTGTATTCTGCCTGCAGAAGGTTCGACAGCATTTTGTGAAGTATCAAGGGCCCCCTGGTGAGGATGAGGATCCTGGGTCAGGGAAAACATACAATGTGAAGGTAAACACCCAGGCTATCTGTATGACCAAACATGACATACAAACTGACATACAACAGCCACAGCAACAATAGATAGGACATGTATCATTGTCCCCCTAATGTTTTTAATTTATGTTTTTTAATATAAAAGTATATCATTTTTTATCATCAATTCATCATGTTTAAATAATTACGCTGTAAAAATGTATCCCCGTTTTATTAAAACAAACTGTTTTTGATATCAATTTGATTGTTGGTGTTATGGTTTAAGTTCTCTACATTTGGTAACGGTGTGTTCAAGTACATAGCTAGTGTTTGGTCATATAGGAAGGTTCGACAGCAGCCACGGAATTGTCATAATACTACATAATTTACAGAAACGTATCTTGTGCTGCAATAAACAGCCTTGTGTGTCTCCTACAGATCTGTCTATTGCTTTGCCCCACAACTTTCCTAGATCTTGCGGCTCAACGCTACACGTATGTGTATATATGTATATTTGTCAGTGTGTATGTATATATATATATATATATATATATATATATATATATATATATATATCAACACCACTTGTAGCGTTCAGCCGAAAAATCTAGTAAAGTTTGTGGGGCAAAAGGCAAAGCAATAGACAGATCTGTAAGAGACACCCACGGCTGTTTATTGCAGCACAAGATATATATATACATATATATATATATGCACAGACACATTTTTTTTGTATGCTTCACTCGTAGCTGCATATCATTGTAATTAATCTATGCAGAAAATACGAGGCGGCGCTTCGGCAGACTTCACTCGATATTACGTATTCATGAATGCTGCTTATTGGAGCAGAAGGGCATTCTAGAGGTGCCCGGTGCCAGGGCGCGAGGCACACGCCTGTTTTATGGCTCCGACTGCAGATTATTAAACGATAAACAGTCCGGGCCAGAGGTGAACATGGCCTCCGTCCTCCCCATCTGGGCGCTATTTATGCCCTGGAAGTCCGGAATGGCCGCGTGCCCCCTCGTGTTTGTTGCTGGCATATGTTTCCTTTTAGGAAAGCATAATTTAAAGCCACATGATTGACAAAAATAAACAGGCAGGCAGTGGCGTTCCGAGGCAGATTGAAAGGAGATGGCGGGGCGCTTCTCTCAGCAGCTCTGCCCCCAAACGTACTGGCACGTGAGGTGAGGGCACAGGTGTTTGCCCACACGTGACACTCCAAGAAGAGGCCCCCGGAGGCACTCGTTACAAACAGGGGAAAAGTACAAAGTAAAACGCTTCTGCTTAAATCTTTCAATATAAAATATTTTAAGCAGAAAGTGCATTGATTACAAAATAAAAAAAAGCGACTTAAGAAGACAGCTCCAACAAATGCGAGCTGGAATCAATGTCTGGCACTGTTCGAGGCCTCGCACATTGTTCAGCTTTTGAAAATAGATTTATTGTAACTATCCCATATAATCCCTTCGACCTTTCGACCCTCTTTCTCGCTTTAGATAATATTTCTTAAAAAGTCCCGCGTGGATGGGAGCTAAGGTTCTAGTGTATTTCTTAGACTCTGAGACCGAGACGCTCCGCTGTTTGCTCCGTCACAAATTGTGCTGCCCCCCCTCGCTTCCAGTCCTCGGTGCTGCTTACCTCTTCTTCCAGGCCACGTGGGTGCTCATGCTTACTCCCGCTTCCTGTCCCCGCATACGTCTCTCTGCTCTGGGCCACTGCGGTTCTGACCCCGTTTAAAAGGGTTGTCAACTCTTCGTCTGACTGCTGTCCCTGCTGCCTGCCCCTCTTTGAGGGTGCTGTCCCTGCTGCCTGCCCCTCTTTCAGGGTGCTGTCCCTGGTGTCTGCCCCTCTTTCAGGGTGCTGTCCCTGGTGTCTGCCCCTCTTTCAGGGTGCTGTCGCTGGTGTCTGCCCCTCTTTCAGGGTGCTGTCGCTGGTGTCTGCCCCTCTTTCAGGGTACTGTCGCTGGTGTCTGTCCCTCTTTGAGGGCGCTGTCGCTCTAGCTGACTAGTTCACAACGTTGCTGACCTCTTCTTGACACTCCTGTTGAGAGGGTCTCCCTTGTGCCTCTGTGCTGTGGAGCTCACCTCAGACAGCACCTCCCCAGCCGAGAGCTGCTCGCCCTGTCTCACTAGCACAGGGTCCTAGTCAGTCCTGGCTTATGAATGAGTTTGGTGCTAATGCTCTGCTTCTGCATAAGCGCTTTAGGTCACTCTCGTGGTATGGAAAGCGCTATATAATTACCTATGCAAGGGTACGCCCAGCGCCAGCCTCTAACCCAGGGTACAGGGGACCCCTGCCTCGAGATGATCAGACGATGCTCCCTGGTGCCGTTAGGTGACATTGTTCATCCCAGCCTCTAAACAAGAGAGTGCTGCTATTATCAGCCTCTAAACAAGAGAGTGCTGCTTTCACGCCGCGACGGGGTGACTCACAGAGGCGGCAATATGCTCACAGTTGGCAAACACAGCTCTGTTTGGACAGCCAGTGGGGCCATCCACTCGACAAACACCGGCAATCCAGTTAGTCCTCGGCAAAGGGAATCAGACACTGCGTCCACTCCCCGGGCCTTCGGGGACACACCAGCCTGGCCTTCAGCACAACAGCCCCTCTCTTAAGAGCCAAAATCCCCGAAAAAAAGAAGAAACAAGCAACGGAGAGTGAAAGGGGAGGGGGGGCGGAACGGACACACGGGGAGGGGGGCGGAACGGACAGCGGGGGGGGCGGGAACGGGGCACAGGACAGCGAGGGGGGGGCGGGAACAGCACACGGTCAGCGGGAGGGGGGGCGGGAAGGCAAGGAAAAGGAAAAACAAGCACTCACCCACCTGGACTTCCTCCAACGTCGGTCGGCCGCAGAATGAGAGCATCATGGTGCCGAAAAAAACAAAAACAACTCCGCCCACCGCCGCATGACTACACAGAGGGAACGCCCAGGGAAAAAATCAAGGGAACGCCCACGAATCTGGTCCGTGAATGACGGACAGATCTCTGTTCCAATGGCTAGCCTCCATTTATGGAGCTAGCCAATGGAACAGAGGGCAACAGAGGGCGTATTCAAGTGTCCTTACTGTGAAGACTACAGATTTCTCTGGAAGCGGAGCTAAGAGCTCCGCACTCCAGCGAAACCTAAAAAACGAGGGAAACAGAGGGCAGAAGGGCACAAAAAACAAGGGGAAAACAAGTGAAACAGAGGGCAGAAGGGCACAAAAAACAAGGGAAACAGAGGGCAGAAGGGCACAAAACAAGGGGAAAATGAGTGAAACAGAGAGCAGAAGGCCACAGAAACCAAGTGAAACAGAGAGCAGAAGGCCACAAAAAACAAGGGAAACAGAGGGCAGAAGGGCACAAAAAACAAGGGGAAAACGAGTGAAACAGAGGGCAGAAGGCCACAGAAAACAAGGGAAACAGGGCAGAAGGGCACAAAAAACAAGGGGAAAACGAGTGAAACAGAGGGCAGAAGGCCACAAAAACAAGGGGAAAACGGGTGGAACAGAGGGCAGAAAGGCACAAAAAACGAGGGAAACAGAGGGCAGAAGGGCACGAAAAACAAGTGGAAAACGAGGGCAGAAGGGCACAACAAATGAGGGGAAACGGGTAAAACAGAGGGCAGAAGGCCACAAAAAACGAGGGAAACAGAGGGCAGAAGGGCACGAAACACGAGGGAAACAGAGGGCAGAAGGGCACGAAAAACAAGTGGAAAACGAATGAAACAGAGGGCAGAAGGGCACGAAAAACAAGTGGAAAACGAGGGCACGACAAACGAGGGAAACAGAGGGCAGACGGACACAAAAAACAAGGGGAAAACGGGTGAAACAGAGGGCAGAAGGCCACAAAAAACAAGGGAAACAGAGGGCAGAAGGGCACGAAACACGAGGGAAACACAGGGCAGAAGGGCACGAAAAACGAGGGAAACAGAGTGCAGAAGGGCCCAAACAAAAAACGAGGGAAACAGAGGGCAGAAGGGCACAAAACAAGGGGAAAACGAGTGAAACAGAGAGCAGAAGGCCACAAAAAATGAGTGAAACAGAGGGCAGAAGGGCACAAAAACGAGGGACACAGGGCAGAAGGGCACGAAAAATGAGGGAAACAGAGGGCAGAAGGGCACAAAACAAGGGGAAAACGAGTGAAACAGAGAGCAGAAGGCCACAGAAAACAAGGGAAACAGGGCAGAAGGGCACGAAAAACAAGGGGAAAACAAGTGAAACAGAGGGCAGAAGGGCACAAAAACAAGGGGAAAACGGGTGGAACAGAGGGCAGAAAGGCACAAAAACGAGGGAAACAGAGGGCAGAAGGGCACAAAAAACAAGGGGAAAACGAGTGAAACAGAGGGCAGAAGGCCTCAAAAAACGAGGGAAACAGAGGCAGAAGGGCACAAAAAACGAGGGAAACAGAGGGCAGAAGGGCACAAAACAAGTGGAAAACGAGTGAAACAGAGAGCAGAAGGCCACAGAAAACAAAGGAAACAGGGCAGAAGGGCACGAAAAACAAGGGGAAAACGAGTGAAACAGAGGGCAGAAGGGCACAAAAACAAGGGGAAAATGGGTGGAACAGAGGGCAGAAAGGCACAAAAAACTAGGGAAACAGAGGGCAGAACGGCACAAAAAACAAGGGGAAAACGAGTGAAACAGAGGGCAGAAGGGCACAAAAACAAGGGGAAAACGGGTGGAACAGAGGGCAGAAAGGCACAAAAAACGAGGGAAACAGAGGGCAGAAGGGCACAAAAAACAAGGGGAAAACGAGTGAAACAGAGGGCAGAAGGGCACAAAAAACAAGGGGGAAACGAGTGAAACAGAGAGCAGAAGGCCAAAAAAAACAAGTGAAACAGAGAGCAGAAGGCCACAAAAAACGAGGGAAACAGAGGGCAGAAGGGCACAAAAAACAATGGGAAAACGAGTGAAACAGAGGACAGAAGGCCACAAAAAACGAGGCAAACAGAGGGCAGAAGGGCACAAAACAAGGGGAAAACGGGTGGAACAGAGGGCAGAAAGGCCCAAAAAAACGAGGGAAACAGGTCAGAAGGGCACGAAACACGAGGGAAACAGAGGGCAGAAGGGCACGAAAAATGATGGAAACAGAGTGCAGAAGGGCACAAACAAAAAACGAGGGAAACAGAGGGCAGAAGGGCACAAAAAACAAGGGAAACAGAGGGGAGAAAGGCACGAAAAACAAGGGGAAAACAAGTGAAACAGGGCAGATGGCCACAAAAAACGAGGGAAACAGAGGGCAGAAGGGCACAAAAAACAAGGGGAAAACGAGTGAAACAGAGAGCAGAAGGCCACAAAAAACAGGGCAGAAGGGCACGAAAAACGAGGGAAACAGAGGGCAGAAGGGCACGAAAAACAAGTGGAAAACTAGTGAAACAGGGCAGAAGCTGACATAAAAAGAGGGAAACAGAAGGCAGAAGGGCACAGAAAACAAGGGGAAAACGAGTGAAACAGAGGGCAGAAGGCCACAAAAAACGAGGGAAACAGAGGCAGAAGGGCAAGAAAAACGAGGGAAACAGAGGGCAGAAGGGCACAAAACAAGGGGAAAACGAGTGAAACAGAGAGCAGAAAGCCACAGAAAACAAGGGAAACAGGGCAGAAGGCCACAAAATCGAGGGTACAGAGGGCAGAAGGGCTCAAAAAACGAGTGAAACAGGGCAGAAGGGCACAAAAAAACGAATGAAACAGAGTGCAGAAGTGCACAAAAAACAAGGGGAAAACGAGTGAAACAGAGTTGAGAAGCCACAAAAAACAAGGGGAAAACGAGTGAAACAGAGGGCAGAAGGGCACAAAAACAAGGGGAAAACGGGTGGAACAGAGGGCAGAAAGGCACAAAAAACGAGGGAAACAGAGGGCAGAAGGGCACAAAAAACAAGGGGAAAACAAGTGAAACAGAGGGCAGAAGGGCACAAAAACAAGGGGAAAACGGGTGGAACAGAGGGCAGAAGGGCACAAAAACAAGGGGAAAACGAGTGAAACAGAGAGCAGAAGGCCAAAAAAAACAAGTGAAACAGAGAGCAGAAGGCCACAAAAAACGAGGGAAACAGAGGGCAGAAGGACACAAAAAACAAGGGGAAAATGAGTGAAACAGAGGGCAGAAGGCCACAGAAAACAAGGGAAACAGGGCAGAAGGGCACAAAAAACAAGGGGAAAACGAGTGAAACAGAGGGCAGAAGGCCACAAAAACAAGGGGAAAATGGGTGGAACAGAGGGCAGAAAGGCACAAAAAACGAGGGAAACAGAGGGCAGAAGGGCACGAAAAACAAGTGGAAAACGAGGGCAGAAGGGCACGACAAATGAGGGAAACAGAGGGCAGAAGGGCACAGAAAACAAGGGGAAAACAAGTGAAACAGAGGGCAGAAGGCCACAAAAAACGAGGGAAAAAGAGGCAGAAGGGCAAGAAAAACGAGGGAAACAGAGGGCAGAAGGGCACAAAACAAGGGGAAAACGAGTGAAACAGAGAGCAGAAAGCCACAGAAAACAAGGGAAACAGGGCAGAAGGGCACGAAAAACAAGGGGAAAATGAGTGAAACAGAGGGCAGAAGGGCACAAAAACAAGGGGAAAATGGGTGGAACAGAGGGCAGAAAGGCACAAAAAACGAGGGAAACAGAGGGCAGAAGGGCACAAAAAACAAGGGGAAAACAAGTGAAACAGAGGGCAGAAGGGCACAAAAACAAGGGGAAAACGAGTGAAACAGAGAGCAGAAGGCCAAAAAAAAACAAGTGAAACAGAGAGCAGAAGGCCACAAAAAACGAGGGAAACAGAGGGCAGAAGGACACAAAAAACAAGGGGAAAATGAGTGAAACAGAGGGCAGAAGGCCACAAAAATTGAGGGAAACAGAGGGCAGAAGGGCACGAAAAACGAGGGAAACAGAGAGCAGAAGGCCACAGAAAACAAGGGGAAAACGAGTGAAACAGAGAGCAGAAGGCCACAAAATCGAGGGTACAGAGGGCAGAAGGGCTCAAAAAACGAGTGAAACAGGGCAGAAGGGCACAAAAAACCGAGTGAAACAGAGTGCAGAAGGGCACAAAAAACAAGGGGAAAACGAGTGAAACAGAGTTGAGAAGCCACAAAAAACAAGGGGAAAACGAGTGAAACAGAGGGCAGAAAGGCACAAAAAACGAGTGAAACGGAGGGCAGAAATGCACAGTATGGGCTCTGATGAAATTAGGCTTAAAGTCAATGAAACTGGGCGTGGGGGGGTCTCTCGTAAAAATGCGCGAGTTGCTCCGGGTTCAGTATATCACGATGATTTTCACTTGCCAGAAGTAGCTCTGACTACACAAAAGGTTGGAGACCCCTGATCCAGGCATAGTCCTCGCAGCACACAATAGATTTGCTTGAGGCAGAGTCCAAAACTCAAAAGTCAGGAAACCAGATACAAGTAGGTGGTAACTCAGGGCAGGGGAAAACGCCTGTTGTCCGTGGAGGAGTCATTCCCTTCCCAGAAATCTGCATTACAAATTCATTAATAGTATATAGTTTTTAAATATCTGTTTGGTGCCAGTCCATATGACTTTCAAATCTGCCTTTGGGATTCGATGTTGCAACTCCATAGGGTACATGTATTCTTTGTGAGCTTAATAAAATGTTGAAAATTCTACAAAACCTCACTCCTACATCCAAGTACTCTCATGCTACCATTCTGCACTCTGCTCTGTCTGAAAAACAGCTCAGCATATTCAAAATTCTGCATTGATTTGGCTTGTAAATTATATTTTTGGAAATGTACATGTATTAACTATTTAATTTTAATACTATAGGTGATTGAAATTACGGACGAAGAAAGCAAGATTTAGCACTAAGCAAGTGAATGTCAATGCCATAAGAAGGATTATTTTGAAAAACTGAAGGACATCCAGCATTCTACGTTTAAACAATTCCCAAAAATCTAAGTGTGGCGAGGAAAGTACTATACCTGTAAGTGAAGTCTCTAATTTTGCATTTCATTAACCCAGAGCAAAGCCATATCTGTGCACACAGCATCAGAAATAATGTAGAAAGACCGCTTCAGCATCCTCATCTGAAATATTATCAGAAAGACGAATTGCCTCAGCATGACAGAATAACGTTCATCTAAAGCATCATGTAATTCTAGAGAGGAAGCACACACTACATAAAAGAAAGTTACAACTAAAGGTTTCTTCTGGATACCATCAAAGAAAAGACGCTGAAAGAAGACTCCGAAGCTGACACGTTAACAACCAAAAGATTGGAAAATCACCTTTGTTCAACAACCATTTTTAACCAGTTACGCAAGTTTGAGACTATCTGCCTCGGGATATAACACCTTGACCCACTCTGCTCTTTCTTGCGAAAACCTTAAAAATTCACCACTTTATTGTGTTAATGACCATCTCAGATTGTTTCCTTTTTATTGTGTACTGTTCGGTAATTCTATGTAAATCGCCTCAACATTATCTGTTGTGTAGGAGTGATATGTAAAACTGTTAAATATAAAAATGGATTAAAGGAGCACTGTTGCGCTATATGTAATGTAAATAAATCCTCATCCTCAG